>NC_137643.1:5435557-6035557 GCF_963383615.2 Lipophrys pholis | reverse complement strand
ATACTTGGTGTTGATTAATAAAATAGTTGGTTAGTTGGCTAGTTGGTTGGTTGGTTGGTTGGTTGGTTGGTAAAACAATCTGCTTCCATAAACTGTTCTCATACCTTCAAGTTCAAGCTTTTTTTTTTCCCTGAATGAGCCACTTAGGAATTTGGTGTTTGCTCATTTCAAGTTCAGAAACAACAATGAACAGGCAAATAATTCACAAATTTCTCGCTGGGTTCCAGGTTGTAATAAGTTAACAAAACCAAACACATTTCTAACTGAGGTCTTTAGAGAAATGTGATCCATTGTAGAGTTTAGTACTATGGTCCAACCCTCAGGGCCAATGCAGAAACTGAAGGTCATGGTTAATTCTCAGGCGTGTTTCTCAACACCGACATAAATTAGAAATTAAAAGCGTTTTAAGCTGAAGTTTTGATAGATCCTCCGTGACAAACATTTCAAACTTCACACAACCAAAGCTTGACGTTCAGATGCTTGTCTAGTACAGTAGGAATGGAGAGTGAGGTAATGAGGGCCTCTCTGGGGGAGTGCACACCATGGAGAGTGGAGCGCTGACCCGTGGAAACCCCGACAGGTCCACTGAACTTTAAAGGTGAATTGGATCAGAGCCCCTCTGCTCAGCCTCTCAAGCAAAAGCCTCCTGATGAGGGCTTAGCAGCAGCAGTGAAAGCAACCTAATGAGTGACGAGTAATCAACACTATTACCAGGCCTCACCAGTACGCCCAAGCCTCAGCCCAGTAGGCTGTAATGTCGTCTACAGCAAAGCCACAGCCTGAGTCACGGTGAGGGTGACTAATCAGGAGACGGGAATATCGGCGAATTTAATGGCTTAAGTATAAATCTCTGCCAATGCTCGGCCAAAAGAAAAACGGCTTTGATTAATGAGCTGAAGTGGGGTTTTTTCACCCAGGTCTGTAGCCATCTGGGACTCTATCTAAATGGATGACCTCACCACATTTCACTGGCTGCAGTCCATCCTGCAACATGTCCTGGGCAATCAAAGAGCAGTGCCAATACAAAGGCCAAGTCCAGAGCAAAAGCTACAAGGTCAGAATGAAGTAAGACGCTAATTGACCTGTTTGGGTTTGTTGTTTTCATGATCGTTGTAGTGGAACATTAAACCTTTGTCGGGATCCAGAAATGGAAGATGTTGCGTCAGTGAAAACAGTTTTTCCAGAAAACGTCGCTCTTTCATGTAAAACTATTTGAATCATTTACCTTCTAAAAAGTAAAAATCTAAACCTTAAAGTCCAGATCTTCAGTATTCTAAATTATTTTAACCTCTTCTTGATGAAACAGCATTCATACTTATTTGAGGTGATTTGGGCCATATCATAAATTTTTAGATGATTTATTATTATTTTTTGCTTCGACTAGGACTTCAGATACATATGTGATTATTTGCTACCAAACCCACCAACTTTGTGTTTGTTTATTAGAATAGTTTATCAAAAACTGCTCTAATCAAAGTAAAACTGAAAAGCACCTAAGAGTTTAGTGGAACCTCAACGTGTTCTTCACGAGAGACAGCAGCTTTGGATAATGCTAAAGCTCATGAAGAGAAACATTCAAGCTCAAATCACTAAAATAGTTACTAGTTACATAATTATATGCA
Organism: Lipophrys pholis; assembly: GCF_963383615.2. NCBI lineage: Eukaryota > Metazoa > Chordata > Actinopteri > Blenniiformes > Blenniidae > Lipophrys > Lipophrys pholis. The sequence goes on along the minus strand of NC_137643.1, from coordinate 6,033,935 downwards.
TCATCCACCCTCTACACACAAAAAAATCTGTTATTTGAAAAACTTTTATTTGAATGCCAAATGCATATCTGAGTCTTTTGTTAACACTTCACGCAATGTTCACCAGCATGTCCATAAATCATATCGTTAACTAGTCAGTGTGAAAGCATGCAGGAGGCGCAGTCAATTCTGTATAGGTTCATAAAGAAACATAAAAAGTTTAGGACTCTTAAATGTAATCATTTGATTCACAGTGAAAAAAATGTTTGATCTGTCTAATTTGGCAAAATGTGCAGTTTAAACGCCTCTATTCTCATTCCACAATAACTGACTGAAACTTCTTAACGCTCGGGATTAAAGCTGATTAGTGAACAGAAACTTGAAAATCTCTCATTTACAAGCACAATAAATGGCCAAAACTTCTTCGCCGAAGTCCTCCAGTTGTTCCTCCTTCTTCAGGTTCGGCTTCATTTAAGAACAACAAACCTCAAAACAGCTGCGGCTTTCACTTCAGGCACGTCCTCCATCTTGTTTGCAGGCAGGTACCTTCGTCTCCAGGCCTGCCGCACCAAACACAGTTCAAAAGTTTAAACGCGAGCAGGGATCTGTGTCCGGGACACTTTAAGCAACTTATGGACTTATGGAGCAGTAATCCTTTGTGTGTAACTGATTTAATGAACAAAGTGAAAACAGAGGGTTGATCTTCTAATCCGGAAAATACTCGCAGCTACTTGAAATACTGGTGCTCGGCAGTTCTTTTCCTTGATGTTAATCAGGACTATAAATCCACAGGTTTTTAGGATTTATCAATCTCCTCCAGCAGAATGAAACAAAAGCAAACTGTGAGAGGAGGATCTGTGATATATCATGGTGCATACTTCTTAGATGGGATCTCTGTTAAGTGGTGAGTGCACTGAATTTTCTGGCATGTGAAAGAGATTGAGTTTCATAAGGCGATCCGGTTGTTAATTTGCGTGTTTATCTTGATGCAGAGCTCTGGGCTGAATTCGAGAGTAATATATGACTCCCCAATACACTTTTTATCTGTGCCGGATTCCCTTCGGCTTCACCCCCTTCCTGCTCCCCTCGTCCTTTCTTCTATCTCTTTTCCAAATACCTTCCAGTCAAAAGAATTTAAAAAAAACAACCTTCCAAAACACCCATTTCTGTGGGTTATCACTCCAATGCATCATCACTCCCACTTCTCACATTAGCCGAACCACAGATAATCCATGTTTATCCCTGCATTCAGCACCACTGCCTCCATTTCTAAGTTTTATGGTGCAGTTGTGTCTCCAAAACAAACTTCACTTTGATTCAGGGCCACGCTCTGGATGTGCAGGCTGCTTTGATGCTCAGCAGCTGCTGCAGGAGAAGGAGAGCAGGCCTGGTCTGGACCAGCAGTTTATGTTTCCCTCACAGCAGAGTTATTGTGACTTCAGCACAGATAAGTGTCTGTCATCAAGTGGAGCAGGAAGTAAAATATGACTCCTGCAAAGCACTTTATGGTTCAGATTTTTTTTTTCATTTGTTCAGCTTTACATGACAGGACATGTCAACACCCAGACGCATTGATGTTGAGGGACTCGCAAGGTTGCAACGCCACCTTGTGGAAGATCTGATCCTACAAAAAACGGGAGTTTTTCCCTTCCACACTCGCTTATGCTTGCTCATGTGGATTTGTTGGGTTTTCTCTGTAAAATTCCCCTGAAATGACTTTGTTGTATTTGGCGCTATATAAATAAAGTTGAATTGAATTGAATCAATTGGCACAGAAGAAAAATATGTGTCAAACAGAAATACTTTATGAACCAAACGTTTGTGGACGGATACTTTGGATTTACACAATTTGTGATCCCATCAGCATTCACAGTGAACCGGCTACAGGTTTTTACATGAAAGACAAAATCTGAAAAATCTGACTGTTTATATTCTCAAAATATTCTTTCGTTTGTTTTGAATCAATGTTGGTATTCAGTCCTCAGGAAAGTCTCACAGGGAAAATTTGCGAAATATGCAGGATAAGAAGTCAATAATCACATTTTCAGTTCTGATTATTGTACTTTGTCCTTATTATACAGTAGGTGACCCATTTGCTACTGAACATTAATCTGATTTCACTGAACTGATTTTAACTGAACTCTTTTTTTTAACCACCTGGAAACAATTGAATATATTTGAATATACTGTCTCCTAACTATTTCTGTTTCAAACTTTCTGTTACAAGATTGCATCCCTTTGCTTTTATCATTAATGTGCGATCTGTTTTGATTTGTCTAATACTTTCCATCTTCCTGACTGAGAGTGACTCCATTTCTTCTCTGTGAGGCCTCCTTACCGCTGCAAGTCATCCTCAGAGGAAGAGCTTCATTCGGGGCTCACAGGGGAGTAGAAGTGGTCCTCGTCTTCATCATCTGATGTTGAGACAATGTCAATCGGCAGCTGTTACAGAGTGTATGCTTTCCTGGAGTATAATGCCTGTTTTATGTGATTGAACCTGAACTCTGCAGGTCTGCTGCTTGTCCAGACTGAAGTTTGTTCTGCGAGTGGATTAGAGACTCTGAGTTGGCAGCAGAGGACTGACCCGGTCCGGGATCTGGGAAAAGACAGAGAAGCTTTAGAAACAAAGCACGACGGTTTTCATTCACTTTGTTGGTTGTGCAGAGAGAAACTTGGATTACTTTTGTTGTTGGTCACATTCTCATAGCATTCCTCAGAAGAAGTGCTGGAATCCTCAAACGAGTCCACTGAGATCATCGACTCCCGGACATATTGAGGAGCGGCGGTGCCGCCATCGTGACACGCAGAGGCTGCAGCCCCTTTGTTTGGAGGCTCACAGCCTGAAAGATAAAACAGAAGGATGCAACAAAAATAAATAAATGAATGCCCTCGTGTTGAAATTTTGGAAAATAAACATTCCTAATTATCATTCTGATTGAATACTGATGTCTGAGTCAGCTGCAGATGAGGAACGCACACTCGCCTTCCTCAGAGAGGCAGTCGAGAGCAGGCGGCTTCATCAAAGGGTTGACGTCTGTTCTGTACCGCTGCGAATCTGTGCACAAGATGCACACGATGCAACAGTTTAATCGAGAAGCATCCTGCAAACCAGCTGCTGCAAACAGTAATGACTTGCAAACACCGCACATTCACGCTGCACAAACGCACACACACACACACACATTGCAGAGCCGCAAACTGCAGAACGTGAGAAAAGAGAAGACACGGAGGGTAAAGATAAAAGAACATAGCTCACTCTGAAAGGTTGATAAAGACGCAGACGGATCATTGGGCCGGTCGTACTGCTCAAAGTCTGCATCTAATGACGTGCTGTCAATGCTACTAAGCTGGGTCCCAAGGAACCGGAGATTAGAGGGACCTTTTTGAGACAAACACAACCCGGTTACAAGACGCGATGAGGTGGCTGCATACTGCACAAAACTGCAACATTACCAAGCTTGTCCATGGATATAAGTGCATATATGTGCAAGATTAAGAAAGAGAAGATTTTTAATGTTCAATCACTCACCATCAGCCTGATGTGAGTTGGTACTGACTTTGACGAGGTCCACACTATCTTTGTAGTAGTTCTGATAGTTTCCAGAGGGAGATTGTCCACTGAAAGGCTTTTGCTGGAGTAAGAAAGCTGCACAAACGTACAATTGGTATGAGTGACTACGTGTGAAAGCAGGTTACAGACTGAACAATCCATCACAGGGCAAACAACGAGAGACGGACATCCGGTCGTTGCGGATTGAAACACGAACCGTGTCGCCGTCTGTAGTGGCAGCAGAGCACCGTGTTTGTGACGAGCAGCACGAGCAGCAGCAGACACACGACGATGGTGATCAGAAGCTCCAGGGAGAGCTCCGGCTGAGACCCATCTACAGCGGCAGGCACAGAAGTGGTGGCTTCTGCTGGGACGGACAGAGAATGGAGAATATATATATATCAGGTTCAGGTAGTTTATTACGTTCATTTACTGCATGCTTTATCTGAAGGGCCGTATAACACCCAGGTTGGACTTAGAGTGACGCTGATTTCACTCCTCTGCTGAGCTCACATCGGTACTTCATTATTAATTTGTTCTTTAAAAAACACTGGGGTAGTTACTTCATTGATTAACAAAAAAATAACTACTTGCTTCAAAATCAACTTGCGCATTACTTTCAGTTGTCCCTCTTTTAAGATGTGTTGCTGTGACTGATTAGCTGAGCAGTCTGCACTGTGTGGATCATTATCGATATCTAGGCAATATAGATACGTTATAGAATCGCAGAATGAGAGAGGGTAATCTTCACCTTAAATAAAGGAAATAGAACTTAAATAACCATAATAAATAACATTTTGCTATGATAAAACAAATACAAAATTGTCCAAAAATAGTAACAGCAATGCAAATATCATTATTTAAACATGAGAATCACTGCAAAAACTGTCAATTGTGGTTTAGGAAGTGTTAAAATTTTGCCATAGATCTGCACATGAATACAGTCTGATGACTGATTAACTCATTAAGCTCAGTTGGAAGATGAATGGTGGTGCACACGGATCATTTTGAGTTAATCCATCATAACTAAAGCGAACAGAACTCACAGCTGGCATTCAGAGTGCAGCGAGAAACAAATACCAACTACTTGAACAAACAAGATAACCGCTGAGAGAAGCTCCCAACATGCAGGCCGCTCTTATTAAAGTAAGCTGTTGATAAAGGATCAGATATTTTACCAGTTGTCCAGTTGGTGGTTTCCACAGCAGTGGGTGTGGTGGCTGCAGGGAACCCCAGAGAGCCTGTTCATTCAGCACAGAGAGAAAACATTGTGATATTCATCATTCATATTGAAAAGATTCACAATGTACAACCGAAAAGAAGCAAGCAGTTGAAATCACAGGAAGTATAAATGACTGTCCATGAAGCTCAGGTTAATACACTACGATACAAAGCTTCACATCTCAAATCAAAAATCAACAAAAATCACAAGAGGTGGAAGAGTAAAACCTTTATTTTTTTTATTTTATTTTAATGTTAATCTGAAAATAATTTTTTACCTATACAAAAAGTATAACATACATCACACGTTACACATTTTTGTAGTGATTAGCTTATTAAAAATAATTTAATTACATTTTTGTTAGTCAACAAAAGTTTCACAAGAAATGATTTGAGTTTAAATGTTTAAATTTTCAAACACAATTTACAAATGTAAATATTTTGGCATGCTCCAGAGAACTAAAATTGCCATGAAATTCAGCTCAGCTTTGCACAAAAGACATTTGTTAGATATTTTTGGGTCATTGACGATGTGTTTTAGAGGGGGGGTGGGTTCCCATCCTTCTTGGACGTGAGTTACTTGTAATTTTCCTTTTCCTACATTTTGATAAACTCTTAATCAATAACGTTTTTTTTTTCTTTCATGAAGAAATAAATACTTTTTTTATTCTAAATGAACAAGTACTTAATTAACCACCACAAACACCAAACCAGAGACACACACCTTTACAGGTGACTCCAGCGGCCTTCGATGTCACGCACAGAAAAGGATTGTTGATGATCTCCAAGCACTGCCACAGACTCCGATCCCCCGGACCACAGTCGTAGTAATACTGCGCCCCGTTGTTGTGTGGGAGATGGGGGACAAACCAGGAGGACTTATTCAGCTCAGGACCGCATTGCAGCATCGAGCAGACCAAGGTGGCCATGTTTATATTCCAGCAGTTGTTGCATATCGTCCCCCAGCTGCCATTGCGATGGATTTCCACTTTACCAGAGCAGCGGTCCAAACCCCCGCTCAGTCTGACGGATCTCATCTCTGCAACGACAAGTCCTGCTTTTTAGATATGAGGCAGTAAATCCACCTGTAGATTCGGGGAGCGAGATTAATGGTGACCCCAACTGGCTAAAAAAATTTTTTTTATCATGACAATGACAATGTTTGGGGGAATATTCAAATAATGTCGCATCCTGCTACATGTCACCTGATCGCTGGAGATCATAAATGTTTCCAACACCACCTAAGATAACACGAATGACTCAATTCATAATGTGGAAAAGTTTCATTCAACAAGCACAAACATGTTGGTTCACTTCTTTGTTTGATATGTGGAGAGAAAATAGCACCTAACAAAAGAAAACAAACAATATAAGCGGTACATTGGATAGAAATGCTGAATTGTTTAAAGTGGCTAAAACTTCATTCATAAAGATATATAAGGTTGCATTTATTAGCATAGTTAAAAAACTAAATTCATCTGTTGTCATGGTTATTGCTGTGGCGTAATTAGTTTGATATACTTATGATGTGTTATAAACTTAATTGACTTTAGGATGATTTATATATAAAAAAACACATTCTGATAAACGTTATTGGTATAGAAATCAGGTGTTAACGGTAAAGACACATTGTCACCCAGATGATGAGAAACCATCTATTACAAAACTAATAATGTCGCCAATTTGATCCTTTTATCTAATCGAAGAATAATTATGGATCAACAATCTAATCTGCTGTCACTGGTTATAGAAAGAAAGCAATCAGACTTCAGATGTGACCTGAACACACGACACCGGCGTCCTCTTTGTGTCCGCAGTCCGGCTCGTCCTGTGAGGCCGGGCAGGCCCACAGGTTCTCCTCTTGTCCGCTACAGTTCAGATCGTCCCGGTAGACGGGTCCTCTGCCCGCTGGAAAGGCTCCACCCTGACCCGTCACACTGAGGGCGTATCCACAGCCCAGCTGGGCACACACCACCTCAGCATCCCTCAGGTCCCACTGGTCATCGCACACTGTGCCCCACCGTCCATCTCGCCACAGCTCCACCCGTCCAGCACAGCGGTCTGAGCCTCCTGACAGCCGCACCACCTGGTTTCCTGAGAAGAAAACCATTGTGCAATCATTAATCTGTGCACTTTACAAGTAAGTGTTTTGTCTGCCCACACCTGCTCTCCTTCTATTATGGAAGATGAATATGAATATGAATTTGTAGAATAATTTGCACTCCCTCTTTGTGTCTCCCCGGCTCTCTGTTGCTCTCGTGAGAGGAACTACACAAGGCTGATTAAAACCTATTCAAGGTCAAACATGTGACAGGAGAGGTCTCATTTCTACTGAGTGATGCTTGATGGTTTAAAGACATGGACGTCAAATTACTGGCAATCCAATACGTCAAATTGCACTAGAACTGGATTCAAGGTTGGAACATTTCGGGACCCACGTTACCTCTGCCTCCCAGATTTCCGAGAACTTTGCTTGCAGGTGCGATGTGAGTGTAGTTTAAGCTCTGTGGGGGGGGGGGGGGGGGGGGGGGGGACTCACCTCCCCGCCCAGGGGAAACCCCCATTACATACAAAGAACAGAAACTAAATTATGAGAAAATACTCCAATAAACCTAACAGCTTTTTAAAGGTTCCTTTGCCAAACAATTGAAGCAACCTGGAATATAGCTGACGTGACACAGGAGATGGAATTATCACAAAAGCAGGCTCCAGAGTGTCTGTTCACATTACTAAATCTATCAAACATCTCTTAGAGTGTGAGTTTAAACAGACCATTCCGTGACCTATAACTACCTTGTAACACTGTCAATCAGTTCTTGGTTTTGTGATCAAACCTGCTGTAGGCCACCACTTCCCCACATAAATATGCTGCAATGTTTGTTTTAGATTTATTTATTTCATTTCAAAGCCGAGTTGTAACACTGAACTCTGAATGGTTCTGGGGTTTGTAGCACATGACCTTTCAGGCAATCCTTACCACAAACCACTGCACTAATCACCGTGCAGTCACTCCTCACACTCTCAGAGCAGTTGAGTAGACGTCGGTCTGCATATGCACAGCTGTGGAGGCAGGTGGTGTTCTCCAGTGAGCTGGTTTTATCCACAGAGTAGACGCCGCCGCCGCAGCCTGTTTCCTGACAGATGTGTTCGATCAGAAAATCGGCAAAGTCTGCTGTTAGCGGCACCACGTCGTTGCTCCCGTTTCCTGACATTCTGAGGGTCCAGTTGCATTTACCAGCAAGGTGGTGGATGTAAACGCCACCTGAGAACAGAAAACACAGAGGGACTCATTTACTAAGAGCCTGAAGCTCAATACATGCACAAGCTAATACATTGTTCTTTCAGTTTGACTGTGTTTTGGGGAAGATAAATACTGCCACCATGCAACCATCTGCTGGAAACGATAGTTTCTTGTTTGTTTGTTTGAGTTTGCCATGGAGGGGTAAGACTGAATGCTGGGCCCTCACAAGCTCAAAAATAAATGTGATAACATGGTGGAGGTGATCTGTTGGAAGGTCAAAGCTGTGAACAAATGCCTTATTCATGAAGGCAAAGATACTAAAAGAATATTGTGCTTTATCGTTTGCGTGTCTGCGAGACAGAATCCTGAGTGCATCCTGTTTGTAGATCAGCTTCCATATGAGCAATGTTTGCAGTCGTTTTTATTTGAATAAATCTTCAGTCTCAGAGTCATCAATGTTGTTATTGAGGGTAAACAAGTATCACTTAAGTTCCTCCTTTTAACAGACCGCAGATCAAACATCAACAAATGTTTTTGCGGTGTCCTCTGATGTCAAACTGAGTTTGCTCTGCAGATACTTATTTAGATACGTATTCAAAGTCACTTAAAGTGGACGTTTTGTCTTTATACGGACTAAAGTTTAATTACGTATAGCTGAAAGGAATGTTTGATTTTCCAGTTTTTACATAGCTTCAAGCCTAAATTGTCAAATTATACTTAACATATCCTGTTTTCTAATGGCATCTATCTATCTACATTGATCAGATTTCAGTGTATTAGAGAGGTCGGAAGTTTGTAATTATCACACATTGATGTGCAGGCATATCTTGCTTCCCCCTCTCTTACTCCCCCCGTTTCCTGTTGTGTTTCAACAATACACCACATATAAGAATAATATTATATAACTACATTACAGTTCTTTTTCTTTTTATAGGAACACTTGTGTCTGTCCTCATTTCATTTCAGGTATTATTTGAGCATGCCCTTGAAAAACTAACGCTTTTTTTTGTATTCCCAGGGTTCGACAAGAAAGTTTTGAAAACAGGTTGTTTCTGGTGCTAAACAAAGCTGTAGAGGTTGCAACAAAAATAAATGCCCAAAAAAAAAAAGCTAATAGAACATTTGTAGAACAACGCAGGGTCTACACGCGTGGGAGAGCGTTCCTCTTCCTCACAGTTTGATTTGCAACTGCAAAAATTGCCAAAATGTGTATGGCAAGGAGGTCACATCCTGTGAGAGTGAGAGTGAGATTGAGGTTGGCATGCAGGCTCTGCACACACTGCAAAGCTTGATTCTGGACAAAAAATACAGCATGACAATGAGGCATAACCGTGTCTACTTGAGTATAAGTGAACAATGACAAACTGATGGTAAACATCCTACTTACGGTGCATTTTGTCTTGAAGCGTCGTCATTTTTGCCTCTTCTCTCAGTGGGTTAGCGGTTGGATATGTTTGATTGAACGAGTGTTCAACACCTAAAATACAAAAGTGCAAAACCGAGACTTCTTCAATTTACTTTAATTAAATTCAACACAACTTTGTCAACCTACGAAACCAAGATAAGTTGTTTCCTGTGAAAACAAGCAAAACGGATGAATACATTATTTCAATCACAATGTGGTGATCAGCACCATACAATACATATCAAAAGTATAAAAATATATATAAAATTGAAATCTTAATGAAAGAAACTTTGAAAGATGCACCCAGAAATGGTTTCATCTTTAAATAATCCTGCTTGTTTTTTACACATCATCTTCAGATTATTTGAGGAGTGTATTACACAAAGTTGAAAGCGGAAATATGTGAGCAGTTTTATCTTACATTGTGAATACTACACAATAACTGCTTTCACTCATAATAATCTGTGAAAAAACCTGTAAAATTAAAAGCCAAGCCCATAGCGACACGAAGGTTAACATAGATATTCTATTCCACTAATAGCACTGCAAAGTCAGTTTTATTACAAGCAATAATACCTTGTGCATTTCCAATGAGACCATATAATCAAATGCTTTTTAAATTAATAAAGTGGAATTACCTTGACACAGAAAGCTTGGTAAAAAAGCAAAGATGTATTTCAAGAGCTTCATGTTGTTGAGAGAACAGAGGAAATGTCCTTGATTCTACCTGAAACTCAAATGAACTGAGCCTGACTGAACCGTGTTCCTCATGCTATAAACTGACAGCACTTCCCATCTGGTGAATCATGAAAGGAAGTGAAATGTGCAAGGTTTTGTCTCTGAACATATTCTAGTCTTATGATACATAAATGAAAGAATTGAAATGTTTATGTTATTGTGTAGTTTGAGGTTCGAGTAATTGTCAACTTAGAACATTTTCAGGAACAAAGCTAAGTTCTAAATATATAAACGACAAAATAGCACAAAAAATGTCCAAGGTCAATAACACTAATGAGAGATTAGAAACAGGAAGATAATAAATAAAGAGGAATTACTTTTGAATATATAAATAAAATCATAAAGGTTAATTACAAATAGTGACTGTGTTACTGAACAAAAGAGGAATTCATAATTATATGTAAATAACTTGCAACTGATTCCAGATATTGTTTTGTTAGTAACTTGTAAATAGTCGGATTATTGTGATTATGTTAATGTTGTATCCATTAATATAAATGTGAACATAAACCTCTAGTTGTTGATCTACTAGATTATTTGCTATGCTTGTGTGATTTGGTTAAATAAATGCATATATACTGTATATTTTACGGACCTGAAGAAGATTTTTTATGACGTTTTTTAATAATATATTACAGGGAATATATTAATAAAGTGAAATAAAACGTTTATTTCGATTTATTAATATACTCCTTCTCATTTAAATTACATTTAACTTAATTGTATGTGCAATTTCAGGGACTGCATGAGTTGAAATACGAACGGGGCCTTTCTTAATTGATAAAGTATTTCTATTCTATTCTATTCTATTCTATTCTATTCTATTCCATTTACTCTAGCGCTGTGGTCTGTCTAGTAACGTCACTGTAGTTTTAAATAAAGTTTAAACAAAAAAAAAAAGATTTGTTTACATCCTGTTCTGAAAGCACGCGCTCTTTCAAATCGCTCTCCTATTGGCTGTTCTGACTTCTAGCCCATCCCACTTAAGGCCAACCAGACATTATTAAAAGTTTTTTGTTTTTTTTAATTGCCTTTAAAACATTTCAGGTTGTCATAAAAAAACAAAAAACGTGACTTTACCTTCTACCGAATGACACGGCGGAGATTATGAAGCCTCAAGTTGCTGGTGGTCGTGGTAACGTCGAAATAATCCCCGAAATGACTTAAAACGTGCCGTTTTGTTTCTCGAGGTATTTATGGACATGCGCAGTGAGGCGGCGGAGGCTCGTCGGCGCGAACTCAGAGCAGCATATTCATTTGTGCTGCGGCTGGACGGAGAGGAAGGTAAACTGCACACATTGACACCAAACTGCTCTATTTAACTCGATATGTGACATTTGCGTGCTGTATTAACACGTCTAAGCTGTATTAGTGTGCGTCCCGTCCTCACTGCGTTCACTTAAACTTTAGCTTTTGGAGCTTTGTGCAGTGTTTGTGAGCTCGGTGGTAGTAGTCCGCATCATTTTCCTGTGTTTAAAAGCTTTAAGTGTTGAATGTGACCAAGTAGAAGTCGTTTTCATTTAGATATAAGGAATACTTCTGTGCTTTGAGGATTCGTGAAGAGAACTCGGGAAGTTGGTGAACTTCAGCCAGTTTGGTTTAAAGTTGACGCATCAATCCCGAATAAAAGCCCGTTCACATCAACAATACCTCCTCAGAGATTATGTTTACTTCCACTACTTATCCAAAATCTGTCGTGATGTCCAGAATTAAATACATTTTAATCGGTGCTACTTGGAACAAAATGTCCCCCCGGTGGTCTTTGTTATGATCCATGCAGCGTGGAGCAGAACTCTTTTGGAGGTTTTCTGCAACTGTTTGGTGTCTGTCGGTCATTCTGGTTCATTCATCTCAAAACTATTAATGTGAAGTGCGTTGAAGCCGATTGTGGCTACTGATCATGGTCATTCACGAGGAAAAGCAGAGCTCCATGATGAATAATCCTTGAATAAGCAGCAACAAAGCAATCTGAAATACAAATTACCGCAGCTGTTAAATCAAGTCTGGCAACTTCCTAGTTCTGTCATTTGTAAACAAATTAGTTTCCTCCTTTTTACAGGTCAAAGCAGCCACAGCCATGAGAAAAAGGTAAGGAAGTCTCCTGTTGGTGCATCAGTCTTTTGTATTAGAGTCTGTTCTAAATTCAGTGTTTTTGCAGAGGCCGCAGACATAAGCAATCCAAGAAAGCTGCTGGGAGTCACAGCACAGTGGGGATGGTGAGATTAAAACACTGATCACAGGATGAAGGCGTTCTCTTGTATCAGCCGTCTGCATGTGTGAAGCTGCGACTGCTCCTGTCCTGAATCACTGTCTTCTGACACACGTTTAATATATTGAAACTGAATATGCCGTCTTAAAAATCACTATGATGGGAATATGTGGTCTTATTTTCACACTACAGAACATTTACTAAAAAGTAAAAAAAAATATGGTGGCTATTGTATAAAATGCATCTGTGTGTTCGCTTCTTTTTATATGACATGAGTAATTTGACTCTTGCAGCAAAATAAGAGGAAAACTCCTCCGGGCCTGTCGAAGCTGCAGTGTGAGAAGGTAAAGTCAAGAAAAACTAAACTTCTGCTTGCTGGATTAAAGCACGTTAGTGAATCTTCCGTTTTGCTGTCAGAGCCAGCTGGTTCTTGAAGCTGTGGTCACCACTCAGCACCGCGACGTCGCCGAGACGCCAGAGAAAAGAGAGAAAACCGACGGTGACGCGCTCGACCATCCCGCGGCGCTTTCAAGAGAGTCAAGGCCGTTCCCTCTGCTTCCCAGGTGAGTGTTTGATCGTCTCCGCTTCGACAGTTTTCACGTGACGTCTGGAAGCTGATTTATTTCTTTTCGTGCGCCACAGATGGAAAGATTCAGACCAAGTTCGGCTGCAGATGTTTGGCCACGATGTGAATTACAAGCACAGTGCAAACTTCATGAAGAAGCATCCCAACGTGGATCCACAGATGAGATCCATCCTCCTCAACTGGTTAATTGAGGTAAAGAAAACAAAAGGGTTTCTTTTAATCGACGTTGATTGATGCAGGATGTGGCTGAACGCTTTCTTTTTTTTGATGCCAACTCATGAACTTCGTTAAAATCTGTATTGTCAAATATTTCAGGGTCTCTTTAATGAGTGAAGCCGGTTGGTCTTGAGTGTGTCTGCTGCTGGGTTCCAGGTGTCTGAAGCTTACACTCTCCACCGGCAGACCTTCTACCTGGCACAGGACTACTTCGACCGCTTCATGATGACGCAGAGCAACGTTCAGAGGGACATACTGCAACTGATCGGGATTACCTGTCTTTTCATAGCAGCAAAGATGGAGGTAAGAAGGAAGAGTTTGTTTCAGTGGTCATGGGAGCGAGTTGTTCTAGAAGCTAGAGTGTAAAAAAAAAATAAAAATTTAATTATGTATTAAAATATTTTGCATGTTTGTGTAAAATGACCAGTTCACTACTTTTGCTCTAATGGGGGGGGGGAACACTCAGGCAGAACATGCAAATCCTATTTTCTTTTCTGCGCAGGAAGCTCGTCCTCCAAAGCTCTGGCAGATGGTGTACGTGACTGCAGATACCTACAATGAACGGCACGTTATTCAAATGGAGCTGCTGATTTTGAAGGTAGAACGTCGTACTAGTATTGCTTCTTGATTTTTATTTGTATTTACCTCATGAGAGCTCTAATGTTAAACTTTTTTCTCCCTCTCTAGCATCTGCGTTGGCAGCTCACCCCTGAAACTCCGGTGTCCTGGATGAATTTATTCTATCAATTGTCGACGAGTACCGGCGGTTCAGATCTGCTGGAGCGACAGTTCCCGCTGGATAGTTACCTGCAGATGACGCGTGTAGGTGTTCACGTTTAAAACCGGTCTTTCTTATCGTCTGTATTTCATGATCAAGCTTGACTCGTGTTTAACCGTGTTTGTCTTTAGCTTTTAGATCTGTGCATGCTGAGTATTAACGCTCTGGACTTCAGATATGAAGTCTTAGCTGCTTCAGTCTTGTGCTATTTCATACCTCAAGAACGAGTTGAAAGAGTCACAGGTGAGAGTCGACATAACACAAAATCTGGGACCAAGTGTTTTACAGCTGCGCGTGTTCCACATGCTCAGATTCAGGCTTGAATCTATAAAATTCAATTAATTTAATGATGCTTTTTCTTTCCTCTTCAGACCTTCCGAAACACATCATCCAGACCTGTATCACCTGGATGGCTCCTTTTGCACAATCGGCGGGTCGCTTTGGCAAAGAAACACTGAAAGATTTTGCGGGAAAGCAAATAGAAGACAGGCACACCATCCAGACACACACCGACTATCTCACTATGCTGGTGAGTGTCACGAATAAGGCTGGCAAAGTGGTGGCAAAATGACTACTTCAGTTTGTGTAGCCCATGAGCTCAAACATGTGGCTTCGTGTACATGTGATGGAGGACTGACTGCAGTCTGAGCCTGTAGGGGGGCGGGGCCTCAAAAGCCTTGCAGTCAGCTGTGTGCATGTGACAGACTAATGGCATAGTGACATGAGATCTGGTTGTGTCAGTGAGGAGTGTGCTAAAATAATTTTTCCCTATTAAGAGAAACATTTAAATGGAGTAAATTCTCATTTTATTCCCTTGGAAAGTTTCTTAACTTTGAATATTCACAAAATTTTGAATTAAAAAAAAAAAAACCCGCTGTGTGGATGTTTTACACATATGTGAAAACTAAAGTCTACCAACAACTGCCCCAGATGTGGTTTTAAAAAAAAAAAAAGAAAAAAAGTGAATCATTCATTTCTGGACTGTCTTTGTTTTTAAAGGATGAAGCCATTCAAACAAGGACACCTGACTTCACTCCCAGCGGCTCAGAGAAGAACTCAACACTGTGAACTTTAACACTTATGCGAGTGTGACCTGAAGACACAGGGTTACTGTCCCTTTAAGGATGAATCTTGGTAACAGGAATAAGAAGGCTGAGATATTTAGAAGAAACACTCAGTTTTTAAAATCTGATTATTTTAAATCTCTGCCAAAGCTCTTTTGTTTAAACGTTTTTAACTTTTTACTAGATGGTTTTATTCAGATAATGAATGTGTTGAATTTTACTGTAAACTGGAAGTCATTTCTAGGAAATGATGTGATGTGCAATTCTATTCAAGTATTAATAAAATAATGGCCTCAAGCTATAGATGAAATCAAGGCCAGAAGAAAAATAGATCCTTTACTTGACGACCTGGAAACTTCATGTTGGGTTTGCACTTCTATTTAAAACCCTGATGAACAGAAAGCATCCTCTTCAGTTCATTCATGTTTCCTAACACATGTACTGTTTGTAACTCAGGGCATCTTGAATTCCTTTCAAATGATTTACAAATATACAACTCTACTCTTTTTGGGGGGGAGTTTATTTTCTACCACAAAATGTACGATTCAATGTTGTTTGTGTCACTATTAGAAATAAAGTTTGGCCATGGCCTGCAGGAATCTCTTCTTTCTCTTCTGTGCAGCCAGCTGCAGCACCTCCTCCGGGTTACTGGTGTTCAGCTCCGTCTGTCCGATCGCTTTGATCTGAAAGTTTAGACTTTTAGATTAATATCACTTTAATTTAACCATTTCCGATGGCTTCACTTGTTTTGTTTGGGTTTTTTTTTCCTCATTGCCCTGAAGTGGTTTACAGACTTACCGCAATCTGCCTCTTCTCAGTCTCGCCTCGTTTGTGGTGAATGTCTGAACACAGTCAGGGGGGAAAAACGGGCTGCTGAGATCCACAGAAATCCTTTAAGACAATGATTTCACCCAGCGACTGGGAACTAGGAAATGGGACATGCTTATTTTTAGGATCAAATTGAGCCACTGAACGTTTGATTATTGAAGATAAAGTGTCGTTTAGGTTCTACAGCGAGTTCAGACTAGACCGTGGGATATTTAAAGACAGTCTATAGTCCCTCCTGCTTTTGAACTGCTCTCATTGGTTTTAGTGTCGTCACGTTATAAAGAGCTTATTCCTACACTGTAAATACATTTCTCTTCACGTGGCTGTCAGTTAAGTTTTTCCAAGCGATGGATCTCATTCATGAAGGATACGAGTGAGATATTCCAGGATGGTGACGTCCCAGATGTAGTCGTAGAACGAGTCCATGGCGTCGTGACTTGTGACACAGAAGAAACATTGCGTGTTAGGAAGCGCCTCTGCAGGTCATGTGACCAGGATGCGTGCTGCTGCGCGGTACCTGTTGGGCTCCTGGAGAGCTTTAAACGCCGTCATGTAGTCCACTTCTCTCAGAAACTGACACAGAACTGCAACCTGAAGGGAGTCGCGCACAGTTTTCATCCACCTGTATGAAATCAATCAGCATGTGTCTGGTTTGACCTCTGACCTGTGTGTGGCAGTTCATCATTGAACAGCACTTGATCATCCTCTTCAGGACCTGCCGTCAAAAAAAGAGAAAAAAATGCTTCAAGTGTCAGTTTATATGTGTATGACAAAACAATTCAAAGTGTAAAGAGGAAGCTTGGGGACTGTTTCACTAACAGCGAGGCGAGTTCTTACCTGGTCTGTGTAGACATCCGGAGAAACGGCTTTAGTGAAGAAGTCTGAGCTCACGGCTCCGGCCTGCAGGTAAAGGTTGAGTGCAGCAGAATACTGATTGGTCACTGCAAAGGAAGAAAACCGACTCCTCATTAACCCGAGAACTGCTTTGAATCTCTGTCACGAGTTTAATGCTGCTTACCGAAGTAGATGTCGGCCTGAGTGATGAGCCACGACTGGTTGTTTGGGTTGAGAGTGAGAGCGTAGGACACCAGCTCTTTGACCGTCACAGCCACAGCTTCCACATCCACCGCCTGAATGCTGCTCCGCACACACACACACACACACACACAACATTAAGGTCAAGACGTGTGTTAAGCTTAGGGTGTAGTGCTTTAGAGCAACGTAATGCTCTCGTAAGGAGTGGCAACTTGAGCCGAATTGCTGAAAATGAAAACGAGTTCTTACTTGGGAAGCGAGGATGGCCAGATGGAGAGGTGTTCTGCTGTCACTTCATTTACAATGTCATCCTGAGGGGAAGAAAAAAAACCCAACCTGAAATCACTTCTTGTTATAATGTGGTGACTGTGGAGCACATAACTTCACCAAGGACCTGCCGCACCCCCTCTATGGCCTCCCCACCACCGTCATTTGCAATAAATCCTTAACTGACTCCACCGTAAATACTACAAACTGTTTTTTAATTGAACCTGCTGCTCTTTTTCTTGTGTGTCTGAGTTTCTGCAACAATCCATCCATCTAAGTGTTTAAGGGTTAAAGATGAAGCGGTACCCGCACGATGCTGTGGAGCTTCACAAACAGAGAGATCAGAGTCGTCAGGACCAGCGGCTCCTGCAAGGAATCAGATCAAACTCATCAAATACAGTATCATTACTATTACGCAGGACTTTTCAGTTTGATACTCACTCTAAGCTTCTTGATGAAGGTGATGAATTTGCTCCTAAAGATGTGAAAATAATAAGTCAGCATGATTCTGTTATCTACACATTCACCAACAGTCAGTCTGAGCCGAGGTCAGTTTTACCGGTGCAGGATGCCCATGGACGACTCTCTGTGTTTGATGAGGCCGACTCGGCCGTCGCTGTTCCTCTTGTGTTGGATGGAGACGCTGCAGATCTGAACCACCACGTCCCAGAGCTCTTTGGCGGTGCGTCGGCTCTCTTTAGGACCTGGAAGCTCTTTACACGTGGAGGCCAGGAGCTGGCCGAGCTGCCGGCGGGAGACAAAGCACAACATTTAATGAAAAAGCAACGGAAGTCTGAACTGGTTCAAATGGACACACTGGAAAAAAATAATGACTCGTCACCTTAATGTAGGGGTTGTTCATGACCAACGACGGAGGCACCTGCAGAGTCAGGTAGTCGTTCTCCCTCCAGTTGAGCATGAAGGCAACGCACTCCTCTCCCACCACCTGCCGCAGGGGCAGATCTGGAGACACACGTTTAACACTGGTTGATAAATCTTACCCGGGACACAAGCTGACAAAAAGAGACTTATAGTATTATATAGTATAGTATATAGTAAGTTTCAGCTGGAAAAAATAAAAAAGCCGAAAGGTGTGTATATATATATATATATATATATATATACTGCTATCAGATGGAGTTATCTAAAAAAGTAGTATCTAAGTATTATTTTAGTCTATTCTTTATTATTTTAACCCATAATCCATGAAAACCAATTATACAGTATCTCAAAACTTTACAATTTCCACTGCCATCCATCTTCTAAACCGCTACGGGCAAATTCTTTAAGATCACTCCGGAATATTTACAAGTGACCTCTTCCTCTTTTGAAATGTATTCTGAAGTTAATTAGCCTTCAAATATAAACTAAACGTGTCTCTGGTACATATGAATGTAGTCATCTGAACTCTTCTCGTCCAATCAGCCTTCAGCGACAAAGTGCTTCCTGGTAAAGACGGCTCAATCCGCTCACCGTGAATCCTCATCTCGAGGTAACCTCTGACCCTGCTGACCAGGTCGGGCGGCGGTCGCTCCTTGCAGCCCTCGGCTGCCATCGTCTCGTGGGCTCGCACTTCCAGCAGCAGCATCTCGTTCAGCATCACCTGCCTCAGCTTCGGGGAAAACTCGGTGACGAGCTCCAGGCAGGCGGAGAAAAGCTGCCGAGCGTGGCCGAAGTCCTGAGGTGAGAGTGAGACGGCGTCCACGTTTAACGTTCCTACTGACAAACTGCTACGCTGAGCCCTGATGACGGCGTCACACCTTTATTGCTATGCAGTGGAGTCCTTTGGCCATGAGGATGTAAACCAGGTCTTTAGTCAGGTTGTCTTTGATGCCAAGGATCACATTGATGTAGTCTGGAGGAACCTCCCACTGCAAACACAGGAGCTATTGTAGTTAAATCATCTATGCATATGGGCCAGGCAGTAAACAATGAGATCACGTTTTTACCCAATTTTAATGAGATAAGAAGAAAAAAAATAAACAGAACAGGAAATGTTTAGATACAAGAAGTTTAACTGAATTGAATCATGGAGTCAAATGACTTCTATTCCCATTGTATTACTTTTTGTTCCGTGCACCTGTATGAATCTGAAATAGTCCCATTTTCATAACTATGTCTCATCTGAATAAATCTTTCTTAAGCAGTCATCTAAATTAATCATATAAAATACAACCCTGGATGTCAATAACTGATTTCTTTGACCTCTGACCTTGCTGTTGACCTTCCAAAAGGGTCGTTCGGCCATGCCGTGCAGTTCGATGAGGATCTGTCTGATCCGACGTGGCTCCAGCGAGAGGATGAGCTGCTGCTCCAGCTGCCCGATGTTCACACTGGCCAAGGCTGAGGAGGGATGGAGGCCAAAACCCAATGAGAACGCTACGCCTGGACAGGTGTGACGCACTGAGAAAACTCGGCTCCCTACCTGGAATGTCGTAAAAGGAAGGCAGAGGCTTGGCGCTGAGGTTGATGGTGGCCGACCTCTTCCTCATCTGCTCCACCAGCAACTTCCTCTCCTCCTCCTTCAGCAGCTCCATGAAGAGTTTATGTGACGACACCACGAACACCAGAGACAGGTCCTCCAGGCTTTCACACAGAGTCCTGCTCCACCGGACGTTCAGGGAAAAGATGTAAACTGCATCAGCTCACATTGAAAAATCTGACCGTTAAGTTTTTTGTGTGACAGAAGGTTCAGCACTCACTTCATAAAAATGGCCATATTTCTTCTGGGCGTCTCAGCTGGGCGATCTTTTTCCAGTGACCGTGTGCACACCTGCAGAAGAAAGAACATTTCACCTAAATACACAATGCAATTTACAGCAATAGAAATGTGCGACAGCAAAGATCAGTTATTCTGACTCCTCTTTTATGTCGATATTCGAGACACACCGGTGTCCCGACTTCCTCACCTCTAAAATGAAGTCCACCATCCGTTTACTGGGCTTGAGAAGCAGCTGCTGGAAGCGCACGCCGAGGACTTCTCCTTCCAGAGCGTCTCGGACGGCGTTACAAACACACAGTTTGTGGCAAACCTCGTCAAGGCCCAAATCCCTGCACCAACACAGATCCAAACCCTTTTTAGTAATATACTGTTGCCAGGATGAGGCGTGCATAGTTCTCTCAACCATCCTTTCTAGACCTTTTAATGAATCTAGGAAGTTGAGACACTGCCAGAAAACAGATAAATTGAGCTTTGTGCCCATATTATAGTCACTATAGAGGCCCAAAGGACTTCTGTAGAATAACTGTCCAATCACAGATGAGATTTAGCAGCATGTGAAGCAGGTAAATAAATCTGATGCATCTGGTAAAAAAAACAAAAAAAAAACAGATACGACACAGTCAATAACAGGCAAGTTAGGAATGTATAAGTTCTGTTTCCTGGTCTGGAAACGGTTTAGATTATTATTGTCAATAATTATTGAGTTCTAATATTGTCCCGACCATCCTAAACTTCTATGAACAGATCGCAGGAAGTCTTGCAAATGGCAAATAATTAAAAGTAGTAATAGGTGGAAGAACAATGCTTGCTAAGTAAATATTTGGATCATAAATTTACATGTCGATTTGCACCAAGCAAAGAATAAAAAGCTCCAGAATAAAGGGCTTTTTGGGATTGTAACAGAAGCAATGATATAAGCAAGGGCTAAAATTACTCACAAATATGCAACAGAGCTCGTCTTCATGAAAGATATTATGGCGTATTTTTAAGTGTAGAAGCTGAACTTAAGATGCTGTTGACGATGTTGTGGCCTCACCCTTGTTGGACTTTGTACATGAACTCCCTGAGAACGGAGCGTCTGAAGTGATTTGGTAAACTCCGGGACATGTTGTCTTTGATGAACGCCTCGATGACGGCCTGTCGGGGAGGTTCGGTTAGAAACTTATTGGAACGACCAACAAAACAATGCAAGAATGATTTATTGATCTCTCTGCACCGCACGTGACATTACTAGAAATGAAAATGGAATGTCTTTGTGGCCTTTGCGCCGACCTGATAGTTGTATGCCCGGATCAGGCTGTTGATGTGGCCGTAGGGCGTCGTCTGAGGGTCGGAGGATCCACAGTCTCCGGTCAAAGCTTTGCAGGCGTTCCAGTAACCAGCCAGACGCTTCTCATCCAGGTGAACATGGATAGTCGAGTCCAGCTTGAAGACGTAAAGCAAAACTTGTACTCTTCAGAAAACCCTGATTCTCCTGTGATTAAGTGATGATAATATCTTTTGTTTCAAGTGCAGAAAAACTCTTACCTTCTTTAAGAGGTCGTTCGTCTGTCTGAAGTGGTCCCGGGCTTTCTCATAGGCTGGCTGGTCTGTGCAGCCTTGCTGGAAGAAAATAGCTCCCAAGTCATAATGCACCTGCAAATAGAACCACAAACCACCTCATTTACAACCCACAACCAAAATAACAATCCTGCAAAGAAGAAAGACAACGCAAGTCTCTTTTAACCTGACAGTGAAACTCATCGGCACTGATTCGAAGCCCCGCGGTGGAGGACTCGGTCTCTCCGTTAGCGGCGGCGTCAGAGGCCAGCAGGTCGAGAGTCCTCAGAGTGTGGATGTAGAAGTCTTTCTTCAGCCGCAGAGCTCCTTCCAGCACACTGACGGAATCGGTGGCTTGCTCTTTAAGCTGAAAAATTACAAAGGTTAAACTTCTTGTAGTGGAAGAAAGACATGTGGGTATCATGTTCAATAGAAAATACACAAAAAGGTAAATATGCATCAAAACATGTTCACTCACCACAGTGAGGATGTTGTCTGTCATTTCTTTCTCCTGTTGCACAATACTTAACCTATATCAAGCCACAAGAGAGGAACACACTCAATGTCTGAGTCAACAAGTGAAGTATGGAAAGGTCATTTTGTGTCTCTGAACGCTGATCTTGTCATGTGAACAAATACTGGACTGAAACAAGAACAGTCATGAACACACAAATCTGGACTCTACTAACCCCAGACTGACAACAACAACAAAAGCAGCTCAGTGCAAACACTTTAAAGCCCTGATATGAATCCATATGAGCGTGAAAATAACATGAGAAGAAACGGGAAGTGAAGGCAGTGGCAGGAGAGGCTGCGAAAGCGTCACCGGGGACGAATCCTAGGATAATTTTGACAACGAAAGCCACAAATGGTGAAAATCATGTCTAAGTATTTATGGAGCTGACTGTATGTGTTAAAAAAGGTGATGCTTTTACATGTTCATTTGATGAGGTCCTGGTTTGGTCTGTTTCTCTGGAAAGCTGCTCAGCACGATTGTCCTAATGGCCCTGAAATGACAATGAACCAAATGCAAGTTATTTATTCATTAAAACGTATTAAAAGCACATTCTAAAAGGGCATTCAAGTATCATAATCACAACAAGAATGATATATATGATCTAAATGAAGATAGGATAGTTTCAATATCGAAACAGCGAGCAGCACTTCCATTAGCTGCATCAGCTACAACGGGAAACCATTACATTTCATCTACAGAGTTTGTGGCTCAGTCAATGTCATGCAATGAAGTCATTTAGTTAAGTTTTATCGGCCCTTTAAAAAGTGTTTCCTCACCAGCGGTTGTAGATGATGACAGCCATGGCAGTAGTCGGAGGCAGAGTGGACAGGTCCAGGTCCACATGTTTCACCCCTGGTGGCACTTTGCTCACACAAAGGAGCTCATTCAGTAACATATTTAACACTGGAATGGTCAAGCTGAAATGCACAAAACTAATTATTCAATTACATTTTGTCAAAGTGCAGGTCTAAGACATTTTGTAAAGTTGTTAAGGTGTTTTTCCCACTCATCATCAATCTGTGTAAAAGACTAACATTTACCTGTAAATTCTTCATTCACTTTTGATTATAACTCGTTGAATTCAATGATTATGAAGTGACTTCCTCTCACCCTTTCTCGAGTGAATCCAGATCCCACTTCATGTGTGCAGCGACTTTGAGTGCGAGAAGTTTCAGAGTACGGTTCCTGCGGTTGTCTGCTGGAGGCTGCACCTGATTCTGCTCGTTCACAGACGGCTTCGACGCCTGCTCCAGAAACTGAATGATCAGCTGCACTGGCGGCGGGTCTGTGAAGAAATGAATCCACACCGGTGTCCATCTTATCCTTCACGACTTGTGAAAATAGACGAACCCAGCACAGATCAATGGATGGCGTAAGTCAGAATCACTCTAAGCTGACCTGGGTTTGACTTCTGCAGGTGATTCTCTAGTAAACCGTCGTCCAAGAGGAACTCGAACCAGGACGTCTGCAGAGGTGTGCCGGGCCGACTGCCGATGACAGCAGCCACCCGGTCTGCCGCTTCGGCACTCATCCTCCTGTACTAGAAACAAATGTGCAAGACACATTTTTAAGGTGTTTCAAAAAACATCAGTATACAATGCCAGCTCAATAAGCAATTATTAACTATTCTTATTCTTACCTTATTCAAAACCGATGCTTTTTCCCACTATTATACTTGAGTATAGCTGAATATTACACCACTATATTTTTGGCACTTAAATTACCAATACTGTAGACTGATTAGACAAATGAAATTACACATTAATGACGACATCATTATAATCTTGGGGACTGTGATGATCTCGTCTTTTTTTTAATTAACACTGATGTTGTGAAAAATGAAAATATCGCCATATTGGGAAAGGAAAGTCTAATTCTGTGGTATATTCCAGCTAAATTCTAGACAGTTTTCCAATTCTTGAAATAGAAAATGATCAAATTATTTGTTATTTAGCTCGAATTATGAATGTGTATTTATTGTAACTAAATGTTGAAAACAGCCATTGGGAAAACACAGCAATTGTGAAAGTTACTGACATTTGGACCAAAAAAAATACTTTGTCTATGAATGACGATAAACATTAGCAGCGTCTCGAAAACAGTGCAGTGATCAAAGAATGTTTAAATAATATCCTCGTCCGTCCCGAGTGGGCGGGAATTACTTCGGATGAGATGGTTAAGTGTACCGAAATCTTGATCGTGCTGCCACTGCGTATAAATCAAACGCTCCCTCACTCACCCATTCTCTGTTGTGTTTAGGGACACTAGTTTAAATTGAAGCGAACTAGCTAAAGTTCGTCGAAGCCCCGCTCACGTCAGCATGAATGTCTCACCTTAACAGGTCACAGTGAGGAAAACGAGGACACAAGAGATACCAAAGGAAGAATAAAACATCAGAAGAGGCAGCTCAGACAGCTTCTTTGAGCCATTCTCACATTTCTGCGCCTCCTCTTGGCACCCTTCGTCATTCCGGTTCCGCTCCGTGGTCGAGAGGATACTCGGTGCGCCATATTTGCGCATAACGTCTGTGACGTCACGTTACTTCCTCAAAAATCGTTTGTTTGTTTCGTTTTTTCTTTAGCTTACTCACTTTAATATTTGACCAAATGAGCACCTTAATTACATAATGTGAGCAAACGGTTATGACTATGACAGAACTACTTTTTAAAATATAGAAAACTAAAGGGGTTAAATTAGGAATATGTCTGAGACTTTTTTCCGATTCAAATAATATTTTGTGAATGCAGCCCCATCTGTTATTAAGATATACACTCTTTGTAATTATCTTTGATAAGTCATTTGTTCATAATTTCAGGGTGATAAATGTGAATACATCAGAACTATTAATGCTTTCTATACCAGGAAATTAAATAAAAATGTCAAATTAATTTCCTTACAGCAGAAAGTCTTAAATAATCACGCTTAGATACAATTTAATGAAATGCCTTTAATTTCTATTCTCATTTGTCCAGCTTGGAGTCATCTCAGAGCAAATGAATCAGGTCGACAGGACTTGGTGATATGGCTTCAAAGACATTTCATCCCTTTTCTAAGAGGCGTCATTAGTTCATGTTGTCCCTTGACAGAGCTTGACTTGTGTCGTCCAGGGTTTCATGTATTAAAGGTCCAAAGGTTTCTTATGTTAATGACCTTCTTTATGGTTGTTAGACTCATATGAGTTCCCCTGTGATTGACCATGAGCCTTTGAGGCTGGATTCGGGAATTGGTTTAGTAACAAAGAACGATGTTGTAAATGGGGGAACTACGTTGGCATTAATGAATGTTTCTTGTTTCAGTTTAGGACCTGAGGAGAATTCCCTTCTGTGTTGTGCCATGTGTCACTTTCGCTAATATAAAGGTCATTGCATTGTTGTTGGTTTTCTCAGAGTGGCGTGGTCTTGGAGATGTACCCGTTGCTGCTACCTTGATTGAGATACACTTGTGATTGTGTTGTTTATTGAAGATCCGTCCGAGTTTCTCAGTTACACGACACATGACTTACAATTTTGTTGCATTTGTCTTGAAGCCTTTGGCCCAACCAAGGGTGAACTGGTGAAACCTCTTTAATAAAGTGCAAAACGTATTCCAAGACATATGACCAAGTCCAGTTGACCTGATTTTCGACTCAATTGCTTTACGATTGTGAAGTTATTATTCTTGACAAAATAAGTGATACTCAGCTGTACTTCTTTTTAATGTTGAATACCAGAAAACAAAGTATCCTGCGTCCCAAATTTTTCACGAATGTGAATTAAAAAAAAGTACATATGTAAAGTTGTTGTGTAGCCTGCACCATAGAGTGTGTTCTTCTGTTGTGATAACAGGGATTGTTTCATATTTATGTCCAACACATGCAAAGAAGAATTTCACAGATTTTACTGTGAAAATCAGGAACTAAAACACATTTTTAATTTCCATCAGTACTTCAGTAAAATGCACCATGTGGCTTTTTTTTCCCATGCAGAGAGCTCGTTGCATGATAGCACCAGGAGGACTTCATTACCAAATTGCCTTTTTTTTTTTTTTTAAAAGGTTGAAAGATACAACTCAGTATCTTCTCACCATCTCGGACGGTAAAACTAATTAACACATGGCTCGAAAACTACAGTACGGTAAATAAAGCGGCCTATAGCCACATCCTCCGTGTCTGAACCGTGGCCTTGGGCTGATCGTTGTCAGCCTGGTTGAGCAGCTTCATCATTGACACCCGTGCATCCAAACAGCAGTGATCAGACATTTATTCTAAAGAAAACAAAAACAAAGTGTGTGGCAGACAGGAAGGCGTAACAGAAGAGCTGGGCTGGGCTCAGCGCCGGGAGGAGCTGCCGTCAGTACTGAAACGAGATGACCGAGTTCACTTTGTAGACGTGGTACGAGCGGTTCCAGAAGACGCGGGTGAAGTAGTTCGTGTAGGGAGAGTAGTTCATTTTTATCTCGTGGCAAAACCGCCCGTGCTTGGAGAAGGAGAAAATCTCTCCTTTGTCGTAGACAACCTGAGCCAGACAGGAGAAAGGGAAAAATGTCCGTTTGTAAACATTCCCACACTGACCTGGCCAGGAGGCAGACATGAAACAGTGACGAGGTCATGCAGAGATGACCGACTGTCAGAACTGAGCTCTTTGTGTTTTTTTAATAATAAAGATTTAAACTCACGTGTCCGTTGGAGATGTCAAGCAGGTCTTTGATCCGACAGCCCTTGTGGACAGTGAGCTCGTTACAAATCGACTCCTCGATGATCACGTAATTTGTTTTTTGCAGCGTCAGCAGCTTGTAGACGTCCTCCGCAGATCTGAGAGCGTACACCTGGTAGGTCTGCAGGAGGACGAGAAGAAGAAAGAAAGAAGGATATCATAGTTTCCCCCTTTGCTTTGGCGAAACATTTCTTTCCCACAGTCGGATCAATTGGTTTATTTACCTTAAAAATATCTGAAAATACATTAAACATCAACATGTTTGAACAGGCATTGTGTACATAAAGGTAGTGCATGTGCCTGTTATACATTTGAATTTGATGTCTTTTTTATCAGTGTTATTTTTATGCAAAGTATCTTTTATTAGTGATACATGTTATTCCCACATTTTCTAAACTGATTTATTTATTTTTCCATGCCATTCAAAAACAAATTTAGTATAACATACCACTTTAAGATCTTACTCTGATTTCATACAGTATCTACTATACATGCTATTGTATATTTTTAAAAAATATCTTGTGTTTTTTTTCAATTTTAAAATATATTAGTGAATTACCCATTATCATGTAATTTAATATTATATCCACCATATTGTTTTCATCAGTTTCAGACGTGTATTTGTGAAGTAGACGTTGACGTATACAAATATATTTTGTCTTGTGAAGCACTCAAGAGTTGCAGTTTTACGGCAAATCGATTCACTGCACGATTACATTACCGTACGCTCTGCCTATCGTTTCAGTAATCAAATGCTTCAATCTGTTCCTTTGTTTTGTTTTTTCCTGAATGAACTTTGCACGACACTCACGTCTTCGGTCCTCTTCAGCAGGTTGACGTCCGAGTAAAGAGGTAAACTGGTAACGGCTGCGCCTGAACACAGCTTCACTGTTCCCAGCAGCTGAGGACTGCCTGCAAACACGGCCGCCGCCGGAGCCTGCGACCTGGAAGGAGGCGGAAAGCAGCGTTTGAGCTTCTTTTCAAGCTTCGCCGCAAAGACGTTCCAGATATTACTCACTTGATCCAGCGGATCAGCTCGACGGTGTCCGGGTCGTAGAACTCCTGCAGGTCGGTCAGCTCCGCGATGACGTGTGGGCAGTACTGCAGGCAAGCAGAGGGGGAAAGCAGCGTACAGGAGGTATATAATGGATATGGAGAGCTTTGAACAAAAGGGAAAAAAACAACAAACCATCTGGAATTCTCACCTCTCTCCACAAACTGAAGCAAATGATGGTGGGAACAGCTGTGCTCAGAATGAGAGACTGAGGAAGAAAAACGTAAACAACTGAAGGAAAGCGAGCAGTAGGTTCTTCAAAGAGACAGAATATACACACACACACACACACACACACTCACACTCACACTCACACTCACACTCACACTCACACTCACACTCACACTCACACTCACACTCACACTCACACTCACACTCACACTCACACTCACACTCACACTCACACTCACACTCACACTCACACTCACACTCACACTCACACTCACACTCCTCACCAACACTACCGGGTGGATGGACTTGAGTTTGAGCCACTTAAACACAGTCAGCCAGAGATCCGGGGAACACACACCGAACGCTGTGAACATACAGACGTACGGCGTCCATAAATACTTCATCCTGCAGGAAAAATCAAACACAAGCAATATCCAGTTAAGCCAAAATATAAACTTTCATTCCAACAAACATCTAAAATGACGATGACCTACCCGTCAAACAGCAGAGCCAGACCCCCAAAGAACATGGTGTGAAAAACATGGTAGACGACCTCGGGCTGCTCTCCGATTCGACCGTCCTCCAGCACGTGGTTGCTTTTCTTCGGGTGGCCGCTGAAGAGCAGTGAAGAGAAGAGTCATGATGTGTACAGCTCATGGTGTCAAACCCAACAGGCTCATCAGGAAAATATATGAAAATGATCTGGAGGGAAATCTAGTCATGAAAATATCAACTGTAAGAATCTTAAGATGACAAATTTTAGCCAAAACACCTCAGAGCCTTGAGAAATGGTTTGTATGGTGGACAGTGTGATACTGCAGCATTTAAATATATTAAAGGTTAAAGTTATCATGGGAACTGAGTCAAAAGTAAAAGCAGTTTGCGTATCTTATTGGATTTTTCTCACTGATCAGCACGACTGTGGCTCAGATAAATAGAGTATTCTGAACTTACCAACTGAGAAATGTTGGGGAATAATTTGGTATTATCTCTTTGTTGGGTTTCAAACAGAATACGATACATGTACTTTAAAAATAAATCCTTAAGTAGCCGTGCAATTTATTTCATTTTCCAGCCCAAATTTGACCCGACCCATGAGAAATCATCCCAGTTGTCAACTCATGTTTTTGCAATGAATAAAGCCTAGAGATCATGTCTGGGTTTTATATGTTAAGAGACACTAAAGCAGCAGCATGGGCTGATCAGACCCAATAACGTGGTCGAAAACACCGTTTTATAAACATGGTAAGTTAAACTTATTGGGCAGAAACGCTCCCAAACTGTAGGTTCCCCTTGACTGCAGGATTTTGACAATTCTACAGACATAAAATAAGAGTAAGTCCAATTTGTCTGAACATTATTTGAGCCATGAGCAGATTCATACGAGTCTCTGACCTGAGTCGCATGTAGATGGTCTGCACGGTGGACAGCAGGCACACTGACAGCACCAGGAAGTAAAAAGGAAGGACTGAAGCCTGCGTCAGCCGCAGAAACAGGTCCTGACTCGGAGTCTGCAAACTTTCCTGGCACAAGAGGAAGTTCGGGACAAAGTCGCTGAAACAAAATAAAGGAGAACTTTTTCTATTGGATCCCATTTGGTTGAAATACACTGCCTGGAAGAGAAAAAACTTAGATAGATAGATCCTCTTTGAACTCACGTTGTTGTGTTGAGGCCAAATTTAACTTCAAGGAACTTCAACATGAAGTCACTTTCACTGACGGGTAAAAGTTTCTGGAAAATAAAAAAAAATAAAAAAAGGAATCACAGTCCAGTGACTTCATAACCACTAAAGGAAATTATGTATTTTTCTTTGGATTTACCTTGACGAAGTAGCTGAAGGTGATCCCGGTAGTGAAGACCAGGTGGAAATGTAAGAAGAGCTTCATCACTCGAGCCACAAGAGGACCCATCTTCATCTTTTGCTGAACATAAACAGTTTACTGGAGTTACTCTGTATAGAAATGTGACCTTTTTAATGAACATACAGAAATATGTAAAAGTTAAACCAAGAAAATCTTAATACATTTAATTTAACACGTCATCAAATAAACAATAGTGAGGAAGAACAATAGTGAGGAAGAACAATAGTGAGGAAGAACAATAGTGAGGAAGAACAATTGTTCCAACGACGATTTGCCTCTACCTGGAAGTACCTGGCGAGCACTGAGCCAATCAGAAGGCTGAGCAGAGGCGAGCTGAGCAGGTCTGTGTTCTGAAACTGAAACAAGTAGGCCAGGAACAAGGAGCTGAGGTACACCTTATGGATGTCGGCCATCTGTCGGTTCCAGACGCAAAGAGTGGGGAAAGAAAAACAAAACACAAGCTTCAACTTCTCCTGAGTCAAAAACAACAAGGCACCATAATGGGAGCGCTTCTTTATTTATTGTTTTTTAGTAATTGTCATTTTCATCTTTTTGCAGATGATGCAATCATGTTTACATCCAAATCCGGAAATGTGGTCCAATGGGATGACACATCTCAAGGTGTTTATCCTGGTGAACCGAATAGAATAGAAATACTTTATCAATCGTGGGACTGTGTTACCTTGCGAGGAGGCATGAGGTCAAAAGAGTCGAGCAGAAACAGACAGAGGCCTTGGATGAAGAGCACATAGTGACTGTGTTCCCAAATCAGGAGGAAGGTGAAGGTGGTGGCACTCATGGTGAGATAGCAGAACATCTACAGAGAGGCATACAGAGGGGATTTAGAGGGACGATCCATTTCTCTTTTTCAATCACGTCACATCGTGTAAAATCGCA
This sequence comes from Lipophrys pholis, assembly GCF_963383615.2. Classification (NCBI taxonomy): domain Eukaryota; kingdom Metazoa; phylum Chordata; class Actinopteri; order Blenniiformes; family Blenniidae; genus Lipophrys; species Lipophrys pholis. The sequence goes on along the minus strand of NC_137643.1, from coordinate 6,003,364 downwards.
CTGTTCACACGGAAAAATGCAGCTGCTCTCTTTTACAGGTGTCACTATAGTAAGTCACTGGAACCTGCACTCTGGACTTGTTCTATGTCTTTCAGTGTGTCTCACCTCAGTGGCAGAGCTGATGTTGTTACTCAGGAATCCAGTCAAAGCTGCAACCTGACAAGAAAAATAAGGCAGAGCCCAGTTGTCCCGCAGAGGAATCGTGTTTTCCACTTTGGTTGTGTCTGGTCTGCGGCGAGAAAGAAATTACAGACGGGAAATGAAAATGAAATCTTACAAGGAAAAGACCTACAACTGCAACTCCACTTCATCCCTTTATTGGACATTTAATATTGGAAATTAATCTCTTCAGATTAAAGGATAATTCAAGACTTCCAGAATTCAAGCAGTGTCCATCAACACCCTTAAGTAACCTTTTCTAATTTAAAAATAAGTTAAATTGGGAAAACCTGTCAATGGTGATTAATGTGTTATGTGTTTAAAGCCAAATGTTTCTGAGTCACTTCAGACCCGAGTGTTTTGACGGTGCAAGTTCGAGGAGGATCTTCTTACCTGTTGATCACATACCAGGCCACCGCCAACATGCCGGCCACCCAGGTGCCGCTCATCACCCAGCTGCACACGAACAGGGCCGTGACGTAGACCGCCTGCAGCCCAAACACCGCCCCGATGTAGAAGTAGATGGGTTCCACCAAATCCTGTACCGGGGGGGAAGGGAGGACGGCTCGTCAGCGAAGCAACAAACAAAGTACACTGCCAACGTTCATGGGCGGGACTCCCTTTGAAAATGAGACTCCAAGTTTAAGTCATCCCAGCGTTTTACATTTAGTTTGTTGCCTGACTTAAAGTGTTTTAATTATTCTTTGTCGATGGCAGTTGCAGACTAACAAGAAGATTTTGACACCAGCGCTCGAAGCCGTGTCTCCTTTATTTGTAGTTCAACATGAATCCATAGTAATAATTAATTAGTAAATGTGTGAACCTGCTTGTAGGAAAGATTTAATGCGTCAAATATGAATTTCAAGATGTATAACTTTTGTACTATTTTGATAAATATATATATTTTTAGACTAACTTCAATGTACCACTAGAGGGAGTCAATGCATCAAATCAGGAGTTTATTTCGGACACAAAAAGCAAACAAAACAAATAAACTTCACAGAACAAAGTCAAGCCAAAATTAAGTGATTAAATAAATAATTAAATAAATAAATAATGCCCAAACCAGCAGAAATCCCATATTTGTTCCACAATACAACACACTATGGTCTTGTTTGGACAAAAGCGATAAAATGGTAACATAAAAACCTTCAAATTAAAATGTTTAGACATTCTTTTCCTTTAGTTTGAATGCAAAGAGGTACATGCTGAGGAAACACTGTGGAACGCACCAAAGAAACAAAACAAAAAACAAAAACATACACAAACTCTATAATTGTGGCATTTGCAACTTTCAACGTGAATATTTTTACAAGCTCACGCTCATATTCTGGTCTTGAAGCCACGTCGTTACCAAATTCAGAGTGTGATAGAGATATTTCACAAAGTGAATGAGAAGGAGAAGAAGAAGAAATCCTCACCTGGCTATTTGTGACTCTGTATATGAAGCTCGTGATGAGCTCTGGATAGAGAGACAAACGCTCCACAGCGTTGATTGTCTGACCTGAAACGGTCCTGTTATCCACCATCAGCTCGTAAAGCCCTGGAAAACACAATAAAACACAGTTTACAGTCCCGGCCTGCTCTGTGGTGTTGCTTATTTCTCTGAAAACATGCATGGACCGGACATGTACCTCTTTCGAATGACGGTGCTGTTAACATGTGTGTGTAGTAGTAGTAATAGAGCCCGCTGCCTCCCTGGAAGGTGATTTCACGCTCGAGCTCCTGAGAGGCGCACGGGGGGAATTTCACAGCTGGTACATGGTGATGACGGTGGAAAAGCAAAAACAGAGGAAGACTTGAAAGATAACAGGGTCACCCACCTGCCTCGTTGAAAACCAGAACTTCCTGTCATGATATGTGGAAAGATACACGGCGTACAGCATGCCACACGAAACTGCTGCGAGGCATCCGAAAAACACCCTCACCAGACGCTGCAGGAAACCCGCTGAGGAGCAGAAACACGACGACACACAAGAGAGAAACCAGCGGAAAACTCACATTTGTTCAAACCAGAAGATGGATGATCAGAAATAATGAACTGGTGGAGCTCAGCCTACAAGCTGTCTTCCAAGGACTATGTGCCAATTTACAGATGGAACTGTCAATATACATGGATGGGTTTTGCAACTGAATAGACAGATGGTGTCTGTTCGTTTTGTTTAAGTAAATAAAGAAAACACAACTTCTGATCCATGCAATGTGTGACATTTCTTATTCAAAAGTTTGTCTTGAAGAAGGGAAAAGGGATTTCATGGTTGCATTAAATTCCAGAAATAACTCAAATATAAATTATTCTCTTTGATTGGTTAAGCCAGTTTACAATCTTGACCAGGCTTCAATCGAAAAGATATAAGAATAAGGGGTTAGAAAGATAAAAAAAAATTAAAAAATAACAACACAAATGGAATAAATGGCACTGATAAATAAATATGGATCACTGGTGGGTGAAGTGCAGGGGTAGGTTGCAGTGTTTTACCCACATGCAGATAATCTCCTGGATGTCCTGACAGACGACTGCGATGCTTCTGCTTCCTGCTCTTTGGCTTCAGCCTCGTGTTTCTGCTGCAGACTCTCCTCTGCTCCACTGGATCCATTCAGCTCGTCAACATCTGCACAGATGTTTACAGTGAAGCCCCAGTCTCACTCACACCTCTGATAGAACTCGGCTCAAACTTACCGCTGGTGGGGTGCTCTTTCTGTTCCTCTTCTTCGCCATTGTCTCCTTCCAGATTGTCCGATCTGCGGCATCTTAACTCGGTCATGACGAGAATAACTTAATCCAGGAGGACTTTTTTCCCCCGGGCAGGCAGCAGCATGCTAGCTAACGAGCTAATTAAATAGCCGTTAAATCAGCGCTTGACGGTGACCTGTGGTGGTGACAGGCTGGGCTGCGAGCGCCTTCCTTTCTAGACTGAGTTTTTGTCGAAAGTTGTAAACTATCGACGTGAAACCTGAGTAGTTTAGGTGATGTTTACAGTGTGGAGGAGAACTCTGAGTGAAGCCGCTCCGACCGGTGTTTCGGATTAACTGGTTTCCCCATTAACTGGTGATCAACTTCCTTTAGCGTCCCGTCGTTGCTGCTCGTAACAGTTGTTAATACAAAACACAACAAGTACGACACTGAAACATTATCCTAAATATGTTTAAAACACATTCGCTAGGACAACAACGGATTTCTGTTGGGTTTTAACCTGCTGGAACTAGCAGTAGCAAGGGCAGCTAAAGGAAGTCGGTCATAAATTACTAGGGAAACGAGTTAATCCGAAACACCAGAAAAACAGGAAACTGCACCGGAAAACTACAGGAACCCGCAAAGAACATTAATGTTTAGTTATATATCGTGGATCAGTAGCTCTTGAACCGGCTCACAGAAAATTACTAGAGATACAATTTTTAGATTTTTTTTTTTTGTAATCGAGAACATATTTTCTTAATAATAATAATAATAATTTAAAAAAAAAAGCTCTCTTAAAAATTGCAACATTTTAATTGGAAGTTAAATTTGGACTCTGGAACCGTCAATAAAGTCCAAACACGAAAAACAAATAAAATTTTATTCATTCTTATCCGTTCAATAACCAGTTTCAATAACTGGTTGGGGCCGTAACATCTGTTGTCTTCACGTCTTTTGTCAAGAGTTTCCTGATATCATTAATTTATGCTTTTGTTTGTTTGATTGTGTGTTTGTTTCTCACTTCTGTAGGTTCCATTCATATTTTGTAGTCTATTCTGAGCCGTTTTGTCTTTTTTCGTCCAGTTTTGATTTCTTAATATTTTTTTTCCTATTATTTCTCTTATCTGTGGAACATTTATTTGAAGTTTGTGGTGTTTTTTTAAACGTAGCTGTATGTGGTCACTGTGGTGTTTGTGGAGACATTGACGCCAACTCTAATGTCTTTCAGGGAGGATGATTATTTGTATTTTTTTTTATGATTGATAAATTATAGCAGTATTATATTATTATAATATACTGAATGTCCATCCAAAAGATTAATAAGTGCATGTAAGACCTATATTGGACAGCAGGGGCAGGCAGAGACTCTGATATGTTCGCAGTTTGGACTCACACACACTTTCTAATGAGACACACACAGGGGGACACGTCAGATCAGAGGCTCACTCTTGACTAACTCTCTTTAAACTTCTCCCGGTCTCCCATCGGAGTGATGTCGACCCCCGACAGGCCCCCGCAGAGTGAGGGGACGTACTCCAAGCTGTTCAACGATGGGGACAGTTACGAGCAGCGGAACCGCAGGTCCCAGGGAGGGTCTGCAGGTAAGAGACGCAACTTCTGCACTTTTTAGAGTTTAGTGGATTGGACACCAGGAGACAGTAACACCGACTCCTAACTGTCACTATGAATTTATATCATTCCCACAGTTTTGCAAATCAATGTATTATATAGTTATTCTTTCTTTTCTTTTCTTTTTTTTCAATTATTGGTTGTTACCAACATATAAAAAGATACTTTAAGGTTTCCCTTGCTAAAAGCGACGTTCCTTTCAGTGTTCATTTTAGATTATATTATTAAAATAATATTACACTTCATTCATAGGCCTACTGCACTTTTCAAAAGCAGTTACAAAGGGAGTGTTGGACTAAAACAATCAAAAGTATAAGTTAAAAACAAATGTCAGTCTATGAAGAATATATATATTTTTAAATAAGATGAGGTAAGGTACGATAAGACAATTCTTTATTTGTCCCACAATGGGGAATAAAAGTAATATTAATAAGTATTATAAACAATAATATTAATAATGTAAGAATAAAATAACGCTGTGACACTATTTTACAATAATGGTAGTATTGATTGGATTGGTATTACACAGATTGAATAAATTAATAATCTATATTGTGCACATAGAAAAGGGATGGATATTAAAAAGTGCAGGTGCGGGGGAGAAAAAGATTCAAACAAGTTAAACAAAAAACCACTCAAGAAGTACGATTTTTAGAGAGGCACAAAGACACCACTTTCAGTTTAAAAAAAGATGCCTATTGTTTATATTATTTTTATTAGACATAGCCTTACTACTCGTTGTAGAAACCTAGAAAACTGCACTTGTAATTTGCTTTGATTTGGGACTTTAGGTTGAGAAACAAAGCCTTCCATCTCACCCAAACTTTACATTTTACCTGAATACATCAGAACTTCAAAGAATATCAGATTTGTTGTTATGTTGGAAGACTTTTGTTTCTCTGCGGTAGTTTGTCTTTTGCACTTGTGAGTCTTTGTGTGGTTAGTTTGTGCTTTTCAGGCGACAACGAATCTATTATTGGTCATTTATTGTGTCTCTGTGGTTATTTTTATAAGTTTCTGCCGTCTTTTTTGTGATTGCCTCCTGTCCCCTCCAGCTTACCTGCCGTTTCCCGGCAGCGTGGTCCACAGGCTGCGAGGCCTCGGGACATTACGCCTCATCATCATCTGCCTGGCTGCTCTGTGCGCCATCCTGCTGATCTCTATCATATCCATGGCTGCTCAAAGTGAGTCTGCTTTATCGTGATTTGAAATGATCTGGTGTGTGTGTAATAATAATAATAATAATAATAATAATACTAATAATAATAATGTACATGCTATTGTATTATTATAGTGTTTCATCCTGGTGACTGATTCTCACTTTAAGCTCTTTAAGCATCAGTCAGCAGGAGAAGATGCTTCATGATCTCAATATTATTACATCTGGTCAAATGAACAAATGACACTGACAACATACAAAGCACCAATAAAGCAGTTGAGACAGACTACCAACATGCAGAGAGGAGCAGAGGATATTTATTTAAGGCGGCTCAAACTTAGAAAAAAGAAGAAAAAAAGCAATATATATGTTTCATCAAATTTTGTGATATTGCTTAAATTGATCAGTTGTAAATATGAGACTTGTGTTATCTTCCTGTGTCACCAGTTTGATATACATCAGGCTTAAGCTGATCCCTCCGAACAATGCAAAATCTTCCAGTGTTTCTTTGAGAAAGTATTTGATATGTATATAAGCTGTGTATATTGCGTATCGTTATATCGGCCAAACGTCAGCAAGGTTTCTCCACCATGCTCGTCCATGATTCAGACTTTATTCCAAAGTTTTCCTTCCAGCAGGATCACTGGAATAAGTCTGGAATAATGAGTGCACCCTTTGTTTCCACCGCTCAGATAAAAACAGAGCTCAGGGTGGCGGCGATGCGGTCGCAGAAGTGCAGAAGCAGAAGCAGGGGGTCAACGTGTCGGCGCTGGTGGACTCCATCAACAAACTGCAGCAGGAGAAGAAACAGCTGCAGGGAGAGAAGGAAGAGCTGCAAAGAGCAAAAGAAGAGGTGGAGAGAGCAAAAGAAGAGCAGCAGAAAGCAAAAGAAGAGCAGCAGAGAGCAAAAGAAGAGCAGCAGAAAGCAAAAGAAGAGCAGCAGAAAGCAAATCAAGAGCTGCAGAGAGCAAATCAAGAGCTGCAGAGAGTAAATCAAGAGCTGCAGAGAGTAAATCAAGAGCTGCAGAGAGTAAATGAAGAGCTGCAGGCCAGACTGGCTGCCACCAAAGGTACAAACAGAGCTGCTCGTACCCAAACAGGAGCCCCGAGTGATGTTTTATATGAGAAGATGCAGGCAGGACGCTCACAATCACGACATTACTCATTTCATTTCAGGGTGAAAAACGCCAAATAAAATCATGTTGATTCAAACATACTTAAAAAAAAAGATGTCATTAAATGCTGCAGCCTTCACAGTGACCACAGTTTCCCACCCCTGGTTCATAAACTGAAATACTGGCTTCAACAGGAGCTCTCATTACCGGTTCCTGATTATTGATTGAGTTTTAAACCCCATCAATTCTTTTGTCATTTAGCCCCTGATGTGATCAAACCAAAGTCGACGTCGGCTCCCATCGTTTGCCCCAACAGCTGGCACCTCTTCAACAGCAGCTGCTACTTCATCTCCAGGACCACGAGGGACTGGCCGGAGAGCAAGTCCTTCTGCGAGAGCAAGGGAGCTTACCTGGCCATCATCCACACGGCCGAGGAGCAGGTAGAGGAGGACCGGCCCGTAGGCACTGAGAAGAGTAACCTTTAATGATGTAAACATGGCTGTGTGGGTCAGTCTGATGAGGAAGGAGTAAACTGATGATACTGACGGTCTCATGTCGCCACACTGATGAGAACATCGAACGTCAGACGCCTGCCCATGAATGTCGCTGATATGTGTTCCTTGGTTCCCCAGACGTTTCTGTGGGATCTCCTCCCCAGAGGACACTGGAACTCCTTCTGGTTTGGGCTCACCGATGAACACACGGAGGACGTGTGGAGATGGGTCGATGGCACTCCGCTGGTCGGAAGGTAGGCTTGCTTCTTTCCCAAACGACACGGGCAAAAGCTGACTCAGCGTTTGACGATTTGTGCTCCGCGTGTTTGCTGAGACCGCCAGCATCAGAGGAGCAAGTGGCTGCTGCATAGAGAGCGCCCAGGGACCAGTGCAGACTAAAGTGTGCGTCATGAGGTAAAGCAGCAGTATATATGTACCGTGTCTCTCCTGGCGGTTCCCAATCTTTTCTTAGACGGTTTCAAATATGTCACAAATACGAAGAAAAAAGAAAGAATAAGTAAACAACCATTTTAAAATTTGATTTTATCACGCACAATCTGTTGGGCCTAAATGGTTTTGATACGCTTAGTCAGCAGTTAAAATGCGATCTGGCTCCAGATTGCCTGTGATAAATGGACAAACACACAGAATCACCAGAAAGGGGCTTTTCCCCTCGGCTGGCCTCCAGCCCCTTTAGACCGTTGGCTCCGTTTAATATAAACAAAGATCCATGTGAACAGGAGCAGAGGTGCAGCCAGCAGATAAAAAGAGGGAAGTGAGGAGAACAGATAGATAGAATCTGGGGGGGGGGGGGGGGGGGGGGGGGGGCATCCATTCTGCTGGAGTTCATTTCCAACAAGACCTGAACTTTTTCCAGGGTCCTGGATTTTCCTAAAGCTGACTTTAGGAAAATGTACCCTCACAAATCAATGTGGATCACAATGCTTGCAGCTTATTTGTTATATCATGAAAGAGAAGAACTCACTGTGAACTATAATGAATCAGACGTGCCTGCAAACAGAAGCTCTGAGCAGCGTCATGCACTTTGCCTTCTGGTAGTAAACATGTGTGAGAGCCACAGAGGAAACTGAGGCAACGCAACATTTTTCTCAAAATGTAAAGTCAGGCCTTCTTTGTCTTTCAGAGGGTTTGTCTCTTCTGCATTCCTCGCTTCATGTATCCCCGTCATTATTTTTGCTTTAACACCGATTTCCTGTGTTTGGCCAACGTCTGCACATTGTCTCATAACCATCTGATTTCTCTTCCTCATTCTGACAATATTTGACGGTGAATAATCTGGTGTCATTCCCCTTTTCTTTGCTCCTGTTTCCTCTTTTCCTGCTGAGATTTCTTGGTACATTCTGAGCTCACATGGTTCTGATTCTGCTCTGCTTCAATGCTTCTCCAGGATTCGACCACTACGATGTTATTTAACCATTTTTTTCCCAGCGTGCGGTTCATCGTATCACCAGCCTGCCTGCTTGTGCACAGGATTGGCTTAATTATCACACTCCTTATCGGGTGTATTGGCTTTGTTTGGGATTTGACTGAGAATGGTCACTGTTATTTTCCTTAGACTTCTGGCTGCGTTGACTTATGTATTATTGTATTCATGATATTGTTTATTGGTCAATAAAATGTGACTGTAGAGGAAACTATTTCTTTGATAGGCACGTGCAAGAAGAGAAAAATACCAATGTTTTTATGGATCGTTTGAGCATTTGGAGGATTCGGTTGCGGCTAAAAAATTAGTATTCTCAATTTTTTGGGGGGTGAATTGTTTTTAGGATGAAAACGCTAGAGTGGGTATGATGTAATCCAGCTCTAGTACTCTAGTACTCTTACTCTAACATTCCATGCAAAACCAAATGAAAGACAGCCGGGTTCGTCTGATATAGTTAGGTTGGTGAGGACGTGTCTGGACTGTGTTGTCTAAATGAGATGAGCTTGTTTTTTTAGGGATGGAGTTGATGGAGTTTTTCTCTCTCATTTTGCTCACATGCTGCTAAACCTTGCAGCAGTTTAACTAAGAAAATGACCTGAAAGCGCCATGGATGGATGACCCAGCCTAAACTACGTCGCTTTTCTCAGAGGGTGTTCCAAGTAGAGACGGTTTCCCTCCTGAACTACGACCTGGTCGTTAGTTTTGTAAGTTGAGGGAATATTTTTGAATTTAATTCACATTTTAAAAGGAACAAATGAAGTGAAGCCAGTACGGGAGAAATCTAATCACGCACGTCAAGATATTGTTGATTTTAGCAGTATTATTCAATCGGTATATCAGTTTGTCGACGGATTGGATTTTTACAATTTCATAGTAGTAGAATTTCTTTGTTCTATGTTATTATTTTTCATGTTTCAGTAGTTTCTGGGAGGAGGGCGAGCCCAACAACCACATCGACGAGGACTGCGGCTACATTGTGAAGACCAACGTGCTGGAGCGAGTGGCGACCCGGAGCTGGTACGACGCCCCCTGCGACATGTACCTGCCCTTCATCTGTGAGAAGTACATGGGACCTGGAGCCAGTACTGCAATACCACACTGACATGTTGTGCCAACGGCGTTTCTTCCCTCGGAGGCCGCACTTTATCAGCTGTGACGAAAACATCGGGTGCAGACAGGGTAGATTTTTGAGTCGCCGACGTCATGGAAGTTTCTAAATCAAGAAGTAGAAGAGATGGAAAGAGTGAAATAAAATATGGTGGAACAAACACAGTATGACGACTTCACCGTTACATGTCAATAACATTTTGGGAAATAATTGTATTTGATAACTTAATATAGTAATAGAAGTAGTGAAAAGTGATGATACATGATCATGATTCCCATTCTTTATTTTTATAGATTTATAGATGTATGTAGTTTATATAAATTCAGTTTTGTTTTTCTATGACGTCACAGTGTTTCACAATATAAAGTGGTAATATATTATTACTTTACCCTTCCCTTATTTACACCCAGCGCCACCTCGTGGTCACATTTGGCTCCTACATATTACATCGTTGAAGTTGGTAATACCATCAACCCTTTATAGATTAATAACATTTAGACAGTAGTTTGGTGAAAACTTAAAGGATGTACGATAGCGTATATAGCGAGGGTAATTATCCAGCTCTTAAAGTGTTTCCACTCACAAACATAAGAAAAGTAAACTTTAGTAAAAGCATAAAAAGATCATTTTCCCAGATAGATGTGGCTCAGTGCATCGACCTGCCGTGTTGGTGTTTTCAATCCGTGCTTTCCACCACGAGGACATAATCTCAGCACGTTAAAATGATCACGAAGCTGAACTGAGATCATTAACAACAGCAGTTGTATCTGACTTACTTTCCATGGAGAATCCTTCGATTGCCTCTCAGAAAGGCTGCAGAACCACCAGAAACATTCCCAGTGCAGACAAACACACTCACTCCCACCAACACACAGGAGCACATGCCTTCAAGAAAAATACAAATAAAATCTCAAATCTGACACCAAAGTTGGAGCCACAGCTTTATAGCATATATTCTTTTCTGTTTGTTTTTTCTTTTGTTTGCTTTGTTTTTTTTTATCTCATTAATCAATGATTCAAGGTAACTATTGTTTACTGGAGTTGTTTCTCTAAACTGCCTGTATGTGTGAATGTGAGAATGCAACTGTTCGCCCAGTGATGCACCCTGGTTCATCTTTCATGGGCTTCAGCGCCTCACAGCCCTGAATTGAATAAAGCGATATGACGAATGGCTGGATTCCTCCAGTGAGGATTCCTCCATAATGAACAGTGTTTAAATGTATTGCCAGTGTATCATGGAATATGTGTTTATCTGCCACAGGGTGTTGATATCACACTTTCAAAAGGTGGCTCTTGTAAATAGACAATAAAGTGATCATTGTTGATCTTGATGTTGATTTTTACCATTAAATTTATCTCACCATGCAGATGAGTGAAAATGGATGTTGTGTTAATTGCCGGATATGTAAATAGGAAAATGCTATTTAAAACACATTTTTATTTTTACTCGCAGTTTTCGGTCATCCTCTTCTCTTGTTCCTTTTGTCCCATGCACACAGGAACGAAATACAGTATTTTGAGAAGTTGATTTGTACCGTGACTGAAATTTCCTACCTCTTTCAAGATTATGCTCTGAGGATTTCATGTTTCATAAAATTCTTTTATTCGAAATATGTAATAACAATATTCAAAGAAATGGTGACATTTTCCATTTTAATTTAAATTACATAGTTATAGGCTTATTTATGCACTGACACTTAAATTATAGTATATGGTCCTGTGTTTAGGTATTTATTCAATCACTTATCTATAAATAGAAATAGAAGTAAAGTGGTTGAAGCATGGGTAAAATTGTCAATTGTCAGTTAAAACAGTGAGTATCCACTTCACTGTTTGGCCTTTCAGCACTGTTGTTGTTGCCCAGCAGGTGGCAGCAACGCACATTTGCACACACATGACAGAATCAATATTTGACTTCCTTTCTGAAAAGAGAAATATTTCAATGCAAATTCGTCAATGAAAAAAAACAAACTAAATTGAGGTCACTTCAGCTCCAGAGTTCCTAAGACCAGTACCATAAAAGTTTTTTATTTTACTGCTTTGAAAATGAAATTGATGAATAAATGTTGGAATCTACAAAATGGGAAAGTAAAAAAAAAAAAAAAGCACAACTAAAGTCAATGTAGTTTCAGTTTGAAGTCCATTCTTGAGGGTTTTTTCAGCTTCCATGGTGCCTTGACCCAAAATTAATAACTCTGTCGTGACAAACTTTCATGAGGCCAAGATCTATTTTTTATTTTTTTTTCTCGACCAAAACAATTTTCTCACTTCCTCTCCTTCATCACATATTAGTCAAATCTCTCCCCGTCCTCTCTGAGATAAGGCACAGACCCGGCCTCCGGTGTGGCCTTGTCCACTTCCTGTCCGGTGGAAGCGGGCTCAGAGCGTCCCTGAGCGCCGAGGCCAAAGGTGGAGAGCATTGGTGGAGTGCAGAGTTTGTGCTCCTGCTTCCCTCCTGAGCTCGTTACCACAGAGCTGGTTATCAGGACGTCAACTAGCCCTCTCCTGTCACAGCTCATTAGCCCAGATTACAGGCCGAGACTTACCCAGAGGGAGGGAGCGAAGGAGAAAAACACCAGCTCTGTACCTGGAGATTCAACAATGTGGACGGACCGGGGCTTCTCCGCTTCAAGGACTGAGGCACCCAGCAATCTAAACCTACAGCTGCATAACAGAGAAAATGGTCCTTGCTGAATAATCTGAATTATAACCCTTATTAAATATCCAACAAAGGTACTGGACAGCCAAGGGTTTCCACACTATAGACTCTGCAGGAGCAGAGAAGCAGAAAACTGTCCAAAACGTCTCAGGAAGTTGCTAAAGCACCAAGATAACCCTTCACTGGAGCTAAAACTCCAGACAAACAACACTGTAGTATCACCAGTGGAGCTCTTGAGATAAAAGTTTAGAATCAATCGCAGTTACATGTTTCAAATATCTAATTTATTGCGGCGTTGCTCGGACTCGTGAGCTGCTGCTCAGGTCAGTTTAATCGCTGATTCACTCATGAAGGTTCATCGAAGGTGTAGTGGACGTTAGCACTCCCTCAAAGTAGCTGATATATTTATAACCAATGTCAACAGAAGGAAGCAGCGCCGAGACAGACGAACATGCAGACAACACCACAGCTTATTTTCCTGTGGCATACAGCGGGACTTATTTTGTGCTGCTTTATGAAGTTAGGCGACTGAACGTGTCACAGCAAGAGGTAGTTTGGAGCATGTCGTTCACCACGCTGACCGCCTGAAACGATGGAAATCAGTGCACTGAGGTCAAAGATCCAAATTGAACAAATCTCTCCAAAATCAGTCCACTAAAGCAGACTTTTGAAAAAAGCTGATCTAATAAATACTGAGGTCTATACAGTGCATGAGAGATGTACTTTGACTTTTTGATGAGCCACCAGCCTCACCTCAGCTACATAGCACTGACCTCACGCTATCACCGGACCTATAAGTCCAAACCTGATGCATCAATTACTAAAAACAGGACACGGCCTGGAGGCCGAGCTTAGTCTGAAAGCCCCCATTAGAGGAAAACCATCCAACATTTACCGTCAGACTCGGTGTGCGGCGGCCATGCATACGGGCAAACGGTGGATTACCTGCACACTGAACCAATGGCGGCGCGGCTGGAGGCTTACAGTAAAGCCCAGCAGAGAGCAGAGAGAGGGACGCCAACATCTCCCAGGTGTAAACGCCTTAAGGTGAAAAAACAGCCAACTGGAGCAAAGTCAAGGAGAGACAATTAGGCTCTGCTGATGATTTTAATATTCCCCTTGAAAGGGTCCTGAAGAGACGCAAACGTCATCGTCAAAGCCTAAAAACAAAAACAAAGGTACTGCAGGAATTTCAGCTTTATCCTCACAAACATGAGTAAATATTGAACACAAGGTGCAGCAGTGTTTGGTGTGAAAACCACATTATGATCATCTTTCCATATTTTTTTCTTCAGATCTCCTTTGTTTTCCATTCAAAAATGTTATTTCTTTTTCTTGCCGTACCGGTTTTTCTTAAATCAACATATATACACGTTGTTTAATTGCAATTTTAAGTTGAAAGGAAAACTTTTAATCTTGCGTGTCGCTCTTGTTTATTTGTTTTTGCCCTCAAAAAGCAAACAGCAGTTAAGTTCTGGCTGCACAATGCATCTTTATCAACCGTTCATTGGTGTTATCTTCTGAATTTGCTGACACTGCCTAATGCTTCCCTGAACTACTCTTCTCATGGTGTGATCAGTGTCACGATACGTCAGCCAGAGTTTGATCCAGTACCCCGACACTCCCCTTTCTATTCCTGGACGGAGAAAAAGACGACGCAGATCCAGTTTGAAGCGACTGCCAGGTCACAGGACGGGAAGAGGTGGGGCGGGCCAAAGAAATCATCTCCCATGGAAGACAAGCTTCTACTTCTGTCTGATTTCTTTCTTGCTTGCAATGTGTACATGAAATCCAGATCTTTCAGATCTTTCTTTACTCCTTCTTTTGAAAATCTCCACCTGATCCTGAGAGATCAGATCATATTAGTTTCTTATCATTCGCTTTCAGTTTTTCTGCTTAACTCTATGTAACTCAATAATTCTGTTATTTATCCCCAGAACCATAAAGTCAGGGCCATGATCGTCTCTGTCATTGCAAACACACATTCAATACTTTTTTTATTTTACGTTAATCTATTATTTTACGTTTGGTTTCATTTATTTGTATTGTCTTGTTTCAGATTGCGTTCGATCTTTTCTAATGATCCTGCTTTTCTGTGACGTGAAGGATCTTGGTTCAGCTGCTTTAGGTTTATGCTGCTAAAAGAGTTCAATGTGCAAAACCTCTCCGCTGTCTTCTCTCCATTTATTTGAACTGCACCATTGCATTTCCATTATAGTCTCTCTCTCTCTCTCTCTCTCTCTCTCTCTCTCCCTCTCTCTCTCTCTCTCTCTCCCTCTCTCTCTCTCTCGACCTTCCTCCAGGAATCTCGGACTGTGCAGCTAAAAGTTCCTGACCCTCATCAGTCTGCGACGTGTTGATTAGTTCACCTCTGTATGTGGTTGTTCTGGAGGTTTTATTCCCGTTACTGACGTGTTGTTATTGGTGCTTTACGAATAAAATCAAATTTATCAACTCGTACCGAGGAACAAAAGCGATTTCGAAGAGCGTGTGTTTTGTAGTTTTCCCCTCAAAAATATCCAAGTTTCGGTTGTGAAAGGAGGAAAAAGAGGGAGCAGGTTCTCCTGAACATTTGATCTGGAAGCAGAAACCTCTGCGTTTGACTCTTGATGCACTTTTGGTCAGTTTCCTCTAATGTGTGTGTGTGTGTGTGTGTGTGTGTGTGTGTGTGTGTGTGTGTGTGTGTGTGTGTGTGTGTGTGTGTGTGTGTGTGTGTGTGTGTGTGTGTGTGTGTGTCAGGTGTGACGCACGTTTAGCCTGACCTGCTCTAATTCCCTAATGAGATTGCTCGTCCCCGGATATCCCATTAGACCCCGATTAAGCGGGCTCAGCTCATTAGTTATGACAAACCAATCCGCCCTCGTCAACCTATACGCCTCAGCCCGGCGCTGCGTCGTCCATCCTGACTCCCGCCTCCTCAAAAGGCCTCAACGTCAAACCATCTCCAAGTTTTACATCACGTATCAGGATCACGTCTGAGAAGTGACACCAAAGCAATGACGTCATTCTGTGGATGAAGCAAAAATAAATGATCTGAAGTGCTTTAGTTCAGCTTCTTCTTGGGTTTGTTGTTTAACTTTGGCCTAAAAATGTCATTAAATTCTTGCGATTTCCCTGCAACAGGTGTGATTTCTCAGTCTCTCCTCTCTCATGTTCTCACATTTCCTCTCCACCTGTCTCCTTTCTCCTCCCGACTTTTTCTCTCATTTCTTCACCTCCTCTTGTCTTCTGACCTCATAACCTGATTTCCTCGCTCCAATCGGTTTACCTGCCTCCTCTGCACCTCTCCTTCTCACCACACTCCCCTCTCTCTCTCTCCCTCTCCCTCTCTCTACCTCTACCTCTCTCTATTTCCATCTTTGAGCTTTATCCCTTCATCCCTTATCTCCTTCATCCCCTCCAATCCTCATCTGTTCTTCAGCGTGGAGAAAGGGACAGAGAAAGAGAGAGTTTTTTCCAGCAGTCTGCCGGTGGGAGAGCGTCGGAGGAGCCAGAGAGCAGGTGTGACTGTGGAGTGTAGAGCAGCTCGAGCCGGAGGGACCAGGAGCTGCACGGCTGCAGGAGAACAACAGGGAGCAGGTGAGATTCTCCTCGAATGCCTCTTTTTTTTGGTGGTTGGGGAGGAGGGGGGATTCACAGGCACTTTACTTCTGCTGATGGAGAAAATGAGGAGTTGGTTCGAAGCCGCATCCTTTGACTTTGTGATCATTTGATGAAGAACAGAGGGACTTTCAAGGGTTGAATTCCACAAACAACCGCTGGACCTTTGGATGATGTGGATGAAAATCTTGCAGATCAATGAGGGACTTCTTTCTCTCTTTTTTTTTCTTTCTTTTTTGTTGTTATTGTTGCACCTTCTTGCATCTGTAGAGCAGCGAAACGCAGCTTGTAATTGAAGAGGCCACCGCTTCTCAGCTCTTCTCTTTCGGTACGACTTCAGCTCCTTCCCGCGAGGCAGCGGCACCGCCCGTTGATTTACATGCAGAATAAGTTGAACCTTGTGCAACGGCGGTGATTCTTTAAATCCCTTTGAAGGTGATCTTTAGGTTGTGGGGAAGCTGCAAAGAGGATTGGTGCCGGGGACGTGGCTGCAATAAGCTGCAGTCTGATCTGATCACACGAGGCCGAACATCACCCGGCTCCGCGGGAGCCTCTGCTCCGGTTCTGGTACTACTGGAGTTGCTTTTCGCAAAGTTTTTTGTTCTTCTTTTCAACTAATATTTTCGTGAAAGAAAGAACTTGCATGTTTTAAACTCTGGGTAGACGGTTTGACATGAGACCTTCAGGAAGTATATTCGTGTTGGAGGATAAATGTGCCGTCAGCCTAACTTTAACCCTTTTCTGGTTGTGGCTTTTAATATACCTCCACTTCTTCCTCCGTCCACACCGAGCCTCCCAGGCCCGCTCCCTCGCTCCCTCGCTCCCCCGCTGGCTGATCCTGAGGTAAAGAGCAGTCAGTAATCGGATGACAGGAGATTTGACCCGTAAAGCTTCCCTTAAGATCTCCTGTCGGGATTTAAAACCCTGCGGTAAACCACCCTAAAAACCCCTCCTCATCACCTCCACCCCTCAACTGCTTCTGCTGAACCACCCCCCCACTCCACCCCCACCCCCACGTATTCCAGATGCAAAGGCACATTTATCACTAAAAAAGTCAAACCTTTCACTGGACGCTGAAACCGTTTTTAGCACTTTGAAACTTGCAGATGTTTTTGTTCAAAACGTCGACAAAACCTCTTGTATGTACAGAACGAGCCCTGGAAACTGTCCTGCAGCAGACGATCAGTATGATGTCAGAAAGTACCGTAAAATCCACATGTTTTTTTCAACTTTGTGAGGCTGCATATCTTTGGTTTCCATCAAAAATACCGAGAGAACAAAAGCTGAAAATTTCCCCTTGAGAAGCAGGAGCCAGTGAACTTCGGTGTTTTGTGCTTTAAAAATGACTCGTTTTCTACTTCCTGTCTGTCTCCTGGAAAGAAAGTTGGGTATTTGCAGTGTGCTGACATGCAAAGCAGCGCTCATTTATAGGTTTCTGTTATATTATGATTATCTATACATCTTGGTTTGTGAAAGTGCGGGCGCACGTGTTTTGGTCTGAAAGACTGATTTCTTGGCGATGTGCGGAATCGTGCACTTAGGTAGTTGGCGTCAATTAGTCAGACGTCAGTATCCTATTACAGAGAATTAGACTCCTGCATTACGGCACTGCACGCAGAGCTCCTCCTGAAAAGAAAATTAGATTAAAAAAAATTTAAAAATGGTAATATTACAGCAACAAAAGCAGTGAAGAGAAAGTTAAAGTTTTTTTTCTTTTTCAAAGATAAACTGTGATGAAAATGTTTTAATCTTATTGAATTTGTTTATGTGTGCGCACCATCTGAGGAGATTCAAGGGAATTAAATGTAATCTGGAGATTTAACGTACCGCTCAGAATCTGGCGGTGAAAACGAGGCCACTTTCTGGACTTGTTGAAAAAAAGAAAATCGAAAACAAAACAAGTCTGAACAGTATTGGAAGAACTAAAGTTGTGGATATGGTTGTATATTTATATAACTGTGTTATATTTTGGACTCATTTTTAACACAGTCATGAGGCCACAGCGGCCTTCGATCTATTCATCTACTATAGAAGGTTTTAGGCCAAATCAAAAAAGTTATCTTGAAGATGGTAAAATTGTAGCAACGACGAAAAGAACAATCTGTGAGAATAAATACTGATTCTGAAACGTTTGTGTAGTATTTGAAATACGTCATCGTTTGACTGTGCGTTATCTCAAAGTGATTTCAAGTGGAATATTCAGTAAGAACAGTAAACTAAAGTCCCAGTAAAGTAATCTCCCCCTATACATGATTCTATACTTAGAGTGAAAACAGAGCAGCAAGAAATACTGAGAAAACACATTCAAAAGGGGAAACAATGAAGTGAGATGAAACTGAAACATAAATAAAGGAACAATGAATAACAAAGCCAATGTCAGATTGGTGGTAAAATACAGATAAAACCGATTACAACACAAATATAAAATGAAAGAGTGTATTAGTAGCCTATGAGTTGGCGTTATAGAGGTTGTTATATACATATATATTCATCATCCATCCATCTTTCTATTCTGTCAGCTGTGTGTCTAATTAGTCTGAGAACTGAAGGCATCAGTAGTGATCTAATGGCGTGTCTCCGTGGGGTCAAGCTCTCGGGGTCAAACTGAGGCCTTCCGACAGCCGATGTGCTGCGTACGGATGCCGGTGAAGAAGTCTGACCGGCAGTTTGTGGGAATGTTTCTGGGAATGTTTGGACGCTGCGACACCAACACTTCACTAACGATGTTTCTCTTCCTCCCCTCTGCTCCTTGTTTTCCTCTCCTTTCCTGCCGCAGTTTCACTTTTCTCTCGATAAACTCCCCTTGAAAACGTCGCCATGGCAGCTGAGAAAGCTGAAATGGATGCGCTGAAAAAGGAGTGCGACGGCCTCCGCGCACAAATTGAGGTGAGGGTGGAAAACATGGAAGACGTTTGAAATAGTGTGGTTTCTACTGGTTTTTCGATCCGCAATCAGAAACACTCATCGGCGTCGCGCAGGAGGACATCCGAGCCCAGACTTCCTCCTCCACGCACAAATCTGGACGCCAAAACCCCCAAAAACGAACAAATACATCGATTTCTGACGACTCGTGATGCGGTGAAATTCTCTGAGAATGAATGTTTCTGCTCAGAGAATCTCTCATTCCACAGCTCCAAACATACTTTTATTCATTTCCATATTCAAAACATATTCACAAGGGAGGTTTTGCATTTATTTTTAGCTTCATTTGGAAACAGGAAGGAAAAACTGTTCTGCTTTGAATGACCAAAACTAGAATACATCTTCTAATCTATTTAAAAAGAAAACGATTTTTTTTAAAAAGGGAAGAAAGGAAACAGCATTAAGATTTATTACAGTGGGAATGAGTGATTTCCTGTTTGCTACTTGATATATAATTCACATATTTTATATCATAAATATTTAGGAAACTTAGCCGAGGGGAAAATATATCGCAGCGTGAAAAATAAAAAAAGTCAAAACTACGATATGTAAATACACTCTTTATGTATCATGAAAATTTATGAAGAATTTTTTCAACTAATGATGTGCTGATAAGAAGTTCAATTAAATGTTTTTTTTTTAATTGAACTCCATATTATTTGCAGGTTTTTCTGTGTAAAAAAAAATCTTTGTTTTCAACATTGTTACGCTCACCTATTATAACATTTATGATTTTTGTATTTCTCATTTTCATTATCAAGTGCAATCAAAAAAAAAGAACACGTTGGAAATATGAAATGCACTGGAAGTGACAATGTCTTCATTCGTATTCATACTATTCCTTGATGATAAGAATTATTACTCCAGATATAAAAGTGTCTCGGAACGTATGCATGAATGAATACCAAAAGAAAAATAAGAAAAGAAGAGGCCTCAGCTTTAATTTGCTGTACAAGTTTAGATTTCAACTGCTTCATTGAAATCTCCCAATCTTTCAGAGAGGCATTGTCCTTGTTTCGTTTCATATTCCACCTAACCAGCGCAAAATATTACATGAAAATAGGTTAACTGAGTAATTATATGTCGTTTGTGAATTCTTTGTGTAAAACTGCACCCATTTCAGTCGTGCACAGTGAATAATACCAACAAAAACAAACTTTTTTTCAACTACATTTTCAACTGATCACTACTGTGTAATTCCACGTGTGTCCACCAGGCGGCCCGGAAGGCCGTGAACGACAACACCATGATTGGGGCGTCAGGGGGCGTGGACGCAGTGGGGCGGGTCCAGCTGAAGCTCAGGAAGACACTGAAAGGTCACCTGGCCAAAATCTATGCCATGCACTGGGCAGCTGACTCTAGGTGAGCAAAAACATGACAATCATGCTTTAAATCGTTCAAGTTATTTCTAAATACTGATATGTTATATACACAAAGCATACTTTGATCTATGCAGTTAACTTTGAGCAAGTACTTGATGCATGTTCACAAGCAGTAAACAGATTTTCTTCCCTCTTGATATTAAAAGTTAATGTCAGAACTCGTCAAACTTTTTGTTTCTTTACAGGCAAATGGTCAGCGCATCACAGGACGGCAAGCTGCTGGTGTGGGACACCTTCACAGGAAACAAGGTAGGACCATATTCAATGTGACACATTAAATCTGAATGACAGAGCTGCACAGTATATGAATATCAGAAGTATGAGATGACACAAACTGTGGGTTTATTGTCCTGATGTTGGTCCTGCAATGTTTACTTATCTTGACATCTAAGAAATCAGTTTTTCAGATTATTAGATTCTTTTAGATGATTAGATTTTATTTAAATAGGAAGAATTAATACAATATTCTTACTAATATAAACCTGTCGTTGGTTTCAAATATCTATACTGATTTTGTCAAATAGCAATATTTTAGCAGTGTACATGTTCTTATAGACAAGCTGACCGACTGAGTTATCAAGCTATATTTGATGTATTTTACTAACTAATCACAATCTTGTACACTTCATTGTTCACGAAGGAAGAATTTTTCAAGTTTACAGAAATATAAATACATTTAAATGCAAAAAAATCCAACAATTACACCAAATGTGTAAAGTTTGAGCTTGCAAACTTTTAAAAATGTGTATAATAGGAGCAGAAATGTATTGAGTATTAAGTATTTGAGTGTGAAACTGTGTTTTTAGCTGAGTGAGACCCACACAGATTTATAATCATCATACATCCACTAACCCCCCCCCCCCCCCCCCCCCCCCCCCCCCCCACAGCTGATTGCTGTACCACTAAAGTCTGCCTGGGTGATGAGCGTGGCCTTCGCCCCCTCCGGTAACCTGGTGGCCAGTGGTGGTCTGGACAACCTCTGCACGGTCTACAACATCAAGGCCGCCAGCCCCAAGACTCTGAGGGAGCTGGACGCACACACAGGTGAGGAGGAGGTGGGGGAAACGTTCCTCACCACCCCCCACGGACACTGACATCCCAAAAGAAAGCAGCTGACCAAACTGTGACTCTCCCACAGGTTACCTGTCCTGCTGCCGCTTCCTCAGCGACACCGAGATCCTGACGGCCTCCGGCGACACCACCTGGTGGGTCCACGGGCCCTTCGGTCTGGTTGGGGACCGAAATATGAAACATGTCTGCAAACCACTGAGACCTCCCGTTCTTTCTTTCTCCTCCCCGCAGCTGTCTGTGGGATCTGGAGACCGGCAAGCAGAAGATCATCTACACCAACCACATTGGAGACTGCATGTCGCTGGCCCTCTCGCCCGACACCAACACCTTCATCTCCGGAGCCTGCGACTCCCTGGCCAAGCTGTGGGACCTGAGGACGGGCGACTGCAAGCAGACGTTCAGCGGACACACCAGCGACATCAACGCCATCGCTGTGAGGGGCTCGAGCCGCACGCACACACACACACACACACACACACACACACACACACACACACACACACACACACCCACACACACACACACACACACACACACACACACACACACACACACACACACACACACACACATCATGGGCAGAGAGGCCATCCAGTGTAGTCTCCACAAACAAAACCTCCCTGAAACACACACCAATGTGAGCATTTTTCCTCCTCCAGTTCTTCCCCAGCGGTAACGCCGTGGTCACGGGCTCCGACGACTGCTGCTGCAAGATGTACGACCTGCGCGCCGACCAGGAGGTGAGCACCTACCAGGACACCAGCCTGAACGCCGGCGTCACGTCTTTGGCTCTGTCCAACTCCGGCCGCCTTATCTTCGCCGGCTACGACGACTTCAACTGCCACATCTGGGACACGCTGAAGGGAGAGAAAGTCGGTGAGTGGTGCCGGGTTCACCGGGAACTGTGGCGAAGGCAAGCTCGGGGAGAACGTGCAAACAGCACAGGGGGTGTGGCTCTCTAGTGGGGAATGGATGGTGATTTGTACGCGTGTGAAAAGCCTCAAAATGGGCTCGGATCTGCAGTTAAGTTCAAAGCTGTGTCACATGGTTTTCATGCAGTTCCTGTTCACCAGTGTTCTTCCACGTGCACAAATGCTTCATTAAGATGTGACTGGAGGCGCAATCTGATTTAATAATAATATTAATATGTTCACTATCTTTCTCTGCCTCTTGGATTCATGGTGTTATTACAGTCACTTTAAATGTCCTCATAGTCTCCTCTTTGTCCTCGACAACCTTTCTCATTACATTTTGATTCCCTCATCTTGATATTCTTTCCCTTCCTCTTACAACCTTCATTTTCTTTCCCTCCATTGACCTTTTTTTTTAATTCTCGTTTTTTCCACCTGCAGGCGTGTTGTCCGGCCACGACAACCGGGTGAGCTGCACTGGCGTCCCCGAAGACGGGATGGGCGTCTGCACAGGATCCTGGGACAGCTTCCTCAAACTGTGGAACTGAGGGGAACCCAGGGAGAAGAGGATGAAGAAAAAGAGGAGGAGGAGGAGGAGGAGGAGGAAAGGGTGGCGATAGGTAGCAGGAGAGGACGGAGAAAGAGCAGAGGAGTGATGCTGGATGAGCTCGACCCCCCCCCCCCCCCTCTCTTCCTCTCCCTCCTCCTCTGCTTCTTCCTTGTTCTTGTATGCAAATATGAAAAGGTTGTGAATGAGTCACGCTGTGTAAATGGCATCAGGTAAACACGGTGCATCCTGCCGTACGGACCAGAGAGACGTGGAAGGACGAGTTAAATACTGTAAAAGACCAAAAAAAAAATAAAAATAGCACCTATATCAAAAAGGATTACTGAGCAGAGAAAGAGCTCCTATTGAAAATGTCAAATAAACACAAATAGATTTTGGACTATAAATGAAAGAACACGTGAATATTGAAAAATAAAAAGATAGAATAACAGATTTATTTTTATTGTGAGATCTCTGACTCGTAAACGAGCCTGCACTTACTTAGATAAATTGTGTAAATTGATTTGTATTTTATAGTTTATACAGTTAGGAAGGAGAGTGCGTGTACAGTGTGTTTTGGTTCCTCTTTTTTTTTTTTTTTTCTTTCTTTTTTTTGGGTGGGGGGAGGGGGGGGTCCACGGCCCGAGCTGCCCTTTCAGGTCCGTCACTGCCGACACCCTGCAGGACGTGACCTTCGATCCGGGATAGCGGCGGGTGTTCCCTTCGTCCCACCGTGGAGATGTGACGGTTGTACCCAAAACAGACGACGTTGAAACAGCTTCATTTTGTAGGACTTTTACACTTGTGCAGTTACCCTGTAAAAAGACGACATGTTTGTTGAAAATCTTTCTAATAAACATAGAATTCTGCATTGAAACCATGTTGGAGTCCGTGTGTGTGTGTGTGTGTGTGTGTGTGTGTGTGTGTGTGTGTTATAAAAGTGTGGCTGATGACCGTTCACTGCAAATGCGTCACACTTTTTAATATCAATAAAATCATAATACAAAGTGTGTATACATCCTGAAGACAGTAAATATGAAAGTTCACCACCTGTGGGAAAGGATAATTTAGCACCATCAACTTTGAACTGCATAAATGTACCTGTAATTAAAAGAGAGGAGACGTAAAACTCAATTAAATACGTATTTAATCGATTGCAGAGTGGGAAAATGGACTTCTTTCTTTTATATTTAGGAGGAAGTGATGATAAAGGCTGTATCCTGCCTTCACTGTCATTTGTTTCCAGCATCCTGGCGCATCCATAGAGGGACTAATGAAGCATCTGCTTGTATTTGTTTACAAGTATGTTAATAAAGGAGTCATCAACATCAACATTCACTAGCTGTTGAAAAGTAGAATATTTTTCATCACTGGGGGCCTCTCTCAATCTAGAAAAACAAAAAAAAAAGCAAGTATTTTGTAATGTGGTTTATAAACGCACCTCTGTAAATGAAATGAACATGGGATGAAATCGAATAACAATGAAGAGCCCCACCTAAGAACTTTATCACCAGCCGCCACTGCACATACGGTATAACTGCTGGACCGCTGAATTGAGAGCATAATATTGTAAATAACAATAACTCAAATTGAAAGGATTCCGTTTAAAAAATAAATAAAAAATCGAATCAACCTGAAACTTATTTTCCAAAAGTGCAATCTGAATGTCGTTTGCCGCGGTGTTTCAGTCAGCATGTTTTCCACAATCATAGTACGACTCCAATGATAAAGGTCCTTCACTATATAGCACTAACGTATATAGTCTTATGACCGTAGATAGATAGATAGATAGATAGATAGATAGATAGATAGATAGATAGATAGATAGATAGATAGATAGATAGATAGATAGATAGATAGATAGATAGATAGATAGATAGATAGATAGTTAACGTATAGATGCGATACAGCATATTGACAGCAGGTGGCAGTAAATCCCCGCAAGGCTCTGGGTCTTCCCCTGTAATCCCCCACTAGAAGAAGAGTGTTGGTTTGCTCATATCTGGACTGCACCTGACCCAGCCGGACTCCTCTTCCTCTCTCCTCATCCTCCTCTCCGCCTCTCTGCCCTCCGACATGGCGCTCCGCAGCTTCTTCGTGGGAGGAAACTGGAAGATGAACGGCAACAAGGAGAGTCTGGGGGAGCTGATCAGCACCCTGAACACCGCCAGCCTGCACGAGGACACCGGTGAGTCAGGCTGTTGGTACCGGGGTGGGGGTGGGATGAAGATGAAGATGAAGATGATGACTCCTATGTGGGATGACACGGTGACATTGAGAGTCACGTGATCAGGATGGTTGCATAAAAAGCCTCTGACGCCTTGAAAAGGTCCAAAGTGACCGCCAGAGGGAATAAACCTGCACATTTTAGTGTCTGATAATAAAATCAATCAATTATAATATTCTACATTCCTCAGTCTTAAGAGTTGTATTAAAGTTAACTGCAGACTCTAAGTTGAATGTATGTGTCTCAACTGAATGGGAGGACTTTAAGTGAGACCATTTGACTTATTTCCTCTCATGCAATTTTTTTTTTTTTTTTTTTTTTTAGTTGAAGTTTATAATTATTCAATATTAAATGCGAATAAAGAAATTAAAAAGGGAAAAGTGTTTGTAAGGTACAGTTTCTTCACATTTACTAGACACAATATGATCGATTATCCAAAATACGCTCTTCAATATTGGGTATTGTGAATCTTAGGTCGTGTGCTCCGATGTGCATATGATCATTATGAAATCTTTCCTTGCAGAGGTGGTGTGTGGCGTTCCCTCCATCTATCTGGACTTTGCCCGGTCCAGTCTGGACCCGAGGATCGGAGTCGCAGCCCAGAACTGCTACAAGGTGGCCAAGGGAGCGTTCACCGGGGAGATCAGGTATCTCACCCCCTCCAGCTGGAAGCACTCAGATACATTATTCATCAATGCTGTGCTGCTTTTATTAACCGAATTGTAGATAAATGCTTAATCAGGCCCTGATATTTTGTGCATAATTTTTGGGTCATTCTACATCAAATCAGCAGAATTCTGACACTTTATTTTTTAATTTTTTTAGCTGACCAGCTTTAACTTGCTCTGTTTTTAAAAAATAATATTAATGTTAATCTACACTGTGCAAAAAATGTGATGTGGTCATCATATTTTTGTCATATTCAGCAGCTATGAGAAGTGCAGCTCAAAATTACTAAATAATAACTGGGTTTAGGTAAATGATTGGTAGCTGCAGGACTGATGGATTTAATGTAAGATTCACACATATTTTTGCACGGGTCACGTGTGATCGCTGCTGTGTATCCAACACGTTTCCTCTCTCCGCAGCCCGGCCATGATAAAGGACTGCGGTGTGGACTGGGTGATCCTGGGCCACTCGGAGCGCCGCCACGTGTTTGGAGAAAGTGACGAGTTGATTGGTCAGAAGGTGAGAGTTTGGATTTCTGATGGCACAACGGCGCGATCCACCGACACCCAACGAAAACACAAGGCCTATAGATGCTTCTCCAGAAGGAGCGCTGTGGCTGTGGTTGAATCTGTGGTTCTCATTCTCAGGTGGCTCACGCTCTGGAGAGCGACCTGGGCGTGATCGCCTGTATCGGGGAGAAGCTGGAGGAACGGGAGGGCGGCACCACAGAAGAAGTGGTCTACGCTCAGACGCAGGTCATTGCAGGTACATAAAATTTTATAATAAGTTTTGAATCTTTTTTTTAAAAAAAGTTGTTGTTTTTTCTTTCATCTTTGGGAATAATCTCCTTTTTTGATACCTGTTGAACCTTGTAGAGCTGCAGTCCTGGGTTAATATGTGTTTGTGTTGCAAAATCTCACTGGCAGTCAGTCATTTGGAGGGCGGACGGGCGATCGTTTCCTTGGTTACACCTTTTCACCACATATTCTACTTCTGAGCGCATAGTCGACTGCACTCTGATTTAAAATGTAAATGGGTCAGTGGTGCCTGCTGCTGAGGAGCTTTCTGCGTACTCCTACACTCTGAAAAGCACAGCTTGCTTCTCTCCGAGGCCCTGAATGAAAGAGCTGATCGACGCCCGAATTCATCTTTTTAAGATGTTTAGTTGTTTCTAGAATATTGTTCATGCTCTAAACATCATGAATGCAAAGTCTTTTCCACTCAGCTGCTCCACGTTGACTCGAGGGCTCCTGGTGTGTTACAGAGAACGTGAAGGACTGGGGGAAAGTGGTGCTGGCGTATGAACCTGTTTGGGCCATTGGCACAGGGAAGACGGCCACACCTGAGCAGGTAACCGCACCGGGCATTCAGCCAGGCAGGACGCACAAATACATAAGTAAATGTGAAAAAGTTTATTGTCTGAGATCCTGACACAATCCTGTTGGTACGTGGATAAAACTTAAGAGTGTCATTACAAATGAATAATGTTTAGTTTTGTCATTATTTGTAAAAACAAAAATGTGAAACGTGTGTCGTCGCAGGCCCAGGAGGTCCATGAGAAGTTGAGGGCGTGGCTCCGGGCGAACATCTCCGACGAGGTGGCCGATTCAGTCCGCATCATCTACGGAGGTCAGTGCCGACGTTGGTTCATTAGCGGTTGGGTCTGACACGCTGTGCGGACGCAGCCTTGTCAGATGAAAGCAGTCGAATGTCAAACAGCGAGAAAAGTTCACAGACGAGCTCGCCGTCAGAGGTTACGGATGCGCAGGATCATGTTTGCTTATCGGTCCATGTCCGAGAGATCAGTTCGTATATCGTGTACGGAAGCAGTGAGGAATAAATTCTCCCACGTTTCTTAATATTTGCTGTTTTTTAATCCGTTCCAGGTTCAGTCACAGGAGCCAACTGCCAAGAGCTGGCGTCTCAGGACGATGTGGACGGCTTCCTGGTGGGCGGAGCCTCCCTCAAACCGGAGTTTGTCGACATCATCAATGCACAAGCCTGAGAAAATGGACCTTTTTGAAGAAATATAAGTAAATGTCAAAACACTTTAGATTTTCACTGTGTGTCTGTAAGCTGGGCTGACTGTTCCACCGCCAGACATTTAATATGCAAAACTTGTCAGTATTTTTATTTGTTCCGTGCTTTTATTTTGGAGAGTTTAATTGTTCTTGTTATTATTGCTTGTCACGTCTCCTTTTAACCCTCAGGACAACAGTGTTGATTATTGCTATCAAACTTTATCTTGTGGACACCTAAGAAGCTTGTCAACCCAAAACATTGTGATATTTATTGATGGTGAGAATACGTAAATGTATATGTTGTTTTTCTGTCATGCACAATCAGAGCGGGGGTCGTCAACCTCAAAAGAGCTGAAAGAGGAGATTCTCAGGTTAACTGATAATGTGGAGTCAGTCTGACCCAATAATACAACTTGTACAGACAGAATGTACTTAATATACAACGCTGTCAGGAGCTTTCATCACTACTATGCACTCAAAATTTGTGTCTTTTCACTTTGGCTGGAATGAGCTTTTCACGCTGATTAAACGATCGGGGCAACAAAGTGATCAAATAAAAAAGTGAAAAAAACACGTTTATTCTGTTTTCTTGATTTTCACACGCAGCGTCCTCCAATCAAATCCAGGTCCTCTTGCTGTTAGGTAAGAGAGTTAACTACTTATCCACCACTTCACCAAGAACATAATCCTTGTATTTAAACTAATTCAACGCTGTGCCAGAAAGTTCCACCCATTTTTAATTTTCTTGACGGCCGAGCTGAAATCTTCCAATCCAGAATCAATTGGCCGTGTTTTTGTAACGAGGCGAGAGTGACCACTCCCCCCCCCCCCCCCCCCCCCCCCGTGTCACCCAATCAAAATCATCCCTGTTGCTTGATACATTCTAATCAATTTAACACCGTGCCTTAAAGTCAAATTCACTTTTTCTCATTTATCAAAGAGAAAAGCCGTGACTGAGAGCTCAGAACAATCCCTATAATTCAGTCGGATTTGAACAAATTTTGCACAGTCAGAAGTGGACAGCTACTTTGTCTTCATCTGTTAAGCAGAAAAGTCCCAGAATGTCTCTGTTAAGAGTGCTAATCACAGTAATAGTGTGTATTTTGAAGTTTTTTGCCAATTTATTCTGCAATTTTACTCATTTCCTGGTACGCACTCATTGAAAATTACTGTAAGCTCAGTAACCGCAGCTGAGTCTCATCTCTTCCAGCACACTTTAGTCTGCGCTGATCCCTGGATGCACTCTGTACAGCTGGCTCATGCAAACATCTTGGAAAACGCACACAACACGGGAGCCATTCTGCTCCATATATCTCTAAAAAAGCTGTGATCTCGGACCTTTTCGGGCTGATAATTACAAAAACAGCTCAGAGGAACATTGAAGACTCCTTAACACATCAACTACTTATTAAAGTTTCTGAACACAAATGAAAGATAAAACCAGCTTCAGATTTATTTCATTTTTGAGTTGAGCTTTTTGGCTCCGTAAGCCTGAATCCCAGGAGCCAGTTCATGGTGGTGTTGGATGTTACGGATCATCACGTGAAAGATGTTTCAGTGGTTATGTTGAAAGATTCACATGGACACACAAAGACAAAGGACACACAGCTGTGACTGAAAATGTAAATTACCCTCTTTTTTTTTTTTATTTCACATATTTTCACATTATTTTCAATGACAAGCATTCTGTTAATCTTTTATTAGTTTTAAATCATCTTTCTTCTTTTTTTTATTTCTTTTAACACAGCTACTCTATGGACATTCAGAAGGAACCGAAGGAACGAAGGTTTAGATTTTCTTTCAAATCTTTTTTTTTTTTTTTTTTTTTGGTTCTTAAAGACAGAGGAGGGACTTCAAGCATGAAGGACAAATAATCTGAACCAACCACATATCCGGGCAAGAAGAAGAAGAAGAAAAAAAAAGAGCAACCCGAAAACTGAGAAACAGACACAGGACAAGAAGAAAAGTGAAAGGTGAGGAAGAAGAGGAGGAGGAGGAGTGCAGGTGCTCGAGTGTCCAGGTGAGAGTGGTGTGACACAGCTGAGTGTTGTGAGTATCCAGGTGTTACAGTGTGTGTTTCTATTGTTTTCACTCAGTCCCTGAAGCTGCTGCTGCTTTCTGCCAGTTGCGTCGTCCTCTTCTGGTGCTGCAGGTTCATCTCTTTCACTTTGCCATGAGTCTAATATATCTCGACGAGTTTTATCTTTCTCTCTCTTTTCTATTTTATTAATTATTATTGACATTAATGGTCTTTTTTTTTTATTGCAGCTCCTTCCTCTGACTGTACACAAACTAATCCTTTAAAACTACAGTAACAGTGCATGTCTGGCTTATAAATATTAGATTCTTATGGTGTTTCCCCTGCATGTGCATTAGCGCGTGTTGCATCTGCGTGGTCAATAAATCTCTGTGTGAGTGTGTATATGCATACAGTATCTTCTCCCTACCTTAATATCCAGTGCATAAGTTATTTATTAAATTATTATTGATTTATTTGTTGTTTTTTTGCTTGGCTCTTTTGTTTGTGAGGAGTTGTTTTTTTTTTTTGTTTGTTTTTTTTCATGAATATGTGTGAATTTTCTTTGAACATGGCTCGCTCCTTGCATGTGTGTGTGTGTGTGTGTGTGTGTGTGTGTGTGTGTGTGTGTGTGTGTGTGTGTGTGTGTGTGTGTGTGTGTGTGTGTGTGTGTGTGTGTGTGTGTGTGTGTCATTCGTCTGTCAGTTTCACAGGGCGCTGGGGTTCCTGAAGTTGTGCCCTGCGAAGCGAGCCTGGTCGCCCAGCTCTTCCTCGATCCTGCACAAAGGAGCAGAGAGAGAAAACATTGACGCCTTCTTTCAAACTGTAAAGTCACATTTTTTGTGAGATGATAGATCTCAGAATGGTGGAGATTTTCCAGATTCCCATCGTGGAAGCACCTTAAACTGCAGTAACACAGGAAAGCACATAAATAAAGAAATTTTTATTTTGAAAGTGTCTGTTTCTCTAAATGTCAGGATGCTTTTATGTAACATCTGGGATTATTTCCTCCCCTCTGGTTTATTTGTGCTGAATTATTTTCATCCCTGATGAGGACAAAATCGACCGTCTCATTCATAGAGATTAATGCTCATCACCAGCAAACTATGCTAAACAAAAAATAAACACCGTTTTGAATGGAAGCAATGGGCTGCAGTTAAAGCAGTAAAGCCAGAAGCCAATTCTCACTCAGATATGAGGCCAAGCCTACATGTTGATGCCGGTTCCCATTGGGATATTCTAAGTATGACGGTGTACAGACGTATTTTTCTCCGCTGTCCATTTACTCATGGATGCACCATGAGAGTGTTGGGACGGAGCATTCATAACTTAACCAAGGTAAAACTATACGCAGTGAATAAACAAGGATGAACTGAAGTAGTCCGCAGGTGAGAGTTTTTGCCCTGCATGTTTCACCTGCGATTGAAACGGATGGATGTGTCCTCACGAAGCTCCGCAGACAGCAAACTGCTCATTGCATGTGTGTAATGTAGGCAATCAGGAAAGCATCACTCCGGGTGTGGATGTGTGATTTTTTTATTTATTGTTTCTCTACCGTTGCCGTGTGAGGCCTCCTGTAGTGACTCATGTTTTCCTCCACGCTGCACGTGTGTGTGCATGCACGCCAACTGCACTGATTAGCATTTATCACCTGTTAATACTCCTGTAAGTCTCTCCACCCTCCACCTCTCCCACCTCTCCTCTGCAAACCGATGGGATTACACCGCTTAGTCCCCCCCCCCCCCCCCCCATCCTCCTCCTCCTCCTCCTCCTCCTCCTCCCCCCTCTCTCAGTGGCTGCTGACTGGCTTGGACACATGGGGTGACACCCCGGCACTGCTGTCGCCTGTCACATCAATTAGATCTGTGATGCTAAACACCAGGACGGCGCAGGAGAGGAGACGTGTCGCAGCAACACGGATGTCAGATTCTCAGCTACTGGAAAGAAATGTTGGATCTAAAAACGCTGCCGATGAGCTGGAGAGAAAGGAACCGCTGTGCATTTATAAAAGATATAGTTTCACTTTCCTTTGATTTGATCACATTTGGGCCAATAATAGCAATATAACATCTGAAGGACGCCACAGTTTCTCCCCTTTGTTTCAGGGCAAGTGAATTATGACAGTGTCTTTATAATGTTTGCATTTAATTTTTTTAACCTGGCATTTTTTTTATTGATTAAAAAAAAAAGGTCATTTGAAACCTGAAGAGATACCTGTCAATACAGTATAACACCATGTTCCTTCTTGTTCTCAGTGGAACAAAGTGAAAATCTACCATTTTAAATTGAAAATGATCTCAAAAGAAATCGTAGTCTACGAATTGTGTATGAGATCTGTGGTCTCATGACTGTGAACCGCTCTCACTGCAAGACTACAGATTTCAGCCACAATCAAAGAAAGTTTAAATTATTGTCCCCCTCCGTTCAGACCTTTCTTCTTTCTGGCCACCTCTGCTGCTCCACAGTTCAATTTGAGAGTTCTTGCAGGTGAATCCTAAACAAGTCTGCCGGTGTCTCTTTCAGAAAGTGAGGGTCCAGTTTGAGAAGGGGAGGAATACTTTTTCTGTTTCGGACAGAAACTTAAACTTTTCCTCAGTTTGAACTAACATTGAGCTTTTCTTCCATCTCCTCCCCCTTTTCTGATGCGTTGCTTGAACAGAGAAACTCAAATTAATTGTGTCCTCACAGCAAAAAAAACAAAACAACAACCCAGTATTGATTATTCATATCAGCATTTTTGCAGTATTGTATATTATAATACATATATTGTCATGTTCCCATAGCTTCATATTACGGGGGGAGCTACTGAGGTTTCTTGAGGGACACATTTTAGATGATTAAATTATCAGAAATTGTTCCACGTTTAAACTAAAAACAAGATGAAGATGTTGGTGAAATCATCATTTCTAAAGCTCTCCATGGGTTTTGAATGACCCACAACAGCATAATCTCTGCATAAGCCCCAATAATATTAATAACCTCTCTAACAAGCCCCCACTCACCTCACCACTGGCTTCATTTAAAGACTCCTTTATTATTACGTATCAGTTTATTTCCTTATTAGATTGATGTGTTTTTTTTTATCTGTTTGTATAAGATTGGAAACAGGGGTCAGATGAGTGTATCAGGAATCTGGACAGAACAGGATGAAAACCATAAAAGTGAATAAATAAACAAAAAGGTCCACTGCGAAAAGTCTTTGTGAAGCTTCGCTGAGCAGCTGAAGCGTGTGTGTGTGTGTGTGTGTGTGTGTGTGTGTGTGTGTGTGTGTGTGTGTGTGTCTGCTGTAACTGTGATGGTGTGAGAAGGACCAAGTGTGCAGCACACCGACCTCATCAGCTGGTTGTACTTGGCCAGCCGCTCGGATCTGCAGGGGGCGCCGGTTTTAATCTGCAGCACACAGAGACAGAGACGCAGAGAGCTGATTTCCTGAAGATGACTCGGAAAATACCAGAAGAAAATCACATCACAGCAGAGTTTTCAACACTTTAAGAACAGACTTGCTCCAGCGTATTTGAACACGTATTCAGTCTGATTAACTTCCTTGAGCGTCATGTATGAAAACAAAACTCAAAAAAGTCAAAATTAATCAAAATCAGGAACTTTTTACCGTTTCAAAGATGTAAAAATGTCTATTAAAGTGATGATGGTTAATGGTGCTGATTGTTAAAAGTCAGCTTGCTGAGTGCTTACCTGTCCGGTGCACAGTCCCACCACCAGGTCGGCGATGAAGGTGTCCTCCGTCTCTCCTGAACGATGGCTGACCATCACACCCCAGCCGTTGGCCTGAGCCAGTTTACACCTGCAAGACCAGGACGGGGGGAAAAGAGTCATGATATAAATATTACTTTGAAGTGGTGATCTTTACGTTAGTATTTCTCAACCTTCCCGTCTCTTTAATCCTAAACTACCTCAGTCCTCTATCGCTGATCGCTATGGTTGATGGTCGGGAGGACTGCGGTGGTTCGGTGAACAGGAGCTTGGTGAAATAGTAATGCTAATGCTAAAGTGAGTGCTTGTTGTAGACTGCAGAGTACAGTGGTCACAGGGAGGTGAGTGGGCGTCAGAGTCGTGGTACGGCATCCTCATCGCCTCATGAGAGAGCACATTGCATATAGTAACGGGCAGTTACTGCGCAGGTTAATTAATCTGCTTCTGATTTATTTGTGGCTTCGACTCCTCCGACACGTTAACCTGTCAGCAACATTAGAATGAGGACGTAAGTGGAGTCGGTGCCTCTGGGTTTTCGTGATTGGCCCGTCCGAGCCATAAAACGAAGCCAATTTATCAGATTAACGACACGGGAAGCTTTCTATGTGACTGACGCAATAAATCAGCAGTAATATCAGCTCTGTTTCTACCATTTAATCTTCCTCACCCCGTCTCCTCCTCCTCCCGCTATAACCCGGCCGCGCTGTCATGATTGATGGCTTCATAACCCCCAGTGATGTTTTGTTAGGTGGAAGATTGATGACTTCCACATGTCCAGGAGTGAAGTACACGCCCTCCTCAGCAAGATATCCTCGGATATGAGGTACATGTAAAGACCGGGACTCACGTTTGACTGACAGCTGAAGTCAATACTAAAAACCTGCCGTCGCTCTCCGCCGTTCATTTATCTCCTGTAAATGTCGTCTCCGGTGCAAGGTCAACATGGCTGACAGGTGATAACATGGTGACTCTCACAAACGAGTTTGTTCAGGTTGAGAGCTGCAGGAAGCTCCTCTCTGTCCCTTTGAAATGTTCTCCTGTTGTCTTCTTCCTCCCAAAAACTTCATTTTTAATATTTGGGTTTTATGTTCACTTTTACCTGTGATCAATATTTTGTCCTGTTCTTTTGAATTCACCTTGTTTTGTTGTCTTATTAAATGTTGATTACCACACTTCCCTTTCTCCAGGTTTTAATAATAACTCTTAGATCAACGTCACCATACAGTTGTGATTCCTGACCCTTCTTTAATTTGTTTATTCATGTTGAATTGCACTGCCCTGAAAAGTACTGTATAAACAACGTTTTTTGTGCTTAATCTAAATGCATAAATAATAAAAAAAAAAAAAGCAAAAACACTTGCAAACTGGTTAGTTAAAAAAACTAAACTGCAGTAAATTAAACATTATAAGACACTATTCTACAGTTCTAGAACACGATGGCCTCACTTACTGTCATAAATATATTAATAAGAAGGCGAGGAACAACATTCACACACAATTCATCGTTTCACAATTGGTCGTCTTGATGTTTGATGTAAATCGTGTGACTCCAGGAGACTGTCTGACTCTTGTATCGTTGAATGTAATCGAAATAATGGCAGGTAACGTTAGAAAATAAAGAATAAATGTTTTGTTTTTTTCTTATTTTTATGATGATTAAAACACAATTCCAATGCTTTATAATGTTTTAGCCCTTTAACACTTGAATTACTTTGTGCCTGAGCAGTAACAAGCATGCTTTGCCTTACATGCTGCACGGTGGGGTGGTGGTCAGCACTTCCAAGTTGACTGTATGGGCGTTGTGCAGTCCAAAAACACACGCCCAAGGCTAATTCATGACTGTTAAATGCCTGTATGTGAGTGTGCTGTCTGCCTGATGGCGCTAGTTCTCTGGTTCTCTCTAGTAATGTCTTTTGACTCATCTCTTCTGCGCTCCCTCTCTTCCCCTCTTTAACCCTTAATCACACGTCTGGTGTAATCGTGCTCTTCCTCTTCCTCTTCCTCCCCATCCCTTGTGTGGTGCGACTCCGCCCCGGTGTGCTTCCTCTCTGATTATCCCCAAAGTGTTTCCAGCGGTGTCTCATCAGCCCCGCCTCCCAGAGTGTGTGTATTCCAGCTTTCTGTGTGTGTGTCTTGTTGGTTCGTCTGAGTTAAAGCCGACGTACGCCTGTATGGCCTCGGTGACGGAGCCGATCTGGTTGACTTTGAGCAGCAGGCAGTTGCAGGCCCGCTCCTCGGCCGCCTTCTCTATCCTCTTGGGGTTGGTCACCGTCAGGTCGTCCCCGACCACCTGGATCCCCACCTGGGCCGTCAGACGGGACCAGGCCTCCCAGTCGTCCTGGTCGAACGGGTCTTCGATGGACACCACTGTGAACGAGGAAGATTAGATTAGGGAGCCAAGGACGGGTACAAATCGGCATTACTGAATACAAATATGCAGATAAGACAATGAATTCGAGCAGGCGACGATCAGTCTTCACAGAAAACCGCAGTTTTGTTCAAAAATCCTTGTGACAGAATCATACTACTATTGTTTGATATTTCATCACCAGCTTTATAACAAATAATGTCACCTACAATGACTTGCATTTACCCAGACGATGTGGAAACTACCAAAAAAAAAAGCTCCACCTGGGTAGTTGTTGACGAAGCCCTGGTAGATGTCGGCCAGCTCCTCGCCAGAGATGTGTCTGGAGGAATCTGGGGGGGATTTGAAGTCCAGGTCGTATTTCCCCTCGCGGTAAAACTCCGAGGCGGCCACGTCCATCCCGACCACCACCTTGTCCGTGAAGCCGGCCTTCTCGATGGCCGTCTGCAGCAGATCCAGAGCTGCACAGAGGAAAATACAGTCAGATAAAGGAGGCTTTGGCTTCAGAGAGAATCTAATTTGATGGATTTTGAAGCCAGAGAGAAAACTTTCCTTTTTATTTTGAAACACCAAAGGTGGTGCACTTCACATTTAAGAAAGATAAGTATTTGATTTTACACTTTATAAATGTCATGTTCTACAGTAAATGTCAGATTTTATTGCCTCTCCCAAAAGAACAAAGCTGTTTTGTTCTGCTTCTTTTTTTTCTTCCCATCGCCATGTCGCACTCCTCTCTCTACATGATTTCCCAGCATGCTCAGGGACCTGAAGAAGGTCGAGGGTGGTCTCTGGTGATATTTAACAGTGAGAGGGAATCTGAGGGGCTTGGCATTTTCTTTCTGAATAAAATCACTCACCCTCACTGTTCTCCAGGATGTTGGGAGCAAATCCTCCCTCGTCTCCCACGTTGGTGGCATCCTGGCCGTATTTCTCCTGGATCACCCCCTTCAGTGTGTGGTAGAGCTCTGCTCCTATCCTCAACGCCTCCCTGAAAGACCAGAGCAATGTCGGGGGCAGGGGGGGGGACAAATATTAGAATTAGAAGGAGTTTGATAAAAACTTTGGAATCTGCCCGTCCTCTCGTCTTTGTGAGGTTTGGCTCTTTTCCGCCTCTTTTTGTTTCTGATTGGGCCCAGTGGGTCAATGAAATAAACCATTCATACTACTACAATGCTGTGTAGTAGCTAAGAGTTTCAGACTTTGTTGTTTTACCGCTCTGTGGCTGCATCTTTGAGTGACTCAATACACCCTCTTGTGGAGCAAATGTATATTGCAAGACTAAAACTGGCTTGTCAATATACCAGCAGCACGCTTTGAGGTGACATCAGGACTGTTTATTTGTCTCTTGACTTTAAAATTTGAATTTATACAGACTGACAGAGACGATAATATTCAAAATCTACTTTGAGAAAGAAAATGTTAGCATTTACCACAACTGTTGTTTATGAGTGTTGTTATAAGTTATAAGTGTTGTTTATAAGTATTTGACTTGCCCATCTACAGTCTGAAATATCACTTTTTTGGGGGGGTTATTGAAATACATACAGTAGTAAATTACTCAGTTATGACTGATTGTTGGCGATTTGACATGACGCACGAATTGGTCATGCTAAACATCAATACTATTGATACTCATTAACTTGAACTGCAGCTGGGTAAATTCCCATAAAAAGTCATTGTTTTTCATCTGTAATTAAAAGTTTAAAAGGTAAATTCATACTTGAACGACTCGGCTCCGACCGGCAGAACCATGAACTCCTGCATGGCCAGTTTGTTTCCTGCATGAGATCCTCCATTGATCACATTAAAAGCCTGAAAGAGAAGACAAACATAACTCTGCATTAAGTTACAATATAAAATCCATATTTCTGAACTTTATGTTTGTGATTAAACCCTCATTTGAGTAATAAAACCGTTTGACCCACATTTACAAATGCCGTCAAATCACTAAGACCACATTAGTTTGTCATTGTTGTTTGTATAAACAACAGACCCTGCGTCGTGTCCTGAATAAAGGCATGAAAAGAGATAAAGCAAAAAACAACTGCTCCTGTGTTTCCACAGCACTGCCATGTGTTTGAGTCTTACAGGAACTGGCAGCACCAGCTCCGTGTTTCCGGCCAGGTCGGCTATGTGGCGGTACAGCGGGACGTCTTTCTCCACCGCGCCGGCCTTACAAATGGCCAGAGACACTCCCAGGATGGCGTTGGCCCCGAACTGAGCTGTTTGAAAGAGGGCAAAGAGTTTTAGTGGGGAAATAACCATACATTCTATTCTGATTCTTTAACTTGAATCTTTGGAGTATAAAGTGAACTTTGTACACGGACAGTGGTTTCTCAGAGTGTCCCTGAGCCCGTGCAGTGGTTCTGTAGTACAGAATCATGTTAATGCTTTGTTGCCTGAGAGCCAAAGACCACCAGCTTCCGACACTGACTTTCAGCACACAAAGATTTCTCCGGGTTTTACTTT
Organism: Lipophrys pholis; assembly: GCF_963383615.2. Lineage (NCBI taxonomy): Eukaryota > Metazoa > Chordata > Actinopteri > Blenniiformes > Blenniidae > Lipophrys > Lipophrys pholis. The sequence goes on along the minus strand of NC_137643.1, from coordinate 5,965,005 downwards.
AAGAAACAAGTTGTTTGTTAATTCCGAGGAGCAGTTCCTCACAGATTCGCAAATGTACTTAGCATAAATGCTTTTCGAGTGCTCCTCTTGCTGTTCTATTCTCTATTCAAGTCTTTTGTTGCCTCCAATCAAACTTGAGAAGGTTATTGTCATTTAGTTAAAAATAAACGTTTTAGCAGAAACTATTTACGTTTTCTATATTGTTCTGACATTTAAAAAAAAAAAATAGAAAGTATATTTCTAATTTTGTATTTTGTGTCAGTAACTATTATTTCATGCCTCTGATTTTATTGTTGGAATAAAAAAGTGATATATATAATATCACAATCATAATAATTATTGTTGTCAATGTTATTTTTCAGCTCTTTATCATGTCGGGCCCCGCTTTTTTGACACTCTCTTGGCTTCTGATTATGTTTCTGCACGGAGAGTTAACTATAATTAGTATCCAATATGGCCAGCAGCAGTTTAGTCATAAACGAATTCCATTACTTTCAGGGCTGCGTATAAACAATCTAATAAATGAATAGAGCACTTATTTATTGGGAAGGCAAGTTTGCCAAAGCCTGTTGGGAACAGCGGTCTATTTGTTCTGTTCCCATCTGTATTTATGCCTGTTGTTGCTCTGCAAAGCGCTTTGTGGCTTCGGTGAAAAACGTTTCTCAAATGCTTCCAGAGCTGCGGGAACGCTGAGAGGTTTTCCCGCCATGCCGAGACTCACATTTGTTTTCTGTGCCGTCCATCTCGATCATCATGTTGTCCAGCTGCTCCTGCTCCACCACGCTGATGCCCTGTGGACGAGGACAGGTCAGACACAGTAAACCTATAGAATATATGAGACTATTCAACTTCGTCTATTCACCGCTCTCCAATCACAGTGGTTCTTTTTCATGATTTAATCTGTTTAATCCCAATTTTTACATCATGAAATCTTTCATCAAAATAAAATAAACATGTTTTAACACAGCAAATGTAGACATTTTGGAAATTACTGAATGTCCCAGTCAGCATTCTCAGTGATTTTAGATAATTGGGTAATTTGTAATATTTGGTGTAGATTTGGTACATATCAATGCCAAAATATTGATTTAATAATAATGATAAAAATAATATATAATAATATTCAATAAAGTTGATACTTCTCCTGTTAAACATGCCAACGCAGCTGTATAAATGACCCTACACATGGTGGATCATAATGTCAGAGCCTGAGATACCTTCAGAATATAGAAGATAACCACAGTCATTTTTGTATAACATCAGTATGTATCAGGTGGGATAACATTTAAATTACATTTACATAATACTACTTTAAAAAGCATATAAAACACAGTTACCTATTAAAAGAAAGCACAAGCCCTATAAAAGAAAATTCTTGAGCTGAAAATTAGGTAATTTTAGGAGGAAAGAGGAAAATATTTAGATACAACATGTTTATGTTCTTTTTAAAAGAGAAGTTCAATCTAAGGATTGTGTCTATGTTACTAAACACTGCCTCTAAAATCCTCGTTTGTTGTTGCTGCTCTTTAAATCTCCTTTTAGTCCAACATATTTTTGTTGAAAATTTCTCCTTTTTGCTGTTTCTTTAGTCTTTTTTTTTTTCTTCACAGACTTTCCAAACGTCTGCTTGTCTCTGGCCTCTTAAACACAATGTTCACAGTTATATCTTGATGAAAACTCCTCACAGCGACACACGTGACGGCCGTCAGCCGCTTCGCTTTGCTTCTTCCTCCCCAACCGACAGCCAAGATTCACCGCGACGGGAAATATCCTTCCTTCATGAAACTATCCCACAATTCATTGCTGCGGAGAGCTGAATCATGACAGTCTTACACACACACACCTCATTCATGCCGTGTTCACACTTTTCTTTTTCTCTCTCACACGTTATCATCTTCACACGTCCGCTCACTTTCCTCCTCTAACTGGCAGCCGAGAGGATTTTATCTTTTTTCTCACAGCTCATCTGAGGATACATTCGATGTAGGAAGTCCTTTCAAAAGTCTCGCTGCACAGACAAGACCCTTTATTGGGTATGCTTGTGCAGCTCTATTCCAAAAACAAAGAGCCGTAGCTGCAGTTAGTTGGACTATTACACTCTGGAAACGAGAGCTACGGTGGATTAAAGAGATTGATATTTGTATGCACAATCCCCTTTGAAATGTGGATGTGAAGGGAAACAACGTTTCGTCTGTAATTTAGTGTAGGACATCACTTGTCTCTGGAAAATAATGAACCACACACACACTAAAGATAAGCTGTAGAACAGCTCATTTATCCTTCTTTTAAACTTGCTTTATCACAGTTAACATTGTGTAGATTGAATGTATTCATTCATCAAATCATCAGTTGTGGCGATAAGGAGGTGCTGTCACATAGAGCATGCCACCTGGGTGATTTTGATAAGACGTATTATAGAATTAAATGATCAGATTGAAGGTGGAGCGTGAATATTTTGATCACAACAGGTACACGATTGTTGTTTGTTTGTTTGTTTTTGACGAATTGTAAACAGAGTTCATTTTTCCAGCACATTTCACCAGGCCAGTAGCCTCGGAGCACTTCACACTGTCTGTCGGTATGGTTCACCCAGTTATGCACGCCTTCACACACCTGCGGTGACGGCTGCATTGCAAGGAGCTTGACCTAAAGAGCATCTTGTGTTTTTATGTCTTTCCCAAGGACACTACAACATCTGGACTGAGGCAGATGGGACATCGTGCGATGCCACTGGAAGACGGTGACCCACTGTAGCCATTGAACCACAGCCACACATGGAAAGTTGTTTATTTACCAATCGGCACAAAATAATCCATCATTTCAACTTCTATTTCAGCTTTACGCAAATCTGAGTCACAAGAAGCTTGAAGACTTTTTTTCCAACACATCTGTCCATCACACAGCTGACATCAAGGACACCCGTACTGCTACAACCTGTTTAAACATATCAGACTTTGGACTGTGTGAAGAAAATCCATATGAACTCGGGGAAGCAAAGACCAAAGAAACGGGTCTGAAATCACTGAATAGCATCGTCACAGTGCAGCAGGTCGGTTGAGTTTGACTCCAAACAAAGTTTGCTTTTTATTCTTCAATTCTTTACTATGTTTATCTAATTTTGATTAATTTTGCGTGTGGGTTTCCTCAAAGCTCTTCTGTTCCCCCAAAAAATTCAGTTTTAAAGAGGTACAATAGATATGATGTGATTTGTAATAGTGTGCCTTCATAACGTTTTTTTTTTTTTATTTAAAAATTTTTGCAGATTTACAGAATATAAATGTTTTGTTGACTCACGGAGGCTATAAGAGCCGGACCCAGAGTGTCATTGATGTGTCCGACTGCCTTTAAAACACCTGAAGAAGAAAACAAACAGAAAATAGATCAGTTGTGTGAACCAGCTGTGGACTCTGAGATTTAGTGTGTCGACATGAGTTTCAGGTGCTTTTCTTTGAATTTAACTTTATTGTTCAGACTATGACTTTGTAGTTACTGTACTTTTAAACAATCATAACAAATAAATATTGTTTGTAACATTCAGTAACTTGTGAATGATTCATGACAGTGTGCATGCTCATGTGATGAGCTTTCATACCTTTGCCCTTGTAACGGCTCTTGTCTCCATCTCGGAGCTCCAGAGCCTCGTAGATGCCCGTGGACGCTCCGCTGGGCACGGCAGCCCTGAACAGACCTGAACGATGCACACAGAGGAATTCACAGTTACATGTTAATAGCATGAATGAGTCATACTGGTGGACAAACTGGGAATAGTAGATGCTTTGCCAAAGCAAAGGGTCAATTTCTATTTCAGGTTAGGACATTTCTTTTTCATATTTTGCTACATAATCATACAAATGCAGTGAGTTCAGTCATTCGAGTCAGTTCAGAAGAAATACAAAGGTTTAAAGTAAAATTTCAACTGAGTCCAATAATATTTTGCAATAGGAAATTGTGAAGTGGGAAATCAAATTTGGTCCAACTGGGAACTTCCCATTGTGAAAGTGATGTGCTTCTGAGAAAATATAGTGTTTTGTTTTGTTTTGGAAGATCCAGAGTGTAATAAAGAAACCCTCGCAAAGTAGTGATGAGAAATATAGAAATAAAGTCCATGAATGATATTAACTTTAAAAGCATAATTTCATGTGTGTGTTGGTTCCGTGTGGGCTCCAACAAGACCGACTGGGAGATAAATGCTGACTTTTGTGTTTCACAATGGACTTAACTGGCAAATGGAATTTTCACCACTGGTAATTTAGATGTTTCCAGCTACACAAACAACAACAACACAACATGTGTTCCAGGTTTACTTGAAAAATTCAGAGTGTAAAAACTCTTGAGGTCAGATCTGAGCTTTGGGGGTGACAAGTTGAAATTTCAAACATTTGAGTGGCAGCTACAGCTCTTTGTTTTTGGAATATAGCTGCACAAGCATACCCAATAAAATATTATTCGTTTATACTTTGCTTTGAGGTGTTCATGCTGTTTTCTGACTTGCGATCAAGCGGAAGGGTACAACCGGCTTATTCCGAGTTTGGAAAACAACAAGGACGCCACATCAGAGTTCAAATTCAAGAAGTGAAGTCCTCTTGAACTTGACCTCTTTTCTTTTTTACTTTATGAAATGGCTGATCTGGAGCAAAGGTCAAATCAAAGTCATTAGCTGGACTCTTGAATTAGAGCTGAAATGTTGTTCCTCTCTCAGGCTTTCTCTGCGGTTCGTTGGGAACATTTTAATGTCAGCAGAAGTCCTGCTGGTGAGTATAAAGCTGCTTTTGTATAATCAGAACGGCTTCACAGTGGTCACCTTTTTCTGTGTGAAGGTCCACTTCCACCGTGGGATTTCCCCGGGAGTCCAAGATCTCCCTGGCAACGATGCTGACGATCGACATGCTGAGAGGCAGAAAAAGAGAAAAACAAGGCCCGGATGAACTGCTTCACCTCACAGAAACTGTTTCATAGTCACACATCAAGTCAGACCGAATAGAAATGAGGCAGGAAGGGAAGAACTGAAGAACCCTCATGGGTAAAGAGAACTATTTTTAACACCAAACACACACGCAAGGACCCGTCAGGGGAGTCGACGCACGGCCTCACTGCAGCATCACTGTGAAAATCAAAGCTCACCACAGAGGACTGTGTTCTCACACACACTTTTACACACACGATGCAGCAGAAAAAAGAAATAAAAAAATAAAAAATAAAAGCATCAGCGAATAAGAGAAGTAAAATATGGATGAGGGTGGAAACTGTGACGTCCACATATCTGCACTCAACCACAGAGGATGGATAGAGTCTTTACTGTGACATTTTGACAAAATTGTGCTTTAAATTTCATTTTCTCCATTCATAATGACGATGAGGACACATTGAAAACACAATTACATTCAGAAATAAGGTCAAACCCAAATTTTAGACCATCTTCCTTGAAATAACTGACAGTAACACAACTATTTTGCAGCTATGTGCGTATTATTCAGCCTTTTACTGCACAGCAGGAGTGGCTTTCTCAAGCAAGTACTTGCTTTTTATCTAAAATATTTAGTGAAGTAATTACTGTCCTTTTTAAAGTAAGTCACTACAAAGATAGAAATGAATATTGCGCTGAAGAAAAAGTATGTTTTTTTTTTTCTGTTGTCACTTAATTTGAAAGAGCATTATGGTCTTATGATGTGAAGATTATGAATGCACAGAAAGTTGAAGGCAGAAAAACCTGAATGAATCACATGTATTATGAACATAGGAAACAATGGTGGCAGCCACCATGCAAGGCACTCAAACCTCAGAATAATGTTGACGTTCAGTGTCGTGCCCAAGGACACTTCAAGATATGGAGAAAAAAAAACACTCAACCAACTGACCCACATTCGCTCGCATCTGTATCACATATATACTTCATTTAAACCTTAATTTTTTTTGTTTTAATTTAAAAATTAACTCTTTTTTTCTTGTCAAAGAGTCAAAAAGTGCAACACCGACAACCTGATGTCACCTTGGTGCTGCACAAAGACTCATTTTTAGCTTCTCTTGTGGCCTTTCTGTTTCTGTACTGCTCAGTTTTTATCGTTTTGACTCCCAGCCGTCCGTCTTCTATGCAACTTTATCCAGCTTCAGGTCGGATCGTACCTGACTATTGAGAAAACAGGGGGTATACTCTGGAGATGTGGCGATGATAGGACAAACACAGAGAGACATAAAACCAGGCACAACCAATTTAGAGTCACCAATTCACAAAGCTTTTATAGTGTAGGATCAAACTTTAAAAGAAAGAATGAACACGCAAAATACAACTCAAGCAGGAGACATTCTCACTATTGTGAGAAAAGTGGTTCCACTACACCACTGTGTCGCCTCCTCTAGGGTTATATTTTATATTTAAAATTTTATATTGTCACATAACTAAATTCTTTCACGTTCCTCCACTGGCTACCTGTGTGAGTTTAAGATTTCAGTGGTCACTTTGAAAGATCTTGAAAAAGTTTGGTCTCCATCGTATGTCACGGAAATCTCAACCGTACTGTATATAAGCCTCTTTACAGTCTTCAGGTGAGACTTCTGGGCTGATTCAACACCAAGAATGAAATTCTTGGCATGGCATTGTACTTAATTAAGTTATTCTATTAACTATTAAAGTTAATTTTCTTTCTTTAATGATCATTTTAAACATATATGTCATTAACCCATATGAATCTCACATCAAAATAGCAGAACCTCCATCCCACTTCCATTACTGCTGTGCTTTCCTCAGTGGGAGCTTCCTCTCTCTCTCTCTCCTCATTAGTATTCCAGTCAGACTCCAGCGAAACTGCAACGATGTGTCAGAAAAGGCTTTTGATGTCGTCCTCATCTCTGCATAAAGCATAAATACTTCATCGATCTGGGAGCTAAATGTGGCCGGTCGCTAGCTGGCAGATACGTTGGCCCTGAGGCGGCTCTCCTTCCTAAAGGCGCTGACAGAACGATGGGGGGTCAGAGGGAGAGTGTGTGTCCACTCCTTTTATACTCTTATCTTTCCATGAGTGCATTTATCAAAGCAGCAAAGTCTGGAATGAATACATATGTTAACATCCAACATCTACTCTACCACGTTGGAGTATTTCGGAGTGTCCAATGGTCCTATTAAACATATTGACACTCGTGTCAGAAGATTTGATCTCATGGTGCTGGAGATCAATACTTGATAACTGTTGCTGCACAGTGGTGTAGAGGTTAGGACTTTTGTATCATGATAAGAAGTTCAAGTGTGCTCCGGTTTCTTCTCAGGGTCCAAAAACAGTCCAACAACACTTTATAATTGATCTTTAACCAAAGTAGAAACCGACCCCAGGTTGGATGAAGCTGTGTAGAAAATGAATTGATGTACAGAAAGTACTGGAAAGTAACTACTAGAATAACAAATGTTTTAACAATTTATTTGTCCTAATAATGTGGATTTGCTGTGAAACAATAGCTGCTCATTAAGTTCAGCTGAAGTTGCATCAGTTGGTGGGAGGAAGATGCTCTATAACAGGAGTATTTCACTTTAGTTACAGTCTCTTTTGCTTATATGTGGATCAGACCAAACATCAGTTGCTTAATAGTGCAAACAAGTAGAAGCTCATCCTAAGAATGTTTACATTTGATGCAGTTTGTTCTTTTTTCCTTTTTAAACAAAAGTTAAACTGATCAATTTGCAATTTCAAAGTGATGCATTCTCATGTCATGATCAGCAATAAACAGCAATTTGTGGAGTGGTCCTTCATAATTTGAATAGCTTTTTTTTTTCTTGCTGTGACTTTCATAAATAATGTATTGTGTCTGCTAATGTTACTAAATTGGCGCAGCCCAAAGGGGACAATTTAGGAATATCAGTTACTTTTATTAGTTAACCTGCTTAATTTAATTTAATTTAATTTAATTTAATTTAATTTAATTTAATTTAATTTAATTTAATTTTATTTTATTTTATTTAATTTTATTTAATTTTATTTAATTTTATTTAATTTTATTTAATTTAATTTTATTTTATTTTATTTTATTTTGTAATTTTGACACTTGGTGAATGGTGAGCTGGGACCCTCTCGTGGGCTGGTTGCGCGTCACAGGCCACATACTTGACCCCACTGCTCTATAATGTGGATATCAAAAGAAATGTATTTATAATCGATTGAAGGAGAGTCAAACTCCTTTTAGTTCAACAGCTACATAAAGACGCATTTGCTCATTCACCCTCACAGTGTGGCTTCGATGCCGATGACACTTGACAATCAGTAATTAGCATTCATGGCTGCACCTCTGATGTCTCAGCATTGCGTTCTGGCCACTACTGTTACCGAGACAGCAAAAATGCTTGTACATGAATCAGCAACATTTTAAAACAATTATTTGACTATTTTGGCACCCAGGCTGTATGTTGGACCCTCGTGATTTGATCTCCATGAGCAGAAACAGAAATCTGAGACAATCAACTGGCCGGCAGGTCTGATAAATGAAAGTTAAGAATGTACCGGTAATTGTTTTGCACCACTGCACTAAAGCAAACTCATTGTAAGTGTAAACACACCTGGTAATAAGTCTAATTATGTGTCAGGTTTAATTGTCATAACCAGCCAACCTACCAGCACAAGCAGAGCTTCACTCACCCGCAGGTTAGAAACCGTGGCTGCATATTACATGACGGAGTATCCTGCTCTTCTCTCATGAGTTTGCTCCACTTTCCTTTGTTCTTCACTGCATTAAACTTATCAATATTTACTGAAAACACTGAATTCACTGACAGTGACATTGCCTTTTGCAGGACCCTTATCTTTTGTGCTGTTAAAACCAGATTACAAACGCATATATATTAATGTCAGTGCCTATTAAACATTGCTTACTTCATCATTTCTATATTTTATGCAGTGCTGTTGTCATTTCCATCCTTATCCCTCTCTGGGATTCATGCAAACATGCTCTGTTGATGTAAAATTGTCCTCAGGAGAGCTACAGAGCTGCTGCCTCTCAGTCTGTTATCTATTAACATTATCCTGCGCTCTCCAGCGAAAAGCAGCTGTTTCTGTTTGACTTAACTCCTGTTTACTGGAGGAGGAGCGCCTCGGTATGACACTAATACCAAACTGTGTGTAACTTGGGAATTAACCTGTTTTCACAGCAGGTGTGATTATTAAAGCTGCCTGAACTAAAGCTGAGTTTCTGTTTCATTTAAACTCTCTGCCATGTGCTTTCATTTCCGTTTCCTGCTCCAGTTCTCTTCTTTTCCTCAGGAACACGCCGCTTTCAACCTGACATTAAAGTCACATTACATCCTCCCGTCCTGCGGCTCTTTTCTGTGTCGTGAGACGATGCCAGTCTCCTGAGCGACCCTGGAATATTTCCACCCGTTTTCACAGCAGCTCTGACCCTCACGTCCCGTTCGCTGCTGTTTGATCACAGCAATGACAACCTGCAAATTTACGCTGACTCATTTCCTTACACTCGTTGCAAGTCACCGGGGTATAAAAGCATCAGCAAGTAATGTGTGAAATGTAAAACGATGCTCAGCAACGAGGTGCCGGACTGAGTCGCAGCCAGCATCCACTCACTGAGGAGGAAAACGGGGGACTGATGCCTGCGGGAGCAATTGTTACAGGTTTTTATAGGTTTCTTTTTCATTATCTCTTTTGTGGGTGCTGTGTTGCAGCCCCACCCTGCAGTGCTGCAGTTTCCCACACACCTCCTCCCAAAGGGTGGAGCAGTGCAACAAAGAGTGATGCAATTTTCAATTTCTGTCTCATTAATATTTTGGTTGTTTTAAAACAGATGTTGTTTTGTTTGGAAAACTTTCTTATGGACTTACATGCGTACAGAACATGTAGCTTTTGCAATATCAACAAGAGAGTCTAAATTATTATTTTTTTCTCTCTATAAATGACAAACCAGATCATTTGATTGTCAATCGCAGACACGCCACTCTGGCAAAGTGATTCTCACGTTTATCTGCAACACATCATCTCATATCTGCAAACACATGCTCCATCTTCCTGGTCTGTCTGCACCCCAATGAGATTACTTCTCATCTCCATCCCTCGCTCTGCCTCCTCTCTCACTGCTTTCCTCCATCGCTGTCTGTTTGTGCACGCTGCTGCATGTTACGTAAGCTACAGCAGCAGCAAAGAGAGGGAGGACCCCCATGAGCACACCACACCACACCTACCAGAGACTGCAGTGCTCAGCAGAAAACACACTGCCGAACAAGAGAGAGAGGGACAGAATAAAAGCCGGGGTGGCTTTTGAGAGAAATGGCAGGAGAGAAATGACACGGCTTATATCAAGAAAAATAAATGATACTAAAGACAAAGGAAATAGAAATAAGGATGATATGAGAACGAGAAAGAAGCCATATATCAGACATGGGCCACAGATGATTTCCAAAAACAAATATATTTAGGGAAGAAGGTCAACTAATCACATTTGAACAACATATCAATATTGCAGAACGAAATGCTTTTTAAGGTGTAAATCACCAAATTCATGTTATTTGGGTCAATAAACTTCAATGCTCCAGTTTTCTTACAGCAATAAATTAGTCATTACAAAGTGTTTAGTGCACCACAACATGATCAGAGTTGCCCATACCTGCAATACATGAAATGAGCAAGAAAATGTGGATTAAAATCTGGATTAAGGTTTGCCACCTATTTCAAATGTGGGTCTACCGACTGAAGATCAGCCTGAATTTGAGTCTGTTGTTATTATCATTCATTTTATCCAACATATAAGTCAAAACAAATTTAAGTTTTGTTATATTCCAGGGATATTGGTCACTGCCAGTGTTGTGAATGTAAAGTGTTACTGTAATCCCATTACTTTTAAACTGGTTTCTTACATGAAATTAGTGCTTTTGCCAGTAGGAACAGTTGTTCTGTTTACTTATTATCCACGTGTGTGCGTATGTTTCTGTTAGTAGATTATCACATACTGCTTCATCATTCGTCACTGGTTCATAAATGAGTTTCTTCAGAGAAGCACTCACTTCCTTTTAACCTCCTACTGATCTTCAGATGAACTTGATGAGTGAATCACAATTACATTTCATTTGCAGGAACTAGTATGTAACTAAATGACTTCTACCACTGTGGTTTTGATGAGATTGTTTAATTTGTTGTGGTTTTAAATATCAATGACTCCCTTAATGTCCATGTATTTTCATTACAAGGCAATGTCTGACTTGTAGGTCGGACTACAACTGCATAAATGAGGAACTGCTTTGATTGTAATGGATTGGAGTTACAGTAAAGAAACCATTCGGAGCATTTTACTTAATACATTTCTCCACAACTGACCAAGAACTGACAAAAATGGATGATCACTGATGACACTGGGGGTCTGTGGTGTATCCGATCCTCTTTTGTAGCTGCTGTATTCAGAGCAGGGTCAAACATTTTCATTTCTTAGCGCCACTGAGAAAAGGCAAAGAAACCTTCAGCTGAATGGTACATATATGATACTGAAATACAGAAATTCATGAAATGCCTGATAATAGATGGACATAAATATCTAATAAGCAGACAGATAGATACAATGAATTTCCAGGAGGAAGGAGAGCGAGAGGGAGGGAGCAATGAAGGATGAAATGGAGAGTGAGAGGAAACTAGGAGGCAGGCTGAGAGAGAGAGATGGAGAGATGAAGCGAGAATGGAACAAATAAATAATTAAATGACCCTGCTTGGCAGGAGAATAGAGAGACGAAACAGAGAGGGAGGAGGCAGGAGGAAGACCAGGAGGGACAGAACGCCCGACGCGGCTCGTATGGCATCCACACTGAAAGTGAGGCCGTCTCACACACGCATATTTAGAACTAATAACATGTCAACATTCACAAGCATGTAACATCGGCTTGCAATTATGGCAGCACTTAGCGTCCACCCACACCGCACACAGTGCCAGAGATGTAGATATCAAACACACACTCACATAATCAAGCACCTCACACATACTGGATATTCAATATACACGTAAACATGCAGCCAGTTTCCAAGAAATCAGCTTCAACAAACGTCTTTTATTGATCGTGTTATGACATGAACTGGCACACACACACACACACACACACACACACACACACACACACACACACACACACACACACACACACACACACACACACACACACACACACACACACACACACACACACACACACGCGCACACAGTAAACTTTGAATGATGGCAGGATCCCATCATAAACACGTTCTTACGGCCATTTTGCATGAAATCATAGTAAACATAAAAAGCAAACATCAACTCTGTTTAATAAGAATGTCTCTCCAAACTGTTGGCAGCACAGAGGTATAGTGGTTTGTATTCATGCCTCATAGCAGATATTCCCGGTTTGAGTCCTGGCTTTCTAGAGTTGTCATATACTTCTTCTGCAAGGTTGCCAGGTTGGGCGACTCGACAGAAGCATGAAAGCTATTTCAATTGGTATCCACCCAACTGAGAAGCTCGTTTAACTTGCATTATTTCTATATATTAGAGATTAGAAAGGACCTCTTGAAACTTAAATCAACCAATCTGCAGCACCAGTTATGAATCTTTGTCATCATGGTTACAGTAATCAGGTTAAAATGCAAGATTTCCTAAATTAGGTTGAGGCATTGCCGGTTGACTTCAATCCGTTCATGTCAAGATTTATGCAATAAGAATAAGTCTAATGAATATTTTCAGATGATAAGGGTTAGCTATAATCAGAATGATTAAACAAACAAACCAATGACCTCTCTACTTCTGAGTGTGCTTAGTCGGCTGCAATCAATTAAAAGAAAACATAGCATGGTCATCAGGCAGTAGTTTTATTCTGTAACAGACTACTTATTATTGTGGACAGTAGCTGTGTTTATTCTATAAGATTTTATTGCACTTGATCAATCTATGGTGATCGGGAGGGGAGTGTACTTGGTTTCTCCTTTTCTTTTTATTGTTTTTTTTTAGTGGGGGGGGGTTGTTGTCGTTTGTTTTGCTTTTGTTTTGGTCTGTGCTGTTATATTTGACACGACATTGCTATTTGAAATGCCATTATTTGTAGTAGTTGTCTATGTAAAATCTCAATAAGCAAATTGAGCGAAAAAATAGATAAATTTCATTGCACTGTGATATTTGCTATTTGCGAAATGCACACATGAATCCACATCCAGTTTTATTTGCAAGAAATAAATTCAATTAAAAATAATTTCTTTGCTGGAATGATCAAGCCTGTTTTCCTTTTGAAAATGAAACACTAAAGAAATGTTCTCCTAGTTCAGAGCCTGCTCAAAAAGAGGCGTTTACATGGATCCTGATCACATCCAAGGCAGGGTTACACCAATCCTCTAATTTGATTGTAATTTCAATTGGATAGATCAAATCTGATCAGATAAAACTGTTAACATGACACAATAGTAGTCTAATCAGATTACCTATCCAGGGCGACAGAACCGGGATAAGTTATGGCTTCATATCTAAGGGAGACCATTCTTAACTTGAAGCGCTTCACGTTCACATTTCAAGACACACTTAGTTCATGGTTAGGTCACTCTTGGAGTAGGGAAGGTGCTTATGCAAGTAGGATGTTGTACATGGAATTGATTCTGATAAAACTAGTAAAACCATAAATGATCAACTGCGTCCAAACTTCCACTGCTGCTAAGTTCGCCACAGCCACTGCAGGTCGTCCATAGCAGAGGCAACGGTTGTCTCAATGGGAGCGGGTGTGTTCACCAGCATTGAGCTCCACAGTAGTGCTCTGGGAGAGCATCTGCACTTGTTCTCAAAAGGCACTCTGGGAGGGGGGGGTCTTCAAAAACCTAATTCAACCATATTTCAACTGCATCCCCGCATTGCAGCCTTCAACATTGTTTTGACCACTAGAGGGCACCATAAAGCCTCAGAGAGAGGAGATCCCTTTACCATTTGGAAAACACATCAGCCTCTCATCACTCCTACTAAAGACTGTCCATCTGCTTCTGTTATAATACAGCCTCAGTTTGAACAACAGTCTCAGAAATTGAGTAAAATGCAAAGCAAATTAAACTTCATTGAATTACATTCACCTTATTAATCTGCTGTCAGAGCATCTGAAGGAGCGTGAACACCACCAACACACACTGAAGCGTGGGCCACATTTACACACACTGCTGCCTCACCAGCAAAGTCTCTCCATATATCAAGGACTCCACCGTAATTGACTGCAGTAACACACACACACACACACACACACACACACACACACACACACACACACACACACACACACACACACACACACACACACACACACACACACACACACACACACACACACACACACACACACACACCATATTCATATATACAATCATCCACTCTTTTACGCCATTTTACAAGAAATAGGAGAAAGGGATGCAGCAAGATCACAGGCATCATCATTTTTCTGTGCCTTCATATTCTCTCTCTCCTTCTCTCTCCCTCTCTCATACACACACTTACACACAAACACCTAAGGCATTATCTCTCACACTCACATACTTGCTCCCTAAATACATCAACCTAACCTACACACATTGATACACATTTGATGTTGTTCCTATTGCCAGCATTCACACAGATCATTGAAAACGCACACACATATATACACATTTTGGAAAGTCATTTTCACACATATTCTCCATCACTGACAGACACACATATTTGCATACAAACCCACAGACTGACATGGCATTTTTAATTAAATGCATTATACAAACACACACATCTAAAACAGTAAATAGCACACACACACACACACACACACACACACACACACACTGGCACGCACGCACGCACGCACACACACACACACACATGCACACAAGTAGCATCCACCTGCATCCTTTATGCATGCAGCATCCGGTGAACAAGAGAATCAAAGACAACGGTGAACAAAAACCCACTCAAGCAGAGAAGAATAATAAGAGAGGAGATCCTGCCTTTACCTGCCGCCTCTGTGTGCGTGTGTGTGTGTGTGTGTGTGCGTTCAGCCTTTCGCTGTGACCGAGAAAATACTGGAGGAGAGGCAGAGCGATGAGAGAGGCAGAGGAAAACAGGAGGGGAGGTAGAAGAGGAGATGTGTGACGGGGGGGAGGGGAGATGACTCAGAGAGAGATGGAGAGAGGAAGAGGAGGGTTAATTAAAAAGGAGGAGATGGTCGAAGGGGTGGGATGAAGGGATAAGGACGGGGTGCAGAGACTCGCCGCCTGACGGAGGAGGTAAAAATAGACAGAGGGAGGACTGGTTCTCTCGTTTTCTGTGGTGTGCTCTCCGTGTCTCCCTGTGTTTCTCCAGTGCTGCAGTGGGGTTCAGCTCAGTCGATGTATATACAGTTACATAATCCATCCCTCTCCACCGCACTGAGACATGATGATGCTCTGCACAAGGGTGTGTGAGGAGCTTGCAGGTCTTGGCGATAGAAATCTGTCAGAGTTCGGGGACAAGTTTTAAGTGGTGAACGCTTTGTTAAAGGTTGGCTTGGGTTAAAGAGCTGCGGTCCGATATTTAACCCAACAAGTACCTAAAATAATACAGCTCAATAGGAAGTGTCGTCCTGAATGGCTCCCAATGACTTGGTGTTTTTCCCCAATGAAAAGTTGAATGCACCATAACTTATTGATTCAAGGTTCCCAATCTTGAGTCCTCCAGAGATCACAGAGAGGGGCACCGGGCTTTTCCTGCTTTTAGGTTCTCCAAATTACATTTGCAAGATATAAATAAAACCACAATGATTTACTTTTTAAACTCCAGAGGACACCTTAGAAATTGGACTTTGCTTTCATTACGAAGACTCTTTGTTATGTTGGTATGTGTGGGTGTGAACACTATGTACACCAGGATTTGGCTTCACTATAAAGCTTTGGCAAATCAGAGATGAGAATGAGCATCCACAGTCTTTTTTTGAAGGATTATGGGGGAGCTCCAAGAAAATAACGCTGTGAACAGCTTTCAATAACTCCAATTGTGACCTATGGCACGTATTAGTCTTTTATTTATGGTCTGAAAGGAATTTTATTTGCCATTAGCTGGCATGCAATTCAGAATTCAGGCATGCATGTTGTACGGCAGTTGCTAATTTCATTACAGGTCCTTTGTTCGCTGCAGACTTATGTTGAGCTTTGTCCTTGCTGCTCTAAAAACAGACAAAGTTGTTAATGGCGACTGGAGGGTGACACTGATACACATTGACAGGGCAACAGAGTGAAGCCAGAGTGTGTGTGTGTGTGTGTGTGTGTGTGTGTGTGTGTGTGTGTGTGTGTGTGTGTGTGTGTGTGTGTGTGTGTGTGTGTGTGTGTGTGTGTGTGTGTGTGTGTGTTTGTGTGTGTGTGTGTGTGTGTGTGTGTGTGTGTGTGTGTGTGTATTATCTTGATGCACCAGCTAATGTGTTTTGTGCACGCATGAGAGTTTGTGTTGCACTGGCAGGTGCATACGTCCACGTATACATGTGTGTGTGGGTTTGTGTATACCTGTGCATGTGTTAGTGTGTGTGTTAGCGTGTGAGTTAATCTACAATTAAATTCCTGAATTTAATGGGATTATCTTCAGGAGACAAGCAGCACAACGTCCTTGACATCTATCCCTTTGGTTCGCCACGGGTGAACAACAGATAGAGACACACAAACATATACAGAGGGGGGTGGGGGGGGGTAAAATGAAAAAGGGGAGATGGGGTGAGAGAGAGAATGAAGGAGTAATGAAGAAGAGAAGCAAAAAGAGCTTGTGGAGTGAGAGGCACTGAGGCCGTCCGGAGGGAAGGGCTAATGGAGAAGTGCCTTGCATTGTAATTATCTCATTTTCTGCTGCGTTACCACTGAAGGTCGACTGGCCTTCCCCATGGCCAGCTCCCCCTCCACCTGCAGCACTCAACTGCTGACCAGGCCAAACAAAACAAGCACACTCACCACTATTACAGACATACAGGATATATCTCAATTATAATTGGGCTGCTCATGGTTTATATTTTATACACATATCAGTGACTTCTATAATACACCTCAGTGTTCACAAAGCATGAACTATTGATCCTAAAAATGTAAGTCTTCATGTAAATTTTTAATTCTGACTTATGAAAGTCAAAGTTGGAGGACAACAGAAAGGAGACAGGATTTTCTTGAAAAAATGAATGAGGAGCTCCGTTATCACCCCAAATTCTATGAAATCAAAGAACATCTCCTCATTGGTTGGCTGGTTGGTTGGTTGGTTGGTTGGCTGGTTGGTTGGCTTGTTGGTTGGCTTGTTGGTTGGCTTGTTGGTTGGTTGGCTTGTTGGTTGGTTGGTTGGTTGGTTGGTTGGTTGGCTTGTTGGTTGGCTTGTTGGTTGGTTGGCTTGTTGGTTGGTTTATCTGGTGTCCATTTTTGTGAGAATGTGTTACTTTCAAGGACACAGAACTTTGATGAAAATTATTTGTGCAATGTTTATCTATTGATAACCAGGGCTAAACATTGATTCATCATTTCTACATTTTTAGAAATCTATTCTTTGTTTTCTTTCCAGAAGAAGAATGCAAGTAAATAACTGTAAACCATGAGTTTTTCAAGCTTTTTTAATGGTAGATGTTTGGAGAAAAAAGGATAAAATGATGAAATATTGAAAATATATATTGTTTTACGTTTTTAGTCATGCATCTAACTCATTATTCAAATGAAAAAGCAGAGATTTTGCAGCCCATTCCAGCCAACAAAAGGCCTGGAACACTCTGGAAAGGTCAGTAGGGCATCACCAGACAAACAAAGAGAATTGTAATGAACACAAAAAGCTTGTAATGTCCCACCAGGATTGAAGAGGAACAGCTAACAAACAACATTTCAAATCATACAGAATACAAAAAGAATCATTATTTGAGACAAAATTAGTTTTAAAGTCACTACAATTCAATATGAAAAGTATTTGTCAACAATCACATCAATTCCATTATGAAAGCGGTATGTGGGAGCTTCTTATTATATGATAGAGTCAATATGCAGCGTATTTTGCAAGAAAGGAGAAGCAAAATGAGATGTCACATTTACAATGTCAGTACAAACTTTAGGTACCAACAGAAGGAAATGTCCTTGAGTCTTAAAATGTTAATCTCGTAAGAGATTTTGTAATTGATATGTCACCAGAGATAAGGTGAAGCAGATCCAGAACAGCCTCAAAATGCCATGAATTGAAGTGCCAATTGATAAGATAAGTGTATTTTCACACAGAGTTTGATTTTTACTGTAGTCTACCTAACATTACTCTTCAAGTACATTCCTTTCCCTATTTATTAAATGTGATTTTTAATGTTGAAAACCTTTAAAAAAAAAATTCACATATCACTTTACATATTCTAAATAGATATTTGGGGTTTTGTTACAGATTAGGTTTAAATATTTTGCGAGAAAAAAGAGTCCTTTGAGCAGTGTTTTGGCCCTGAAAACACAGTCAATCTGTACTACATCTCCATCTGGTGGAAACATGAACATCCTTCAGTCTCATCGGTGCGTATAGAGGCAATATGTGATGTAAATATTTTTGCTGTTGTTGTTTGGCTTATACCTAAAAATTTTATTAATAAAAAAAAATGTACATAAAAATGAAACGAGTATAAGATCATATTTGCAAGTGTTGTTGTTGACGAGACCCATTGCTGCTTAAATGCTCTGTGACATTTGAAACAGCAAGTCAATTTCTTTAAAGAACACATTTTGAAATAATAATAATAATAATAATAATAATAATAGCAGTGGTTGTTGTTGTTGTTGCTTAATAAATGAATGAATGACTTTCAAAGAGTATTCATAAAGGAACAATGTATTTCTAAATGTCTAAAGTTATTAATAAATTGAGCCAATAATGCAGGTGTGAAGTGACAAATGCTTTTCCTTCTTTGGTAAATATTTAAGTTCTCTTTCAAACTACCTTTCTGAATCAAAGCAGGAATTTAAAGTTACACTTTAATTATTCTAAAATAACATTTCCTATGTCTACAGGGACCAGTTTGTTGAAAGTACAGACACTTTCGCACATTAAAAACAATATATCCACAGGACCTTGAACACAACACGGCCACATTTACGACTTCCGCACCGGTGGAGGGAGGCGCAGTTTACAGGAAACCAGTGAACGTCGCACCGCGTTAGCAGGACTCTGGGGCGGCTGTGAGCGCAGAGGTAAGAGATGTCAGCGTCTTAAACTGCACTTTACACGGGATAAACGCTGAAATAGACACCCAGAAACAGCTGCTTGCTCCAGAAAACACCTCAGCGCTGGTTAATTTGTTAAGTATTCGCCTGCTGGAGCTAACTGTGGACACCGGCAGCTGTCAAAACAAACTGTCTCCTTCCGCTAACTTTAGCTCGGGCTGTTAAATCTGAGCCCAAACTTGCCGGTGCCCGTCATCAAGTTTGAGGAAACCAGAGCGAATATAGGACCGATGTTTTATCAAACAACTAAAAGTAGAGTTTAAAGCTACAGTTTTATCAGTCCGTGAGTTCTTGATATCACTTAGAAGCGGCCTCTTAGTGTTTAGGGTGGTGGTCTGGCGGATGTAACTTCATGTTAGCTCCGTGCTAACTAGCAGCGACTAGTCACCAATTAACAGCTGGTCGTTTGAAACGAACTGTAACACTATAGTTTATTAACTTTACGTCCTTCTAATGGGCTCTGTGGCCATATAGGTGGACTTCCGTGAGATATAGCAGTGTTTCTATATGCGGAAGTAACTAAAATGCAGTAAAAAAAAAAAGAAAAAAAAAAAAGGTTTGAGTATTTATTTGACGGTTTGGAGTTAAAACACAGTTTGTGAGAACTCGAACTCCCACGTGTAGGCTCAGTTTAATTAAACTCACATTAAAGAGTAAATGTTTCATTTGAATTTAGGTCAATCTGTCATATCCAGCAAACAACCCATGTTTTCAATTTATATCAAGACTGCAACGTAATTCTGACTAACTAACACATGACTCGAGCTATCATTTTCATTGACTAACAATTCCTTAACAGAATTGTTAGTTTATATAATCCCAGAAAACTGATTGAACCCAGCCTCATCTCTTGGTTGATCCTGGCCAGCTGTCACCAGCTGTTCTCATGTCAATGTAGATGTAGTGTGCACTCAGTTCTACTAAATAATCTGAAAATAGCTCGCAAAACTACTTAAAAGTAGTTAAGAAGTGTAAGTATGTCTTTAAAGTCAGCATTATTAACAAGAGGATTATAAAGTCCTAAGATTTTTCTTTTCTGGAAAATGTGGACCAGAAAATTCCAAATTTGTATTGGATCATATATAATAACTTTTAAATATTCATTTAAAAATAATTTTTAATGGTATGCAACCTCTGATAAATAGGACATAAAGTGGGTTTGTCTTTCAATTGATTATACGGTACACAGTGTAACACGACAAAATAATACAGTTGATTAAGTGAATACGGCAAAGTTTGGATTAAAGATAAAAACTTAAATAACATTCTTTTTATGGAGAAATTTATTTCTAAATTCAACCTGAAATTCTTTTCTCATTTGCGCCTTTGCTTGCGTTATTTGTTATATTATGTCCAGAGCATTGACCAACTTCTTGATTATTTTCAGAGTTTGGAATCTCAAAAAAACAAATAGATAACAGCTTTGTATTAAGAGGATATACTTAAGTAGTCAAAGGTCTAAAGATGCAGTCAAATGTCTGGAAATACTTTCATCTAAGAAATAGAAAATTATTCATTTTTAATATTTTCTTAAGATATGACTTGAAAAAAATGTTTGTCAGTTAACAAATTACATATTTTCATTGTTAACCTAAATAGTAGCCTGTGATCGAAACCAAATCTTTAAAGGGAATTATCATGAATGGCTGAGTCATTAAGAAAACAAAAACAAAAGTCATAATCTGCTCAATCTCTGAAAGCTGTACTTTGCCAAACAGGACCGACCCGATGTAGATAACAGTGTATACGTGAAACACAAGTGAAGTGAAAAGATGCAGTTGTCACTAATCTTCCCAGATTGACTGCATGTGTGTGTGAATTATCACCGAGGCCCCAATCCTCCTGACAGGAGCGCTGTCACAGTCGCTCAGATGACCGCTCGCCTCGTCCCTGACTCGTCAGTGGATTTCAGCTGCCAAACAAAGAGCCAGTGATAAAGTGCCGGCTTAGACCACTTCACCATTGTTGCCCCTTAATGAAGCAGCGGTCCAGGTATGCGAGTCGCTCGGCGTCTGGGCGGTCACAGGTTCACCAGCCCGTGTGTAGTAAACACTGCTGCACAACGCCGCCGCTGTTTCCATCGGCCAGGCTCCAGTCACCCGGCCACCTGACTCATGCAGGCTGCGTATTGTTCACATGCTGCTTAAAAACATGAGACAAGGACAAAGAAAGGCAGGATACTTTCAGACCTCAATTCGCTGATCGGCAGAAAGCCTTGTTTTTCAATAAACTAACCGTGTGGTTAGTATGCGGATGTTTTTATTTGCTGTTTCACCTGTTAGCAGCCAACCTGAGGTCCAGGACACTTTGAACAGCAGCCAAATGAGAACATGTCAGGGGAAAAACTAGATTGTCCGAGTTGAATTTGCACCTGTTAAAGAAAACAATAAGACACTTTCTAGAATCTATCAGACCTGGAAAACTGCCCATTGTTTTCATTTTGAAAGCTTATTGGCGTGGCTGTGGAAGTAATGTTTGACAGTCGTAGAGCTGGTCCATAGCTTTTAGGATATCTGTCGGAGCTGCAGAGGGAAAATACATAAGAAGTCACAGGTCTTTCATTTAAAACTTCTTGTTCTGCTGCATGTCACGATTTACCAATATCACACCAGAGGCTGATTAAAATTATCACTTAAAAAAACAAACTATCAGTCACTGTAGTTGTTATCGCGATCAATTTAATTTATTGATCATTATCTCAGCTGAGCCGGTCTGTTTTGTTTAGAGCTCTAAGCTTTTATCCATATTTCCTTGTCATTCCTCCTCAGATGCAGACTATAAAGTGTGTGGTGGTGGGTGATGGCGCAGTGGGAAAAACCTGCCTGCTCATCTCTTATACAACCAACAAGTTTCCCTCTGAATACGTCCCCACGGTGAGTAGCTTTTGATGACGTAATTGAGAAATATGAAAGTGTAACATGAAGTTACTTACTGTTGATTCGGTGGATTTTTGTTTTTAGTTGAATGGTTTTGGTTTATCTCAGCTGCTTGTAAGCCTGGTTTGAAAATGCTGCAAAGGAAACGAATGCCCTTTGAGAGAGGCATTAAAAAAACACAGCAAATGTATTTTCCATTTTATAAAAGTCCTATAAATGCCAACCTGAGAATAAAACTGGAATCGTGTATGAGTGAATACATTGGATAAAGCTGTACTTATTTTACAGACATTCACCTCAGGTTTTTTTCACAGTGGGCTGTTTTGATCCATAATATTTGCTGCTGCCTATTTTTGTACTTGTGCGCTGTCTTAAAGTTCACTTTGAAACACGAGGCCCGTTAAGCCTTCTGTGAAGCACAAAGTCAAACAGAAACGGCAGTTTGAGAAGAGCAAGTTCAGCGAATACGTCAGAGCTGTTTTCCCAGCGTGGCCTCGGACTATCTGGTGCTTGCTGTTGGGTTGGATTCTTTGGATTGCAGGCATATAGTTTTGTATGTGTACCCGGAGGCTGTAAACGGAAGTGTTTAGTATCCCGTACACTGATGACAATATGACTACTGGCATGTGGAGTGAAAACCACAGGTTAATGACGTCTGTTAGTGGGTGGGGAAATGATGACCAGCACCTTTAGTGAAAATTTTCTCCCAAAAGTTGTTGGGTTAAAGCATAAAATAATTGAACTAAAGTAATAATGCGATGGCTGCGCGACAGAGCATCTTCAAAGCTGCCACTTTAGTGGGCTCCTAGGTTTCAAATACGACGAGTCCGTTAGTTTCTATTATTAAAAGCCAACATATCCTATTATCTTCCTGAAGCTTGTACCTTCCACGGGTTTGAGTGAAGGCAGATCTTACTTGGTCATTGTCATAATGAGCTCTGCCGTCGCGCTCAGGGTAAAATAAGAGCTTAAACTTGTCAAATGAGCCTGAACTTGGTTAACTGGCACTGCTTGCAATAGCAGTTGGCGTAAAACTTCAGTCTACTAGTGCGCCCCTGCAGGGACGGGGCCTTCTGTCTGGTGCCACTTTAGTGCCGCCTAGGTCCAAGACAGTTAAGCTGCCCCTTGTACTTGGGTAACACTAACCGGCTAATATTTCTGGAACTGAGTGAGGGCTGGACGTTTGACCTTTCAGTCACACACATCCTCCATCAGTATCTTATGATAAGTGGTCCAAGAGAGGAGAATTGCTGAAGTGGCAACGTTTCATTGATGCCCATTACGAGTCAATACTGGCCCATGTTATCAGATTCAAAAGGCAAAACTCTGTACTGGTTCAGGAGAGACTCAAAGTTGAGCCGCGTCACAGTACATTGCTAAACTAACTGCATGTTCGCGGACAAAAACATCCATCCAAACTGGTGGAACAGTGAGCTTAATCTAATCATTCACCTCTTGTTTGACCTGGTGAAGGTGTGGAACCCCCTGGAAACCTGAGTCCTGCCATCCATGTGGATTTTATTTTGACAAATACCGTCTTCCTAAGCTTTGTTGTTATGGCTGACCTCTTTCTATCGGCACGACGAGCAAGCGCCCTGTAGGTTCTGATAGAGAAAGTGTCCCACACTGGACTGAGCCTGCAGACCTCTGAGGTTTTTGGTGTGCAGCCGTCAGAAAACAGCTGACTGTTGACAGGCCGTCCTGCTGGAAATATCTGAAACGGGCCTAATCGATGGGTAGCTCTGCTGAGCAGCAGCTGGAATCTGATGAGTAATTCTCTACTGGTTTCTATCCGTCTGTCAGCACAGTTTGATCAGAGGATTGCAGAAGCAACACTGCTGACTCAACTCAATGTTCCTCTTCCTGTCTGACAGTCTGGCTCTCTGTCGCTCTTTCACCACTGAGTTTTACTATTCAGTGCACATATAGTCAACTGTCCTCAACTTTTCTTCAATACAGGAGTATTTTTTTTTCCTTAAACAAATATCTAAAAAAAAAAAAAAAAAAATCCCAACTCTTGTATTTTCAGATCAAGTTGCCAAACATTGTTAAAGTGGAACTCTTAATGTTTTTCCATACATCTTTTTTTGTTTTTTTTAATTAAGTGTATTTTCGATTTTGTATAGCCATAAATAAATACTTGAGCTGTTTTACATATTAACTCATCAGGTGTGTCTTTCATTTTAGTCACTCGGCACTCAAGTTATGTAATTTTTTTTTTTTTATTGGTTATTGTTCTATTGTTTTTATAGCCTGTGAAACATCCTGTTCCTCCTTGCAATATCCTATTGTTAGCAACAACAGCCTCATTACTCCATGTCAACTACGCAGCTTTATCTCAAACCTTTGACACGACTTATCTCACAGCTGCAGGATGAATAACCAGAGTTGAACGTGATTGTTTGGGGGGTTTTTCTTTAGAAATGTATTTAGATGGTTTATTCTGCTGATTGCGGCTTACTCTGCCAGTTATTACAGTTTATTGATCACAATAATCAATTTTTCACATTGCTTGCTGCAGCTTGTCACTTCCTGTTTGTCAGCTGACTCGCTGCAGCGAGACGTGGGTAGAGAGGAAGTCTCCGAGCAGAAGCAATTCCTCAGTAGCAGCTGCCACCCCAGAACTTAATGTCCCATCTGTGATGCTTTGTCTGCAGTGTCTTCAGTTAGTTTGTCATCCGAAACTGTAACTCTTAAGAAAGATTTAAGAAAATATTTCGTATTCTGAACACACATGCATCGGCTTTTCCGAGTGTCGGAACGATGAAAACATCTGTGGTGTTGGTACGTCTGTGAAATACGTTGACGTCACCTCCTCCGTGCTCCAGCGTTCCGTATGAGACGATGTTTCTGTCTAATCTCAAACTGACTGATGAGCACTTCTGTCTGTCGTCGTTGTGTGAAAGATCCAAAACTTTCAAAAGCAATCTCATGTCAAGTATTACAAAGTATTCCTTTTGTTTTTTCGTTTTGTATTAAAGTTTAATATTCCGGTATTTCGACACTCAAAGTCAGCACACAGTTGAGATGTCTGCACCCACGATGGCGAGATGCTCTATTAGTTGCTTCAGTGGTTTATTCTGAACAATGTTTACATGTTTTGGAACGTTTGCCATTTAGATCTCATCTATTTCCGGGAGGAATTAAGTTATTTCAGTGAAACCGAGCCAAACTACATTCCCTGCATATTATAAACCCTGAGTCAGATGTAGGAGTCCGTGTGCTATATCATAGTGGTAGGGCCGAGGATGCTAACCGGGCCTCTTTAATAAAACTTGTTTCTATATTTGGACATCAGTTTTTATGATGAAAGAGTCCATGTGTTGAACCGCCTTTATAGAAGAGTTTAGGGTGTTAAAGTGATTTACATGAACCGTTCAGGAGTCTGGATGCTAACCTGAGCTGCCAATGTAGAAAAAAGATGCTTGTGAAAATCTTTGTCCTGAATTATTCTGGGTTTTTGCTTTATACCACCTGAACATTTTAAGCTTTTTTAGCAAAGCCATATTTGTACATTAAAGTTTATATTATCATAGATTTAAAATTGTAAACAAACTTTGTTTAGACTGTTTGATTAACATCATGGAAATTAACTAGAAAGGTATTATTGATGTTTTAAGTTTAATTCTGGATCCTCGTTTGGTCCTAAAGGCCTGTTCCTAGTTCTTAGGGTCACTTTTCCTCGAGGCGAGGTTTGAACATTTCCAGTCGCCTGCTGTGAACCTGCCTGGTTATAGAGCAGACACAAACAGGAGTTTAGTTTCAATACCGGCTTGTACCGTTCGATGCAGTTTCCTTTCCTGCGGGCTACTTCCTCCTCCGGTTTATCTGGGACCTGCCTGTGCATATGGAGCTTCATTAAAGCCAAACAGTATCTGCAGGCTACAGCAGACTGCAGCAGGCCGACATGTTGGAGCAGCAAAACACAACCTGCTCCAGCTCGCCGTCCGAGCCAAGGCTCGCAGGCATGTCAGGGCGGTGCTGCGTGTTATTGCAGCAGCCTGAAGCCATGGAAGTGATGCAACAGGAAAGAGGAGGGAAGACGTGAAGCAGTGAATTGGTGTTTAAGCTCATTCAGGGTTCGTTTAAGCCCTAAATTAGCTTCGTTAATGATTTGCTGCAAAACCAGTATTTTGGTGAGAAACCACTTGTGTGACTTTGGTTCACCAGTTACAAAAACTGAAGTTACAGTGAGGTTACCTTGTAAAGCTGCAGTGGTTTTCTTTCTCTGGTAGCATTCGCGTCAGCCAATACTGATATATTAACAGTTACTATTTCAGTAAAATCCTCTTTAATGGAGAGGACAGATTAATTAATCAGTCCTCCTGTATGAGGAACATCAACCAGGAGTTCACAATTTCTGTCTTGTATGAAGAAAAAACTAATCTAGACAGAAGAAATGTTGCTCTGAGTTATTTAACTACTTACTTTTTGACAAATTGTAGAAACCATGAAAAGCTTGACGGCTTGTGACGCGTTTATT
The DNA here is from genome assembly GCF_963383615.2 of Lipophrys pholis. Lineage (NCBI taxonomy): Eukaryota > Metazoa > Chordata > Actinopteri > Blenniiformes > Blenniidae > Lipophrys > Lipophrys pholis. The sequence goes on along the minus strand of NC_137643.1, from coordinate 5,938,483 downwards.
TTTTCAATTAGCACTTCGCAAACAAACATTCCACTTTATTAATCTTGAATACGGAGTCGGATTGTACTGAGAACTGTTGTAGAACATGTTTTCTTTTCACTCCTGTCTCATTTCCTTGTTGATCACAATCTTCTTAGACGAGGTTTATACTTCTTGTTTCATTATTAGCATTGACTCAGATCATGTATTTTTATTTATTACAGATTTACTTCCTTTTATAGCCTTGCTTTCCGCATTTACTCACTCTTTCTCTCTCTCTCTCTCTCACCCCTTCAGGTGTTTGACAACTATGCTGTGACAGTGATGATCGGTGGGGAGCCGTACACTCTGGGACTGTTTGACACTGCAGGTAAAAAATATAGATCAATGAAGGATGATATCGGTAATAACGATAACAATCATTTCCACCAGTAATTGTTCTCATGATAAAAGGTGTATAGATGAGAGTTGTTCATACAGATTACTATGGACTTCAGTAATATTAAGATGTTACCATGACTCCATCCTGTCCGTGTCGCTGGTAGTGAGTGTTTGTGTCGCCCTCTACAGGTCAGGAGGACTACGACAGGCTGCGACCCCTCAGCTACCCTCAAACTGACGTCTTCCTCGTCTGTTTCTCCGTCGTATCACCTTCCTCCTTCGAAAACGTCCGAGAGAAGGTTTGTTGTCAAAGTTGCCCGAATATTTCCATTATTTATCTCATAGATCTGCAGTTGTTCATCCAGCAAAATCTGTTGGGTTTTCTTTTGAAGTTTGAAAGTGTAGAAAGTGAGTTGGGTGGATGGATGAAGGTGTGGGCTGGTCCAGGGAATGTTTCAGATGTGACCATGGTCTCTCCGCAGTGGGTGCCGGAGATTTCACACCACTGCCCGCGGACGCCCTTCCTGCTGGTCGGTACTCAGGTGGATCTGAGAGACGACAGCAACACTCTGGAGAAACTGGCCAAGAACAAACAGCGAGCCCTGAGCTGCGAGAGCGGAGAGAAGCTGGCTCGAGAGCTCAAGGCCGTCAAATACGTGGAGTGTTCGGCCCTCACGCAGGTAACGGGAGTCACAGCTTCCTCACGTCGAATAAAACTGTAATAATAATACAAAAGTCTACGTTGTTTACAAAGATTAAGGCAAAATAATGATTTACAAAAAAATATATATTATTTGAAATTCCTAAAACATCCTGTCAGAAAATATTTATGGCTGAAAGAAGAAATTCTAAAAACTATTTCAATGTAACTTCTGTGATTAGATTGAATAAGACAAATTTTTAATTAATTGTAACTTCAACTTCCTTCTTTGAAATCCTATTTCTTCTTGAATCTTCAGTCATGAGCGATGGAGATTAACACAGGAAGCATCAGTACTGCATACAATCTGCGTCATCACACACTAAACATCCTGCACATGCTGCAACAGGCACTGCTTCAGGAGAACAGTTGTTATGATTCATGGAATTAATCGTTTTGCAAAGCAACAGCAGGCACTTGATGTGTTCAGAGACACGGAGGAAAGGAGATTACCTGTGTTAACCTGTGCAATCACCACCGCACCATGACGGCAGTTTAAAGCAGAAATGCTAAAAAAACAACAACTGGATTTTCAAACTTTTATTACAATATTTAAAACATTATCTTTTCTTGAGAGGTTGAATCGAGTGTCTTTACATCGCAGTGATAGTCATTCATTTGAATGTATTTGCATAACATTGGTAAGAAGGTTATTTCACATCTCACATTTGCATCCAGGTTTAGTGAAATTATTCTGAGTCTTTCTCAGTGGTGAACTGGTGAACGTCACCCAGTCTACAGAAGAAACTGAAGCTTTTTGTCGCCTCTTTGCGTTGCTCCTTCAGAGAGGACTGAAGAATGTGTTCGACGAGGCCATCCTGGCTGCTCTGGAGCCTCCAGACACCAAACCCAAGAGGCGCTGCATCCTGCTATAGTCACCCCAGGAAGAAGAGCAAGAGGAGGAGAAGGTGGATGGGAAAGAGATGAGCCCATGTGGGAACGGGGGGGGGGGATGAGGGAAGGAATGAGGGAGGGAGGGAGGATGAGGTAGACACATGTTGGAACAGTGCCTTCAGCCGTAGTGACTTAATCCTGGGTGTGGCGTTAGAGAAAAGACGGGCGGGGCGCTTTTATTTCTATCATATTTAGGCGTCGCTGTAATCTGACTAACACATTTGAACTGCACTCCTCACTAACCAGGAAACGGGGAGGGGTGGTGGGGTGGGGGTGGGGGGGTTGATAATGGGAGGAAGTGGGCTGAGCAGCAGAGGTCTGGGCCTCCGACAGCTCCAACACAACAATGGATGGAGTCACGTTTACAGCCGGCAGCCGCTCACCTGAAGTTTAAAGTTTCTCCCACCATCGTCACGTGAAACACGAAAGAGTTGCGTAAAACCAGTGCCTTTGTTTTCCCGCATAGATTGCAGCTCGCATTGTTGAGACGTAAACGCAGTAAATCGGGAAGGTTGCAGAACTTGTGCAACAAAAAGTCACCGCACACCGTTTGGATGCCTTGTCTTCACCAACTCCGTCAGTTAAGTTGGCAGAGCAGCATTCAGCAGCAGTAACTACGACTCCATGACTGCAGTAATGTGTGTAAAACATAAACAACGTATACTGAGTACTCTCTCAAAGTGTTAAAAACAAACCAGCTGAGGAACAATGCAGAAATGCAACTTCCAACACGTCCAACTAGTTCATTTCACTTGTTTTGTTCGCGCTCTGCAGATTTTCGCCGTAGTTTAGAGGATCGGCACAGCTGCTTCACACCTGGTGTCGGGGAGAGTTAAAAATCTTCTCAAGCTGCTGTGAAATGTTCCAACTTTCACGGGGAAGCTTGAGAGGAAAAGCTTCTAGCTGATGTCCAGCTGCAGTGTCCATCTGAAAAATAGAAATGAATCTTAAAAAGAAAAAAACAGAAAACCTTTGGTCGTCCGAAGGTAATAAGAAGATAATTCGATTCGACATGCGGGCGGTCTAAGAGAGGAAAGCAGACCCGACTGTAACCTGACTTCATCCACACCAAGCAGAGCTGGAGCCGGACAGACGTCTGCTCTTCATCCTGACAACACGCAGTCCTTTCCAGTGCAGATTTGCAATAAACAGAAGCCGTTTCTCCCAAAGTCTCATAGAGCAATAATCCAATCCTCTTGAATTACCTGGGTTTCCTCAAGAAGCGATTTAAAAAATTTAAAAAAAAACAACAAGTCTCTTTCTCCATTGACATCTTGCACATTTCCCCTCCACTGCCGGGGCAGAGCGAGTGCACGGCGTCGTGAAGCGCTCTGTCACCAACAGGTCTTATACTGCACACGCAGACTGTTCATAGTTTTATTGAGAGTAACGGAGGAGCAGCTTCCTCGGAACAAACCGTCACAGCTTCGGTTCAAAGTCTTTATCTTCGCTGTTTTCATGGTTACTTGATGTTACTTTGTGTGGCTCACAGCTGAGAGCATGAACCCGGCCATCACAAATTATTCTTTTCCCCTCACTTGGAGGAAAATATAAAGATGAAAAATTAAAAGAAAACATTTACAATATTTAGTTGACTTTTTCTGATCTGTTCATATTTATTCACTTGTGTTGGTTGAGCGTCTCCTCTTACTTTGAAAAGCCCATTTTAGCGTGAGGACGAGTGCAGAAACCAGTGAGGCGTCCGTTCCTGTCCTCAGCTGTGATCTGATTTTGTTTTATGATCCATGTCACTGCATCAACATTGTTTCATGTTTTACCTCCTGCGTGCCCTCGAACTACCTGCACACCTTCGTTTTAGTGCATCACTCCTCATCTAGCGAGACTTTCTGCTCGAGATAAACGCTGCCTTATTGTTTCAAATCACCGGACTGTTTGGAAAACACAAATCCAAACTTTCAGTTCAAGGTCTGAATTGCTCGACCACAAAAGCAGCTTTTTGATTTCAGCAGCATCACATCACCTCCTTGTTTTTCTACTCCTGCTTCTCTTTCTCCTCCCGCTGGTGTGATAGCGCCCCCCGAAGGCCTTGAGGGGAATTCTTCTCAGTTTAAAGGTTTATTTGTCCCTCAAAAGTCTTAACAATTAACGCTTGAGCGCATTCGATTTCGCACTTTAAAGGTGCAATAAGTTTAACTAACGCCACGTTTGGTCACTGGGTGGCAGCAGTGAGTCATTGCTCTGACTGGAATACCGCACCATCTTGTGGCATAAAGTGGAACTGCGAGATTGTTACTCTTCATTCTTGTAGATTTTTGCTCCGTCTTCTGTCACGAAGTGTGAGCGGTTTGCCTTTGAATAAATTTTTTTCTATTCATATTGACAATTTGAAATAATTATTAATGAAAAACTCTGAAAACCTTTAAACTGAGAGCGATTCCTGTTGAAATTAACTGAATTCCACTTTTCCTCCACTGTGTAGCTTTTCTATTGTTGATGGACTATTTTGATAATGTAAGAATGATTACAAGTATTATAGAGATATTGTTTTTCTTTGCTCTTTATTGTTTCCCTGGAAACAAAACGGCAGCAAGCCTCAAAACTTCTCAGAATTTTTATTTCTTTTCTTTTTACATATTTTTACTTGACGGTTGAGTGCCAACAGTTGGATGAGTGTTGTCGGCCTGGTTTTCACTAACAGACTCTGATAATAAGCTCCAGATGGCAGAAAATAGAAAACTGGGTAAACCGAAGCAATAACTACAGATGTGGAAACTCCTGCTCTGTATTGAAAGATGAATGTTGGAAGTGGTGGGCATTGGGAAATAATAAAAACTGTACTTGAATATCGTTTCCCTTTTGATTTAATTCTTTTTTTTTTTTAAGTGCACGTTTTCCCCAGCTTTTTTTAACTTTAATTTTTGGGGTATCTTAAGTAGGATTTTAATTTAATTTCTTTATTTATTGTCAATTCTCCGACAGCACAATTCTTTTAGATGGGCATTGTTTGCTGAAGTACAAAATAAATATTTTGTCTGTTTAATATTAAGCAAATTTGGATGATTAATGAATCCTGTCAATAATAATGCAAATTAAGAAGTTTGGTTTAGGATATTGAAATGTCTGTTTGGATTATTTAACAAAAATTGTAAGAAATCAGGGGAACTTGAAATGAAAAGCTAAATATTAAACTGATTTAAGCTGTTTTGAAGCCCTGTAAAAAAAAAATACAGCTAAAAAAAAAACAAGAAATGCAGTGTTCTATTGTTTAAAACAAACAATACAGCTGTTATTGATTCTCAATGGAAATAATTTCATTAAGAAGTTTGTTACTTGTAATAAGTGTTCATTTATACTCTGTACTTTATCTCAGAGGTGGATGCGGTTGCACGTCGTAAATACTGGAGAAAACATTGAAGACAAAAAGCAACACACACAGCAGGTTCTTAACCTTTACAAGGTCCAACATGTCTGATTGTAGAATCCGCTGACATAAAATATCAAACTCCTCACACTCGCAGTTGGTTTTTATTTGTGATCTAATGTGAACTCCCCCTCCTCATAATGTGGTAGTTTGATCCTGAATAAAGTGTATTTGTCACATTTGATGATCTGAACCTGGGCTCCACTGTGTTGCAGTTCCCCACAGTGAACACTAGGGGGAGTTGTGAAAGGAAAAGCAGGTAATGCAGTCATGACAGTTGAAATAAATATTTTGTAAGAGTTCTCACAAAGAATGGCATTTTTTTTTTTACACAAATTAAATTTTATTAATATTTTAATTATAGTTTAAAAACCCTGAGTGGAAATTATATTTTTATACAAAATGCTAAAGGAGTCTTTCTCCAGGGTTGTTGCAGTTCTTTACAGTGACCAGTAGGGGGAGTGGTGCTCCCGGTTTTGACGGGCTCTCAGTGGATACAGTATGTAAATGACCTGGGTTCATTTTGATTGGCAGACTAAGATGGATCCTTCAGACCGTCGCAGCATGGAGGCTTCTTTGTCTAATGGCAGCGACCGACACTCGGCATACAACAAACAAACAAATACGTTTATTTAATATAAATATAATAAAAAAAAGAACGAGTCCACTCTCAAATCAACTCATAACTACACTTGTGTTTTATTATGACCCTTTTCTTTTTCCCCGCCCTTCATATCTTCTACCTTTTTTGTTCCTTTTGAGTCATCCCAGCTTAACCAAAAAAATAAAAGAAGAAGAAAAATCAACTCATCCTCCTTTTGCAACAGTTTCTAACCTGGTTGTTGTTTCAGATCTGCAGTTGCAACACGTTCACTGGAGCCTTTATTTACACCTCTGAAGCTGCAGATCTGAATCCTGATACAGAATCATTGTTCACTCTGCAGATATGGCGGCACGTTTCACACATTCATCACACAAACGCTTACAATTTATAAAGAGATTCCTTAATGCCTTTTAAATGACACTAAAATTGTTCTTGATTCTTCCTCCATTGTCATGTCGTTGTTGCTATGATGCTAAATTCTCTCCCTTTGGAAGCAATTTACCCGTCAGTTCAGAAAAAAAGACTTCACATTAGTTTTCTGTAATTATTCAATAAGAGCCCTGATTGGAGTTCATAAAAGTTGGAAGTTCATTCAGGAAACTTGATTCTTCATTGACGCACGCTGGAGTTATGAGCTATCGTGGCTGCGTTCAGTTTTTCTGTAAACGTTGTGATTTCACTGTTTTTCTCATCAGTCGTCCGTTTGAGAAGTTGCTGCTTCTCTCTGACTCCTATTTGGGTTCGTGACGATCGACCGGACACATTAAAACCATTAGAATGTCTTTTTGTTGCAGAATCCACAGATCCAAACGTCGTCTTTGTCTTTAACGAGTCCCGGGACTATCGTGGGCCACTGACTTCTTTTTAAGAAAACCAGTCATCCTCAACGTCGTGGTCTAACCCTCTTCGTACTGTTTCTGAAAATGATGCGAGGCTTCTCATGAAGACAAACACACCGTGGTGTTGACGCTCCTCTGACAGAGCGTCACCATGCAATCAGGATTTAGAACTTATAGTTGTTTTCTTTCTTTTCACTGCAGTTCTCGGTAACTGAATCCTTCCACAGACATACCAGTGACCATTGAATCCCGTGTACTTTTCTAAACTAAAATTTGGGGTAAAAGTGGTGTTAATCCAATTTAAACTTAGAAATTTCAGATTTTATAAAACAGAAAGAGTTTAAAAATGTTCTGATGACCCCGAAAAAGCAAAATACCCATTACCAAATGAATGAATGTTCAATATTAACTTATAAATGTTAAACCTGATGGCAGATTCATACAGTTGATAATTCAAGTCAAAAACAGCTTTATTCCTCCCCTCGGCTCGAGGGGATATTAATTTCAAGTCAAGATTATCTGTTAATAATTCCAATTATTCCATACCTAATTACTAATATAATTTTAAAATGTTTTACTCGTCATAAAGGAACATTTTAAAATGCAAAAATCAAACGTTTTCCTGGAAATCTTATCAATTCATCACCAATAAGTTGGAATAAATGTCTTTTTCTTTTCACTGTGATCAAACCTGTGACTTTTGAGGTTTATTCTTTGTATAATTCTAACAAAGTTACTCATGTTATACTGAATTCATGACATAATTCTAAAGTTTGATACGAGTCGAAGCCATTCTTCTTACATCGCAGAAAAAGTGTGTAAACATTGTTCTCATGTTTCATCATTTTGTCACACCATGTAGGATTTACTGTCTGGCCTTTATTATAATAACACAATGTACTGTAATATTTCACACCTATATTTTTCATATATGACATTGCAGTGCTCTAAAATATACAAAAAACTGTATGTTCTGGGCATTTTACAAAAAATATTTAAATATTGTTCAGTAATATCCTGACATGAAAATACCATGATAGATTACACAGTATAAAAAGTATTGTATGTAATGTGCGTAATGCCCAATATTTATGGTCTTTACACCAAAAGAACATGGACTTTTGGTTGTGTGCATTAAATACCTTGGGTTTTGTGGATTTAGTATTATAATCATGGTATAAACTATGAGATTGTGTCAATGTAAAGATAATCGAAGAGACTTTGGTGCCGTGTGTGAAAATACTCTCTGCATTTCACATTGTGAAAATCATAAACAAATCACACAGACAGAATACTGAGTCTAGTGTATCATCCATGACACCGATACGACATTGGAGAGTTTTAGCTCTGAATACACGATGGTAGAGTAGACGGACACCGAGGGTCAAGACTTGAGATTGTGCCTCTACATTGTGTATTAAACTGAAGACAGTATTTTAACACACGGGTCTAAATAGGATGTTGATGTTGTGTGTAAAGATGAAATGCTGCAGTAGACCGATGTAATCTCAAAGAAATCGTTCAGTTTTGTGTCGACGCTTGTTTGAAAGCTTTGTAACTTTCCTCCTCCTTCTGTTTGTGACTCAAAAGTTTCATCTTTTTGACAAACTGGAGGAAAGTTTCAGTTTTACTTTGACTCTTCCATTTCTTCTTCACGTCGGCCATCTTGTCTTGCCGCTGCTGATTCAGCCTCTGACACTTGGCTGTCTGTCCCAAAGCGCCTCGCTCGCCACTTCGGCTGCTGAATATTATTGGATGTCCATGTGACCTCATTATAAGTGCGTTGCCCCGGGCAACCAGCGCAGAAAAGAGGGAGGGGTGTGTGTGTGTGTGTGTTTGTGTGTGTGTGTGTTTGAGGGGAGTGTGAGAGTTGCATCATGGGATAGAAACCTGACCTCTCTCTCTCTCTCTCTCTCTCTCTCTCTCTTTTTTTTTTTTCCTTCTCTAGCAGGACGTAAACGTGCACGTGTCCACGTGCACACCCACACACACACAAACACAATTCACTTAAACAAAGATAGATGAGTGAGAAGCAGGAGGAGTGTAAGAAACCTCTTCATTGTGCTTCTGAATAACACTTTTGTTTATGGTTGAATGTAAAGAAAAAACTGTAATTTGCATACACACTCACACACACACACACACACACACAGTGCACATTATAGTTGGAGAAAAACCAACAGTCTGTGTGTGTGTGTGTGTGTGTGTGTGTGTGTGTGTGTGTGTGTGTGTGTGTGTGTGTGTGTGTGTGTGTGTGTGTGTGTGTGTGTGTGTGTGTGTGTGTGTGTGTGTGTGTGTGTGTGTGTGTATCCTGTATCCTGTATCCCTGTTAAAGTTGTTGTAAGTTAACTTGTAACCTAAACAATTGTTCTTACACCTGTTTTGAGAAACCGACAATATTTAGTTTATTTATGATGAATTGACGTTAAACGCATCCGTCTTTTATATTACTGTATAGTGTTCAGGTTTAACCAACAAAAACAATGTGAACAATACAAACCCACTGACGAAAAGGTGAGAATGACACGTAAAAAGTAGATTTTGCGCTAAAAAGTTACAAAGACTAAAAAGCCTTGCCCAATTTGAAAGATACGTTGAAATAAAAAGCTTCTTTACCGAATAAATGTACATTAAAGTTTGTAAAGTCATGTAAGGTAAAATAAGGTAGGATGGTGGTGACGTGTCGCGTGTTTGAGAACAATCGAACTGAATCCAAATCGTTTTTCAATTTAATGATCCGACTACACAATTAACGTTCAGATAGAAATATTTTTGCTGTAGTTCGCATGTCCTGCCACTAGTGGTCGCTGTTTGCTCTTCATCATATAGGTGTTAAACTCAAAACGGTGGGCGTTACATTGCTCTGACGTTGGTGTTGTTTATCAACTCACACATGTGCACTACTGCTCATTTCAGAAAAGTTGTGTTTTCCCTGATCTTGCTTAATAAAAGTGGATAAAGTGATAAAAAGAAAGTGTTTTACTTCCCCGTGTCATGAACTGTATTGGCTCATTTTAAATGGAGACTTGAACAAAGGTGAGATAACAATGTTTACTATATTGTAGCTCCTCCTCTTTTTTTTTTTTTGTCTTAATGAAACCAATGAATTGTATTCAGCTTTACTCACACGGAATGATGGCTGTCACACTGGCCACCTTCATAGATTAAACCAGACTTAAGGCTAAAAGCATTTTTATCTATACTGCCTCTTTGTCAAACCCTCATTGTGAATAAAAGAAAACTATCTTCTGTCCTCAACGTGTTGCTGAAAGTTAATGGAGATATTCTAGGAGTAATATAGGTGAAGCAGTACTTAATGTCTCCCTTTGGTATTTCAGTGTAACATGTTTTATAGAAGTTACTGAAAGCAGTACTTTTAACTAGAATTCATTCATATTTTTAAACTTTATCTAGAATAATGTTGTGAATGATGGAAAACTCTACTTGTTATAGCCTCAATCTGCATTCGGTATAGTTGTAATATTGGATAACTTAGATTTTTATTGGAATTTTCTTTCTCTCTCTAAAATGAGGGATTCAAAGCAGTATTTTCTTTAAATGGGATCCATGTCTTTGACGCGTCTAATGAAATGTTTTCATATGTTGTTGTCTTGTTTTGGTGATCATAAACTGTTTGCGAATCCCTGAGTGGAGTTAAAGCCTTTCCAGTTGCGTGAGCTGCCATTACCACGGACGTCATCAAAAATAACTTCTGGCTTCGTCTGGACCTCAGAGGAGTTTCTTAATCAGTTCGTTCTAAGTGGCCTTTTGGTCCTGAGTAGAAAGGAGGATTTTTGGATCGTGTTCACTTTTATAGCACTTTTTCAGCCGTTTCCACGCACCTTAAATGATCAGTGATAATCACCCACTGCTCCGACGCAGCCGCACTGTGTTGAGTTTTGTGTTTGTGTCCATGTCTGCTTGCTGCAATCTGTGTATTTTGAGTGTGTATCACTGTGTGCTCATGGTTTTTATGGTCTGTCTAGGGTTTAGACCTGGTACCAGAGCTTTTCGCTTGTTCTTCTATACTTGTGGGGACCTTAATGTGATTACCCACTAACCCATGGGGACTCTAGTAACCCCACAGGGACAAAAGTGGAGTGTGTGTGTGTGTCTGTGTGTGTGTGTGTGTGTGTGTGTGTGTGTGTGTGTGTGTGTGTGTGTGTGTGTGTGTGTGTGTGTGTGTGTGTGTGTGTGCGTGTGTGTGTGTTTGAATTCGTTTAATTGTGCATCTTGCTGTGTTCTTCTTACACAATGATATACGTCTGCGTGTGTGTGTATGTCATGTGCCTGTTTTAATTATTTTTTGTTGTATGTATTTAGATGTGTGTGGATTTCAAGTTCATTTTTTATGTTGTGTATCAGGTTGTGTAAATATATGGCTGTTTGTGATTTTGTTTTTGTTTTTCGATAATTAAATTTTTTTTGGGGGGGTCTTCTTGTGATATAGAATACAAAATCAGATGAAATCTTAAATATTTCATTTCGGGAGAGCGCTCATTTCGTCCGTGTTGCTGGTCCCTTTGTGTCTCGTTTTTCCCGTCTTTGTTGTACATTCTCAGCGTCTGCACATTAAATCTGGCTGCTGTCTTTGTGCAGTTTTCCTCCTGCCTGCATGTTCTTGCTCATGTGTATCATTATTTATTCTGAGCGTACTTTAATGTGTGTCTGGGTGTGTACATGCAGCTCATGCATGCTCACTGGAGTGTGTGTGTGTGTGTGTCCGTGTGTGTGTGTGTGTGTGTGTGTGTGTTAGCCTGTAATTTTGTGTGCGTGGGAGGTGTGTATATGTGGGTTTGTGGAATGTTTGTGTGTAATTTTCCATGTTTATTTAGCTATGAACTGATCTGCAGACACACAGCTGTATGTGTGTGTGTCTGTGTGTCTGTGTGTGTTTGTGTGTGTGTGTTCATGTATACTGTGACACACACATACCAGACACACACGTAGCCTTCATCTCTGACATAACTGGTTACCATGCATACTGTGCGACTGACTATTATGGGGTGTTCTTTGTTTTGTCACTACGTGCCCTGGTATGGAGGGGGAGGGGAACAGGGTGTGTGTGTGCGTGTGTGCACGAGTGTGCGTGCGATCAAGGGGGGGTGTGAGGGTGGTGGTGGTGGTGGTGGGTGGGGGTGGGGGGGGGGGGGGACACACGTGTGTGAAGTAAAGGGGGGGTGAGGAGGGAGGGGGGCGGTGTTTGCATGTGTGTGCGGCGAGGATCGGGTGGGGGTTGGTCGTGCGCGTCTGCGTGAAAGTGCGAGCGTTTAATGTGTGCATGAGCAGAGCGAGCGAGCGGGTGCACGCATATGTTTTGGAGAAGGTAAGAGAAAATGGCGGCTGGTGTGTGTGCGTCTGTTCAGGCCTTTTCAGGCTCATGGTGAAGTTCACCCTGAGCCGCTCGCACGCACAGGAGTCGACTTTCTACTCACACAACTGTCACGACAAACTATTTTAGAGTTTACTTGTTTTGCCCAGTGGATGCGTGGAGGGGAATTAATGGCAACACAAAACTTCAAGGCCTTCGGAGAGCAACAACTGACAGCCAAAACTTCTTATGAAGCGCATAAAACCCGGTTTCATACCCCACGTATTCCCTTTTCCTGATATCTTCTGCACATTTCACAAAAACATAAACACATTTTATGACGGATGGCACCACGTGCAAATCATTCCCCTTTGTAATACTGATGTTATTTGGTTATAAAGGTTGTTTTATCGAACAGCAGGTGAGGAAAACAGGCCAACGAATGACGATGTCAAGACATGAGACAGAGACAAAACTGTCTGCTAAGTTGATAAAATTCTGACTGTACAATTTATTCTTTCATCAAAGAAGGTTTGTCAGTTTGAAGTTTGTTTTCTGCACATGAATGTACTTGAGAAGACAAATAACCAACGTAAACACAAAGTGTTAATGTAGTTATATGGGTGCATTTTGAGCACAAAATGATGCTAAGGTGTTACTTCGGGACATTTTAATATTTGAATATAGACATTTAGACATGAAAAAATAGGTTAAAAAACATTATATTCATCATCAATCACACAGATTTCACAATTTGTAGCTTTCAAAAAAATGTAAATCTGATTAATCTCTCACAGGATTACTGTAAATGATTGGCTCCACTCTATAAAATACCTCTGTCCTACTATAAACTGCATTGTTTGCATCTTTGAAAAAGTTTCATGCGTCCATTGAGTTGCTTGTTCGTAGTCTTTCATAGTTTACGTAAGATATATTGAATTTGTAAGCGTCTATCAGGTGAACTAGTGGGGAGGAAAGGGTGATTCGCAAGAGCAGCAGTGCAAAACAAGAAGCTCCTTTTGGAAAAATATATATGTTCACATAAGTGTACAATCATAACGTTTAAAGGAAAGAGGAACGGATGTAGAAGTTACCAAATGTACTTACCCAATAAAAGGTTCTGAAGGGACATTCGCCAACAACAAGTTGATAAGTCTCATGAATTCAGGTTCATTTGAGCACTGAATTATAATTAGATTAATAACTATGATCAAAATAAGCAATTATTAAAAGTTGACTTAATTGACATGGATTTCTCAGGCCCTAAGTCTTCAGGTCTGTAATGACCAATATGGACGTAGAGCTCCGTTTCTTTCTGTGATTAATATCACTCACCTGATGACCGGTCACTGGTGTCACAGTGTCAGCAGCACGCACACATTAAAACACGTCAACTAAATGTATTCAAAGACAAATTCTATCGGTACTATGTTTGTTTAATAAATTAATACTACAGCCAAATCACACTTATGTTAATATACTGTATATAACTACTGTAGATTCCTCCCGTAATCTGAACCGGCAATATATAATAAGTAATGTGGTATAAGTTGATTCCATGCATGGGAACGTGACTGTCCAAGTCGTACTACCTGGAGGCGGTTAAGCTCTATTTACATGAGACCAATGTGCTGGGAGCTGTATTGTTTTTCATCTTTCATTTCAGGAAACTGCCAGAACCTGGTTTGAATCGCAGTGCTTGTTCACTAAGAATGTGTCAAATAAACTAATTAAAAATAATATTAGTAATGTTTTGATAATGCTCACCATTCACATGGAAATGCAGTAGTTTGCCTGCCGGGTCTCTAGTTGGTGACGCATTCCTGTAACACAATAACACCATTTTTTTCAGCCGTACTTCTTCTTGTAGGTCCACTGTGTTTCTGGCTCGTGTTTCTCGTGTTTTACTGCTGGCTGCACCACAAATGGCCTTTTGGGCATAATAAAGTTCACATTAACCTTAAGAAATGCATGTCCGCTTATCCAAATGATCGTGTAGTAAACTCCACACTCTGTTGGGGAAATGAGGTGAGATTAAAAAAGCACAGACTCTCTGATCACCTCCATTGTATTTGTAGTGTGTCTACTCACATGTTTGACACTGTTGCACTATAGAACCATGTTCCAGAAATAGAAAACTTTAAACGTCAAAACAAGGTGCCAACCCATCTGTGCATCATAAAATCAATAAATGTACAAATAAGAACTGTTAAACTAGAAAAATAGAGGCATTAAAACAAAGATACTCATCACTCAAACGCACACAAGAGTACGTTATTTTCAGAGACTCACAATACTGTTGTGAAACACCAAAACACAATAAAAGTTTGACAGTGTTCCACTTGACAAGGTTTTTTTTGGATACGTTTGAATTCGAAGGTCCCAGGAACCCTGCAGAGAACGAGGACGTGAAGCCTCAGCGACGAGGCCTGCGATATATAGTGTGACGGACAACAGACGACAAGCTGTTGGACGAGGAAGAGCATCTGCGACAAACCGACGCGCCCATCATCCAGTCTGGTGCAAAAATCTGATCGAAGCCATGATAACAGCACCAGTGGATGATCTGGCACACGTTACTGTAGACGTTGTCACTATCATCCAGTTCAGCAGCGCCGACTTCTCTTCCTCCAGCTGTTTCCACATCCATGTAACTTCCCATCGTCCTCTCTGTTATTGATCCGTGCGGTCATCACTATGTACCGCTCTGCACGTCCTTGCACCACGACTTTGACATTTAGATGCGGCCGCAAATACACGATTGAGTCCCGGCGTTATTAACTGCACATGTGCTCTGATTATCAGGTGTCATTTGATAATCAGTGGATGTTATGACTTTTTTTTTTTTTTCTAGAAGGAGCAGAGGTTCTCTAAAGTACCACAAGAATCTCATCAAATAAATCAAAGTTCTTGTCGGATTGGCAGATATCAGCAGACTCTCTTTACACGTGGTAACTAAGTTACAGTTACTGTCATTTCCGTGAGCCTGTGGAAAGTGTTGACCACTGAAGCGGATGTCTTAACAGTCGAGAGTGTCACAGAATGGCTGGTTGATCAAAGAGGAAACGCTTCATCAATCCTGAACTCGTTTATTCCTCCGGACACCAACATGAAAGACATTCCTCACACTTGCCTCTATCGAAAGTAGCTGTGATGCAATGGCAGCCTCACATCAACGTGACCGAGAAGCGTTTATATCATGATTATAGAGCATCTTCCTTGCCATGTCAGCTTTCTCTACTTTGTAGATCATCATCGTAACGAAAATAAACTTTTACAGTTATTTGGTTCACACATTCTTCAAACTTTAAGGTCAAGATGTCTTTATTATTACCTGGAGCTAGATTGTTTTTTGCAGCAGCAGGGTAAGACATACGTAGGTCATAGCTTTGTCCTCCGATCCCAACATTTGTTGTTTGCTCACCATCTCCACCTGCCCATGTACTGCAGCCCTCATCATTGTTGTGTGTGTTGATGGGCCATGAGATGGTAATCATGCAAAACGTAGTAAATCCCTGGAATATAAGGAAGGAAAACTACAAATGTTGCACGACGCTACATTTTGAAAGTAAAATCACAAGACATTATACTAACCCAAGACCAAGCAATAGGTAACAAGGAACTTTTAAGGTTTCTCCAGTAATGAATTTCTTTTGAAAACCTACTAAAAGATAAGATCAGTGGCAATAACTACACTGATACCAGTACTGAACCCAGACAACAAGCAGTTAATTCTATTTTAACAAGAAAACACAAATCAAAAAGTCATTCAAATGAACGTCTACAAGCTCGACTGAGAGGACGTCACTAATCCTCCTTCAACTTCAAGGTTTCTGTGTGCACTTGATGTTCGTTTTTTTTCCCTGTCGTTTTAACCCTCAAAATCCTCAGATAACTCCTCCTGCTAATGAAAAGCTCGTCACTGAGTAATCTTCTCCAGGCTCTTTCGATGACCTACTAACAAAACTGACTCACTAATGTTTTTCCAAGTCACGGTTTGATCATGGTGGTGGACTCTCCTTCTGTTGTTCAAACTGAATAAACCGAAGCATAACTGTATTTATTTGTGATGATACGTAGTACTGTCAGGCTGTGGGAGGATAGTGAGGAAGAGGGTGAGAGAGAGAGAAAAACCCCAGCTTTGACAAAGTGCGATGAAGACGTCACAGATAGGCAGGCTGGGTATTTTGAGCCTCTTTAAGTGGTCGTTGTTCGGAGAGACATACTGTACTACATGCTTGAGGAACCTATGAGACAGGAAGTGATGATGATGATGAAGATGAAGATGATGATGATGATGATGATGATGATGGTGGTGTTGGAGGAGGGGGAGGGGGGGAGTAAAGGGGTTGAGACAGAGTGAGAGAGAAGGCGAATTAGCCATGTGATTATCATGGAGTGGCAGGCCGGGCGCCGAAGAAAAGAGGAGGAGGAAGTGGAGGGGGGGTTGGGGGGGGGGGTGCATATTATGGGATGTCTGTGTTGTCAGGTGGGGGGAGGGGGTACTATGGTCTGGCCTAGGCCTGTTTTTTTTGTGTGCCTTGGCCCCCACCACCACCACCACCACCACCCACCACATCCCGACTCGACGTGCGCAGACTGCGTATATCAGAGAAACTGTATCTGTCTCCAGGTGCACGGCGCCTCACGTGGAAGAAGAAGACCCGGGCGCGAAGGCGAGCACAAAGCCACCGAGCCAGGATTGGCAGCTGGGAATTCATCAAAAAAAAAAAGAAAAAAGAAAAAAAGAAAAAGCTTCACTGGCAAACTATCTGAGCTGCACAGCGAGTACAATACACCCCCTGTCCCCTGTAATGTAAATGACTGAGGGAGCCACGCAGCCGTCGGAACGCTCATATGCAGCAATTTGCCTTGTTTACCACCAAAACCACTGGAGAGCCTTCACACTCTCCTCCTGAGATTCAAAGCCAGAATCAAAATCCTGCAGTCGAACCGTTCCATTACATGTGAATTTACAGTATATGGGAGAGGTATATTGATTAATACAGATTTAAAAATACCACAAAACATGTAAAGTGATCTGCTAGAGGAGGATTTCGGCTGACATGCTTCGACGAGGAGAGAGGGCCGTGGTGCAAGTGAATAGAAACAAATCACAGCAGACAAACGATGTCCACTGTCAAATGCGGAATTTGAATTATTTTCACAAGTTCAAATTAAGGACAAAAAGCAAGATACTTCAGTTTCAGAGATATATGATTAAAAAAGAAAATCTATTTCTAACAAAAAAACAAAGACCAGCCAAACATATGTGCAATAGTGTGAAAAGAAAATTACAAAAAAGTAGAGAGTATTATTATTATAATGATTATTCTCATTATTATTATAGTTGTAGTATGTCAGTCTGCTAGGCCCCGTGGCGTGCAGGCAAGTTCATGAACAAGGTCAAAGACTTGATGCTTGGGACTCCAGCATCCTTCATAATGCACAAATCTGTCCTCCATAGTTTCAATTAATCTACTAAGATGTTGAACGAACATCCATTTAACCTGTATGTTCTTGCCCACATCTCAAAGTATACAAGAAACATTAAAATGGATAGCAGTGCACCTAAAACAACAGCTGCAACCACATTCCCATGCATAAAATAGTCCTTCATGACGCAAGTGATTGTTCATAGTTCCAAGTAATGGTTTACCAGGCGTGGCATGTGTCTGGTCAATGTTTCAGTCAGAATAGCTGCAGCCTCCACTGTGACAGTGGACGTGGAAGACGTCTGTTATATCATGACTGAACGTTCCTGCTGCAGCATTCTGCAGCATTCTGCAGTCTTACCATCAGAACAATGAGCTACTTCAGGATCCTGCATCCTTACCAGGGGGCAGAACAAACTGTTCAGTGCAGCATTTTCATGAGTTTGTTTGCACTGTGAGGGACTATTGCAGTAGCTGCTTTTCTATATATATATATATGGGTTTTTTTGATACATAACTTTTTGTGAGAGTATCAAAGAGAGGAGCAGAGATATCCATGCTGGACCAAAAGCTCAAATCCAGCCCTCCAAGACGGGATCGTTTCTACTACTGTGTTTAGTGGCTCTACTGTTGTTATGAATAAATGCTGACTTGTGGAGAACATAATCATAGTCATATGGATACTGAAGTGTATGAGCGATCCATCACTCTGTGGATTCTTTTTTTCTACAAAGTTCCCCCATGTATCACATCTCCAGGTCTGTAATTGCGAAGCACATCAGGAGTCAAGGGCTTCGGTCGGGACTACAAGTCCTCAGACCGTCGGTCGTCTCTCAAAATGATCAATAAATCAGTCAATAAACGAGTGTGCTTTTAGTTTTCCATCATTATTCTGCACACAGGTTGAGTTCTGGGGAGGTGATACAGCCGACCAACTCCACGCCGCCACCAGCACATCCGAGCCGTTCAGGACACCCAAACAATCCCAGTGCATCAATCTCATTTTTTTCCCTTTTTATTTAGTTTCCTCCGTCTGTCACCTTCCCGCTGCTGTGTTATCTCGTACGGCAGACATGTTGGGGCTGATCAAATCCATTTGCACTTTGTTATCTGGAGCGGCTTCGCAGTGGTGGACCGCGGGGCAGGATGGGTGCAGCCGAGCCAGTGTCTGCGCTGCAGTCAAGAAAAAGTATTATGGTATGCATTTTGACTTACATGGTAATCTGACCCAGCCTGTTACAACCCCCCCCCCCCCCCCCCCACCACCACCACTTCTGTGCTTATCACCATGGCGACCAGCGGCACAGGAGCACTATTATGGTCTGTACACGACCCCTCCCTCCTCCATTTTTTTTCCCTTTTTGCCTCAGAAATCATATTATTATCATTATGAGATATGCAATTCTGAGTGTGGTGGTGGGGGGAGGGGCGTCAGAGCCGTGCACGAACGTTTCTATGACAACTGCCCCCTGTATCTTTCTGATTGGTGATTATGGGATGTACCCCCCCCACCCCCACCCCACCCACCCTCCACCTCCTCTCAAAATGCACACATGAACACTGTGTCCATAGTCAAGAAAAACAGAAGCGAGTGGGGGAGGGGAAGCGATGCTTAAAAAAAAAAAAAAAAAAAAAGCAGCAGGAATAGAAAAGAAAGCGAAAGAAGTTGTTTTTTTTTTTTTTTAAGTCGCTCTTTGTGTGCAAAGGATAAAGCCAGTGAAGAGGACATAGGGGACAAAGGAAAAGCCCGAGTCAAAAAAGGTGTGCTGAGTCAGAGAGAAGAACGAGGGAAAGAGGCCTCCAGTGAAAACTGACAGATGCGGGGGGGGGGGGGGGGGCTTGAAACAGGTTAAAAGCCATGGAGCAGGGCTGCTGCAACAATATGCTGACAATAAAAAAAAAAAACATACGCCGTGATTCATTAATCCTCCGCACATTGAAACAACTTCAGATCGGCTCATGATTTCACAAGACGTAAAATGACGCAATGGTGTTTTTGCTTGTTGCAATATCTTGTCCCGGCACTTTCGCACAACGCGACGCCACAGCTGGAAGGGTCTGGGAGTCCAGAAAGTAATTTTAAGATTTTAAAATGGTCTTTTAAGGGGACATTTTCTACTTCCAACCTCTTCGTCAAACGGGACCTTGTTCGGGATGAGCAATGACCAAATGAGGCCTCCAGGCCTATAGATAGATAGATAGATAGATAGATAGATAGATAGATAGATAGATAGATAGATAGATAGATATAGATATGCTGCAGGAAGAGATGCAACAGTCAATGCGACATCGGTGCAACAACCAAACAAGTTGCCAGATTGGAAAAGAGGTGAAATAATAAGTTTGTGGATTTCCCAGAAAAGGGGGGCGACCTTGTGGAGCTGCGGCAGCAGGCACCTTGTTTACGCGCCGTATCTCAGCGCCTCGATCGCATTGTGACTTTACATTGTCCTTTAGCCACCAGATAACTTCACGTTCTTGTTTTGGGACTTTGGGAAGAAACCAGAGAACCGGATGAAAACCATGTGTGGATAACGTGGAACCTCCACACACACACAGAAGGCCTGGCCGGGATTCAAACCCACGATCGTATCGCTGTGAGACGAGACGGGTGAACCACAAGTTCATAAAACCCCCAAGAAGCACAGTGTGTCGAGTAATGATCCTATAACACTTGTAAAGTCGTCCGATCTGTAGAGGGCGTCGTGGTGACCACTCCACAGGACGGACAGGGTCGTCCACTGTCCACTAACTTTTGCGTTACAGCAGTTAAGAAATGGATTTGTAAAGCTTTGTTGTTGTTTTCTTCCACATTTGTGGGGAACTTCAGCGGCTGGGATGGACGAACTACCGAACTACACAAACTTCACCCGACTCCTCACAGACACCCCCCCCCCCCCCACCCTCACCCCCCCTTCCCGTCCCCCCCGCCCCCCTCCACCCATCAGCCTGCAGCTGATTCCCAGAGAAGCTCCTCTGATAGTGACTGCACGCTGCAGGTCTTCTCCTCACAGCCTCACAGCCTCTGCTACAGACAGTCAGTGAATGGTGGGAAAAAGCTGTCTAGGACCCAGACGTTTTTCCCACCATTGACTGCAGTGCATTTCCCAAGCAGCCTGTGGAGCGAGCCAGCGTGTGCATGTGTGTGTGAGAGTGTGTGTGTGTGTGTGTGTGTGTGTGTGTAGACGGCTCAGCACAGCTGTCGGCTCGGAGGCCTCCACTTGCACTTCTGGGCCCTCGCTACTTCTGGGTTTTGCAGAAACGGAGCCGGTTTCCACTTCCCTCTGACCCCGGCGACCTCCTCCATGTCGCACCTGATGACTTTTCAACCCCCCCAGCTGGATCTTTTTTTTTTTTTTTGTTTAAACTCCTTTTTCACCTCCGCTCAGGTGCACTTGCAGGAGCCTCACATCCTCACATATGGGGGTGACACCAGGTGTGCACCTTTGCAATCAGTGACCCTGGGGTGCTTGTAAAGTCCCCCCCCCCCCATTCACACACTCTTGGGCCTTTTTGCTTGTGCATCCAGGTCCAGTGTTTAACAGCCACAGGACTCGTATGGAGTACAGTGCCGCTCGCTCGCGCATACATGCAAACATGCACGCTCAAGTTAAGCAGCAGTCATGTGGCACACACAGTTGCCATGTGACGACTCCCCCCTCCTCCTCCTCCTCCTCTCTCTTCCTATCTCTCTCTTTTTTGGAGTTATGCTTATTGTGGGATGTCAGTGACTACGCTCATTACTATTATGGGATGCCTTGCACGGGGGTGGGAGGAGGGATAGGCGTATCTATGGCAACCCTGGTTGCTAAGGGAGGGGTGGAGGTGTGTGTGTGTGTGTGTGTGTGTGTGCGTGTGTTTGGAGGAATGGGGAAGACTGTAAGAGAGGGAGGGGAGGATGGAGGGGTGAGTTGACTATTATGGTCTGTACGTTGCAAGGTAACTATGCAGAGTGGGGGAGGGGTGAGTGAAGTGTGTGTATGTGTGGAGGAGGGAGGGAGGGAGGGAGGGAGGAGGGGGGGGTATTATTATGGGATGTCTGCCCCCTGATCTCTTTGTGTGTGTGTGTGTGTGTGTGTGTAGTGTGCGAGGAAGAGAAAGAGGAGACGGCGTCGTCGTGCGCACACGCTGCCGGGATTATATATATTTATCCATAAAATTATAATTAAAAAAAATAATAAAAAATTCTGCCGTTCACCTTCACGGGAAAAGAAACTGCCTTCAAGTATCCGCCTGAAACGCAAACTGAGTTGGATTCAAGTTGTGAGTATCCCCCAGTTTTATTGTTAGTCATTCGGACGGAGGTTGTGTGGAAATGCAGCCGCTTGTTAAGTTAAATGGATTTAAACGGAGCCGGTGAAATTTGAGTTTAGTTTCTTTTTAGCCTCCAGCCCGAGCTGAGCTGTCCCCCCCCTGCTAGCACGCATGCTAATGGGACGGGAAACTAACGATAGAGAGGCTAAAGGTGGCATGTCAGCAGGGATGGAGTGAGGGGGGAAAAGCCGGGTAAAGTTTGCGGTTTATTGTTGGAAGAGGAGGAGGCAAACACATGCGGCGAGTGTCCCTGCTCCCGCCGCTGGATTATTCACTTTTTTTTTTTTTTTTTTCCTGTTTCTTCTTCAAACCTGG
Organism: Lipophrys pholis; assembly: GCF_963383615.2. Classification (NCBI taxonomy): domain Eukaryota; kingdom Metazoa; phylum Chordata; class Actinopteri; order Blenniiformes; family Blenniidae; genus Lipophrys; species Lipophrys pholis. Next base: position 5,916,329 of record NC_137643.1, on the reverse strand, counting down.
CCGCCTGCCCGCCTCCCTCCTCGTCCTCGTAACTACTCAACACGACCTGGACAGGATTCGACGGCAAGACTGGGTCACAACTCTGGAGCTCCACCACCGGCTGGTAACTTTATTTAGTTAGCTAAAGTGCTAACTAAATAGAAAAGTTTTCCTGTCGGCCGCTATGTCTGCGAGCGAGGATGACAGGGACGACTATGGAGCCCCGGAGGACCGGCTGGTGCACGGTAAGCCCGGGCTCATTTGTTAGCCTCAATTGCTAAGCGTTCACGCTGCTTACGCGCTAGCGCGAGCAGATGTTTTTGACGTTCACATCAATCACGAGCCGCTAGCAACATGCTAAGCTCGCCGATGCTAACCGCCGGGCGAGCTAACAGGAGCAACAACATTTAGCCGTATTCGCGGATGCGTCGCCGGCGGAAATAATCGGATGTTTTTACCATTGATTTCAATCTGGGGTCAGGAATGGCGGGGGGAGGCATTATCGTAGTAGGCACGCCGACTAACCGGCATGTTCCCTGGGCCTAGTGTTTAGCCAGCTACCGGTATTTTTTTTTTTACGTGTCGATGACAAGATGGAGGCAGCCAGTTAGCTTGAAAGCTGGCGGATGACGTTCAGCAGCGCTCGCCTCCTCATGGCCGGCGCCTCCGGTTTGAGTGTGGGGGGGGAAATAAAGTAAAAAAAAAATAAAACAACACTCTACAGCCTCAGCCTTCACCTCAAACAATCGTTTTAAACGCCGGCAAAACCCCATCCGCTAGATTTCCCGGGACTGTGCGGCGGAAGAGGGTTTTTGTTTACAGTTTGTTTAATTCCCGACGAGCACGGCCGGCGTGCACGCCGCGAGCCCCGAGAACAAATAGTCCTGCAAGTTAGCTTCAAGTGCTACAATCGACCCTAAAAAGGCTTCAAACTCCCAAAATACATCCCTATTTTAACGATTTATCGAGCGATGCTGCATGGACGGCAGCCAAACTGGGCGGGAAACCGTTGTGATCTTAAGAATAAATGGACTTTATTGTTCTTCTGAGCACGTCTGTTAATCTGCATTTTATAGTGTTAGATAACTGCAACTGGATATGGACATGGACGCAGTTTGACACGAGAGAAAGAGGCCAGCAAGACTGCAACCAAATAGTATTTTTCCACACAGAGTCACCCACCGGTTATTACAATCATCTTAATCACGTAGTTTAATGAGAATCAAACCTGCAGCATGTGTTTTTGTAAGGCTCGGTTGACCTGCAGAGAACACATACATTTGTTTGTCTGCATCTTTTATTGTGTGGATTTTCCATGTAAGACAAATTCACCCAGTCACTTTGAATATTGAGCATGTTTTGCTTTGCAATTTGACAAAAAAAGTCCATCAAAATAGCTTAGATAAAAATCTGTCTATCATAGTTAACCTCCCACGTTTCTTTAATATGTACAGTACACTTTATGTTGTATGTTGTTGAATGTTTTGCCCAGAAGCATCACTTTCATCTTTAGTTTCAAAAACTGAAATCGGTCTTTTTTGTTGCATGAATGAATTCTATCGTAAACAAAATGCAACCAATGTTGCATTGTAAACAAAACAAATGACTAAAAAGTCACCTTATCTCTGTGAGTTTCTGTCAAGATGAATATTTTCAGTTGGAGAATTTGGGATCATGCTTTTCTCACCAAAAAATCTAATGAAATTGCTTTATTTCATCGACAACATCATTGTCATGAATTTTACACAACATCTTGCATAAACGATCCTGTTCTCTGCCAACCTTTTTAAATGCGAGTTCATAAATATGTTTGGCAGATGGATGGATGTAAAAATAACTAGAACTGTGCTCTTTCGCTGTTCCACTTAAAAAAAAAAAAAGAGCTTTGAGTTTTGAAATTGACCTAAAAACAAGAAGACACCCAGGTAGAATATGCAAACTCTGCAGTTTCTTGCACTAATACAATATGTTTCATATTTCGCTTTTATTTTCTGTGCTTTAGTTAAATTTTTTTGAATATACAGTGCAGCTGGGGGGGGGGTTCCACACAAGAGAAGTGACAATTAAGTGCCATTTTTCTCACTGTTTAATTTATCAGTTATATCATTAATCAGGTGCAACATGCAGCCGATCTCTGCAGAGGTTTGGCAACTTTCATCTAATCAAGCTTTATTTGAAGTTCCATGTCACGCTAAGCTGTCATTGAAGACGTCCCCGTGCTCTCTGGCATAGTAGGACTGTTTTAACATTTGGAATTGATTTGAAAAAGCTGACTAAAGGTTAATGATAAAAGATGAGCGTGTCAGACTTTTTTTTTTTAGGTCCAGCTGATGGGTTCAGACACTCCTGTGTGAGTCTGCTGTTAAAGTAACAAAAAAGGCAAGATATCAGGAAATGAGTGTGAATATTGACTCCTGCAAAAAAAAAAAAACTGTTTGACATTATTAATGTGCACAAGCACATCCTACAAATGCATGATCCTATTGCAGTGTGGGGTTTATTGCTATTAAGGTTTGTTGCAATATTTGCTTACTTTATTTCAGCTAAGGTGCAAAACTGTACAAAAAAGCTTTGAATAAGATCACAGATTGAACATATTTGGATTTTCAAACTGGAAACCGACCATTTGTTGTTAGATGTGCCCAAAGTTAGAAATCTGTGAAAAAGTTTATCTTCAGCTGACGACGCTTCTTTTAAAAAGAAAGTTTGAAGTGCTTGTAGGTTGTCCGGTCTCAAGTTATCTGTACATCCATGTTTCACATGACCTCGCTGCCTCAATGGAATCCCTTCAGGGACATCAGGATTCTTGTTCTGTGTTAGTTTTGCAATCGTTGTGCGGTGTTGAAAAGTCATAGTGTCACCTGTCAAAGTAAAGCCTGCTAATAATAATAGTGGCAAAAAAACTTAAGGTTTTAATAATATTTAGAAACATTTGATTGTTTGCAGTTGTAGCTCTGTTCCCAAAGCTGCTTCTGCACCTTTTAGAGTGATTATCTTTTGGCTGCTATTAGGGTTGTTTCACATTGTTGATAGAAACGGTCTCCCATGTCAGGTGAGTTAGATCTGAAAAAAGTGATAACTTTATTTCCTGATATAATTGCGTTCAGTGCATCATTATGTAGTCTAATTACTTGTAGATGCACAAATGCTACTGTGAAATCAGTTTGATGTTTCGTGAGGCCTATTCCACTGTCCAGGATCTGTTTCTCATCTCAAACCTCCAGAGCTCCTCGTCGAACCCCTCAGTCCCACACGCAGCTTGCTCTCCTCTATGTGACCGAAAAAACTCATCACATTAAACCTTCCCTTACCTGGTGCATCTTAATGGCAACTTGCCATTTACTTCTGTCCCAAAGTCAATTACATTAATATGCTGTGAGTGCCAGGGAGGGGGCGGAGCCACCGACTGGAGACACATCCCATCTGCCATCAGGCCTGCGGGAGGCCAGTAAATCAGAACGACTAATCAGCTGTAAATTACTGTTTTAACCTCGCGAGCAAAACTATTCAAAATCACCCCCCGAAGAGCAAGTTGTAAACGGACACACTTACTCAGACAGCCAGTTTATACTGGACTAGTCATGAGTCTCAGGGCCTTAGCTGTAATTACTATTAAGCCTGTTAACCCACAGTGAATGCGGTCACAGTCTAGCAGGAGATAAACGATCCTGCTCAAGTTGAAATCTTAAACTGTGTTATGTTAAAATGCAGAAAACAAAAAGTCAATCTGATAATGACCATTTAAATCCAGGAAAAAAAAGAGCGTTGTCCAAGGCCACAATCTTGTCCATTTAATGTAAAACTCCTGCTGTCGTATGTTCTTGAAAGGAGGTGTGCCCCCCCAGAGTTCAGCTATACTGAGAAGGTTTGACAAATTTGAGATCCACTAATGTAAAACAAGCTGAGCGTCCCTTCAGGGCCACAATTGGACAACACGAGAGTAACCAAAGCCATAATTCACTTAGCGGGATACGCAAGTGTCCTCCGACATGCACACTATTCACAGCTCATCATTTAGCAGTGTTATCATCCAGTGTCTCTTGTTTGCGTGTCGTGACCACGAAATCTCTCTGTTGACTGGATTTCTAGATGACGAAGAAGAGGAGATCTCTGAGACCGAGGCTCCGAAGGTGAAGAAGAAGAAGAAGGCCAAGAAGAGTCGAGAGAGCAAAGGCAGCAAGAGGCGGTCACGCAGAGAGGTGAGGGCAACAAGCGGTGTCTGTAGCCACGATCTCAATAAGCATCGTTGGGATTAAATGGCCTCGAATCCTCCGAGCGGAAACACGAGAAACGTCTCTCAGTCTGGGAAGTTCACACCAGGCTGGATACATGAAAGCTGGTTAGCTTCTCTATCATGTTGGTAGTTCAGCTCAGCTGTTTTTCATGAATCATTTTCCTTCCAGAGGTGCTTACGCCCAGATTAGAGAGAATCATCTTCCAGCTAATCGATGTAACTTCTGCTGAACTCACTGTATGAATCGGCCATCAAATTGAACCACACTGTGCTGATAGCTCAGCGACAGTAACAGAACAATAAAGGCCCAACTGGAGACTTTTTAAAGCAATGCAAGTTACTCTTATAAGTTACTGCATGTAAAAAGGTATTGAAATGGCATGCGTGCATTTTACATAATACAGGCTGCTTGTCCCATTACGATAATTCATTATATAATAATAATAATTAGGATAATATTAATGCAAATCTGTTTATTTGACTTATTCGACAATGTTTTCATATATTTTATAAATGCTGACCAACGTTTTTGCTTTGCTTGTTCCAGGAGCTCGCCATCAGTTCTCCAGAGCCCATGGACATTGGCGGGGTGGAAGAGGGTGAAGATGGCAGCCATGTCCAGCGGTCCGACAGCGAGGGCAGCGACTACACTCCAGGACGGAAGAAGAAGAAGAGGGGGAGCAGTGGCAAAGAGAAGAAGAGGAGCAGCGGCGGGGCCGAGAGGAGCTCTTCTAAAAAGAAGGAGCCCGAGCCAGAGGAGGACGATGACGATGACGACGACGACTCCTCAGTAAGTAGTGCATTTGAAAGATGGATGTTGGCAGTGTTGTGATCGTCGGGCTGCATTTACATAGTAATAGGGCATAAAAAGAGTTGGAACTACATGTGCATATTTATCATATTATAGAAGAGAAGTCTGAGCCTCCTCTGTAGTTATATGAGCCTATTTTACTGACTAAATGTTGCCCTCGCATTTGATGTGTTTCAATTACTTGTGTCTACAATTGTGAAAAAAAAAGTTGCAATCAAGTTTCTTGGAGAGAAAAAAAAAAAAAGAAACAATTTTGTGCATTTTGAAGAGCCGCTTCTACAAAGTGGCATTCAAATGTTTGTGCTTAGCAATGTGGTGAGTTCCTAAAGATCAACACTTGTTTAGTTACTGGATTAGGTTCCATTTCCTCAAAATCAAGAGTAACGAGCTACTAGTTACTGTTTCATTAAGTTCAACATCAGGTAGTTGGAGGAAGATCCTCCAAAATGTGGGCATTGTTACTTTTGGAAGAGATAAATTAACTAGGCTGCAACAAATCAGTAAAGATGAATCGTCAGCACAGACGGCAGGTAACTCTTCTGGTGGGAAGCTAATGCTATTTAAGACTGCTAGTGTTGTTCATAGAGGAACTTCTTTCTTATTGATGTCTTAGTTGGTTTATTCTCCAGTAAACAGGCGTTTAGTGTTTTTGTAATGGCTGCTAAAGCTAAAGGTGGTTTCAGAGCAGAACACAGTGGTGGCAGCTTTCAAATCTTCATCGACACCAAATCTAACAAATCACCTGAAAGCTGCTGAACCTGAGTTACTCATTTTGTAATGGTAGTCGGATACCGACGGTTACTGCTTAAAATGGTTAAAGGAATTCTCCTTAAAAGTGGGGGCGGGTTATAAAGCTCTGTCTGCTAACGGAGCGGGCCCACGGATGCTGCTTAAGCTGCAGTATAATTGAACAGGAAAGTAGGTTAAATGTGTAAAGCGGCGCATAATGATCAGTTTTTTGGTGTGAAATGTAAGCTGAAGTAAATGGGTCAGGCAGCATTGTTGAAAAGCGTGCGCAGACGCATGGTGGATGCAGGTGTGCCACCGCTGGTGTTTTTGGTGGATGTGATATGAGAGGTGGTTAAACAAAGAACTGCGTCTGGTGGACTCGCAGCACACCGGCCAATAGGGGGCCTTGTAGTTAATGACACTTATGCAAGGAGGGGGTGTGAGTGTGTGTGTGTGCGTGCGCGCATGCATATGTGTGTGTGTCTGGGATGGGTGTGCAAGGCATATATGCTGTTACCATAGCAACTCTGCCTGGCGCAGCACTGCACTGCGCACTTGACCCTCTTTTCTTTTTGGTTAGATAAACACATTTTGATTCATCGGCAGAGCGGAGTCCAGTTGTGGAAGCAGATGTGGGGGGGGGGGGGATAAGCAATAAATGGAAGGAAACCGGGTGTCTTTATCACATTGTCGATGGGTAAAACCAACCTCTGCTCACCTTCAAAGGTGTTTTTAGACTTTTCATAAACGGATTTAAGAAAGACAATGATTGCAGCTCTTCTCAAGTGAATTCTTTCCGTTCGCCATGAAAACTTTTGTCGATTAATCTGTGGCTCACATGAATGAATGAGTAGTTTGTCGTTTGAGCCTTAAAATTTGTGAAAGAGTTGAAGCCCGAGATGTATTGTCATTCAGACCCGTCATCCACAAACCAAAGATGCTAAGATTGCTTTACCCAACAAATATTTTATCTGTTGAAAAAAGGCAGGGGATCTTTGACGACTCCTGAAGGAGACGGAATAAAATAAAGTTCTCAAATAAATGTTTCTGTTCGGTCGACATCGTAAATATAGAAACCTTCAGGTTCTTGACAAATGACAGGAACAACAAGAAGAAAACAGATTTTCAGCTTCCGAACGTGGCAGCTGTGATCATGTAATATGTCCTGGATGAATGGATGATTAGGTTCGTTTCATGCACTTTACAAAGTATAAGACGCAGCTTAAAATACGATGTTTTCTCAACCAGCCGACCACAACTGAAAAAGTTTATTTTGATGAAAAAGGAAGTGAAAACTGACCAACCAAGTGAACCTCTGGGTATTTTCCAAATAGTAAGAAATGGCTGATTTCTTGCTTTCTCAGCATGGTGCTCAGTTTTAGATGCTCTATCTTAGCATTTTTGTCATTATTAAGTATTTTCTCTGTGAATTCATCACGAGTTTGGCTCATTTTGCAGCTTATGGCCTTTGAAAGACAAAATTCTTTCCCAAAACTTGACATGCAGCCTAAAAATGTCACACAGGACCAGTCATCGTTTACAGAAACTCATTCATTAGTTCAATTAGTAACATGGCGGGTTGCTTTCTACTCATGGTGTGCTTTGATTTAACAAAGAGAAAGTTTGACAGCAAAAAAAAGTATTTGAAATGAGATACTACAGATCAGCAAATCTCAACCATGAAGAAACTTCAACCACCAGCCGTTCCTCACTAATGACATTTCATTTACAATAATTGTCTTCGGGTTTTCCTGTGAACTGGCTAATCAACCTCGCAGGCACCGAATTAGCAGCTACATCATTGAGCGATCCAGCATCGCTCCCTGCAGCAGTCAGCATCAGCTATTGGAGCGTCCGCCGGCTCGCTGGATGCTAATTTTAGAGCCTCTTCAGTGGCCACTCGAAGCTCTCAGCCATTCAAATGTGGCTTGGTGGATGAGTTATTTCAGAGAGGCCGTCGTTCTACTGTTCGTCATGATGATACTGAATAACAAGAGGTGAAATAATACCTCCAGGTGACATCATTGACGCTCTGGACTTTTGTGCCATTGTCATAGATTTGCTCCCATGCGCTGGGCGCTCTGACTGTGTGTGGTCATTTCAATCCCCCAGCAGGAACATTTCACCTAAAAATGTGATTGTTGGGATAATAACCTTGAATAATATAGCTGCTCACTCTCATGTTTCGCTGTAGCCTATTTTCACATGTCAAACCAGCTTCTCCAGACTCCATCTCCATCCCGGCTGAGTCAGGGTGAAACAGGGTTGCCAGGCCGTCACAGGGACACTTCATCACCTGATTCATCTCAGTGCTGATGCTTCAGTGCTTTTAATCATTGTCACTCTAACTCCTATTAAATGAGATCAGATTCAAATCTGTACAACTACGTGTGTTATAAATGCTGATATGAATCTGAATATCAATGCATTTAAGGTTAAACTCCAAAAATATGCATTTGAGGTTAATTGATGACCAGATTAATTTGGTTCTTACCAAGTGGAAACTTCAACTGTCCTGTAAATGGTTTAAGTCCTTTAAAATATATTTAGAATCATTCCGCAGTGTGTGTTTCAGTGCACCACATGTGTTCCTGTATCAGTAGTTTAACATAAAGGGCTGTTCTGCACAAACTGGGGCGGTAAAATATCTCAGGTTTGACAGTTTAACCTGCTTAATAACTCTTAACAAGGTGAAATGAGCTGAGAAACCTCGATTTGCATCATATTTTATTTAGACAATGTTAATGCATCCATTATAGAGTGTGCTCCATTTCAAACTGGTGTCTTCCTATGAGATATGGCGGTTTGTAAAAGGTCTGAAAAAAACAAGTTTAGATAGGTTGTTAATTTTTAACAGTTTCCATGAGTTAAGAATTGTTTAACACTATTTCAGTTTAACCTTCACTCTCATTGTTGACATTTTCTATGTGTAGCCAGAGAATTGTGAAGCCAGGTATTTTAGCCACTCTATTATCAGTAATCCAACTTGCTGCTGTGATATTAACAGTGGTTGTTGTTTTTCTCCTGGAGGAGCCGAAGTCGTCTTCTCAGCTGCTGGACGATTGGGGCATGGAGGACATCGATCACGTCTTCAGCGAGGAAGACTACCGATCTCTGACCAACTACAAGGCCTTCAGCCAGTTCGTCAGGTACGTGAACATGCTAGTCATGGTAGCAGCAGGCTTCAGATGTCACGCAAGTTACTTCTTGGTGCTCTTACAATCAGATTTAGAAGTTCATTAGCTCTACATTTGCACTTGTCACAGTGTTTGGTGTAAACATTAACCAACACGGCCTTCTCGTATTCTCTCCTCAGGCCTCTCATCGCGGCCAAGAACCCCAAGATTGCCGTGTCCAAGATGATGATGGTTCTGGGTGCCAAGTGGCGCGAGTTCAGCACTAACAACCCCCTGAGGGGCGCCGCCGCTGCCAATGCCGCCCTCGCCACAGCCAACGTGCCGGCCGCCGTAGACAACATGGTGGCAGAGGTCACGCCAGTCGCCGCTCCACTGCCTCCAGTTGAGCCTCCGCAGGCGCCTGCACCGCCACTCCGCAAAGCCAAGACCAAGGAAGGCAAAGGTATGGTGGACAGGGAGGGTCAAAATATAATTTCAATCACATTTGACATCTAAACTCACGTTTGTCACGTGACACTTAATCAAGCTACTATGACAACTAAACTGTCTCGTTTTGCTGTATCGTGTAATACCTATAAAACGATCAAATGTAGACATACAGTATGTTTTAACCTGACGTCTGTTTCCAGGTCCCAACGCACGTAGGAAGTCCAAACCTACTCCAAAACCTCAAGAGAAGAAGAATAACGCTAAGACGAAAAAAGTGGCTCCTCTCAAAATCAAACTGGGCGGCTTCAACAGCAAACGGAAACGCTCATCGGTACTGCCGTCTTACTCATTGTCCGCATAACGCTACGCTTGTGGAAAGGTGTCCAAAGCTGAACTAAACCTTCCCTCTCTGGTGCACGCAGAGCGAGGAGGACGAGCCCGATGTGGACAGCGACTTCGAGGACGGCAGCATGAATAGCGTCTCCGTGTCCGAGGGCTCCAACAGCCGCAGCAGCCGCAGCAAAAAGAAGCCGTCCAAGAGCAAACCCAAGAAGAAGAAGGGTAATGAGCCCGTCGTCTTCTCGTTCTATTTTGTCCTTCAATGTGAATATGCAAAACGGAGTATGCGAGGCGACTTTTCTCAGGGTTTCAACGGTTTGCTGTTGGTTGTTGCTGAAAGTTTCAGTGCTTGTTGTACTTTTTGTTCTTTTTGTTGTTTTACTCTTCTGCCTCTGTTTTACTCAAGGCTTGATGAGTGATTAGAGTAGCTCTCCATGTCGTATTGTATAGTGTGTCTGCATTTAGCCTGTCAATTCCTGTCCACAGTCTCTCATTCATTTAGAAGTATTAGGATGTTTCAGACTGAAAATGTCACATATTTGACATCAAATTGAAGCTTTTTCTTCAGTATTTAATTACAATCGTTAAAATGTTTAATTGAAACTTCATCAAGGGAAAAAAACTGAACATCTTGACTAAACTTAATAATTAAGAGCCTCCCTCTACTTTTACAAGTTGTTCTGTGTGTTGTTTGATGTGTTTCCTGCAATGTTTAAAATCAATGAGCAATACTGCAGTGCTTGTCGGTGGCGTAAAGGCTTTATAGCGACCACAGCAGAGTGAGAACAAACAGCATGCACCCTGACAGAATGAGGCTGCCAGTCTACACCGAGGGAGCGAAAACCCAGAGTTCTATATGGATCTTTGTGAAATCAGCTTATGAAAACTAAAGCCTGAGAGACCTGTCTTAGGTGGAAGTGAGGACATTCACAGGTGGACTTGTGAGCGCGAGCAAAAACCTAATATTACACTCACAAAAATATAGGTTTAAATTAAAATTGGTACTGATGCACAGATCTGATTGTAGACCCCAGAGCACCTGACTCTCTGACACTATTTCAGCCACACAGTTTTTCCCCAGCTTGTTTCGTAGTTAATGTGCAGCACAGAAGAGCTGAACCTCCTGCCCTGATTCGGTGATTATTTCCTCGGTGACTCAGAGCCGCTGCTCCACCTGTTGAGCCGTTAATAGTCATGGATGCACACGACATATTGAAGATTGCAGGTTAAGTGTTGAGCGGTGACTGTTAATGACTGCGTTCAGTGTAGAAAGCATCGACACTGTGAGGTGAACACACACAAACAGGCATAAATGCAACATTTTTGCAATACAACACTCCAGTGCAGCATAACGTGTGGATGGATATGTTAAACTACAAAAAATGGGTGTCAAATAAATGCAATGCCATTCACAAATAGGACATTTAAACATAATGTAAGTATAACATGTAATTCGAAACATGCTGCATGAGCACACAGATTCTGGAAAAACACCATCAACACACAGTAAAAAACTGACTGCAGGAAGTAAACACAAAAAAATGAACCGTATAGACACTCAAACGCACACTTGTTAGTCACTGTGCCTGAGTCAGCGGACAGTGTTATATTTAGCAGGACGACATCTTCGTGGGGGTTGTTGCCTCCTCCGTAGCTGTTGTCTCAAGATCGACGCTCCACTCTGACAACGTCACACATGGATTTACATCGCAGGATAAAATCGGTCAAAGTCTTCACTGCAGAAACGCAGTCAGCTGCTTCGGCACGAGCTGAGAGAATCGAAAGTGAAAGAGTTTGTTTTGGCTGTAGTTTTCTGTTGGAGGGTAACAAGTTCAGAGATTGAACTGTTCACAGCTGTTCTACAGATGTGAGGAGCAGGAAGGACTGGGAGCAACTTTTTGGAGATTTCTTCGATAGGCTGAATAAAATGACCGAATATATATTGTACACACTGATTCCTGAATCGCAGTTTGAAACAATGACTTATTCCTGTATTTGAAAATAATCTGGTATGTTTCTTTTTTCTGATGAGACATGGTTGGTTTAGTTTTTTCTAAACTGTAGCTTGTTGGTCTTTCTTGTACTTGAGGGGAAAGGGTGACTCATGGAGTGGGATTTCCTCTGACTAATAACAGCACAGTGTTCTAAACTCGTCACATCGGGTGTTCAGGGCGAAGTGGTCGAGGCGATTTGCTGAAGCCGTTTGTTTCTCCTCCTCGCCGACAGAAGCTGAAGATGGCGACGGCTACGAGACAGACCACCAGGACTACTGCGAGGTTTGCCAGCAGGGCGGGGAGATCATCCTGTGCGACACCTGTCCCAGAGCCTACCACATGGTCTGCCTGGACCCCGACATGGAGAAAGCTCCGGAAGGCACCTGGAGCTGCCCGCACTGCGTAAGGAAGCACCTCCATTTTAAAGAGAACTTAGCACAAACATCATGGAAACAGTTAAAGTCTCTGCAATATAATTGGATAATAAATTGATCTTTGAACTGATCTTTACCTGTAATCTGAGGCCTTTGAAAACGGTGAGTTGGTGATCAGAGCGAAGGTAATATAGTTGATGCTGGGGAGTTAAGACTACATCCACTCAAAAATTCACTCGGAAAATGGTAAAAAAAAAAAATAATAATTGGAAATTGAGCCACATCAGTCAGTTCCTTTTCTAAACCAAACAGTGAATAATGATCAGATTCCAGCTTAAATCAAAAATCCAAAGGAAACCTAAAGTCAGTTTGAACAGTTGGGAATCGGTCAGAAACCATCATGGTCCTTGTTGCAAAGTGTGTTGGAAATTATTCTGAATATTAACTAAACTTAAGCGAGGAAAATGTCTAAAACCAGCTGAAACTCATTCAGGAATCAGATTAAGCACAGTCACAAATGTTCATCAACACGTGTCTGACTCTCTCAGGAGAAGGAGGGCATCCAGTGGGAGGCCAGAGAAGAACCCTCCGATGCAGAGGAGGACAATGGCGAGGCGGGCGAGATGGAGGAGGACGACCACCACATGGAGTTCTGCAGGGTGTGCAAAGACGGAGGAGAGCTGCTCTGCTGCGACTCGTGCCCCTCGTCATACCACATCCACTGCCTCAACCCGCCGCTGCCCGAGATCCCCAACGGAGAGTGGATCTGCCCCCGCTGCACAGTGAGTGGACCGCGGCTGGGTGACTTACAGTGAATAATTACTGTGTCAAGGTAAATAGATAACCATAATAACCCCGGCAATCCTTCCTTCCTTCCTTCCTTCCAGTGTGCACCCATGAAGGGGAAGGTCCAGCGGATCTTAACGTGGCGATGGAGCGACCCTCCTCCTCCCACACCGGTGCCCCGCCCTCCAGACCTCCCAGCTGATGCCCCCGACCCCGCGCCGCTGGCCGGCCGCCCTGAGAGGGAGTTCTTCGCTAAATGGTCCAGCATGTCGTACTGGCACTGCTCCTGGGTCACAGAGCTCCAGGTGAGTACAACCTGGCTCGTCCTTCACCTGCACATCAACCGCATAAAGAATAAATAGTCCTGTGTCTTTGCCATAAATTACCTTTCTGTTCTTCTTCTCCTCCTTCCTCGTAGCTGGAGCTGCACTGCCAGGTGATGTTCAGGAACTACCAGAGAAAGAACGACATGGACGACCCGCCGCCCATCGACTTTGGAGAGGGGGAGGAGGACAAGAGCGTGAAGAGGAAGAACAAGGACCCCATGTATGCCCAGCTAGAAGAGAAATACCTCCGCTTTGGCATCAAGTTTGAGTGGCTGATGATCCATCGCATCCTCAACCACAGGTCAGTGCACACCATTACAGCATATGAAAGATCCTTTTTTTTTCTTTCTTTTTTTTAATTTGAAACTAAATGTGCAAGCATAACCTAAAATATACTCACTTTAAATCAACTTTCTTTCCAGTGTGGACCGGAAAAATAATGTCCACTACCTGATTAAGTGGCGAGAACTGGCATACGACCAGGCGACCTGGGAGGCCGAGGACATGGACGTCCCAGAGTTTGACACCTTCAAGCTTCAGTATTGGAACCACAGGTGAATTAAACGTCAAGCGCAACAACCAAAGGGACCTGCAGGGGACAGATGATTTAACTGTGTGTGTGTATGTGTGTGTTTCAGAGAGCTGATGATGGGTGAGGAGGGGAGACCCGGTAAGAAGATGAAGGTGAAAGGTCGTGTGAAGCGGCCAGACAGGCCTCCTGAGAACCCTGTCGTAGATGTAAGTCCAGACGCACTACTCCTTTTATTTGATCTTAGTTTAAATAAGATATTGAACAGGTCGTCCACTGACGCCTTATCAGACTGTTCAGGTTCTTATGTCTACAGAACATTTCAGGAGCCAGATGTCAAACTCGCAGAGTGCTGTGATAAATGTCTCAGGATCGAACTCCCTATGAAAGTGCAGCAACCAGATGTGATCAAAACTTAAAGATGACCCAAAAAAAACTAACTAAAATGACAGAATTCTGGATTATTTTTAAGTAAATTTCTTTCTTTCAAGGCAGACACTGACCTCTGATATTCCAGGTTGTGTTGAACTCTTCAGTTAATGCTTCTCTTGCCTTCCCACCATTTAAAATTGAGAACTAAATAGACCGTTCTTCAAACAGTCTCTTAAACCTATTTTAAAAGCTCTCTAAAAAGCCAATTGTCACCAGATTAGATATCAAAGTAAAACAAAAAATCATCAAAAAAAAACCAAAACTATGTGGTGGACAGAACCGTAAGCTATTATTTTAGCTATTTCTCAAGCGACTCGATACACCATCATGTGGTAGAAACTTGCATTGAGAGACTAAACAGACTGGCGATAGCTTTGGTTTCAGTTTGTTGCGTGCCGTTTGGATATCAAACAGTGTGAAAAGGTTAAATAGGTCAAATAAATTAAGTTTGAAATTTACTGATTGTTTTGGAAAACATTTCTCTTGTTTAACTTGTATTCTAGCACAGTGCATTACAGACCATCTGAGCAATGCTTCAATGAAGACAGTAAAATGGAGTTATCTGTTTGTAAATGTGTGGAAACGCTGATTGACTTGCATGGACCAACTCCTGAAGTTGGCTGGAATAGTTTTACTCTGCATTTGTAATGGACATCCTGCTTTGTATCTGCAGCCGACGATCAAGTTCGACCGGCAGCCGGATTACCTGGACAGCACCGGGGGCACGCTGCACCCCTACCAGCTGGAGGGCCTCAACTGGCTGCGATTCTCCTGGGCTCAGGGCACCGACACCATCCTGGCCGACGAGATGGGTCTGGGTAAAACGGTGCAGACAGCCGTCTTTCTCTACTCGCTGTACAAAGAGGTGAGTTGCGGTGAAGATTTACTGAGCTCCATCCGGGCTGCACACACTCTGACATTCTCTGTTTGGAAGCATGAGTTCAATGCTCACAACAGGCACAAATCCCAACTTTAAAGTTTCTCCCAGGCTTAATCTTTATTGAATATATTGAATATTTGTGTAAAAGTTGATTAAATATGCTGATTTCACTGCATTTGTCATCACATCTGTGTGGCTGGGCAACCATTTGTAGTCCCATTGGTCAGGACCCATCCAGCCATTTTGTGTAAGTCAGGTGAAATCTGACGACATTAAGTTGGTTCCCAAAGAGTAAACAATCAGACACCCGTCAAGTGTGCAGCTGCTGCCACCTACAGGCAGGAGGCCATAATGCACTTCCTGCTTCAACAGCAGGAGCTCCTCAGATTTAAACTACACATTTGTGTTTTTACTTTGAACTGTAATCGTGCAATAATCTTCCCATGCCCTTTCAAATAAAATCTGAGCAGAGTTTGTTAAGATCAAACCTGAAATGTGTGACCAGGACACGTTTTAACTGATCACATCTCTCTCCACCTGCAGGGTCACTCCAAGGGGCCGTTCCTGGTGAGCGCCCCCCTCTCAACAATCATCAACTGGGAACGAGAGTTTGAGATGTGGGCGCCCGATATGTACGTGGTGACGTACGTGGGAGACAAAGACAGCAGAGCGGTCATCAGGGAGAACGAGTTCTCCTTCGAGGACAACGCCATCCGAGGAGGGAAGAAGGCGTCCAGGATGAAGGTGAGCGGGGAAGGGATAAAGCTAAAACAACACTTACAGTACATGATTGGCACCCTTTTTAATGAATAATACTTATTGATAAACAGGAACACAACTATACAGCATCATTAGAAATATTCTGCAAAAGTCTTAAGGTGTCAGAAATGTTTACTATCAGGCTTTATCAAACATTAAAAAAAAACTAAACAAAACTGGAACCGTAAACAGCTGAGTGATGTTTTTTTAAAATGTTGTAGCATTAATCTTTGTTTTTACAGTGCTTGTGTTATTATACTATAATCAGTAGAAATATCAAAAGTTTTATAAGTCTCTTTCACTGCACTAGTGGAATGATTTTTAGCTTTTAGTGACGATAAAGACAATATATTCATAAATACTGCATTAAACATGGATTAATTCTGAACTTCCCATGTTAAAACCATAGTTGTGCTCATTCCCTCCAACAGAAAGACTCGTCCATCAAGTTCCACGTTCTGTTGACGTCCTACGAGTTGATCACCATCGATATGGCCATCCTGGGCTCCATAGACTGGGCCTGTCTGGTGGTGGATGAAGCCCACAGGTTGAAAAACAACCAGTCAAAGGTGCACACACACAAACCTTCAGACGGCCCTCTCTTGTCTAGTTTCATCGTATTTTGGTGCAAATTGGCAAAAACGTTTCCAACTGGTTGAATCAGTTTCCCCGTTGGTCACCGCTCGACCTCAAACTTTTGTAAATGTCTTGACTTTTTGTGTCTCCTGTCGTAGTTTTTCCGGGTGTTGAACAACTACCCTCTGCAGCACAAGCTGCTGCTGACGGGAACTCCTCTGCAGAACAACCTGGAGGAGCTTTTCCACCTGCTCAACTTCCTCACTCCCGAGAGGTTCAAGTAAGTCCGTGCAAGAATTGGCCCACTGCATCTGAAAGTACACCTTAAGTTAAATATTTTGATTCTAAAACTGGCTATTCTGAGTTTTTGCACAGATCCTTTTCTGCCTTTAACTGTAAACATTTTAATCTGTAATTTCCAATCTCCTTTTCAATAATGTTCACCTGTTTGTGTCTGTGCCTGCAGCAAACTGGAGGTTTTCCTGGAGGAGTTTGCCGACATTGCGAAGGAAGATCAGATCAAGAAGCTGCACGACATGCTGGGTCCGCACATGCTCAGGAGGCTGAAGGCCGACGTCTTCAAGCACATGCCCTCCAAGACGGAGCTCATCGTCCGAGTGGAGCTCAGCCCCATGCAGAAGTGAGTCCGCAGGTTGTTTTTTTTAAGCAGCAGCAGTTCACGCCACAGCGTTAATCCTGGAGAAAAGGGGAGTGAACCACGCTTAATGTTTTTATCGTCTCTCCACAGGAAATACTACAAGTTCATCCTGACGAAAAACTTTGAGGCTCTGAACACCAAAGGAGGAGGAAACCAGGTTTCACTGCTCAACGTTGTCATGGATCTCAAGAAGTGCTGCAACCACCCCTACCTCTTCCCCGCAGCCGCAATGGTACGACCCAACACTTCCAGAAGCCAGACATAGTATGAGAAGAAATATACAGTTTATGGTGCCTTCAGTGGAACATCATTAATCCTCAAAGAATCTCTAAATTAAGATTTGTACTGCAGTCATTCAACTTGCCAATTATTTTAGGGGGAGTGATTTATATTAGTATAAATATTTCTTTCTATTATATTTATCTGTGTTCAGAATTTCTTCATGTACGAACTCTTTACATGTACTTGGTCGCTCCAAACAGGAAGCCCCAAAGATGCCCAATGGCATGTATGACGGACAGGCGCTCACAAAGTCTGCTGGGAAACTGCTGTTACTACAGAAGATGATGAGGAAGCTTAAGAACGGAGGACACAGGGTGCTGATCTTCTCTCAGGTGCGACTCCAAAACCAAGAGTTCTAGTGATTCGAAGGCCTTCTTTGTTGTTGATTTGTCTTAACAGTCTCCTCTGTTTTTCTTCAGATGACCAAGATGTTGGATCTGCTGGAGGACTTCCTGGAGAACGAGGGTTACAAGTATGAGAGGATCGATGGAGGAATCACAGGAGGGATGAGGCAGGAGGCCATCGACCGCTTCAATGGTGAGAATAGAAAAACGACAGGATCGAACCCTACTTTCTGTTTTCCTCTAAAACATTTGCTCACTCTTGGCGATCTCCTTTCTTCTGCTCAGCTCCAGGAGCTCAACAGTTTGCTTTCCTGCTGTCGACAAGGGCTGGAGGTCTGGGTATCAACCTGGCCACCGCCGACACCGTCATCATCTACGACTCTGACTGGAATCCTCATAACGACATTCAGGTATGACCTGGCATCTTGCTCGTATTTTTCCACATCAAAAAGTGTTAAAAACGCAGCGTGAAAAGCATCTTATTCCTCCCCATTCAGGCTTTCAGCAGAGCTCATCGAATCGGTCAAAACAAAAAGGTGATGATCTATCGCTTCGTCACTAAGGCCTCTGTGGAGGAGAGGATTACTCAGGTAAACAGAACGGACGTTTTTAATTGAAGATTGGGGTGAATTGTTGGAATTGTCTTGATTGTAGCTCAATGTTAAATATATAAATGAGCTTTGAAAAGTCCCAATAACCTGATTGGTCTTCTCCATCTTTCTCTGTGCAGGTTGCCAAGAAGAAGATGATGCTCACTCACTTGGTGGTCCGACCGGGTTTAGGGTCCAAGACCGGCTCCATGTCCAAGCAGGAACTGGACGATATCCTCAAGTTTGGAACGGAGGAGCTATTCAAGGACGAAGAAAATGAGCGCAGACTGAAGCTGCAGCGAGCACAAAAGGCGACGAAAGAGACAAACGGTCCCTCAGGTTGGTTATTTTTTTATTTGTTTACACTGACATTTGTAACAATGGCCCACCAGATGTAAAAAACAAAAACATTTTGTGAAAGTTTGTGTGAAGTATCGGCTGCCAAATTGCATGTCTGTTTACAATCGTACCAAGACAGATGAGCGTACCAGGGACAGCAGCAGCCTTTATACCTTTATTTCAGGGAGCAATAATGCTCCAGATCACACCAGGGTTTGTTTTTAAGATGAGATAACGCTTAAAAGTTCAGCAGTGCAGCCTCCTTGCTTTGGGTGGCAGTAGTGAGTCACTGAACCTTTCAATGTACTTACCTGCCGCTTCTTCTTTGATTAACCTGAGGACAAACTGTTAGCAGGGGTGACTCACAGCACCACCAGGTGATAGAAAGTGGTAATGCATTCGAGGACACTGTCATGTCAGAAGTTGGTTGTTGGTTTGATTTCCTGACTGTTGTTGTCTCTCAAGACCACAAAGTGAGCGACGGATGCTAACGTTTGCGCGTCTCCAGGTGAGAGCAAAGAGGAGGACAGCAGCATCATTCACTACGATGACAAGGCCATCGACCGGCTGCTGGACAGGAACCAGGACGCCACAGACGACACGGAGCTACAGAGCATGAACGAATACCTCAGCTCCTTCAAAGTGGCTCAGTACGTCGTGAAAGACGAAGAGGAGGAGGTGAGTGCCGGCAGCTTTTGGGTTTGAGTGGGATCATAGTGAGACGTCGGCGTCTCCTTTTTTGTCTCATCGTGTTCCACCGTCTTCGTCTCAGGAGGAGGAGGTGCAGCGGGAGATCATCAAGCAGGAGGAGAGCGTAGATCCGGATTATTGGGAAAAGCTGCTGCGTCATCACTACGAGCAGCAGCAGGAGGATCTAGCCCGAAACCTGGGAAAAGGCAAACGTATCCGCAAACAGGTCAACTACAACGACGGCTCACAAGAAGACCGAGGTGAGATTTTGGCGATTGTTGAAATCAGACGTGTTGTAATTTAAGTAAAAGGAGAAAGAAAATGCATAATTGGTACAAGTGCCCATAATGCTTTGAATATTTAAAACCTTCTGAAATTGAAGCAAAAGTACATTCACTGTAATACTTATAATATTACACAAGTACCAAAGTAAAGGTAGACATAGTTTTGTGAATAACTAATAGAGTTATTCATTGAATTCATATTTTCACAATTGCATCACACTGTATTACACTTATATTGAAATGCTGCCATACGATCAAAGTTTTAAATAGTCATGTCAGTGTCTCCTCTGAGATTACATACCAATAAGCGCGGCACAATATGGCCACTCTCAGAGCCTTGTACTTTATTCTGTATTAACTAAGTGCATTTCATTTTTCTCTGGCAGCTGATTGGCAGGACGACCAGTCGGACGGACAGTCAGATTATTCGGTGGCGTCTGAGGAGGGAGACGAGGACTTTGATGAGCGAACAGAAGGTGAACATGAACATGAGCTCAACATGTGGTGTAGTATCCTCTTATTGCAGCAGTTCTGTTTAGTTTGAGTTATTGGGAGGGTTTAGGATTTACCGCGGCAGTTTTCTCTTTGCAGCCAACTCTCGACGGCCGAACAGGAAGGGCCTGAGGAACGACAAAGACAAGCCGCTGCCCCCCCTGCTGGCCAGGGTCGGAGGAAACATCGAGGTGAGCCGCTGATCTGGACACTCGGTTATCTATCTGTGTTTTATACAAACGTTCACGTCGGACCCCCCCCACCTACTTTTTCCCAGGTGTTGGGCTTCAACTCTCGGCAGAGGAAGGCCTTCCTGAACGCGGTGATGCGTTATGGGATGCCTCCGCAGGACGCCTTCACCACCCAGTGGCTGGTCCGGGACCTGCGAGGGAAATCTGAGAAGGAATTCAAGTAGGAATCTTGAAAAATAATTGAGAAATGTAGATTTCATGTAAAAACTGTCACTAGCAGTTTTTTTTATAAATGTTTGCACCAAATCCATCCTCGTTTTTACATCCCTAATTATTTCTCCTTACTATTCATCTATTTCGTCGTCTCCTTTACATCCATTTATTGTTGCTTTCTTTTCCTTGTATTAATTTATAATTGTTAATTTTCTTATCTCGCCCCCTCTCTCTCTCTCTCTCTCTCTATTTACATTATTGTCCTTTTTTCTCTATCCTCTTCTTCAGTCCGTTTAAAAGCATCCTTTTGTCTCGTTGTGCTCTGTTACAGTCACGGTTTATTTGTGATGACTGAATAAAAACAATGAAGAAGAAGAAATAAAATTTGCGCCCTGTCGCCCTTTCAGGGCGTACGTCTCACTCTTCATGCGTCACCTCTGTGAGCCCGGAGCAGATGGCGCCGAGACCTTTGCCGACGGCGTCCCCAGAGAAGGGTTGTCACGGCAACACGTCCTCACTCGCATCGGTGTTATGTCACTTATTCGCAAAAAGGTTTGAAAACGGAACTCTCGGCCAAAAACTCTCCTTGGAGGCAAAGAGCGACGTCCTAAACTGAGCGCTGACGTTTTGCGCCGCAGGTTCAGGAGTTCGAGCACGTGAACGGTCAGTGGTCGATGCCCTGGATGGCCGAGCTGGAGGAGAGCAAACGAGCCGCCGCAGCCGCTGCCGCCGCCGCCACCGCCGCCGCCGCCGCTGCCGCTGCTCAGCCCGAGTCTCCGGGAAAAACCCCGTCCACGGGCACGCCGGCCGACACGCAGCCCAACACTCCCGCTCCAGGTAACGAACCAAAAAGCTGTGAGTTTTCCTGAGTCCTGACGGTCATGAGAATTTGTTATCAAGTGTTATTGCACTGTAACTACATAACTACGAGCCTTTTCTTTTTTTTTTTTTGTAGTTGATGACTCCGTGAAGAATGACGAGGCCTTGAAGGACGGCGAGAAAGACTTAAAGAAGGAAAGCGAGGCAGAAAAGAACGGAAAAGACCCCAAAGTCAACGACGAGGTGAATAATCAAAGAGCTCAAGAGGACGAGGAGAAGTCAAAATCGGTTATCATAATCCCGTCGTCCACTCCTGCGCAGGTGATCGCCATCCCGGACGACGACGAGAAGAGTCCGACGGAGGTAGAGCAGGAGAAGAAGAACGGTGAGGAGCCGATGGAGACGGACAAACCAAGCAACGGCGAGGCGGAGAGCACGAAGGACGGCGAGGCGGAGGAGAAGGAGAAGGAGAAGGAAAAGGAAAAAGAGGAGACAAAGGAGGGAGATGGCGACAAGAAGAGTCCAGAAGGAGGAGAGGACACAAAGTCGACCTCAGAGCCCAAGACGGAAGGGTCAGAGGTCAAACCTGAGGACTCAGAAGTCAAAGGTAAAATCCAGACCCGAAGTTGATCTGCATCATTTATTCAATTTGATTCTTTTATAATGCGCCGGATTTAGTTCAGCAAAGCAACAAACTGCATAAATTCTAAACTCCATTGTTTAGACAGTAAAAAATTTTAATATGAAAACAAAAAGGAAAATTTCCTTATTTATCTTTGTTCCCAAAATGTACTTTAAACAAAAGCATTTTTTATTCTTGCATGAAAAAGTCACTTTGTTATAAAATGAACTAGAATAAACTTTACATACACAACAATGTGAGTAAGTTTACAGTGAAAGTATAAACTTTAAGAAACTTGGTGAAAGAAGAAAAGATGATATTTATTTAATTATGTAAAATAATTGTGCATTTTCTTGTGATGGTTGCAACCAGCAGTGATGATTGAAGTTAAATAAAACCCAAAACAAACCCATGGAAGTGAAAACGTAACGTGGATATTTTCTGCTGCAGAAGAGAAGAAAGAGGAGAAGCCGGAGAAGATGGAGAAGATGGAGATGGCTCCTCCTGCCGAGGAGAAGAAAGGTGGCGACTCGTCTCTCCGTCATTTCTCCGTGTGTCTGAGCCCTGAAGGTTAAACCTCTTCATCCTCCTGCTGCAGAGCTCAAGGACGAGAAGGAAACGCCGAAGCCGGAGGAGGCCGCCAAACTGCAGAACGGCGACAGCAGCAAGGAGGCCGCAACACCGGCCGCCACACCGGCCACCGCCACCGCCACGGCGAGCGGAGTTAGCGAGGAGAAGAAGAAGGCCAAGAGCCGCTTCATGTTCAACATCGCAGACGGAGGGTTCACAGGTATGAAAAGAGGATTTCTAACTCCAGTTAGGAGTGAGGAGGCTGGTTTCCTTCTATAATGTCTCCTCCCTCACGTTCTCTCAGAGCTCCACTCGTTGTGGCAGAACGAAGAACGCGCTGCCACGGTCACCAAGAAAACCAATGAGATCTGGCACCGTCGCCATGACTACTGGCTGCTGGCCGGCATCATACAGTATCCTTCAGTAGAAGTTTATGTCCAGATGTTCAAAAGTGAAAATGCAGTTTTCAGTTTATTGATACACATAATTAATTTAACGACTATTTCAGTACGGATAAAGTAGAAATACTCGACATTAATAGTGACACAGATCACGATTCTGAGTTACAAACATTATTAATAGAACTCCGTCACCTCCTGCAGCCTCGCCGGCTCCAGTCGGCTGCTTCCTTCCTTCTCACCGTCGCTCTGATTCCCCTCTGTTCACACGGCGACGCACGCCGGCGAGTAATCGGATTACCGTTGCCCCTCCTTGACCTCCGCCCCCCCTCAGACACGGTTACGCCCGCTGGCAGGACATCCAGAATGACGTGAAGTTCGCCATCCTCAACGAGCCGTTCAAGGGAGAGATGAACAGAGGAAACTTCCTGGAGATCAAGAACAAGTTTCTGGCCAGAAGATTCAAAGTGAGAAGTTTTTCCTCTTGAACTGTTTGAATCTGCTAATGTTTTTTATTATTATTAATTATTCCTGCTCAATCTGAACATAATGTTCTTGTTGTGATCCCGAAACTAAACATGACCGCTTGTTTATGTTACATTTTCTACTGTTGGCTAAATGAAGCGCACTACATTTCCAATGACCGATGAAGATCTGACCCATGTCCTCCTCTTCCTCGCCCCCTGCAGCTGTTGGAACAGGCGCTGGTGATCGAGGAGCAGCTCCGTCGCGCCGCCTACCTCAACATGTCGGAGGACCCCTCCCACCCCTCCATGGCGCTCAACACGCGCTTCAGCGAGGTGGAGTGTCTGGCCGAGTCGCACCAACACCTCAGCAAGGAGTCCATGTCCGGGAACAAACCGGCCAACGCCGTCCTGCACAAAGGTACGCGGGCAGGAAACGACTAGGACTGCTCTTTAGGGACGTTGTGGATGTTAATGAAGGAGAAAAGTCAATTAAGTCTCGGACTTTCACTCATCCCACGACGATTAGGATCCTTGGCGTCGTATCTGTTGTGTGTTGTGACGGAGTTCTGGTGAGGCAGAGATGATATTTCTCCTCCTGTGTTTCAGTGCTGAAGCAGCTCGAGGAGCTGCTGAGTGACATGAAGGCTGACGTGACTCGTCTCCCAGCGACCATCGCCCGGATACCCCCGGTGGCCGTGCGGCTGCAGATGTCCGAGAGGAACATCCTGAGCCGGCTGGCGAGCCGAGGGCCCGAGACGCAGGTGCAGCCGCAGCAGGTAGCGTCTCCACCTCGACTTCACAGACCCGTGGTTCCCAGAAGATGACTCCTAAAGTGACGCTGTGGTTCTGTTTCTCCTCCCTCAGATGTCGCAGCAGTAGACCGACGCTCGGCTCTTTACCTCGGATTAAAAGCCCCTCCCCCCCTGCCTCACCTCGACATTCCTGATTGGTGCACAGCAGAATGACGGACAGCGCTAAGCTTGAAGCCACGCCTACTTCACTGTTTCTTTTTCTTTTTTTTTTTTCCTCAAACAGACTTTACAGAGTTTTGCAGGAGCATCAAATCTCCTGAGAATCGAGGCTGTGGACAGAAAAGCTATTTTATTTTTTTCTCCTCCTTTTGTTTTTTTTTTTTTTTTTTTCCAATTTCTGTATTAATATTATTGATATAATGTTATTATGATGGTTTTTTGGGACCTAAATAAAAAAATGAAACAAAGTAGTTTGTGTCCGTTCAGGCGCACAAACACACCAAAAAAAAAAGCTTTTAAAGTGAATCTAGTTTTTAATCCTCCGCAAATCTTTTGTTGATACTTCCCTTTTCTCTTGATGAGATACTTTCACTGCTTTAAGTTTCCGACTCTGCAGTTCGGTTACGTTTCCGCAGACTTTAGTCTTCTTCTCGGCTGCTCTTTGTCGTCCTCCGGAAAAGTTGCGTTTTCGTCCGTTCCCACGGCGTCGGAGCGTTTTAAAAAGGATTAAGCCGGACCCAAGAGGGCGGGTGACTGCAAAGGCATCGGTTAGATCGTGGTTGGACGTCTGAAGTTTGCAGGTTTGAATCCCACAGCCGACGGTCACCACTGTGTCCAAGAGCAAAACAAGGTTTCCACCTCAGAGTCAGCTGGAGAAGCTCAAAGGTACATCATCTACTCAGAGAGCTGTGACGGCTAAACATACAGAATTTATTACCTGTAAATATATTTGTTTTAGAACTTAGTTTAAATACTTATGTCATAAGACGACATTTTTAGGGGAAATTTGAAGTCGGCGACTTCACGGTGTAAAGTTCTTTAAAGTTTTGATCTCCTTGAGCTGGTGATTTAAACTAATCAGACTTTATTAACCCCTTTTTTTGGACTGCCCACATGGGGGTTGAGTGTCTTGCTCAGGGACTCACGGCGATGCTGACCTGTCCTCCGTGGGATTTGAACCTGAGAACTTCCAATCACAAGGCCGTTTCTCTCGCCTCTGGGCCTCCACTGCCTAAATCCTCACGGCCGTGGCTCAACGGCACAATGGAAAAACTTTCTAAACCTACTTGAGTACTTTTAAGTATTCACACACAATTCATAGCTGCTGTCACCATGTGAACACCCTCTGTTCTGCTCCTCATATCTGTAGAACAGCTGTTCACTCTTCAATATATTTCTGAAAAAGTGATCTCTGGTGAAAGATTAATATCGATCACTACTGCGGCGGCGACCAGTGACGTCTTGGTTTAAATGAGTCCTTCTTTATTGTCTGCAGTTTGACGGTA
This sequence comes from Lipophrys pholis, assembly GCF_963383615.2. NCBI lineage: Eukaryota > Metazoa > Chordata > Actinopteri > Blenniiformes > Blenniidae > Lipophrys > Lipophrys pholis. The sequence continues at coordinate 5,890,799 of NC_137643.1, read as the reverse complement.
CAGTGTTTCCATCAGGAGCCTGAACAGAACAAACACGTTTCAAACACAGGAAACACACGAGTCACGTCGGCTCACAACACATCGGAGACGAACACGGGGCGGCGCGCGAACTTTCAACATGAAGTCGACCGATCCAGTCGTGTTGATTCAGAGGTTTCTGCTCAGAGTGGACACATCGTCATCATCATCGTCATCTTCGTCATCAGACCTCCAGATTGTTCTTGAGTATAAATCGGGGGGGAGGAGGAAGAGGAGGAGAACGGGCTGGGTGGAGTTTTGTGGGTTTGGACCGGTTCTGTCCCTCGTGTCCTTCGTCCCCGACGAGCAGCTCAGTGAAAGAAATACACTGCGGAGAGGAAACGGGTATTTATGAACAATTTTTAAAAATTTATTTTTAAACCAAATGACATTTCCTGTAAGTTTTAACGTTTTTCTTCACATGTGAAATGTTTTTCTCATGCACGTTACAATGGGATTTTCAAAACTGAAACAGTTAAAATGTCTTTTTTTAAATTTTCCCCATATTTTATTGTATCTGATGAATTCATAGTACTATATTCAAAACATGTTCTGATCATTATTTTCACTTTATAATCAATATTTCAACTTTCTGAATTCTCTTTTCACATAAATCTTTGACCTTAAACTATTTACAACAATATTAAAATTTTTCAAAATTGTCACCAACAATTCAACAGAGAAACATTTTAGATTTAAATTTTTTTTTGCTGTTTTGCCTTTTCATTAACATTTATTAACATTCCAACAATATTCCAAATTTTTGTAAAGTTAACTGTAAACATTCACAAGTTTTTTTCATTTCAGTTTAAAAAAAAAAAAAAAAATCACCCATATTCTTTAAAAAAAAAGAAATGTTTCTTAATTTGCCTTTTCTTTATTGTTGATTTGTTTATCTTTTTTCTGAATGTAAATTCATGAATTCACCACTTTCCTAAAGACTCAAACATCCAATATACAATTATTACATATTAAACCACTTTTTTTATTAATAAAAAAAAAGCAAAACAACAGTTTCACACAAAGAAATTAAACAAATGCTCATTTGTTTAATGAAAAATGTAAATGTCAGCCATATAAACTTTAGTAAAATATCCCTTCAAAATAAAGAAAAACTGTTTCACTCACAGAAAATGACGCCAACGAAAATAATGCCTACGATTGCCATGATGATCATCATCTGCAGGAAAGAGCGAGATGAGAATGTCAGAACCAGAACCGACACAATATGAGGTGAAAACGTCTCGTTGGTCCTTTTCACATCAGGAACGATTAAAATGGGCCGAAGAATCAAGTGTGTGAATCTAAATGAGCTATAAATAAAACCTACATGAGTGAGAGCGGAAATCCAATCTGACGAGGGCAGATTAACCAGAAAGCTGGAGATGTGTGTGCGTGTGTGTGCGTATGTGTTTGTGTTTGCGTTTTCCTTGTTTGATGAAAATGTGTTTATTTCCACCACAATTTTTAAACAGAAGCCCAACCTCTGTGTACACACACACACAGTCTGACCAAACGTGTTGAACTAAAAATAAATGAATAAAATACTGCATCACAAACCACAGCTGGCTCTTTAATCTCCACTGTGGCTCTAATCCAGATTGAGACTTTGCTGTCAATCAAAGTTTCTGTGTCTGTGTGAGCTGGACTGGCTCCGCCCACACATGACCATTATAGGAAGAGGAGGAAGTACTTCCACTCGTGGTGTCATGTGCCAGAGCAGAGCTGCCCGATTGTGGGAGGAGTCAAAGGGAGGGCCTACCTTGATTGGGATTGGCTAAACCCCCGATGACACTATATAGGGTTTGATTTCTGATTGGCTGGTTGGAGCAACACACTTTTTAAAAACTGAAACAAGCCAGGGAGAGAGAGGACAGACTTCCTTCATTTCGGGTATGGGGATGCATATTACCGTTGGAAAACTATGAGAAAGTGAATTTTGCACAATATGACCAACATGGAACCAAAACTAAACATTGTGGATTTTTCAAGACACTTTTACTGACCTACTGAGCTCCAAAAGAACAAATCTACCTCATTTGACGAAGTCAAATCACAGCAATCAGCAACAGAACAAACGGTTCATGGCGACCTCTAGTGGTTGTAACGTACATGACAGCTACTTCACAGACCGATCCCACTCATTGCCAACGTTTGCCGTTACAACTGCACCTCCAGAAAGTCTGATTCATGCGATAAACGAAGACACTAGGAAGAACCACAGCTGGATGACGGGGTAATGACGTGTGCCGCCCACCTTGCAGTTCTTCCACCAGTACTTGTTCTTGAGTTTGGCGGCGCTGCTCTCGAACTGCGAGGCGCCAGCCTGCAGGGCGTCGGCCCGGTCGTCCAGCTCCGACAGCTTCTGGTCTCGCTCCAGGACTTTGTCCACGTTCACACGCATGATGTCCACCACCTCGAGGACGAAAAAACAAAACAAAATACAGATTATATTCTCAGGAACTATTCTGGCGTCATAGAAATATCACAATGCGCCCTGCTGCTCATGTCAACTACTTTCATCTTCACAGAACTTAAAACTAGTTTAATATAAATATAAAGTTACTTGTGTAGTTTTGCTAAACGTACATTTATAAGGTTTTAGAATTTTAGCTTTTGTGGCTATTTTTTAGCAGTTTTAAAAAATGTTCAACTTTTTTTTTTTTTTTTTTTTTTGCAATTTTACCAGTTTTATCCTTTTTTTTTTAAAAAACAAACAAACAGTTTTTGCCTTTTTAACCATTTTCGTCTGCAGCCTTTTTCGAGAACAAGCCAGGTTTACAAACTAAATTAATAAAACAACCCATAATAAGATGAATAATTCTCGTACATTAAATCTTCAGCAAACTTCAGAGACTCAATACAAAGGAACTAAAGAGCCACGACTCATAATCTCATCAAAATATGTTTGTTTCCAGAAACACAACAATTCAATTTACACAGATGGAACATGAACTAACCATAAGATTTATGACCAAACAGACACAATTACAACGATGAAACATAAAAATTTTCTCACTTTCTGTGCATTCCTAAACCGTTATCGTGTCAAACTATTTAAAGTTATTTTGATATATTATTGTGGTCACAGGTTGAGGTTTCCTCACCTCGTCCACCTGCGCCTGCGTCTGCTGCAGTCGTCTGTTGCTGGTGAGGTTGGGGGCCGCCGCCGGGGGGCCGCCCTCGCCATCTGTGGCCCCGGGAGTGCCTGTTGCATCAGGAGTCGACCTGCGGGGAGGAGAGGAAGAGAAAGAGATGTTAAAACATTTTAAAAAAAAAAGATGATTTCTGTAGATCACATCATTTTTAAATTTGTTCTCTTCCCAAAAGCGAAAACTAAATGTTGAACCTTTATTTTGTAAAGATACAAATGACTTCACAGGTGAAATAAGAGACGATAAAACTTTCAAAGGTGAATAGAAAACATGTCGATGAGCCAAATATCTAATTAGAGTGAAGGGAAAATTAGGAAATCAACAAAATAAGAGCTAAATAATGAATTAAGGTATCAACTTCTGAAAATAAAAGCCAGTCGTCTGCAGGGCTCGCATGTGGAAATCGAACTGAAGTTAGTTTCTCCAACCGTTTTCCAGTTTCTTCCTTTCTAAACCGTCTCCTGCTGTCTGCACTGTTCTTAATGTTCAGGATTATTTCATGGGATTATTTAAAGGGCTTATAACTGCACGGAATAATAAGAACAATTAATGTTCCTTCCAAGACGAATCCAGGTGAGATTAGATTATAGAGAATTAAAATTATAATAAATGATGAAGAGTGACATAAAGGGTCAGTGTGAAGGTCACCGGCTGCAGAAACACACAGTTTAAATGATAAAACACAAACAAGATTTCAGTAATAAAGATGTGACTCATCTGATTCTGCCACCCGACCACATTAAGCACAAAACTCTGCAACAGTTTAGAGAAATGAAATATGTGATTGGAGACTCTATGAACGGCTGGCTTGCTTTGTTTTGTTTGTCCTCTGACAGTCCGGCTGCTTTTCACGAGCAAAATGGAGAAAGATTAGTGCAGCAGACTGATGGAGATCAACATGCAGGCTTTAATGCTCTCTGCTCCCATCCCCCCACACACAATCATACATCAGAAATACACACAATGCCATTTTATAATACATTAGAATCATCGTCCATGAGTTTGCACTTTTCTCTGGTTGATATAAGGAATGTTTCTGACTAGTTTTCTCTAGTTTTTATAGCTGAAAGTGGATTAAAAGTGTTTTTTTTTTTTTGTTTAAATTAAAGTGATAAAAGCCTTTAAGCTCACACTGTGCCGATGTTTAGTTTTTGTTTTTATGTGACTAACAGTCACATTTTTGCTTTTTCTTTACTGCCAGGAAATGATACAACTGTCCTCTGTACAACACAATCTGAGAGAATAGGGATTAAAAATGACAAATATTACAATAATCTGTGCTGAAACTACAGAAATCTGACAAATTAAAGCCCGTAAATTGAACACAGACTCTTTATTCTACAAGAACAAACAGACAAAGGTGATTTTCAAAAGGTTTAAATTTGATTAAAAAGGAAAGTAAAGTGTGGTGGTACTCACATCTCAGCGGCAGGATGATGATGATGATGATGATGATGGTGATGGAGATAATCTGAGAGGTTGAGGGCGGGAGGGGAACACACGAACACACAAACACAAACACAGAGAGAGAGAGAGAAAGAGAGAAAGAGAGTGAGAGAGAGTTGAATATCAATATATCAATGATGAAGGATAACTTTAGTTTTCTTCTCTGTTAAAATACTTCGTTCACTTTTTTTTGTTTTACACCTCAAAACTTGAAATATCAGTGCGTCACGGGACAAGCCCCCGCCCCCTCTGTGCACACGCACGCAGTGATGATATGCAGAATCTTTTGCGCATGCGCAGTTGTGATCCGGGTTTAAAAAAAAAAAAAACTTATTGTAGTTATCAGCACCGATAAAAATAATCACAATAACCATTTTGGTAAATTAATAGTATTTTTCTAAAGTTGGTTATTTTATTCACCCAAACTAGTCTTGAATCAAGACGCACGCTCACAAGTTCAATCAACATTAAAAACTTTTTAATGATTATTTTGAAGATAACACATTTATTCACAATAAGTTTATTGTTTAAGCAGAGAAAATTCCTGTTCTATTCCTCTACTTGTTTGTCGCTGTGAGTTTTATCCACCTGAGCAATGTAAACACTGGTGTTTCTTCATACAGATCAAGTTAATTATCGACTTTATTTCCAATGAGAGGAGTGTTCTGTACTTTTACTAGAGTATTTGTCGACTTTTATGTGCAGCTGAGTAACTGTAACTCTACACTCCTTCCACCTGTGCTGATTTCAAACAAAGGCCCAGTTACGTTTTTGCCATAACAGAATTAAACACAAATTCAACAGGACAGCCACAACAATTAAGCCAAAATCATTAAAGTAACTGTCTGTAATGTTACTAAATGTGGAACAGTAGAACAAATGAAAGTTAAACTTGTAAATATTTCCAAAAATGAAGACAATGTAGTAAAAGTGACAGAAACATCAGTTAGGAAGAAAAAAAGAGTCAAACTAAATATTTTACAGCTTCATTTATTCAGAGCGTCAAACATACATCTCTGCACAAGATGAGCTTAAAAACAACACAACAACTCAAAAACAAAGTGAAGATTTTATCCTTTTCTTGTATCTTGCTTGTTCACTTGTTCTGAGTTCGTCCTTTAAAGCGTCACCCTGTCGAGTCCACATACAGTCACATGACATCACTGATGTCCGAGAATCTAAAATGTGCAGAGAGACGAAGTCTGCAGGTTATTTTTCTCACGGTGACGAAACACGGCAGGTGACTGAATAAGCAGGACAGTCGAAGATGCGACATTTTAAGTTTCACTGCAGCGCGTCAGCAAAGAGAGAAAAAATGTGATAAAACCCAGCAAAAGCAAATTTATGTGGAAGTTTTTAGACGTTTCTGGAGATAAAACGTCTCTAAACACTCTTTCTTCTTAAACTACACTGACTCTGCTGCTCCTGTACCACGAATGTAACCGGTGGAAAAATGGAATAAATCAAATGTTAAATCTATATTAGCGTCACATGAATATAACAGGAAGACTGCAGCATTAATAGCTTTATACACAGCATCACTTTTTACATTAGTTACAGTATTTAGCCTTTACAAACTGTACAATTTACAGGAACATCTCTTAAAATAGGTTTCTACATTTTTTAAATAAAATCTGTTTTTACAGAAAAAGAAGCAGGTTTGATTTTTTTTTTTTTTTTAATAATTGTTCTCAATAAAAGCGTTAAATCTACAATCTGCTGTTTTTCCGATCTTTTAAGTTCACACACAAAGTGAAAAATTAGTTTAGTCTTTCAGATTCAGATAAACACAAAAACTGAAGTCAAACTTATTTGTCTTGGTGATCTATAGTTCACAATCTGGCTCTTAATTCACATTTTATGGTCATTTAAAGGATTTTATGACCCTGGTGAGAAACATTAAAACAATATTTGGCATTAATTTAACAAATTAAATTATTAGTCGGGGGAAAAAAAACTCAATTTAAATGATTGTTGAAATACACAAATTAATTTGAAGTGCATAAAACTATATTCTACTCAATATTATACATTCAACAAAAACATTAATTATTAAATTAATGAAACAATTTTGGGTCAATGATATCAATACTGAGTTGAAAAATATAATCATGTATATTTCTTTCAAATATAGATTTTTAATTTGAACAAAGTTTTGTAATTTCAGTCAATATTAATACAAAAAACTTACTCAGAGAGAAACTGGTCACCTTGAGAATCAACTTAATATTACAGTTAATTAATTAATTAACCCAAAATATATTTATATATTTGGTAATTGGGTAAAATTTCAAGAAAAAAAACCTCTAGTTCATCCAGATGGAGACACTTATAGAGAGTCAAACCTATTTTACTATAATTCACTGTACCTACAATAACTCTGAACATTTGACCCTTTATTTTATTTTTTTGCATTTGCAGAGTTAAAGCAGCAGAAAAGCTTCTGTTGATTTGTTTTGAGAAATATTAAGACTAATCAAAAATACAGGAGTGATTAATTCATTTCTGTGTGCAAACACTCTCCTTTTGTGCATTTCTGCAATTCCCTGTGCACCGGCTTGTTCTCGCAGGTTAAAGGCAACCTCCCTTTGATTTGTGCGAACGAGTGGCTCCCGCCTGCATAACAGAGATTAATGTGCAAATTAAACATGAACGTCTCATCATGCAGGTCAATCTGTGCAACTCTGTTCAGTTTGACCTTCAGATTGTTACAGCTGGTGACCACAGGAGGGCAGCACTTACATTGCTAATGGTTACTATGCTTCTTCTCTATGCAGCTCTGCAACCTTGAAATATGATCTAATGCACTTTTTAGTAATTGCAAGCAAAATCTGTGTTTATAAAGATGTCTGCGGCCTGCAGACCACACGTCATCACACTGGCTGATTTCAAGCAAACAGCTCTACAGCTGCTTCTTTTAATTAATTCGACCTCAAATCATGTTAAAGATCAGCTTTGTTTTTCTGGCCAGCTTCAGGGAGGCTGTGTGTTAGGGTTTCCTCCAGGTCAGAGGCGGGATGGCCGCGTTGACGTCGCAGCAGGAGTCGTGGGCCTCGGCCTCGCCGGGCAGAGCCGGGATCTTCCCGTCCTTCTCCTCCACGTCCGAGCCGTCCTCCATGAGCGGGATGAGGGACGTTGACTTCCTGTGAGGAGACACACATTTGTAAAATGAAGAGTAGCTCGTGTAGTCACACACATTACTGAAAATTATAAATAATAATAATAAAAAAAATAAATAATAAAAAAAATAAAATAATAATATTATAAAATACCTTTTATTTAAAAAAATCACACAGTAAAGATGAAAAAGCAGGAACCCACTTTGTGAGACTAAAGTGAAATTATGATCGATACCATTGAAAACCTACGTAAACTTTAGTGGGACTTAAACTTACTAATCTAAAGTCTGTCTTATTTTATTATAATTCAAAAAAGGTCAAAATCTTTTTGAAACCATGTCAAATTTGACTCTACAAGTCTATAAATTCAATAAATTCTTTCCTTAAACTGTGTGCAAAAGTAGTTAAAAGTAGTGCTGTCAATCATAAAAATCTTTTTACTAACTAATTACACAATTTCCTGTGATTAATTGTGATAAATCGAATTTTTTTTCTACTTAAGAAAAATAAATCGAAGAAAAATAAACTGCTAATTATGTAAAAAAAATTCAGACAAATTAAATGTTATAAATCAATTAATTAAATCAATGTGTTGTTTTTAAAAGCACTAGTTAAGAGATTTGGTGAAGATGAGTTACAATTTATGTCTGATACTAGTCAAAAACCTTCTCCTACACTAGTAACAAATAAAATAAAATAAAATAAAATGAAATGAAATGAAATGAAATAAAATAAAATAAAATAAAATAAAATAAAATAAAATAAAATAACATAACATCTGGATGTGTGTAGCTGCTGAACTGTCCGCTCCTTCACAGTAAAACCACTTCCTGTGGCCGTTACCTGTCTCCGCTCTGCGTGATGAGCCTCCTGCACGTCTCCATCTGGACGTCCAGGCCTCTCTTCATCGAGCACATCTCCATGTACTCGTGCAGGTGGCGGTTCATGTCGCTCTTCGCCGTGGCCAGTTCCAGCTGAGAGAGGAAGAGGAGGAGAAGACGAGCTCTCGCCAACACCGTAATTTCATTAAATCAGTTTGAAGTCACTGCTGCAGCCTCACCTCGATCTGGTCGATGGTTTCCTGGTACTCCTTCTCTCTGGACTTGAAGAGACACTCTGTGTCTTTGATCACCTCTTCGATGGACTCCTCCTGTAACCGCAGTGTTTAGAAAATCAATGAAAAACACTTAAATTATGTCCCAAACTAGTGTAAAACCACATTAAAGCCCAGTCTGAAATGGTGCCAAAGCCCTGAATGAAGCAGCTAAAAAAAGCCTTAAAACACCTCAAATAACAGTAAAATCCAAACGGCCTTAAATGAGACAAAAAACCACTCCAATCAAAAATCTTGTTTGTCTAAAATTAACCAAGAAACACTCAAAAACAGGTCTCAAACCTCATAGATCACCACCATCATAGATCAGCAAAGAAACAATCATGAAAAACAGTTTAATCAACAGCTCAAAACCAGTCTAAAACTGATTAAAATCACAGTTTTAAAGATCAAAATCCAATGAAATTAGCAGAATTTTTTTTCAAAAGGGGTCTGACTTGCATTGAAACATCAATATCAAACCATGTCAAACCTGCAAAAAAAACACTTCATTTACTTTTCTGAACTCTAGTCCAAAATCAAGCTCTAAAACAACTTTACGAGCACTCAAAAAACTATTTGAAACTCACCTGCAAATACTTCGGAACCAGACTGCAACACGACCGGCTCAAAACAAAACCTTAAAACAACCATAAAAACCCTAAAAGACCCAAACTGTCCAAAAACTGTCAAAAACTGTCTAAAGCTCATCCCACAATAATACAAATATTAATAAGCACCCTATGAGAAGTGTGTGTGTGTGTGTGTGTGTGTGTGTGTGTGTGTGTGTGTGTGTGTGTGTGTGTGTGTGTGTGTGTGTGTGTGTGTGTGTGTGTGTGTGTGTACCTCTCCCTGTGTTTCCGCTCCCAGTGCACATCCAGGAAAATCCTCCCAGAGCAGAAGAGTTTCCTCAGTTTCCTCCCAGGCCAGACTGTCACAGTCGTCCTCAAACTCACACTCCCTCCTACACACACACACACACACACACACACACACACACACACACACACACACACACACAGTGAGCCGCAGCAGTATTTACCATAGTTTTAGTATATAGTAAAGCACCCACAGCTGGTTCAGCATCCTCTGCATCTGCTCGTTGATCTGATTGGCCGACGTGCTGCAGGACGACTCCTCGTCTTTGGCCCCGCCCCCCTCGCTCTCTGACATGCTCAGCTCGTCTCCGTCGGCGCTCTTCTGCGACTGGCCGCTCTGCTTCCTGACGCGGCGGCTCATAGTGGACGGAGGCGTGGGAACCTGCTGAGGCGGCGTCTGGTTAGACCTTGAGGAGTCAAGAAGGGGTGGGGGGATGGGGGGGTGGGGTAGGGTGGGGTATTGAAAACACACCTGGAAGATGTGGCTCACGTCCTCGCAGTTCCTCTGCTGGGCGACGTCGCAGAGGCGGGCCGTGATGTCGATGCGGCGGCAGATGTCCATGTCCACCTTCATGGCCTTCTCCTGGATCTTACTGTCCAGGTCCGACAGGTTCTGAGGAACACAAAACATTTCTGATGCCGACTGTTTGAGCGGAGCAGCTCCAATCATAACTACAGATTCAAATGAAACATGCCTGTTTTTGATCACTAAGGTCACGATGAGACTGTCGCAGTTTGAGCCTGAGACGACCACCATTTTGAACGTTTGTCAAAAAAGGAGAAACGAGACGGGTGCAGCTGGAAGTCAACTTACGTTACTGACGAGTCCCTTGAAGAGGACGAGCTCGGCTTTCAGCTGCTTGACCCGCAGAGCCAGCTCGTCCTGACACACCTCGCTCTCCTGCAGGTCCTGCAGAGCAAATACAGCATCACATCTCAACTCCATTCAACTCCAGCATACAAACAAGGGTTTTAATCTGAGAGTAAACACCAGGGTTCGGATAAATACAACAGATTCACACTAGACTTTGCATTCTCTGACAGGCCAAATAATAACGACCATGAAGGAAACTTTATCTATGCTCAAATAGCTGTAGATGTAATTGCCTCGTCAATAGAGCCACATGGTGAATATGGAGGATGGACGCAGCAGTTTCATACCTCTTCCAGTTCAGCCACCCTCTCCTGCAGGTCCAACCTGGCTGTGTACTCCTCCTCCCATCTGCAAACACACACATAAACATAAACAAGTGAATCGCGTAATCTTTCAACCTCAGGTGAGGTTTCAGGTGAGGTCAGAGCAGCTCCCTGATCGCTCCCTTCCTCAACCCGCCGACCTGACAGAACCTCGGTGTGCAGCGTCAGAGCCCCTCCCGCCGCCGCCGGCATTACTCAGCTCGTGTTACATAACCGGTAGCCATGCTGTGAGCACGCAGAGCTCCAGCAGCACTCGGCCTGTAACCATGGAGAGACGACAGAAATAAACCCAGCAAACAGAAGCGGCTCGCAGGAGTCCTGCTCCTCCGGCGGGGAACCGACGACTCTCCTGGCTTATACAGGTTCAAGGTTTTCAGTCAAGTCAGTGCAGATATCGCTCCGTCCCGACACGACGCTGAAGATTCAACAGGAAATCTGATTCCGCCAAGTTCTGATCTGATGTTCATCCATCAGCCGGATCATATTTTTTTTTATATCAGGCGTGTCTCGCTCTATTCAGTATGACAGCAGTAAAAGACAAAAACAAAACAAAGGGAGAGGCTGTCTTTTCCCGGGAGGCCATTTTCATTACATGAAAGCCGGGATATTATGGCACCTGGCTTTTTCTGCACTTCATATCTCTAGAATAGCTGTGAACGCCAGGTTTTCTTTCCAAAAAACCACAAATTTTATCAGTTGAATTTAAATTACGTTTCTATATGATGAGGAGCGTCACAATAACAAAATGTGTTAAACTAGAACCAGAACAGGTTTGACTGTCGCAGGTCATATATGAAGACCTAGTTTAGTTTAATTTGAACATGAGTCATTGAGTGGGACAACTTGAGAGACAGCAGCTCTTCATCTGTTATCAAGTAACTGGAAGTTACTGTAACTGATTTAACTAAACACTGACGACAACTTGTGGACTGAAGTTTTTTTCCACAAACAGATTGCTTCTTTATGATTGTCGTCTTATGAATCATTTATAAAACACACAATAATTGGAACTATAACAATAATAATATATGAGAGAGAGAGAGAGAGAGAGAGAGAGAGAGAGAGAGAGAGAGAGAGAGAGAGAGAGAGAGAGAGAGAGAGAGAGAGAGAGAGAGAGAGAGAGAGAGAGAGCCGGTGCCGGTGCTGGTGTCCTTGTAGCTGCCGTCTCTTTGTCAGTCTCCACACGCGGCTCTGCGGCGAAGCTGCTTGTACAAACAGCAGCTGCTTCATGTGTGACCAGGTTAGAAGAGCTGCATGACGCGGAGCAGTGTCAGTACTGACCGCCGTCACTGACCGCCGTCACTGACCACTGCTCTCCTGCAGGACGCGACGTCTGCAGACGGACACGTCATCGATGACACGCCAAGATTTCAAGCAGCAATTCTTTCTGAGTGCCTCAAAAACTAATGGAAATCTGACTTCCAGATGTGCAAACTGCTGGTCTGATGTATGCGTGGGGCTGTCGTAGCCTGACAGTTACTGTTTTACTAAACTCCTCTTTACTCAAGGAGCATCTAATCAATCTTGAACTAACTCAATCCTCCCGACAGCAACGGGAAAGTAACAATTTGTGGAACTAGAACATTCCAGATTCATTTTGTGTTCACCTGCCGCTCACTGCAGACTATTTTTCTCTCCATTTTGGGTTTTTCACCAAACTCCCATCCTCTTTGACCGGAAAACTTTTTGCAGTTTTTTTTTTGGGGAAAAAGTTTGCACAATCGTTAACAAAAGTCATATCACACTATTTCCAAAATTGCTGCATGTTTTATTGTGCTATTTGTGTATGTGCTCCAATTTTCATCAAAATCTCATCCGCTTTGACAGGCAAGTTTTATTTTTTACGTATTTTGAGATTTCTACAGGCCGTGATGAAGCTCAACTAAAACAATTCAGACATTCTGTTGGATTTGAAGCTTCGCCTCATTTCATATCTTTAAGTGTCTAAATGGTGCAGAACAGAACCAGTGATGAAGTGCTGATGGATGAGGAACGACGGTGAAGATGACGACTCTGGCGCCCGTCTGGCGTGAAACAGAGAGACGAGGGGCGGGACGAAGTGCATGCAGGACGGAGGAGAGGATGGAGATGGACAAGGAGTCAGGGAAGAAGGGGGGGGAGAAAAGACAGAAAGAGTGAGACAGAGTGAATGTGGAAAAGAAGAGATGTATTGAGAGATGCTCGGGGGAGGAGGAGGAGGAGGAGGAGGAGGAGGAGGAGGTGGAGGACACCATACACAGGAGAGGAGACAGAGGGAGAGATGGCAGGCTGGGTGACATCAGCGTTGGCTGTCACAGGCTGCTGCTGCAATGCAGGGAGGGATAAACCCCGGCAGGGAGGAAGAGGAGAAGGAGGAGGAGGAGGAGGAGGAGGAGGAGGAGGAAGAGGACGAGGAGGAAGAGGAGTTAGAGGGGTGATCAGTGACAAACGAGAGAGGAAAAAAGAAGAAATGAAATAGGCCAACTTAACAGGGATTTAGACAAGCACTGAAACGCAGATGAACCACGACTAACATCTACCTACTGTACCTTTAAGGAAAAACTTGTGGAAACATTTATAAAAAGTAGTGTAAGAACTCATCAGTACAACTGGGGAAGTCAGGAAATGTTTAGAGGAGGGAGTCTTTTAATACTTCTATTAATATATTGTTAACGATCTGATGAAACGATCACTAAAAACAGAGGATTCTTCACGATTAAACTTTAAACTTTATCACGAGTTTCAGCCAAGTTAATAAAGTGATGATCTGTCATCACAATATCAACATGCACAACTTTAATATCAGAAAAGACAAACTGGAATGTGTTAAATTATGTTTCGACGTATTGGTGTGTTTAGAAATGTAGAAATTCAAAGTGACAGAAGTTCAAATTTGAAAGTGACATCATCATCATCATCATCATTTGTTCAAGAGCAATACTGAACAAAACAACATCACGGTATATCTTGTACTTAATAAAAAAACCAACTCATCTAGTTTTATGACACTGAGCTCCTGCATCGACTGCACTTTAGTGTCTCCCTCAGGACACAAAAATATTCCTGCAGATTGGATCTTTCCAGGAGGCGATGCGGCTCACTGACTTCACAGCAGCGCCCTCGCTGACCGAACACAGGCGTAAAGAAAAAAGAAAAAAAGAAAAGACAGAAGCGGTGCAAGAAAAGCGTCACATGGAGACAAATCCTCCTCGTCATCACATCAGCCGACCGTGCCGAGCTTCAGCTTACAGCCTTTCAGACCGATCGATCAGTGAAACCTTGGAAACATGGAGGCAGAGAAGTGAGCTTCAGACTGCCCGACGACGTTTAAAGATGCTTTAGTTATTCTGTATTAAGGACAGTTTGCAAACGTTCTTTTTCTGCTGTGACGCTTTACCCAGTCCACCAATTCTTTTTCTATGTAATTATACTTGATAGTCGAGTCCTTAAAGTTCCTTTACATACAAATTAGATTTTTGTTTTTTACTTCAAGAAGAATGTAGTTTTGTACTTGTTCTTTACAGTAAACAGCAGAAATCTAAGGAAACATACATGCAGATGGTTATTTTCTAAAGGTTTAAACAAAAGAATATTCTTAAATATTACATTACAAGAAGAGGTGACATCCCTGAACTCTGCATGTTCTCCTGGGATGAGTTTTCTCTTTAAATTGTTATAGTATTATTGAGTGTTTATTATCGCTAACATGTTGTTCAATTGTTCAGTTCTGAGGGTTTGTGCCTGTCACATTACATAGTTTAATACTAAAGAGTACCAGATGTCCTTGGGTTAAATTATATATAAAAGTTATTATGGCTCTGGGGCAACATGGAGGAACATGGTGAGCAGGACCGAGCCTCCATATCAGCAGCAGGGCCTCACACGCCACTGTGGCCTTCATTTGATAAACGAAAGCATCTATGCACTTTGACGGGCATCCTGCACGTCCAGCAGCTCCAAACGGATTCAGTTGTACCAGACCTCGACTGCAGACGCCACTGAAAATGACTGACAGTCAACGTCTGACCAATCAGATGGCAGAGACTTTAATAAAGGAGCTTTAGGATCACAGGAGGTGTGCCTAACATTAAAACCAATGGCATAGATGGAATAAAAGTGGTTCAGAAAACAGTGATGCTCTCAGAGAATGAACGAAGTGCTTTTAAACCTCTTCATGACGACAATAAACATTCACATCCCACAAGCATCTCCGACCAAGCAGCCCCATCCAAACCTAGAGGGCCATTTACAGAATTGAATTCCAGAGGCAGAGACTAGAAACCAGCATCAAGAGTGGATTTTCTGCAGTCTGTTGCTGTCTTGTGTTACTTACAATCATCTTGTTCAAGACAGTGTTGGAAACCAGAAGAACAATAAAGTCAAAGGCAGGTTTCACCTGTGGCCCATATGGCATCGTCATGATATCCTCAGCTCCATATAGTTTAATCAGTCGTCATCAGGTTGAAATAATACAATCATATAAAGTTTTGCATTTTTGCTATAGATTTACCAGAATCAAGACGTTCAGTAGTAGAAATGTAAAGCGCTTTTGGCCAATTTACTCGCTCTACTAATTGCACAGTTACTTGCCCGTGGGTCTGCAGCCACCTTCAGGACCAAAAGAGACGTTTTTGTCACTTTCCACCACATCAAGTATAACTGGAGCCACAAAACATATTTAACCTTTAAAATGAGGCACAGCTCTTAAACGTTCATAAATACTTTTGATATAAGAAGAAAATCTGTGTCTTACTTTGCATTTATGAAGTGTCAATTACAATTTAGGATGAGAAACTTTTCATTACGTTTTCAGCTGTTTTTGTACCTGATGTTAGAGGTTTCAACCTTCTTTTTCAGCATTTTTTATTTTTTGGACAATTTTGACATTTTAGCTGTTTTAACCACTTTTCAAACTAGTTATATGTTTGTATTGTTTTTTTTTTTTTTACCCTTTAAAGTTTTGTTGTCTCTTAGAAATCCTAGTCATTTTAGGGGATTTAAAAAAGCTGTTTTTGCCCCATTTCCTGTGCTATTTTTCCCCCTTTTGGCCGTTTTAGTTGTGCCTTTTGTAAAAAGCCCTTTATAGCCAAGAGTTAAAAGCGACCTGTGTCATAAAGTGTGCGTAAATAAAATTAAAACAAGATCAAATGTTAACTAAGGTGTAATTGTGTGAAAGGTTCAGGGAGCCACTAGAAGAGCCAAAGAGCCGCACGTTGCAGACTCTGATCCAGTAATTGCGCAGCGCAGTCGGTCGATGCGCCCTTCACCCAACAGAAACAATCCATCTATGAAAACACTGAAACATCTTCTTACCTTCTCTTGTATTCGTCCCTCTCCCTCTTCACCTTGGCCAGCACGTTGTACAGCGCCCTGATCTCCGGTGTGATGGTGTCGATCTGAACCCCCACCCCGTCCGGGTGAGTCCAGGAGACGCCGGGTCCAGTGACGCACGACTCCCTCCCGGCGCCGAACCGGCGGGTGTGGTTGAAGGACCAGATGGACCCGGGGAGGAAGCGCGGAGGGGGCGGGAGAGGTGGAGGGTGCGTGTGGGAGGAGGCGCTGTTGGTGTTCGTCCCGGCGTGAGCGCAGTACCTCTCGTTGATGTTGGAGATGCTGGTCGCGGGTCTGGTGGGGTCGCTGGGACTCAGCAACGGGCTGACGGAGAAGTTGGAGTTTGGATCCGCGCTCAGGTTGTTTCCCAGCAGGTATTTGTTGTCGTAGAAGGGAGGGGGGTTCAGGGTGGGGGACAGGAGGCCGCCGGGCAGGTAGGCTGAGTTGTTGGCGTTGTGCAGCGGGATGTAGCCCGGCCGGGTTGAGATGGGCCCTATGAATCCAGTCTGGACCCCTATGTCTTTGGTGAGGGGCTTCTGGTGGCCGTCCCCCCCGCTGTGGTCCTCTAAAGCCTGCTGCAGCTGCTTCTCCAGCACCTTGTTCCTGCGCTCCAGCTCGTGCACTTTGGCCAGGAAGCAGCGGAAGCGCAGGTTGAGCGTCTTCAGCACGCTGATGTTGGAGCCCAGGTCGTTGCGCAGCGCTGTGGCGGCGGGCGGCACGCGGTGCAGGGGCGCGCTCAGGTGCAGGTAGGCCAGGCCCGATGGTGGGAGGGCCCCAAGGTCCAGCCCGGACAGCCCATCCGGGCCAAATCCACCGTGGTCCCCGAGGAAGTAGCCCGGCTCCGGGAAGGCGGAGTCGGCCTGGCCCGGCAGCTGGTGATGCTGCAGCGGCGGGCCCAGGAAGCCGCTCTCCCCCAGGACCGGATTCATGCTCGAGTAGGAAAATCTGAAGTGCTCGAAATCCGGCATGAACTCAGACTTTTACAGATTCAACTCGGGAGGTAATTCGGAGTCAAAATAAAAAAAAAAAAGCCTCTTTCTGGCTCCTTGTCCGGATTCCTCCTGCCGAGCTCGGCAACGCAGAGGAGCTGCAGGCTCAGAGTGAACTACTTGCTTTAGAGGCCGGGATGACAGCAAAATGACCCAAATCTTCACGCAGTATCGCAATAAACTGCACAGGCAAGAAAATAAACAAGGTGCGTAAAAGAGCGCAGCAGAGGAGCCTGCAGCAGATCAACCACTTTACTTTTACGCAGGACTCAGATCACAGAGATGACGCGCACCTGCTCAAAAACACCAATCTCTGCAAAAATACGAAACCACTGGAATATTTTCCAGCTGCAATGAAGGGTTCAGCAGCCTACCTTAAAGTCTGAGCAGAAAACGACAACTCTGACGTCTGGTATAGAGGAGAAATCAGTGCGCAGCGGTGCTGCAGGAGAAGGTGAGACGAGGAATAAACACAAGTGAATGACTGCGGCTGTGAATGACCGTAATAAAGCTGAAAGAGGGGCAACAGGAAATTTTAACTACCGTAATGAACAGGAGAGAAGCAGCTCATTGAAAAGTGATCAAAATTGAACATTTAGCTATTTTTGAGTATCCAGACTTGTTTATACTGATACAATATTGTTATTTTGACTTTGAATGGTTTCTTGAAATGACACAGTCATCCTTATTTACAGGTGAAGGTGAATCAGTCTGGTCCTTTTGATGTATTATAGCATACAGTTACATTTCCCATGTTTCTCCCATTTACTGTATAATATTTCGTTCTACTGGCAGGGTTTGTGTAAGAGTGTAATACGATGCCAGTCCTACTGAGTAAAATAAGCATTTTCATAAAAGATTGCTGATTTTTCTAAGATCGACTTATCTTTTCTCTTCAAGTCAAATATATATATTTCAGGTTTTGGCATCTCATGCATTATTGACGCTAAGCTGTTATTTAGAGCTTTGCCTTAGTCATCGTATTTTTGTGTGCATTAAAGTAACACCACAGCAATTTAAACAGGAATTTAGAGGAAAAAAAATTGAATTTTAAATACTGAAATAACCATAGTTTAGTTTAATTATTGGTTGTGTAGTTGATTAGTTGAGTAGTTGAGTTGTCTTTGTTATGTGTAACAGGCGCTCAAATTATTTCCTATTACACTTTTAAAAAGCCTGGTGTGAAATTCCCTCAAAAGAATATTTTTTTTTCTTTCTGTGGCTTCAGTGATTCGGCTGATAGTGAAAATGTATTTATTTCATGATCCATAGACAAATAAAATAGTGAAGTTTAGTGACCAAAAAATGGCCTCATTCATCTCTTTATGTTGTCCAGATGTTTAAAGAAGTAACATTTTTATTGATTTTGTTTTGCACCGTAGAAAGAAACTTGAAGGGATTTTAAAATCATTAATGATAAAAGATGTGATCTTTAATGTGCTTGGCTGATGTCTCTGGTTGGCTTCCAGTGTTCTGTCTATACAAAACAGTGAATAAATTAGAAACAACAGTTTCATATTAATATGTTTCTGCCATCATTGATCTTTAATATATTTTATCTTATCATGCCCACATCCTTTCATATTACTCTCTTCAAAATTCTTTTCACAACAAGCTAAAGAAACAACTTATTTTTTTCCGATGCACTGCGGATTTGGAGCTATCGCCTCGAACACGAGCTGTTCTTATGCAAGAAATCCTCACTGGTTTCTGTGTGAAAACTTGATCCATGATTTGGTTTCCTGTTGTCATTTCTGTGTGAAACACGTCACACATCACAGTCCCACCAGTGGTGCTCTGCCTCTGATCAGTTTACAAGTTGTCCTGTGTGACGGTACGCAAGCCAAACATGGTTTATATTAAGTTATCCAGGGTGACACATCTCGACCAGCACACACACACACACACACACACACACACACACACACACACTTCGTCTTTGGCCGTCGTCCCAGAAATTCATATTCTGCACTGAAGTCGGGGTAAGATGTCTGGGCAGGACTTTTAAAAGCTGGATGAGAGTGGGCCATTTAGAAATGATACAGAAAAAAAAAGATGATGGTTGAGATGTTGTTCTCAAAAATATTATCGAAATAAGCATGAACGTGTTATTTGTTGTTTTTATCGTCACGTCTTGCATTTGTATAAACAAGAAGAAAATGCAGATACAGAATCCAGACCTGACTGTCTGACAAGCGAGGGTAAAATAAGTCAAAAACCAGAGTTTTTCCCACAAATAGAGGACTTTATTATCGGATTGAGTGCAAAGGAGCGACTGCATGTGGATGAGAGGGTTCATCATCACACTACAGCTCAGTGATGGAGGATCATCCGTCCAGTTCCTCGCTGCTGAACACATCGGAGGTGACGTCATCATATAAAAAGGTTTGCTTTACGTTTCTCCTGAAATCACCAGCTTTGTGTTTGGCATGGACGGTTTTGCTCCCGGGTGCGGATGGCGTGGCATCCAGTTAGGTGTGAAGGAACAGGGAATCATGGGAAGGAACTACGAGTCTGGACTCGACAGGACTTTACTCCTTGGAGAACATGTGCAGGACCAGGTCGCACACGCGGTGGCTGTAGCCGAACTCGTTGTCGTACCTGCAGACACGAGAGCGACAAGCGGTCAGGGAGGCCGGAAAAAAAAAAAAAAAAAAAACGTACAGAGAGGGCAACGTTTCAGACATTTAAAGAAATCACAACGGGCCTCGACACTCACCATGAGACCAGCTTGACGAAGTGCTCGTTGAGTGCAATGCCGGCGCCAGCATCAAAGATGGAGGAGCGAGTGTCGCTGTTGAAGTCTGTGGACACGACCTGAAGACGACCAGATGACAGAACTTAAAACGACTGACCAACGGTTTCAGGTCTCATCGGACAATATGAGAAATTAAGTGAGAAATGTGATGAATTGTCTTGTGTTATTTTAAATTTTCTTTCATGCGACCACCATGTTTCCTTCACGTTCATACAAATCCCCGCCAGGCGGTCTGTACCTGGTCCTCTGTGTATCCCAGGTATCCCTTCATGGGTCCCTCAGCGGCGGCCTTCACCACCTTCTTGATGTCGTCGTACTTGGCCTGAAGAAGTCCAGAAGGAATTAAAACTCATGTTTAAAGGATGTTGAAAATATTGCATCAGAAAGTTGGACACCATGAAAATTTGGTTTTAAAAAGATTTTAATTTCACAATTAAAGAGCTGCTGCCTCCTTTGGTGGAAAGGAACTCATTGAGAAACAAAACAAAAATAACTCCTCTAACCTGCATCGATCTCGAGGCGTTTATGTGTAAAAACTGAACTTTTAAATGAATGTAAGATATTGAAGATCCAAAATGTCAGGTTTGGTGGGAGTAGAACAATGACCATTTCCCTAAAAAGACTTTTTGTTTTGTCAAAGTAAAAAGAAAAATAACAACCTTTTTTTGCATTTGGGATTATATCCAGATTAAATGAAACTTGAGATTTCAGTTTATTATCTGTCAACAACCACAACAGTTCAGTGTTCGACACGATGCATCCACCATGGGAGAGAATATGATTTATATTAAATGTCATCTTCAAGAGGATATTATCAACTAATCAGAAAGACGGGCAAAAAACCACATCGTATGGTGACGGATTGGATTAAAAGTTGCATCTCTAATATTAAAAAGGTCAAAGTCTATGTAAATAAAATGAAAAAAAATTATTCTAATCACTGCTGTATTATGGTATTTTAATAATCCAAACGGAAATCAATCTTATAGCTTTGCGTTGTGATCTAAAAGTCATGTGTGGCACTCACAGGCTTCTCCAGACGGACGGTCAGGTCAACGACGGACACGTTGGGGGTGGGAACACGGAAAGCCATACCGGTCAGTTTGCTGTCGGACCAGAAGAGGTCAGAATCAGTCCCAGAGTGAGTTCACATACATTTATACTAAATCTGTAGAGGGAGGGGAGAGGTACCCGTTCAGCTCGGGGACGACCTTGCCCACGGCCTTGGCGGCTCCGGTGGAGGCGGGGATGATGTTCTGGGCGGCGCCGCGGCCGTCTCTCCACAGCTTACCGGAGGGACCGTCAACGGTCTTCTGTGTGGCGGTGACGGCGTGGACGGTGCTCTGGAGGAGAGGAACAAGATGGGTCGCATCGTGTTACGTGTGATGACGCTGGCGACAGTTAGAAAAGCTGCTGAGCTGCTGTTCCTCATTGCCCAACTTTCCTAATTGTATTTATGCTGTAAAGCTCCACATAGTTGACGTTTATGATTCTTTCTAATAGTTTAAAACGGCGGCTGTGTTGAGTGGTTTCTGTTCTTACCATGAGACCCTCAACGATGCCGAAGTTGTCGTTGATGACCTTGGCGAGGGGAGCCAGGCAGTTGGTTGTGCAGGAGGCATTGCTATCGAAGCAAAACAAGAAATATGTAAATACAATGATATTAATTTTCTTCCTCTGACGTCATCAGGCTAATCCTGGATTGTTTATGTATTAATACAAAACCTATTGAACTGGACCATTTGCCACGAGTTCAGACCCACCTGACAACCTTCATGGAGTTGTCGTACTTCTCGTGGTTGACGCCCATGACGAACATGGGAGCGTCGGCGCTGGGGGCAGAGATCACCACCCTCTTGGCGCCGCCCTTCAGGTGAGCCTGGAGGAAAACAACAACATCTTCACATGAGCCACATCAGATTTCAGGCGATATCAATAACGTCGCAACACAAAGTATTTGGTGAAAATCAGTTCAATTTGTGACGACGGGCTCACTTACGGAGGCCTTCTCGATGGTGGTGAACACACCGGTGGACTCCACGACGTAGTCGGAGCCAGCATCGCTCCATTTGATGTTGGCGGGGTCCCTCCTGTGGGCGAGGGCACGCGGAGGTCAGAGAGCTGAAGTGCAACGACAAACTGTGGAGGAATGTGCGGGGTACGTACTCGTGGAAGACCATGATGTGCATGTTGCCGATGACCAGCTTGCCGCCCTCGGCCTTCACCTCTCCGTGCTTCCACACACCGTGAGTGGAGTCATACTTGAACATGTAGACCTGCGGCGGGAAAACCAGTAGATTAATAAAAAAACCTCATTGAATTTTCCCCACAGGCACACGCCAAGCACATATGTTTAAATAATCCCACAAAAGTATTCATGAAAATGAGTTTTTCTGTGATGCAAACAGGAAGTCTTCTCACCATGTAGTCCAGGTCGATGAAGGGGTCGTTGATGGCTACCACCTCGACCTTGCCACCCATGGCGGCGGCGCGGGTCACCAGACGGCCAATACGTCCGAATCTGAAACGCAGGAGGGAATCAGGTCAGTGAGGATGGAGGGAGGAAACGACAGGAAGCTTGAGTCCGGAGCTTCTCATGAAACACAAATAGTTGTGTTTAATGACTAATCATCTATTCTTCTTCCTGTAAATTGGAATCAGAGTCTACTTATAATCCACTAAGGCATGTTGCATGGAGTCGAGTTTCGAGGGGAAACGTCTGACTACAGAAGCAAACTCCAGTAAAACATCCTGGTTTTGTTACGGTGCAACATCAACACTGACCAGTTGTTTAGTTCTTCATTGACAAACCCAAATGACATGAAAGCTTTTAACTTGTTTCCACCTTTCACTTTTCACTCCTTCACATACAGCACGGCGCAAAGTCGACTTTATCACTGGAAGTTAATGTGGAGCTGACTTTGCAGCCTCGGGGTGACAAACGTGCAGTCACTTGGAGAAGATTGAATCCTTTGCTGTAAAGTCGACCAAATCCCTCCAGTTGTCCAAACTGAATTATTCATAAAGCTTTTCTCATATTTTATGAGGCAGACACGTCGTCTTATCTCTCTGACCAGCAGGTGGCAGCAAACTACCAACAACCGTGAGGAGGGGTCACCACAGAGGACGACTGGCCCATACAAGGCCTCCAACCTTGGATGAAGATAACAATAGTTGGCACCGGCTGTGGAAAGCCTGTTTATGCCTAATATAGGAGCCGTCATGGTGCTTCCAACAGCGAGGGGGGCCCTGGAACCGGGGCCAACCGAGGGGGACAGACTCCAGCAGAGCAAATCCTGAGTCTCATATCATGTGAAGTTTGAGAAAAGAGGCTAAAACGATCTTCCTCTATGAACTTTCAGATCACAGGAGGTTCGGGTATTATATTGTGAGCATGCAGACGTAGGTGAGGGCAATGTGACCTGCTCTCTGCAGATTAAACAGCAAAAAGGTTGCATTTTTAGTTTAAAAAAAAGGGGATTTTTTTATGTGGTATATAGACTTTCCCAGCTTTTTATAAATTTTTATATTAAATCAGACAATTTTCACTGCATATCCAATACGTTATTTAACTTCCTTTTTTCCTTCAGATTTTCACAGATTAAACAAAACTGAAAACGCATATCGTACCTGCAGCTCGAGTTTCAAAATGTAAAGTAGCTAAAAACATTTTTCTTTTTAAATTGTCCAAGTATTTGACCCCTCCTGCAGGGTAAAAATACTCATCAGCCATCTTATCTCAAAGCAAAGGAGTCCGGACAGCGTGTTCCCTGGAACTGGCCCCAGCTCTATCGGACCCTTCATCGCTCTCTCAGGATTTCCCCAGTCGGTCGAGTGACCTTGTATTTGTTGGATCATCTAAAGTAATCAGATGCTAGAACCACTTCAACTGGCTCCTCTCGATGTGGAGGAGAAACCGAAGAAGAGCGAGGGTCACCAATGTGCCACCACCTCTAATCACTCCCCAGTAACAGCTGACCTCCTCCACCATCTTTTTTTCCTAGACAAGACCAGGGACTCTGTGACGGCACAAAGAGAGCAACATCGTCTGCAAAGAGCCGAGACACCAGCTGCAGGCCTGCCCGTGAAAAGCAGGCGTGGAGATGCGAGCAGCGTGTTCCAGCGGATCCAAAAGTATAAACGATGTGAAGCAATAGGATTTTTTAACATTACCAACTTCAAGACCGACGACCGAACACACTGACTTTGCCACTATGTTGTTTTTCGGATGTGTAACTTTTTAATTAGCAACTCTGACCTGGATAAAGCAGGAATGGAAGAAGGATTAAAGGATTTTCACGTCCACGTTGACCTTTTAAACGGTGGCGTGTCTTATTTTGGACTCGCTGTACAATTGTCTCTCGTCACTGGGCAAAGTTTCGCACCGTTTTTTTACCTCCGCCACACACATGAAGTGTGTAATATGAAGCAGTGTTATATATAACAGGAGACGTGCCAGGACAAGATCACACGCCGCACCAAGACACCTGTCTGCAAATTTTTTATTATTTATTTAATCCCCATCCAGTTGTTTCTTTACTCATGTCGACTTTCCTTCTAGAGAAGCATGAAACTGTTGTTTTGATGCAATATCAAAACCCGGACAATGGAAACACGACAGACCACATTCAGGCCTGTATCTGGTTTGTGTCCTGCACCTTCAGCGACTCAGTTAGTTGAAGGAAACAAAGCTTTATTGAAAAGTGCCCGCTCTCACAGGGCGTTAAGCAAACCTGCCGATGGGCATGCGGGTTTCTGCGTCGAGCTTTAGGAAACCACCGAGCAGCCATAAGGCCGAAATGGACCACAGCCCATCTGCTGTTGGTGTCGGCCCAGCATGGAGGAGTTCAATCTCCCTGCAGCTCCACAGCTGCTCCAGCGAGGAGGAGGAGGAGGAGGAGAGATGAAGAGTTTCACCAGCAATCTGAGAGCGACTGAGAGGCGTATACTTGCACACACCAGGCAGGCTGGCATGATCTCTGAACTTCAGCAGGAAAGGTTAGGGAGTTAAAATTAGACGAGGGGAGAATAAAAGGAATGTGACAGCTGAAGGGAGCAGAGATACAGACGAAGAGGGGGCGAGAGGAGAGGCCTGAAGGGTGTGGAAGAAAGGAGGAGGAGAGGAGAGGAGGAGGGGGGGGATGCCAACCGTGACACCACAACACCGCCGGACTATAAATAACCAGAGAATAGACGGGTCCAGAGTCCCGTCCTGCATTTAGACAAGAGTCTCCGAAGAAAAGCAGCCGGGGCAGGACTGCAGATAACCTCAGCAACAAAACACTCAATCCTCCTTTAAATACTGGACAATGACCCCAACTGACGCTTTCTCGTCCTCCCAGGCTCTGCTTATATTTCAACTCCTTCATCACCTTCTCATCATTTAAAACCCACAAAGAAGCGACGGTTCTTCTTTTAGAGAAGCACGTTTACATGCCGCCGCCTCTCGAGGAGCCGTGGAAGCCTCTTGTCTTACAGAGACACAATAAGCAACAGTTAACGTCTTCGGCTTTGCTTTTCCCTCTGTGCTCGTCAGTAAAGCTTCTCTGATCATCAATGCATCAGAGTCTAAAAGTATCAGAAGATGCCAAAATATCTGAAACATCCAGTTTCGCTCCAAAGTTTTTTACTTTCATGATCATTTCTAAATACCTACAATTTTATATTATTTTAATGCAAGATTCAGTAAGAACACGTTTTTAATATTCTATGGGATTTCTAAAGTTCAACACAAGTTAATGAGCCCCTATTAGTACAATTAACTGGAGCAATTCAACAACTAATGTCCATCTCATGGTTAGAATCAATTCTTACAATCTATTTTATCAACTATATTTGTTTCAAATATGATTAAATGAGTAAGTTCTCAACCATCTATTATTGTCTTCAGCAACTCGAGCACCAGTAAAAGTCTTGGTTTTCCAACAGCTGCTGTTTCAATTTCCAAACTGGCTTCCTGACAGCATTTTTATATAGTTAGTTAGAAATATCAGGAATATTTTAATTATCATTATATTCCACCATGAGTCAGCAAGATGCCAACTGATTAGTTTACTCCGACTTTCATATATAAATACCTTTTAAATGTACCAACAACTCTAAACATTTTTACTTATTGACAAAATACTTCAGTTTGTTTATTTATCAACGAACAAGGAAACATTTGGTAGATAATTAAGTTTCTTTTAACTGACTGACCTACTTTCCACCTCAGAAAAAGGATTTAATAAAAATGAGATTTCTTGACTCAAGACTGAGAAGTTATGGGAACATTGTCGGACTCCTCTGTCCCTGAAGGCCTTCAGCTCTCCTACGGTGAAACATCAGTGATTTGAGGGATATCAAAATCTTTCTACGCTTACATCACAACGTAACATTTAAAAAAGAAAAACTACATTTTAACTTGTTAGATATCCTGAGGGGCTTTATTAACCTCTTAGAAACTTTTGACAGAACAGAAAATTATGAATTTAGTTCGATTCAAACATAAAATGTGATGCATTCGCCAACATTAATTTGCAATTAAATGAATCATTGCAACACTAAGTTACAGTGATTTTGGATTATTGCTTTGCAGTGTCTAGTTTTATTACTTTCTTTTGTAAATTAGCAGCAAATCACTTCAAAACTTGTGGACTAATGGGAAGGAAAACCTTTTGATACCATGAGCCTCCAAAGTCTCAGGATGGGCAGTAAAATACATAAATAGAAGAAATACTAAGTTACTTGGAGGTGACACAGACCAGCCAGAGAGAAACTTGGTGGAACAAAAAGTGACACATCCAAATTAAACAAACAAAAAAAAATAAGAGCCAAAAGAGGCTCAGAGAGACAAAACTGCCACTTTAAAGCTGAAATGACTTCTGTGCTGGTCGGGCTGTTCAACAGTGTTTCCATCATTATGATGAGACTTTTAATGACAACAGTTTAATACATTAAACTCTTTAAAAGGAAGTTAAAGTTCAGCTCACCCATTGATTCCAATCTTCACCATTTTGACTGATGTGGTCTAGTCCTCACTGGAAAACACAAAAAGTCAATATTTCATAAATGTTTCCCCCAAGAGAACCAAAAACCTTAGAACCAACATTTGAAAAGTCACTGTGAGGGTGTGTGTGTAAGTGTGTGCGGGTGTGCGTGTGCGTGTGCGTGTGCGTGCGTGCGTGCGTGCGTGTGTGTGTGTGTGTGTGTGTGTGTGTGTGTGTGTGTGTGTGTGTGTGTGTGTGTACCAGGTGTGTGGATGCTCCTCGGTCTGTGTCCTCGGGGGGAGAAGAGAGCGCGGGGACGAGCAACGGGAGGCCCCTGCTTTTATCCACCCTGTCTCCAAGGAGGTTGGGGGAAGCCACGCCCCCAAGTGCCAGGAGGCGACGCGAGGCCACGCCCCCGACCCCCAGCAGGGGGTGGGGGGGTGGGCACGCCCCCTTTACACGACCCACTGCCAAGTTCAACACAAGTTAAAACATTTAATCTTACTGTTAGATGTAAGAACTACCCAACTTCTTCTTCTTGTTTGTTTTTTTTACTAAGTAAACTTCTGTATTCATCCACAGTCACTTCATTCACATTCATGCATTCAATCAGTCAATGACATGAATAGTCACTAATCGAATCATTGACATGTCAAGGAACAATTTAACATGAGACATAGGGAGATAAAGGTTGACAAGGTAAAACATAAAGTACATAAAATAAAAACAACAAATAAAAATTGTCCTCTGATTAAGGTCTTTTGAA
The DNA here is from genome assembly GCF_963383615.2 of Lipophrys pholis. Classification (NCBI taxonomy): domain Eukaryota; kingdom Metazoa; phylum Chordata; class Actinopteri; order Blenniiformes; family Blenniidae; genus Lipophrys; species Lipophrys pholis. The sequence continues at coordinate 5,863,102 of NC_137643.1, read as the reverse complement.
ATAGTTCACAATCTACATAATAAACAACAAGTTTTCACCTAAAATACAAGATATACACATATATTAAACAACAATGTACCACTCTATCTACTCAATAGTACTTATCCGCCGCACAAAGTAGTTCCTGAGTGGAGGATCAACCTTGTGGTTGCTATGCAACAAAACCAAGGATCAACCAACCAGATTCATCAATATGATCCTCAATATACAGTATAGCCTCTATATGAGGGGTGGGCAACACAGTTTCTCAAGGGGCCACATAAAAAATACCAGTACTAACATACTAATGTAAAAGAAAAAAAAGACAATTTAAATGTAGTAAAGAACCACATGCATCATGCACACTAACTTTCATTTAGTTTACAGTTTCTCAGTGACACCAAGAGATCAAGCACAGTCAAAGGGCCAGGTATTGTCCCTGTGCCTTCTGATGCCTGCAATATATAATATACACAGTACATATAACTGAATTACTTTGATGAAAATAAGGACATGTATTAAAATGATATACAACACCGGTATGAGTTACGTTGGCACACAAGAATGATTTTTAGCAGTGTGCCTTGTCTTTTTGCTGTTCAATTCTTTAGAGATTCCACTATACCCTAACCTAACCCCAACTCATTATCATGAGTTAGAATACATTTCTAGGTATCTGCAGATCAGATTTTAAGCACGCATCTATCAGGGTGTTTGTATTATTCTCTTTGTATTTGCAGCGAGTGGCGGCTAAACTCTCTCTGCGCTGTCAGCACAAAAGTCACATGCAAAGAGTCTGATGAAGGTAGAGGTCAAAATATTGATGGAAACCAGATGCAGCTGATCTTTAAACTGGACCTCTGGTCCAAAATCAGAGCTGTAAAGGCCTCGTTGCAGCCCTCCCGTCCCGCCTGGTCTCATGTTCTCCGTATGACTGTGTGGGTCGTGTGACGGTGTGGTATCTGCTGCTGCATGCACGCACAGAGAGGAAATGTCACGGCGGGTTCACTAAGCTTTAAACCGACACAGTCACAGTCCCACTGCAGGGCAGTTTCATATACTCTGACCATCGGCTTCTTCTATTGATATAGCGTCACAAAATAAATCTGCAGAAGAACTCCCAGATCGACGTAGACAGAAGAAAACAGAGCATGACTCCAGCATTTCACTTCAATATGTGTCTGGATAATTCGTTGCCGGCATGCGAGATATACTTTAGGGATACAATTAACGATATATTTGTCACCAGCCTGCACAGCAGAGAAAAAAAACAACCGATTGTTTTAACGTTTGAGCGGAGTGGCGGTGCTGTTCGTCTCCAGTCTAACTCCTACAGAGACCCCCTCCAGGTCTATTTCTGGGTAATCCGTCTGCAGGTCTGCCAGATCTCCAAACACCACGTCTCGCACTCGTTACACTCTGTCGACACGATGCAGCAGCGTCTGCCCGACGCTCTTATTGATCATGTAGTCAGGGGGATTTATCAGGCTGAATGGTTTCAACACTTTCAGAGGATATTTTCACGGCGCCGACATTTCGGAGAATGTCTTAAAAATGTTTGAGGAGACAAAATGTGTGGAGCCTCCCTGATGTTTAGGACCGAAGCCCAGAACAGCTTATTGGAGACTGAAAGTCCAAGAACTTCATTTCAGGCACGTGACATTGAAACGTTTTGTGCATTCACAGAAATAACCATATACAGACACACGTATCCAAAAATATATACAACATTTGATGATGAAATAACTAAATTATAGCTTATGAAAATATATTTATACAAAACATATGGTTAAATACACACACATATACACACACACAACTCATATCCCACCAAACTGCCTGCAGGGGAAACACAGAAAGACACAAAGAGCCGCTGTCTGTTGGCTCAATTGAAGAGCAGTTACTATTCCACTAGAATCATGTTCACTGAAAGAGAAACTCCCCGACAGCACTGAAGCTGTGACACAGGTTTATAATGAACTTTTTAAGAGTTATCTACATGAGGTTGCTTCAAGAAGAGCTTAGATCATAATTCTAGAGGATCGTCTTAATGAGGGAATGGCGGAGTAACTTTCCCAAGTAACTAGTCACTTTTGGTATTTGGTTTTAAACAAGTGACTGGGATCATTAAGACATTTAAAGAGAGGAAATGTTTAATTTCCAAGTAATTCAATGAGTGCACACTAAAGGGTTAAAATCAAATCACAATGGGGTTTTTTTGCAACATTTTTCATAAAAGTGGAGAGAGTCCATGTTTACAGCTGGGATATGATTATCTACAATAAAGATTACGTATCATGGTGTTACATGGGGCGTTTGGGAGCTCACAATGTGTCAGAACCTCCTCACACTGTCGGCTGATGAACACACAGTCCTTCAAGTCAGCAGAGGGTGAAGTAAAGGTCAGCCTATAAATAAGACGCCCAGCCTTCTGCTCTCTTCGTATAGACTCAATATGTCAAAGGGTGTGACATTTGGAGGGCCGACGGAGAGCCGGGCACCTCCGGTCAGGGGTCAACGATACCCCGCCATCACAAGGGGGGGGGGGGGTCAATGGAGATAAGCTCGGTGCGAATGACTGAATGAATGGCGAACAGCTCACAGGAGCAGAGCGGAGATAAATATGGCTCCTTTGTGAATGTGCACACGAGTGGTGGGGTAACAGAGTACATACCTGCAGTTTATGCAAGGTCCGGCCTGATAGCTGCTTTGTCTCTGGTCAGGGCCGCTCTGATAAGTCACATGATCCACGCGGTCTTATCAAGGCGGTCGGAGGTTGATAAGCTTGGCTACTTTCTCATGTTTGTCTCTCAGGCCGTGCGAACGCAGTTGGAAATTCACAAACCACTTTGTGACATTTTCCGGAGACGTCAGAGCTCCTTCTGACCCGAAGGTCCTCTTCTGTAAGCCGCTCCTCTTAACGGTTTGAGTCCCACCACGGTTGAAGTCAAACCCGCCGCCTAAACTTGTTGAATACTCCAGTTTGATCCAGTAGAGGTCAAAGTTCAAAAAAGTTCCTTAAAGATCCCTAATCTGTCCTAAAAGAGCAGAAAATACTCTAATAAGACATTTTTTTTAACAAGTCCCCAAAAGTTCGGACTTGGGAAGTCAAATATTCATTCATCTCCTGTACCCAACTTTATCAAATTTAAAGTGCTGGAGGGTTGAATGTGCACACTGGACAAGCTGCCAGTCCATCACAGGATGAAAACAAACACAGACAAACAATCACCTTTGACTTTTGATTTATAGAAGCTCCTTCTAATAAGAATGTCTGAGGAAAACTAAACACACACACACACACACACACACAAGGAACATGCAAACTCCATCTAGTACTTAGCCTTAAGCCTGATTCTAATGTTAAACAGTAGTTTAGTGAAATAGTGTCTTTAAGAGTTGACTAAGTTATTTATCTCACAATCTTGTGTTGTTGTTGTTCTGTATGTTTTTCATTAAAAAGACTGTTTGATGTTTAATTACATTAATAAACAAGAGTCATCTACTTTTAATTGACACACGTCCACTAATACACAGGGAATAAAATGAACCAAACCTCGGGGATCCAGATGTATGTGGCACTGATTTCAGGATTTCTCACTAGAAAGATTCAAGAAACATTCTTGTTTTCTCAAGGAAGATGTGTGTTGAAGTCTGATTCTTATAGTCCAACCACTGCATTAAGGTCAAGAGTTTGTGTTTGAGCTTATTGGCGTGGGAAAAGCATATAAAAGACAAAAGAAATAGTCTTTGGGTCAGAGGTGAAATAAACAGGCTTACATCGGGCAGTTTGTTGTCTCTTGCACAGACAAACACATCCAAAAGTCAGCAGGCATGCAGGCCTCCTTAACAGCAGGTAATCCAAACAGGTAAAAGGCTGCCGGCAGGACACAAAGAGAAGAGACGTTCCTAAAAACACAAAGAAAAACTGAAAAGGAAGACAATGCTTGATGATGAAAGAAACTATGAGAACGCCTTAACCACTTTCCCATTGCGTTGCCCTTCATGGTCTCACATGAAACCATTGAATCCGAGTCGCCCCGGGAGGTTTAGACTGTTTATGTGGGTGACCTTTAATGATTTCATTTTTAAGCTGATGACATTTATTGTATTTGCTTTTCATTAAAGAGCAAATGTGACAGTGGGCGTGGGAGAAAGAAAGAGGAAGACATGGCCCGAAAGGTCAGGAAGCAGATCTGAGCCCGGAACACGGCGAGTGAGCGACGACACCTGCTGAGCCAAAAGAAACACACAGCATCCCCATCTTACACAGAGCCTTGGCTAGATCACATCTTAGAAGACCTAAACATACATAACTTTGCACAATCAGACCCGGCGAAAATGTGGATAATTTGGACTCACTCGCTATTTGTGGGAGTGGCAACAGAGAGATGGACAGGCAGCAGAAAAAGAGGAAGGAGGATGGACTAGAAAAATATGTTCACCTATTTCTCTTCCTCATTTCATTCTTGTGAACTATTATAAACTTGTAGAAATGTGTTTGTCATGAGTGGAGAACACTCGGCACTTCCACCGCTCATCCCACAAATGTATTTGTCTGAAAAACATGGCGACTAATTAAATTATTATGAAATACATTTTTTTTTGCCAATAAGAAAAATTCGTAAAACAAAGGAACAATCATCCAAATTCCAATTTCCATTTTTTTTTCTGCAATGCTCAGAGTAAAAAACAAAAAAAGGAAAAACATTTTTTAACCACTGTGACGTACCCTTGCTGTGCCACATTTCCATCGCACTCTGAATTCAACATGCGGCACGTTGCATTATAATAAGATCTATTAGAACCATATGAAGAACCCGTTTGTTTACCAATTTTTTAAGTTGTTTCTTCACAGTGAATTCTGAGTCACTGACGTAAGGCGACTTTTCATTCTCATTTTAATTTTGAAGGAGACAAAGGGAGAAATGTTGCTGTGAGCCAAAAAGAGTGTGTTACTATAGCGACATGTTCTGCTTGCTTGCTTTCACATATACACACTGTTAAAGAAATATCGAGGAGGGGCTCACAGCTTTTCAAGCGATATCACGAGCATAAACAAGTGCGTTACCATAGCAACCCATTGTACTTACTCTCTCTCTCAATACATACTGCGAAGTATTTGTGTATCTATCTCATGAGAGAGATACCTCATAGAGTTGTTGGTACCAGGGTACCTATAAAAATAATGTTTACATGTGAGCAATCTTGATTTACTTGCATCGTTAACTCTCTGGAGTTTATTTCAGAATTGGAGCTGCATCGTCTGCACCAGAGGATTTTATACAAACTAAGGGAATAAGATAAAACTACAAGGTGAGTGAATACAAACCAGCTGAAGGTCATTTCATTCAAACATTTGGAGAAAAAAAGCTGAGACTACTTTCGATTACAACACGAATGATAGTAGTCAGAATTTCTAAAACTGACGTCTTCAGAATCCACTTGAATGAAGTGAGCTGACATCACAATCTGGAGGATGTGTAGAGAAAAATGAGGGCAGAAGAGGTTCAAGGACAGATGGAGGAGGTGTAGGGGTCGATCGATCGAGGAGGAGAACAGAGGAACAAAAAGGCCTTTTTCTCTCTACACAGACACTTGATCTGCATTTCAGCTTTAAGTATGAAATCCTCTTTTCACAAATGACATGGACACAGTCTAGTAAAGAGAGGACGTGTTCATTGCTGTGTGGCGCCCTCTAGCGAGAGAATCCGAACCTGCTGAGGTACGTGGAGACAGATCATCTTATTTGTAGTAAATCAGATCAGACACAATGTATTGTCCTAATTGTTTTGTTTTTTTGTTGTTGTTTTTTTTGGTCATCTGAATGTTTTTTGACAGTTTTTGCTGTCATACATGTTTGCTTATATTTATGTTGACAATTTAAAGACGTTTAAATCAGATCTATTACGGAATGAAATCCACAAAATTCAGTTTTAAACGCTAGTAAAGCCTGGAAATTGGCTTTCAACTTCAGTACAGCATATATCACAGCACACGATTGAATCAAACTGAAAGACTTGAGCACTTAAAACTCCATCTGTAAGAAAAGATGTGGTTAAAGATCATACAGGGAAGGTGGGAAAGCAGATAAGTGGAGCTTCTGTTAAAGGTCTAACTTGGACAGCTCACTTGCAGGTTGTGAGTAGAAGTGTGTGATTATCTCATTAAATAATATTCAGCATGTCTGCAGCCTCTCCAGTTGCCACTTTAACCCACCTTCACCCTGCATGATGAAGAGCATCGGTCTTCATGGAGCTGCAGAACTCCTTCTCGGCTGACATGTCTGCTGGCAGACGGACGGCGTGTCGTCCTTGTCTCGTCCTCTGTCACAGGAAGGACCCTCTAATCAGCTCTGCAGAGAGGATGCTGGGATAACTGGCAGGAGACCAGGTGAGGAGAGGTAAATGAGACGGGATGGATGCTGGCCGGGCGAGCGCTCTGGCATTTCCCATTCATAATTCATTCGCCGGGTTGTTTATTCGTTCACACTGCTCAAACTGTGTTTTTCAACCATTAACCCATGGGAAAACTTATGGAAATCTGGGAGGAGGAGGAGGAGGAGGAGGGCTGATAATGTAATGTCTGCAGTGTCACCGAGGCCTTTGAACAACGGCAGCTCCTCCAATTCTCAAAAGAATAAAAACATCTTTGTTGGGCTTTAAGGATGCCACAGTCTCTTTACTTTAGGCTGTCAAGCCAATTTTAAGTCTTGAAAACAATACAAAACAGCTTTTAGACGGCTACACTCAACTGCACACGTTCATCATCAGGTTTATTATTACGACCTGGAGCGTGTGAGGTAGTCAATGTTTAGAGGAGGAGCAGGTTGAGTCCATTAAGAAAATGAAAACTGACATGTGGTTTCTGAAACTTCAACAAAGAACCAATGTGGCACCATTTAAAAGGCAAACAAAGAAAATGTCTAACAGTACCAGAAGTATTAAAAAAAGGAAAACAGCAGAAAGTGGAAAGGTCATATTGGAAATGATAACTTATTGTATGTTATCTCTAAAAGTTCTACTCAGTTTTCTGCAAAAACCCAAGAGTCATGTTTCAGATTTCCGTGTTGCCCACAGGACAACATGTCTGGTTTGTCCTGAGGAAACAGTCCAAGGTTTGGCTTTTCTCTCTCCGAGTGCCAGTTGCTCGGCTCGGCCCGAGTATCGGTGAACTCAAGCCTCGGGGGCTGTTCAGTTTTGCTTTCAGAGGTCTGCTGAGCGTCCTGAGTGCAGCTTCGGGGACCCTTTAGGCCACAGCGGGGATCCGAGCAGCGGGACGACACTGTGAGCAGGAAAACAAAGAGTATTGATCCCGCTGGACTCCCGCGTGGGATCAATCATCATGGCATTTACTGTGAAGCTCTGTGAAGCCCAGGAGCTGCTGCTGGACTCGGTGTGTGTCGGTGTCTGTGGGGGTGTTGGGTGTGCGATGGTGTGACTTTTATCTTTCACGTCGCACCGCTGCAGCCACTCCAGACGAGAAGACAGTGCTGATAATGTGTCACGTTTGTGTGAAGGCTGAACCGAAGCAGCAGCCTTTATAGTGCTCAACAAAAGCGGGTAGCTCAGATATGCAACTGCAAACGCTGTTAATACAGCAAAATATATATATATACAAATTAACAAATTATTAGCCAGTAATGCCACTAAAGAAGCAGCAGCGAACTAAAATCAGAGTTTAAAGTGATTTTGGCTGCAGAAGCCACTTTTTCCTCAACACCAAATAATCAGTTAGATGTAAACCAAAGGTAATATTTTCAAATAAAATCTCTTATGATCCTGAGCATATCAAGGTAAATATGAAATTGGTTTTATTACACTTTTAGGGCGATTTTGGCAGCAGAAGACATAAAAAACACCTTAGTCATCATTGTTCACAATTCACTCGGTACAAACAGTCAGAAACATGAAGAAATTGGTTACGCTAAGTCGGTCACTTTAATCAGCAGGAGGCAGAGACCAACAACAAAACCAAAAAAAAAAAAAAAAAAAAAGAGTGTGAATATGAGAATAACGTCCATCAAAATGGACTGAAGCGAAGCAGCAAAATTTACGTTGCTTCACAAAAGACTCAAACTCAGATCTGTTAAAATAAGCTTCATTTTTATGAAGAAAATAAATGCAGTTCAAGGTGATTTTGCAGAATGCATAAAAATATCTGATCTCAGTTTGATAAACAAAACAAAAATAGAGCGAAAAAAAATGGATGAAACCAAAACTGGAACCTTTATGAGGCCGAAGAAAAGAAGTTAGCTGAAACTTCTAACAAGATTAAAATACCATTAATCACAAGTTAATGTCATCTCGCTAAAGTTCATAGTTCTGGTAGCATTGCTTTCACTTTTAAATTTGCAAGCGTTTAAAACGACAGAGTTTCTCTAAATACATTCACTATATCCTCGTGGTCAGATGTGGGTCTTCAGTCCTGCTCCTGCATATGAGATGAATTATGTTTCCCCTGCGAGCTGAAGCCTCTTTAAGCAGTCAGGGGGAACGTTTAAGAAGAGAAGTCCTCCTTTTCCGCCTGCCAAGGACAGGATTACCCAGCAGAGCGCCTCGCTGCCGCTTTCACCTCGTCCCTACCCTCGACCGGGCACACGCCCTCTGAGGAAGATCTTTCCCTCCGACCTGGAGCTTAACCTCAATCTGACCTAAACGTCTGTGGACGGCTGCCAGAGGTGACCGAGTTCTGACGACGTGACGGAAAACAAGTGACGTGGAGAAATCTGGCATCTTTGCATTTGATTTATACCGGTTCAGCCTGTTCGTCATCATTCAGTGTCTCCAGCTCTCCTGTCCAGGAGTCGTTGGGTGAACGCCTCGTGTCACTACTTTACTTACAGTTCACCCTTCAGTGGTCAGTGTGCGCTCACAGCTTCTCTGCAGATCTCAGGAAAACCAGGACGGAACACTTCCTAGACTTTAGAGCAGCAGAGCTGCCCCCCCCTTGGTTTTATTTTGGAGGTGGAAGAGTGCTTCCCTGTAATGTTTCGGCACATCGGAGATTAAAGAGCGAGTGCAGCCTCTTGAGGCGAACGAGCAGGAGTTTAAGGAAGGAAGGTTCAGACCTGTAGGTCTAGAGATCTGTGCAGACTAAAGTGTGCTGCAGGAGATGTAACGGAACAGTAAATTAACACTTTCAGGTGCAGTCACAGGCAAAGAAACAGAGCAACACATCAAGTCCCGCGTTTTATCCACATTTACAGAACACTTTAGTCTGCACTGATCCCTGGCTGCTCTCTATTCTCCTGCTGAAACGTATTTCTGCACAAAATTCATTCAATACACTCGCCACACAGTCGCCCTTTTACTTTGGTATCACACACATTTAATAGCCGTTTGAAGAAAATACTTTTATTGTTTAAATAACCATGTATAAATGTGCTTTTATAGTAATTACCTTAGTTGAGCTCATAAGCATGAAGGTTATATTATTGTTGATAGTAAAAAAGTAAAAAAGAAACTTTCCAATATTTGTCTGAATAAATGACAAAAAGATTGACTCAGTCATGTGGATGTTTTGTTGTTATGCTCCTGATCAAATGCAATTTAACAGCTATTGTCCACTGAAGAGTCTTTCATCATTTTCTTTTGTCCTCATGCGTCCCCGCACGGACACACAAACAGCCGTCCAATTATACATTCAGGTGCGCCCTGCACACACACACACACACACACACACACACACACACACACACACACACACACACACACACACACACACACACACACACACACACACACACACACACACACACACACACACACACACACACACACACACGCAAACACACTCGCTCCTGACTATAAATAGTCTGTGTGTTTGTCTCCATATGCACATACATAACATTTCCCCTACTTGTCAGCTCTCATTATTTTTCAGCCTCTTTCTCACCTTCTCTCACCACACATCTTCTCAACCTCCAGAATACAAATAACCCTTCTTCCTCCTCCTCCTCCTCTTCTTCCCTCTTATTCCTACAGAAGCTCATATTCCCCGCTCGCTTGAATTCTTTCTCAGCTCTCAGCATGACTCAGACTTTACCCTTCCTCTCCTCCCTCTTCCTCATCCGACTGTCATTTTAACTCTCTCTGGCAACTTTTCCTTCGGAAGTCATCCACTTGCTTGGATTTGAGCTCTTTATTACTCCCAATGTGTTTTCTTACTTTTTGCCCTTATTCCAACTTTGCCTCTGGTCTCCACCAAACACCTCGTGCTTCAAAAACACCGGAAATCTGTGGATCTGACTCCACATTTCTCCTGTGATCTCCACAGGCAGGACATTATATTGTATTTGTGACGTCTGTTAGACCCTAGATATTGTATTTTTAAAGTACGCCGATGCAAATATTATGACTTTTCCACCAGTATTCTTTATATATATATTTGTTTTGACAGTGAAATCTGTGCAGCTGAAAGTGAAGTGACTCATTCTTTTCTGGAAACTTGCCGGTCATTGTTTGGCTGTGACTGTCTGAGACCTGCAGGTATGAGCGCTTGCCACATTTTTCTTTTTTTTTTATTATAAAGAAAGTTGTGCTGATCCAATAAAAACTTCTTTCAAGTACGGAATGTAACTGGCAAGAAACACTTACTTAAATGAGGAATACCTTTCATCATCAACTTCAGTGTCTCGACAGGAAAGATGAGTACATTTAAAAATGGATCTAAATTCACCATGAAGATTAAAAATGAGCAAAACAAACAGGAGACATTTTGTTCAATCAATAGTTTTGAATTTTTCTTGAAAAATACCAAAGGTTGTAGTTGTTTTTCTTCTTTTTCACATTTTTCTTTCCTTTCCCCCCTTTGTTCTTTTTTCCACATTTTCTTTTCTTTTTTCCTTTTTTAAGGATGTAAGTTATAAAAACATTCTTCTGTACGTCAAAGTTTTTGAGATACTTTGTGCAACGCATCAATAACACTTATTTAGAAACTGTATAACATGTGTTTTTATTTTACAGTCGGTACCCCTGGGCCAATAAATTAGAAGAATAAATTGTTAACGTTTACTGCAGACAAAGCTGAAAACGAGAATGCTGAGTTGTCAAAAAAAAAACTGAACAAAAACGCCCAAAGTGTTTTAACATTTTTGGAAGAGAAAACTCAAACGTTGGAAAGTACAAATTCATATAAATGGCCTGCAGTGCATCACTATATCCAGATTGTGTGCAATGCATCGATGAAATGATCCTCTGAAACAAACTGATGATGTATTTAATAAAGAAAAACTCAGAAGCAGCAAAAAAAAAAAAAAAAAAAAGGTAATTGTAATTGATTATTAGTGGAAAATGATAAGTTTTAATTTAGTGTCTTGAGTGGATCCAGGATGTCTCATGATACCTGATATTTACATGCTGACTCTAAGTAACGTAAAGCCACAGCTGAAAGTGAGAGAGCTGAGCCGGCAACAGAGGTGAAATTAGCATTACAGGAATGCCAAAGGTGTATTCAACTTTTTAAAGTAATTTCATATACTTCAATAAGTAACCCCAAGAGGATTAAAATGAACTATCTTTTTTGTTTTTACCAGCCACATGGATTTCACAGGGTGGCAGGTTATGAGCTCCATGATGGTGGAGTAGGGAGGGCCATGTTATGGGACACTCACCACATTGATCGGTGGTCCAGGCATCTGATCAGGATCTGATCCTCCTTCATTGGTGATGTACTAAATACAATCAGCCCAAAGTCAGCCATGGACCTGTGGAGAGATTCTGCAGTCCTACCAAGACAACCTGGAGGAAGTTGAAAGAGTCCGGGACCATGAAGGTTTTTGACCCTGTACAGAATGAGCAGGAAAGAAGATTCAAGATCAAGGACAAATACTGTTATAGAATCCTGTTGGAAAGCATTCAAATCAATACTATGATTTTAAGAGTCAGTCTGAGACGGTCCCTTCAAAAACAATAAGCGGCGTGTGAACTCATGTGAGCCGTCGGTTCGACTCCACAGCTCCGCTGTCCGGGGCTCCACCTCTTCTCGTGGGCAGAAATGAAGATCTGAGTTAATGAAGTCAGGAGCGCCCGTCCTTCCTCGCCCCCTTTAGCTGAATCACCGCCTTTTTATATTCACACTGTGTGACGCTGAGACAGAGGGAGGCAGGAGGGGAACAGCTGCACTGCATTGTCACAGAGAGACTGATGAGCTGGGGAGAGGGAAGTCTATGTTCCTACCCCAAACAGTGCAAAACAGATTACCATCCATCAGTCCGTCAATTCAGCTCAAACTACGACAGCGAGTGGGAGGAAAATGCTCTATGATGTGGTTGTGAACACAAAGAAACAAATGTATGAACTGATGATGGCACGAAGAAAAACAAAGAAGCATCACATATAGAGAGTGTCCTGTTGGACTTATTTTTGGGAACAACAAAATAAGTTACAAGCACATATAAAATGGAATAATAGTAAAAGTAGTAATCAAAAATAGTGACTCGTTACTTGTTACCACCAAGAATAATGGTGTTCCAGTAACACTGGTCACATTCAATACATTAACATTACAACTGCATCCAACTTTCAAATCCTAAAGCTGATATAGATAATCAAGCATTTATTTAAGGTTGCTAATTCACACATTCAAGAGTAAAAGGCGCATAGGCTTCAGTTATTATTGCAGAGTCAGTAAATTCTTGAGAGCAATACGTTAAACGTGATGGTTAAGGTGATGGGTTGACTCCCATCATTGGATGTGATGGTTTCTTTAACTTTAAGTGGGATGAAACTTTTAGCATCGATGAAATACATAAAAAAGTGAACAACTGACAGTTTGCTGTGTTGCTGTCGGAGCCAATGAGTTTGTTGTGAGGGGATCTGTAGTAGAAGTTTCTAAAAACGTGCTGAGTCAGCGTCAGAACACAGACAGAAAAGACCAAACAAAGCGTCTCAGCTTCAGAGAATCAACTTCAAATCTTGTATGGGAGGAATCCTTTGTTTCCTGTCTCTATCTTGGCTGGATGTGTATGTGCCGTAAACTGAGAAAGAAAAAAGACTAAAAAAAATTAGAATGAGACCAGTGAGAGTGCTGCATTAGCCTTGAGATCTGATGACTGGTAATGGATGAAATATAGACGAGAGTCGAGGAGAAACTACTGTTCAGGTCTGACTTTTTGGAAAGTGTTACAAAAAAGAGATCTTTAGGTTATTCATGTTCAACTATTATAGCTCCATCAATCTAGAGCAAACCTAATTATTGGTATTCATCACAGAAAAATAAAAGTAGAGGCTGACTGCAGAGGGGCTTTACTGTCGTCGCTCATCTGAGGATCTGATGGTGCATCATGGCCTCCCTTTCAGTGCTCGAGTCCGTAGACCAGCCACTCAATGGCAGCTGCTGGGCGCTGTTTACCATAATAACATGCATTAGAAACACTCATAGAAGCCGCAGCACTTGGATCCAGAGGATACGCTTAAGTGGCGTGTGCAAGGTCACAAGCTGGAAGATCCATTTTTAGACGGTAAAATCACTCAGAACACTCTGCATTATCTCTGATTATAGAAATGAATGTAATTACGGTTGATGAGAAGAAGAACAAGAGGTCATCAGAAGAGGATACAGAACTCAGTTTATGCTGCCTTTGATGTCCGTTCCAGCCTAATCTCTCCCGCAGGCTCCGGGCCAACGTCCCGGACTATGATGTGACCAGGAGGCATCTCAAACAGACCCAACCACCGCGACTGTAGGCGAGTGGTTGGTCCTCTTTGAGCTCATGTCAGACGTCTGCACTCCTGAAGAGGTTGATCCTATACCGCAAATAAAAGTAAAATGAAGGAAGAGCTGGTAAGGAAATGAAACTGTGGGGGTTTAGATAGATAAATCTTAAGCAGATAGAGCAGGTATTAACTTACAATTGTCAGGAAAGTGCCCCTCTTTAAAGATGTGAGAAACACAGAAAGATTTGAAAAGCACAAAACTCAAAGGATGTAGTTTGAGAGCTTGTTATATAACAGAAAAAACCGACAGCTGTGCAAATTTAGAGTTAGCAGTTCCTCAAAGGCTCCAGGAGGAAACCTGGATTAAAACCCACACAGACACAGGGAGAACATGCAGACTCCACACAGAGAAGAGCCCAGGCGTGGACTCGCCGTGAGGTTACAGTTCTCACCAGTGAGTCGCTTCACGCAGTGCCATCAACAGGAAATACAGATGCAAAGAACAACAGGACGCAGGTTAATTAAACTCCCCAGACACCTGGAAAAAGAGCAATTATGTCAAAAACAGCCTCCAGAGATTTCTCTAAAATAAATCTTTTAACTGGTGACACCTTGGTTCACTCTCAATCACATGGCTTTTTGCCAAGTGGTCCAACCTTCCTCTTTGCTTTGTTCTGTGTAACATCCAGTTTCTACACACACTTCCTCTAAGAAAGGGTTGAAGATATCTAAAGCCAGGTGACTATAAGGGTAGAGACACTCACATACACATAACATACATTTCTCTTTGTATTGCAGGAGGAAATGAGAGTCTATGTAGAATAGAGGCACGGGAAGAACATGCATCTCAACACAGAGACATCACAGGTTGCTTCTTTCACTGGCGTGTGTGTGTGTGTGTGTGTGTGTGTGTGTGTGTGTGTGTGTGTGCGTGTGTGTGTGTGTGTAAAACCTTATTTCCTTGACTGGTGACTTATCCAGGGTGTGTCGTTGCTTTGACCTAAATCTGTATAGAGGAGAATGGATGTTTTCTTTTTTTTTTTAATACTTATTTAAATGTGATGTTTATGCGTATGGACTTTTTTCTTTGTAAAAGAACAATCGGTCAGAGTTGTTGTTATTTATAGATGATCAAAGCTGTCTTTGTTTTCTTTTTTTTTTTAGATGCAACTGCCTAATAGCTGAAATGATATGGACAGCAGCACTGCAGGGTCACACCTGGAGGTGAGAGAATGAAACCCCACAAACAATTATGTGCGCGTTCATGTTTTTGCATGACTGTGCTGAAATGTCCATGTAAGACAACGTGTTGGAGCGCGCATATTTCTGTCGGCACCAACGCGTGCGCGCCTCCAACAATGACAGAGGGAAACGAGACAGAGAGAGAGAGAGAGAGAGAGAGAGAGAGAGAGAGAGAGAGAGAGAGAGAGAGAGAGAGAGCGAGAGAGAGAGGAGGCGACGCGGATGACACGCACACACACACACCCTCACTGTTTCTCACACTCGGAGGAGAGGAGGACAGTGAAGGAGAAAACACAGAGAGGAGAAAGGAGGAGAAAGAAGAAGAGGTGGAGAGAGGGAGAAAGAAGAGTGGGGGAAGTGGTGGAAATGGATTTTATTTTCCCTGAGCTGCACGAGCCTCTGTAAGACAACATGGGCTGCATTGGATCCCGGACGATTAGTAAGGACGCGCCGCTTTCCGACTGCCATGTGGATGAATGGATGGGTGGATGGATGGATGGATAAATGGATGGACTGATGGAGAGATGGATGGATAGATGAGAAAATGCATTTTTATTCCTCAAAGACTTTTACTAAATCTACAGGGAGTTGCAGCGCTCCATATGTGTGTTTTTATGTTGCGTTTCTTGCGCGTAAAAGCGTCTTTTTTTTTGATTATGCTTGCATAGTTTACTGTAGGGATTACTGTGGCATCTCGGGGTTTTTTGGGAGTGTGTGTGTGTGTGTGTGTGTGTGTGTGTGTGTGTGTGTGTGTGTGTGTGTGTGTGTGTGTGTGTGTGTGTGTGTGTGTGTGTGTGTGTGGGTGTGTGTGTGTGTGTGATGGAGAGAAGACGGGGAGAGGAGAGGCGGGACAGACAGGCAGCGGGGATGTGAGCGGAATAAGATGCGGCTTGACGGTTTCGTCTCCACATGGATGACACCGGGCGGGCACAGTGTGAGGGAGGGAGGGGGGAGGCGAGGGGGTGGGGGCGGACCTCCGCTTTGACATAAAGACTAAGGTCATTGCATGCTATATGTCTGAGAAAAAAAAACAAAAAACCTTTTTATTCCCCCCCAACATCACCACTCTCTCTTATTTCTCTCCATCCGTCCTCCTCTCCTCCTCTCTCCCCACTGTGCGTCATATAGCGACGTAATAAACTGGAGACACGCGCGCACACATTCGCACGCACGCACATACACACACGTTTGGAGTTATGAGCGGGAGGCTCGTGCAGGATGAGTCAGAACCGGGTCCGGTATAAAAAAAAAAAAGAAGAAGAAAGAAACACACACAACCGTCAACCTGAACGCTACACACAATGCAGGTCAGCTCTGCAAAGTCAACACACACACACACACACACGCACAGGCACACACACAAAGGAGTGAAGGATTCTTGGTGACCTTTTGCATTAACCGACCCCCTCGGTCAAGGGCGGACATCAATTTGTAACGTTTAAAGGCAGAAACATCAAACACATTAATTCATACCTATATGGCCTTGAGATATACTTTGACTGGACTGGAATGTTTTGTAATGTGTATGTTAATAGTTTTTTTTACGTTTTAGTTGTACATTGGCATTTGTGAGAAACTAATTGGAAATCACATTTTGTCTGCACATCGACACGCAAACGGAACGTGGTTCCACATGCGAGCAAGTTTTCTTTTTAAGACTGAACGTTTTTATCTTTTACAATAGCTACTTACTGGTGCTCAGTCATGATTAATACTCCTTCAGACATTATTCTATAATATTGGAACATGAGCTTAACATGCATGTCGTTCTATTGGCTTAATGCGACTTATTATTTTACACTGAATTCAATCAAAGGGAAGAAGTTTTATCTGTTTCGTAGAAAAGACCCCTTCGTGATTTCTGCCTTTGGACTCCAGAATCAGATCAGTTCATTCTTGCATTGTCTGTGTTCGCTGCTTCAGCCAGTGCAGCGTGAGGAGGGTAGTTTTTGTAGTTAATCATTATGGACGCTTCCATCCATCCATCCTGTCTTTTCTTATGCGTGCAACTACAACATCCAGTAGACGTCCTGATAAACAGACCCGTGGATCAGTTCGGCAGCTTGAAGCTTTACTCCTGTTTTTCCCACAGGAACAGTTAAACTACCAACACGTCGAAGAGTTTTTCATTTGAACTGACGAGCAGACAAATCTAAATTTTCTTGAAAAAAACTGACATTTGTTCATTTGATTTCATTTGTATTTTAAGTCTTATTGCTCTTCGCAGTTTTTAGTTTGCGATTCAATTTTAATTCATTTTCAATGTTTTCTTAATAGCAGTTTCATCTGACATTTGTCATTATATTCGATCTATTTTGTATTCTATTTCTTCTTTAAAAATGTTTTGATCCAGTTTTTCAAACTCAATATCATGATTCACCAGTAATTAATTGTTTTGTTGTTTAAACAGGACACTTTTTACAAGAGATCAATCAAATCATATCTTGTATGAACCAAAGAGAACGAGCGTGACAAAGGGAATTAACTCTAATGAGAAGGAGACAGATTAGTTTCATGTTATGATTCAACTGGAAAAAATGTAAATTTCCAACATGAAAACATCAGAATCGCGGCGCTGTGTCTTCATGCAACGACTCTGAAAATGGCACAAATTAAGTCCGGGCTTATCTTTTACAGCACAGTAGCCAAAGTACCAGTATAACATTCACACAAAGAGATGAAGGGTGGGCGATCCTCTCATCCTCAAAGCAAATGAACCTCTGATGTAGCGCGAGTAACTAGCATGTTAGCTCTGGATGTGACTGCTCTGTCTTTTTGTTGCTCTTTTCACGATTCACTTAAATTGTCAATAGGAGGATTACAAACACTGCGACAATCGTATAACCAAAGAAATCAAATCACGCTCCAACTAGACGTCCAATGAGTAGATACAGTATGTATTGTCCAGTCTTCTCATAGAGCAGATATGATTAACACCACACAGCCAGAGAAATAGTGAAATTAACCTTACCGATCCAACTTTTGTACCGCTTTATGGAACTTAGGGTGAAAAGGTGCTGGAGCTTATCCCATCTGACTACAGGGGAAGGCAGGGTACATCCTGGGCAGTCCATCACTGGGCAAACTGAAGCAGGACCGTCACACACTCCGATGAGCAATTTAGAGTAATTAATTAACCTCAGATGGCTCTTCTTGGACTGTGGAGTATCTGAAGAAAAACTAAGCAAACTGCTCAGAAAGAACCTGGACCAGGGGCTGGATGTGAGGCGAGAGTGCAAACCACTACACCACCATACAGCCATAAACCTCACCGATCAGGTCACAAAGGAAAGACTAAATGAAGGCATTACTTTTTTTGAAGTGTAACGTTGGCGATCAGACTCCATCAATGACAGCAGCATCACAGAGAAGAGGCAGATGAACGATGAGGTGAACAGAACCCTTTGAGTCTGGACACTGATGGTTGTGGAGGAGAGTGGGTGATGGCTGAAGATGTGATCAACAGACTGGCTGGCCCGGCTGTCGAAGTGATCCTGGACTGATCATGAGGAGTCCGAGATACCCAACAGTGTGAGGGACACAGAACACAGTTATTGGGTCCGTGTGGAGAAAGATCACTGGGCGAGGGTATAACGAAACTGACAGTCAGGTGATCTGTGACATAGAGACTTGCCAGGACAGTGTATTTATGTACAGATCTTCCAAATGAAGATACAGTTGAAGGACATAGAAATAATCTCACATTGCTCACGGTGTCCATTCCACGTCTGTTTACCAACCAATAGAAGAGCAGCAGGAAATAATGCCAACGTAACCTTGAAGCTGACGATGGTTTACAGAAGTAGGTAAATTGCAAAACGGCATCCAGAGTCTGCATCGTTATAGGAAATACATGGTGAAAGCACGTTTCTATTGTCAGTTAGCTTCATGGATTTCTTTCCTGACGAGCAGTGGAAGGTATTCACACTGTTATCCTTACATAATGACCTGTGAACTAACATTCAGTGATGTTTGGCATCTTGCAGATATACTTGATCTATGTTGCCGGGTAAAGCAGGTAATAAACATATAAGATCGCTAAAATGGCAGTTTGTAGGAAATGTAAAGGAAGAAAGTAATTTAACATTTGCTCTGAACAGAAAATTCAAACCTTCTCGTAAAAAGAACAAAAAGTCTCAGAACTACAAACATCTTTAAATTCTCTACAAACGTAAAGACCCCAGAGAATTACTTCAAACTTCTGTCGCAGTAAAGCACCAACATCCCAATAGGATACACTCAAATAGAGCCAAGATGATGTCAGACATCACATTTTTAGATGAAGATGTGTTTGAAGGTCAGATGAAGGTCAGATGAAGGTCAGATGAAGGTCAGGGTTTGGAAAGTAATACCTATGTATGTATGGTTGAAGCCTACAAGAGCAAGTCAATGCAATGTCCCCCAGAGGGGAAAATACATGTGGTTAGATGTTTTTATTGCTTTTCTGGGGACCAGACACTCACGTTAGACGGATTATTCCGGTGGAGCAAAGGTCCTCTCCTCAAAACCTTTTAGGTAAAGACGTTTTACGGTCACATTAGGTTTGGCAACAACTAGTACTGTCCTAGTAGTAAGGTTAAGTTTGGAGTAAGTCTGCAGAAATTAAAGTCAGTATTTGTAACGCTCCCTAACGGTGTAAACACTGAGTTTGTGTAAGATGGAGGTAAAACGTTTTATCTGCAGTGTAGCCACACAAGCTTTTGGTGGCTCCCCAAAGCTTTTAAAACGTCCATATAACTGTGTGTCCTCTCAAATGGTGAAGACATTTCTTAAGGTCAGATCAAGGTTAGAGTTAAGTTATGTTTGGGAGTTCAGACCGGGTCTGCAGAGAATAAATATAAGTCAATGTAACTTCCCTTGAAGCCATTATCTGAGCTGGTTTTTTCTACATTGTGTGGACCACACACACACACACACACACACACACACACACACACACACACACACACACACACACACACACACACACACACACACACACACACACACACACACACACACACACACACACACACACACACACACACACACACACACACACGGTTAGATGAAGACATGTTTCAGATTAAAGGTTAGAGTAGACAAGAAGTAGTTACACTGAAGTTCTTCAGTAGGAAGTAAATGTGAGTGACACGTTGCGTGAAGGTGTGAAAGCGCAACCTGTGTGTGTGTGTTTGTGTGTAAGAAATTAGCCATTACGTGCAGCATGCAGCTGGTGTGTCCCACACTTCCCATATGAAGACACACACATTCCTCCAGAGGACGAGCAGCTCAACGCGCCATCAGAGCCTCATCAGCCCTTTTATGAAAACAAATGGAGGCTGCTGTGTGTGTGTGTGTGTGTGGGGGGGGGGGGGGGCTTAATAAATAAAGGAAGAACTAATTTGACCTTTGGCTGTCATTGAGCCGGGAGGGTGGACGGATGGATGGACGGACAAGCGGAAAGGGGTCGGGGGAGGGGTGTTAAAGGATGATACACACAGAGGAACTGAATCTCATCACGTGAAGATCCTCTCCTCAAAAAAAAAAAAAAAAAAAAAAAAAATCCAGGTGGTTTTATTTGGTCTCATAAGTGGGTTATTATTTAGCTCTTCATTTAATCTCCTCTTGCCGTCTCTCAGTGCCCCCCCCCCCCCCCCCCCCCCCCCCCCCCCCACTCCTTCCTCTCCTTCTCTCTCCATTATTTGCCGTGTTAGAAGAAGATCAAAGCATATTATGCCGGCTATGTGCCGAGTGCGTTATCTAATTCTAGTTGATATTCTCAGTTTGGGAAATGTGTGACGCAGAAGCTGAGAGGAGAGAGCTGAAAGGAAGGGGACCGAGCAGTGAGACAAGGAGAATGAAAAACTCACTCCCAAAAAGTTGGGTCAGCGAGGATTTGACTTGTTCACAAAATATCTGAAACACTGTTAATTTCAAGTTTTATAGCTGCAACATATCTGAAAATAGTTTATGGAGAACTACAAACCATTAGTGATTAAGAAGCAAACAAAATAGTTTATTCAACTGCTGCTGCTGTTGTCAAGGACTCCAATCAGACTATTTATAGATATTAATTTAAGAAAATAATATCGTGAGCAGGAGGCGAAAGAGTACTGAACACTTGTAGTCACGTACAATTAATGTGACATCCCTTATGTGTAATACATTACAAATACAGTATATAATATATATAATATATACCTTATAAGTAAAGTGACAAATCTTCTTAACAACTATTCAAAATATTTGTTACATTTGAAGGAATTTTCACTGCTTTGTCAATAACAGGCAAATAATAAATAAAAGCACTCTATAGCAATTTGTTTTGGCAAATACTGTGGACACAAATTTTGTGATCAAAAACCAAAACAAATCCATTGAAAAGCTTAAAATCATCGATACTATGGATGAAGGGATGAAACACACTGAACAGGTCAATCCATCACACACTCACATTCACATCTACGGGCAATTTAGAGTCATTTATCTCCTAATCATGCTTCTTGACCGTGGTTGGAAAACCACACGCGCACTGGGAGAACACGTAAACCAGGGAGGTGTGAGGCGAGAGTGCTCGCCACTACAGAAGAGTACGTAATATCAGTAATGTGAGTGAACTGGAAGTGACATGAAGAGCACTGTGGGAGGATTCAACCGTCTTTGATGGTTTTGCTGGTGCCAGCCAGTTAAATCGGTCAGGGCGTTGAGACCGCCCACTTCTCGCGCCAACTTATTGCCTGCAGAATATTTCCTGCTGTGTTTCTTGCGAGGAGCATCTATTCTTACATCGGGCCTGAGTGAGAGCGGCTGCGGCTAAAAATAGATCCGGGGTAAAAAGAGGGAGGTCAATGAGAGACGGAGGGAGGAGAGTGGAGCGAAATGTTACAGTAAATATGGGTCAACGGCTCCATCTGCATTCCTTTGTGTTTCTTTATGAGACTCGACCGTTTGTTTAATATGTTTATATTAGAGAAGCCCTGACAGCTCCTCCATGATATACGTCTCTGTTGTGGCCGTGGCGCTGCCGTATCATCGCGGTTCGCTCTCTGTTGTCTCCCTCAGCTGTGTGTTTCCTGCAGAGTGCCATTTAACCAAAGCATCGGCGCCTGTCATTACACTCAATTATCCTCCAGTTACAGTGGAGTTGATGCTTAACAGTCGTCACTCAGACAGCAGGGTGGCAGCACAGGGAGGCTTTTCAATCAGGGTCAGACTCTTCAGCAGAAACTCACACAATTCTCTCCATATCATTTCTTATGTGATCATTCATGGAGTCTTTTTCACCACTTTCCGACACTGTGAAGACCAAACACATCATTCATTATTTAAATAATAATAATAAAAAAAAACGTTTCATAATGGATCTTAGTGGAACACTGCATGTCAAATCACTAAAGATAATGATAATAATATTTAGATATTTTGACTCAATGAACAATTTCTTGATGATTAAATGATTCAGAGTTGTGCAAGAGGAAACTGAGCACAGATTAACCCTCAACAACTGTTTTGATGGAAGTAATGTCTTTGGTGTGGACTGTTCAAATGGAAAAAGTCTTTTTACGGTTAGCCTGAGGTTTTGAAACAAACTGGTGAATCTCTAGTTGTGCTTACTTTTCGTGGCATTTTAAATATTAAGGACTACTGATTAACAGATTGAGATAATAACTCGCATATTAATTACAACTATTTGCATTTATTGGCTTAAATGAAACATGTAAGGGTCCTGCGATATAGCCCTGTGGAACACCACCTTATAAATCAAAAGTATCTGAAGCACAGTGACCATTTAAATATATTTCTTTCACTTGTATCAGTAATTGACAGTCTTAGTGCTACTTATACATCAGTTTTAGTACGAAGACTAGAATCTGATTATGACTGTCCACAGATCACATGTTGCTAATCCCTGACTTGAAGAATTGTCTTGATGAGAAATAGTGGTGGGTGAGTAATTAACATTTTACATAAATGTCGAATGAAATCAGAATTTTTCTAAAAATCAAACACATCAGGAGAAGCACTTTCATTAACATTAACATTGGTAAGATTACCAGAACCAAAGGTTACCTGTAATAAATGAGCATCTTTACTTAGACCTGTGGATGAAATAACATGGATGGAGTTTGTTCTCAGGGCCGTTTGAGCTTCGTTGCTGCTGCCCTTGATAAGTCTTAATACTTGTAAAAGATTTGCTCTCTTTCAGTCCTTCTGATGATTCAACACACTTCCCTGTTAATATTATACAATTTTCAATGTCATCATCTCAGCATGAATTTGGCTCTTTGAGATTTGCCAACAAAAGTTTGAGAAATAAAAAAACAAGGATAAACGTAAATCTCTGCAGAGGTTCGATCTATACTTTTCGTTGTGTTTTAGCAGCAATCATATGAATGAGGTGAAAAGGAAAGGCTCCTGGGCAGAGTCTGATTATGGCCTTGGCGAAATGTCGATTCAATTGTAGAGAAAGCCCATTGGCTGCATTTAAGTCCTTTTTGCCAGAAGACAGTGCCCTTGTTTGGTTATTTCTGGTCACTCCGTCTGCCATCTGCTGTCATCCGAACCTCTCAATGCCAGAGTCTCTCTGGAGAAAGGAGCAGCCTCCAGTGTCTGTGTTCAGTCCAGCAGATCTCCCCCCAAAATCCCAGCCGGTGGCTGTGAACTGGCAGAGTCACGCCGAGGCCGTTTGAGGCTGCGTGTCCTCCTCGCTGTCGCCATGCTCTTGTTTACAATAATTGCGCTGACGTAGTGAAGTGCAGCTGTAGTCTGACACTGCAGGATAGGGTGTCGGTCAGCATCACATGAGGACAGGATTTCATTCAACATCAAAACACATCTTTAAAAAGAGACACTGAGACGATATTGTGTGAAAACAGAAGGTCACACAGTGAAATGCTCAGGATCTGTTTATGAGTTGTACATATCTGCTTTTTGTGCAGATAGATTTAGCTGAATTCCTACTCTTGATTACAGTTACTAGTTACTTCTTCAACCCCCAGGCAATATGGATAATTGTGTCTGTTTCCATATTTACTTGCTCTTGGTTTTAGCTTTGTCTTGAGATATACTAGAATTCAATTCATAAAATCTTTGATAGAGCAAACCTCTGAAATCCTTATGGACAAAAATGCCTAATTACTAAGACAGCTTTACCAAAAGTACTCAGTAATACCACTGAAACTGAAGAGAGAAAACTAACTCAACGGGACAAGGTCTTGATCGTTACTTAGCAATACGGTCATATAGTGAGAAGAGTTTGCAGACAGCTGTTGTTGCTGCAATGAGCTGCAGCGACTAAGAACTAAGGGAAGTGCTGCAGAAAGTCACGTGACGATCGAAGCAACTTCAAGATTCCCATCGAGGTTAAAGGGTGAACCACCTTGTCCTTCCACTTCTGGACAAAGTGCTACGAGGACAGCCTCCCCTCAGCAGAATACCACAAACAAGGGGGAAATGGTGTTTGACAGAGAAGTGAAAAAGGCCACACAGAATGGTTGTGCCCTACGCATATATTCACTAAATGTTCAGTTGTTGGTGGGGGTTTGTTTAACTCGTATAACCCCGTTTTTCACTCTTCGGATTCCTCATATTAGCTGTGAACGCGCAAGACTGTCTGAAAAGTGGGAGATTTCACTGCCTCAGTATTCATCACCAGCTGGCTCCCAGCTAATGTGCATTCAGTCGACACACTTTGTACTTTGGCCTGCTCTACAAGTTGCGAGCGAGAGACCGGAGGGGATCGCCTGACTGGGTGCTGGTGTGAAATAACGCCCCCTTGTGGTCAGTGGACCAACGTGTTTTAAGCTGCGAATCCGTTCCAAGTTTCAGTTGATTAATAGGATTAATATGTACGACTGGAAGACTGGCATAAACACAGTTAACTGATTACTGTTATAAAACTGAGGACAGGTTTACAATTACTGAAGTTCTTGTGACCTTGTCATTTATTTTTTTTATTTTTTTGGTAGTTGGAAAGCGGCTGTCCTTCTATATTGTGGCCATACTTTGTCAGATTATCCAACCATTAATATCCTACCCCAGCTAGATCTAACTTAGGGCCTGATCTACTGAAGCACTGGGGGTTGCTTCTGACACAAAATACAGAAAGGAGATAATGCCGATTGATTAATGCAAAAATTGGCAATGTGATTTACATAGTCTCTGTGCGTGTTCATGATTCCATCTGTTTTTATTGTGTTTAAAAGGAGTGGCAGATCAGCTCAGTCTCTAGGAGAGTTAATGCTGTTATTGTGGTGAGAAACATTTCCTCATCTGGCTCCAAATAGCATTTAATTGAAGATTTTTGCAGACAGATTGTGGTTTGTTTTTTTATTTTACACCTCCCACAAATTCATATTTATTTGCTTTAATGCTCCAATATATTTCATAACTTGCATCACCAACATGCTTAATTCCACGGTATGACATTTCATTTAATGCTTGTTGGGGGATAAGTGCTCTATCCAATCACTCCATGGCAAATGCAACCAAACAAACATAGAAACAATACTGTTTCTAGCAGATAGCTCTCGGGCAAACAAGGCCTAATAGAGGCAAAACCCTAATGTGATCACTCCTGTTTGTGCATGGTGTCACTCAGAGTGTTATTCTCAACTGATCATTGGCATTTGTGTGATCATGCAAACATACAAATGGTCTCTCACTCATCTTTGATATTGCCTGGGAGGCTGGGAAAAGCCCCCCCTTGGAACTTAGAAGTATCTTAGATCTTCGTTTGTGCTCTTAATAGGGCCAATACTATGTGAAATAACCTTCCTAGATGACACGACAGCTCCATGTGCACGACTAAATGGACTCATGGGATTATGATAAAGGTAATTTTCCAACCAATTGTAGCAAAAATCATGAACATTTTTGTTCATGTTTCAACCCTGAAGCCATAATTAACAGGTTGTCCTGCTCCAGCATGATTGTAGCACCGACTTAATGAGCAGTAATATCACAGTGTTACTGTGGCTGGGTGCTGAATATTTGACTGAGAGATTCATTGGCACGAACCCTGAAAAGTATTCCTGGCGATGATCGAGAGCTCTGCTTTCAAAAGTCAATATGACGGAGAAATATATTGTGAAATTCCGACATTAAACGGTCGTTTGCGAGTGTTTGTGCCATCTGAGCCGTGATGTGATCCCACACCCGAATGTGCACCTTTGTTTTGGGTTTCCAGTGTTGGCATTGTCAGAGCGAGAGAGGCATTCTGGGTAAACAGCAGGTTCTCAGTCGAACAGACAGCAGCTTGATTTCCACAGAAATAAACACAGGTTGGATAAGGCTCGTCGCCCCTGATGTGGCGCTTGTGCCCGCGCGGTCGTCTGTGAAAGCACCGGGATCGGAGCGAGGTCCCGACCGTTTTTATTTTCAGCCGGATCAATTTGAGCTGATAATGGAAAAGAGAGGCGACGCCTCCTTCAGGCTCGTCTGTTTTCTGCTTCTCCCATCTTTGGCTTTGAAATCTGCATCACAGAGACTCTGTTGACTTCCTGCTTCGGCTTTACCGGATGAATTTCAGGTGCAACATGTGGCTCCAACACTAACTGAAGCTGTCATTTTAGAAAGTGCAGCAGCTTGGATTCAAGTACTTCGTGTGATGTGACTTCATAAAGAGATCACTTTCAAAAGACTGAATTGGTGAATTTACTCAGACTGTCTGTGCACGATCAGTTTTATAAATTTGCTGACAAATTTTTGTCTCTTTCCTTTGTCAACATGGTACATGTACTTTACCAATGTTGTGTGTTCTACTGCATTAGCAGTCTCGATGCACTTTACACTTTACACAACCATGGGGTAAGCTACTATGTTAGATGCTCACACACCGTTTGGGATTGACATGAGGTTCAGTGTCTTGCCCAAGGACACATACACACATGGACAAACTGAGATTGGGTCTCAAACTACAAACCTTTTTGGTAGACTGGTAGACGAGTGGCTCTATCAGAATGGATGTTTGGGATTTTGTCAAAGTAAAGATAATAATATCCTGGTTTCTCTCGTTGCAACGTGAACGTGATGACACAATAGTCTGAGACTACGTCTGTCCAAATGATGACGGAGCAGCAACTTGAATTGATTCAGCAGTTAACTCCTGTGGGTGAGGTATATCCTTTATATTGTGCTCTGTATCACATTATGAATGAAAGACGTTTGATTTCTTTTAAGTTTTACCAAGGTGGTGTAGTGGTTGAATTGCGACACCTTCAGTGTGGAGTTTTTATGTTTTCCCTGTGGCCGAGTTGTTTTCCAGCCACTCCAGCCTCCTCACCAAATCCAAAGACGTGCCTGTTAGGTTAATCAATCAATTACATGCATGTATGATTATATATAGTATCTGTCATGTGAAAGTCCGGGGTTCTGTCCAAGCTCGACCTTTTTACCAATGTCAGGATTTACAGTCTTTTTGTCAAATATTCAGGCTAAAATCTAAGCTCAGAAGTATTAAGAATCTTTTGAAATGTTCAACCGTTTTAATGTAACAGTTAAAAAACAAAAGAGGACACACATCTGTATCAGGGGAGCTGATGTTTAACAGTCATTACTCAGGACAGCAGGAGGCTCAGGGAGCTTCTTCGTCTGTAGAAACTCAGGAAATTCCCTCGCTATCCTTCACTGTGTTTATTTACGGGTTTCTTCCGGCCAACATAATAAACCAAATATCTGTTGTAAATGGACCGCTGGTCTGGACAAAAGAATCCCATTTCTGATAGCATCTCGGGGATTGTTAAACACTGACGCACAATTTACACCATTTTCTAGCTTTCTTATGTGCAAACACATCGTTGGTGAGGTTGAGAAAATGAATACGAGTCTGTTAGAGTGAATTCTGTTCACCAGAGGCAACTGGAAATCAGCACGTGTGTGTTTCCTAGTTGTATTGCTGAAATTTGAGAAGTTGAAGATATTGTGTTTATGCTGACAAAATACAAGTAGGAAGAGGAATGCTCTCTTGGCCCTACTTTGAACAGAAACCTTCACGCTATGAGGTGAAAGTACGAACCACCATATATACATACTTAATCTGTATAAAGTGGGTGAAAAACAATAACTTACATCGTGTATAGTCCTGCATTTTAGTGTTAACTTAAACTGGACCAAGAGAATATCTTAAAATATAGTGATGCAGTTTCAGGAAACTATTTCCACAGTTTAAAAATAGAGCTCTTTTTTCTTTTTTTTTTCTTTAAAACTCTGTTACAAACTTCAATTGCCAACAAAGTCCCAATGCATTTCTTAATGAAGTGTCTGAATGCACGAACCTCCTCCAAGGTCACAGGCAGGCTGCAGTCCGTCCCGGCACACCCTGTCCCCTATAAAAGGAAAGGAAAAAAACCCCAAAACAAAACCCTTCATCAAGATGAGCACTAGAGTTTATCTATTGGCTCTTCACAGGCTCTGATAGCAGAGAGTGTCTCACTCTGTTGCACCGTCTCATCTGTTTACTATTTCACTCACTCTTGCTGCCGACTTCAGGTCAACATTTACAACTGATCAGGTTAATTAGCAACAGGCAATGAAAACGATAAGGTATAAAAGAGAGGGAAACTATCGGATCTAAAAACAGTTGTAGTTTCTACGTCACCCCAGCTCTTTCTGGTTGTTTATGAAGCCTTTCCAAACGCCGAACGCTTATCTTGGTTTTTGCTTCTCTGCTGGGTGTGTCGCATCACCTTACACGGGGAAAACCCTCATACCTCCCCAACGCTAAAATATTGACTCCATTACTTCTGCTGACAAACCACCTGACGGATGCCCCAAACACCGACACACACACACACACACACACACACACACACACACACACACACACACACACACACACACACACACACACACACACACACACACACACACACACACACACACACACACACACACACACACACACACACACACACACACTTGCAGATGGATTCTGTGATCTTGCTCCTGAGTCAAACAAGTGACGGGTGTACAGAAGAAGCAACCGATCAATGATGTCACTGGAAAAGAGGATTAAAGAGGAGCGCCTCGTTAATCCTAAACTATCATGAGATAATTCACACTAAAGGCAACATGGTTCAAATCCAACTCTTTTGCTGATATGTGACCCGATTTTTCAATCCATTCCAAGCAATCTTCAGATGTCTAAAAGTGGATATTCGTCCAATATTATATACCAATTTACCTCGGATGACACAGGCATATATAATTATAAACATTTAACTTATTGGTCCTTTTCTTTTAAATGACTGAATCTGTAACTGTTCACCACAACTATTTATTTTTTGCTTTTGTCTTGCATTGTTTGGTGATTTACTGTTAACGTCTTTGCCAAAAACAATTAGTGCGGCTTTAACTCAACATCCTCGTCATTTGAGAGGAGAAAGAAGATGAGAATGGTTTAAAAAGCCCCCTGAGGGGAAAGGGGGAGGAAGTGAGGATCAAGAGATTGAAAGGACAGATTAGTGCCAGAAGGTGTCACATTTAAAATACCGCCTTCAGTTTAACTGCTTGGTGCAGACTAATAAAGCTAAATGACTGCACCACAGGGATGCAGCTGGGGGACAGATGAAAGGATGGGAACACCAGTAATGAAGAGGAAGAGGGAATTATTGAGTGGAAGAGGATTAAAGATCGTAGGAAATAACTGAAAGAGAGAAAATGTACGGTCGTGGAGGGAGGAGAGGTGAATTCAGGTTTAAGAGTCGAGATGTGAAGAGACGGCAGAAAATAGAAGAGGGAGGAGGATTTTAGAGGTCATCCTGTGGGCAGAGAGCAGGACACTGTCACACACAATGCAAATACACACCTGCACGGTGACCCACACTCACCCACACACACACACACACACACACACACACACACACACACACACACACACACACACACACACACACACACACACACACACACACACACACACACACACACAAGCGAGTGTCTGAGGAAAGGCTTGAATTCTGGGTAACGACAGGCCCTGACAGCTCTCTATGGTAGACCCTCGCTTGTCTGCTGCCATCGCTCTGAGTGCAGTGTGTGTGTGTGTGTGTGTGTGTGTGTGTGTGTGTGTGTGTGTGTGTGTGTGTGTGTGTGTGTGTGTGTGTGTGTGTGTGTGTCACCACACAATGTGACAGTGATGCAAAGTGAAGTCTGGAGTCTGACTCACCTTCGCTTCAGTGGCCGCCGCTCCAAGCCGGCGCCGAACACGGAGGGAGTCCTGCCTACTACAGCTCATCGGGGTAATACCTTCACCCGTCCATCCCTTCATTTTTCTGTCTGACCGCCCACGTCTGCGTCTGGGCGCAGCAGTTCAGGACATTTCGTGGGTCACCCCAACTCCCTCAAGCCTCTGGAGATTTCTGTTTGGTGCGTGACGTCCCTCACAGACGTTTTGCTATTTCTTTAAAAGTCGGGTGCAAGTTACTGAAAAACACTAGTTACAATTACTAGTTGATCTTCAAAAACTTTACTAGTAAACTAATATGAAGCTAGTTACTTTTGACTGTCTCAACCAGTGTGGCCTGTTTCGATGAACTGATTTGTGAATTAACGGTAATTGTTTGGGTGATTCGATGTGACTGCACTAAGATTCCAGTGTGACTAGTGAACATCCCTGAGGTGCCCCGTGCACAGAGGAGGATGTGACATCACACACCGTCCCGCATTCGTCTGGAAACAAGTTGTGCTGTGACCTGAATAGCTAATATAACCAGTGACTACTACCTCCGTCGATTATTAAGCATTAGTTGGGCATGTAGCCAAACTTCCTCATTTTTCCAGTCCTTCCATATTTAGAACACTTTGAGATAAATACAGCTTGATTGGGTTTTCAAATGATCCTTTATGCCTAAAACTTTCTTAGTTATGAAATTCATAGACTATGGTTTGACGTTAGAACTTTTTGGGGGATCTGGATTTGTACGTATTATTTCTACGGAAGAGTATTCGGGCCACTGAAGAGAAAAAAAATTGTGGCGTTAAAAAAAAAAAAAAAAGAAGAATCTTTATGCACTTCCAGAAAAGTCCAAAATCAATGTTGAGATTTTTTTTTCATCCTGCACTTTGAAAGAAAGTCTAAATAGCCTGCGCATTGACTTCTTCTACAAAAAGCATTTCAGGCAAACTGGTGAAACGACGCTACAGAATAGGCTCCAGCTCATAAACACAGTTATCATCTCTATTAGGACTTTGAAGAGACGATGCAGCTCCCCGTCGCTCCATCTCATGGAGTATGGGGGACATAGGCACTGATCCCTGCAGGGTGCAAGGTGGCATTCAATTCAAATTATTATTTAACTCCAGTGTGGGTTTCCTCTAGATACTCCGCTTTCCTTCCACCGTCCGAAAGACATGCATGTGGGGTTGATCGGTGACCCTAAATTGCCCCGAGGTGACTGTGACTGCTGAGGATGGATGAATACTGGGGCTTTTTCCACTGTGCGACAGACCGATTTTGTCTTCCATTACAAAAATGATCTGCAGATACATGGACCGCTATACATGGGAGGCACAATTGTGAGACAGTTCCTAATCATGGCATTGATTTTCATGGTTAACAAAAACTGCTTTCTGGGTTTTTTCAGACGCAGCATCTCCGTATAAACATGCATAAACAGCAACTCGTGGAAGATTTTGTTCTCCTTTTTAAGTGTGATGGCCTCTTTGTTTTCCTTCGATTCGCTGCAGAGCTCCTCAAAGGTCAGCAGCCTCGCGCTCGTATTGCCGAACCTCGGAGGCCAAGAGCCTTGTTTCACAGCCTGACAAGCAAACATAGCCCCGCAGACTCAGACAACACTGTGTAATTCATAATCAGACAGTGAATCAGATTAATTACCGAGTACAAAGCACGAGTGAGAATTTGCATCCCTCGCCTCACTGTTTCCCCAGTTTTCCCTCGGCTGGTAAACCCAGTTACATAATCACACCAATGATCCAGCACTTGTTTGAAGGAAGAATCCACTGCGGCACAAGATTTCTCATCTCCTGTCTGATCAAGGTCAAAATTGGTAGCTGAGGTAGTGAGTCAATCCTTTGAAAATACCTGAATGTGCAACAGTTCAAGCTACTAATAAACAGATCAAGAAAAGGGATGAGCTTACAGGGGTGGGACAGTAGTGTGGTGGTGAGCACTTGGGCTTGATTCTGGGATGGATTATTAGTTTGCTCGCTCTTCTTGTGCAGGTTTTCCCACAATCCAAAGACGAGTGTGAGAGTGTGCGTCTCATTATTATCCAAGACGCAGCCTGCCCTTCACCCATTGTCAGGCAGGATAAGATTCCCATGAACTGAAGTTGTGGTTGAGCTGCTCGGGGATTTTTCAGATTTCATTAGTCCTGTTATTGAATTTACAACAAATACTTAAATATGACTGAAGAAAAAAAAAATGAATTCAATGTTATCCTACAGTACTTATTCTTCTGGCTCCATATTTATTGCTTATGCTGCATTATGAAAATACACTAGCTGTACTGTAGGCATTAAGTGTACTGGCTGCATTACCATATAATTATTTACCACCATGTGAGCTGCTGATTAAACTCCAGTGAGCCACATGAGGCCTGCGATCTGTGCAATGAGCTTTAGAGTAAACAGGAGAAACGAGTTTGGCAGGAGTGGTTTTTAGCGATTGATTACACAGCAAACACTTACAGAGACTGATGCACTTCTGAACACATTGTCAGCACCAGTTCTCATAAATAACACAAAATAACACAGGCAACTGGAACTCCAGTAACCATCAAACTGACAGCGCTGCCGAGAAACGCTGTGAAGAAGTAGACTTGCAGATGAGGAGAAGTTCTTTAGAGTTGGAGGGTTAATGGTCATTAGTGTGACACTGATTGACACTAATGACTGGAGCGAGCTGCATTTCCCCTCAGGTATACTGCAGGAAGCTGTTAATGTCCATCAAGTGACACCACAGTGGCCACTGATACCGTTTGGATCTACACATAATAAATAGATGTGGCTGTTTCACACAACCCTTTTGTGAATGCTTGGATTAGTCCAGATTACTTGTGTAACCATTCTTCTCTTATCTTGACGTTTCAGGACTGGCAGTGATATAACGAGTGAACTTTAGTTACTAGAAATTGACTTTTTGAAAACGCTCCGACTCCATCTTCGTGGAAATGGAGAAAAATGTGACTTTTTTTTTTTCCAGCACAGCATCTCACGCAATACAAAATCATAAAGAGAAATATTTTCTCCAAAAAAATCATTACACTTAAACTACAACTACATAAGAACAGTAAAAGTTATAGAGACATTAGAAGAAGAAAAAAAGATTAGTGAGCTGGTTAAACATTTAAAGATGTTTCTAAGTGTAGAGTATATTAAAGATTTAGGGCTCTGAAGGCAGCTGGGTTTTCACTCTGAGATTACTTTGCTGGAAGTGAGAGTTTTATAAATATTATACGATGAGTCACGATGTGTTTGTGTAAACTTTGCCTTCAAGGTTATGATACAAAACAGGTTGTGGAATTAAGAATGATAAAGCATAAATATGAGACTTCCCTACAGACGTGTTGTGGTTGGAATCAGTTATTATCTGTGCCAGCTTTTCTTATCCATACCTTTTTATCTTAGTTTCCAAGAAGCTCAACACCTCTCAACGTGCCTTCTGCCCTGAGGTTCAGAGCAATGAGCAATGTCTGGGGTTTTTCTTATTCCACTGTACTGATCTTTCTTTTATATTTACCTCCTTTCTGGCTTTTCAAGCTCCACCATGTTTCTCGGGTGCCTCCCTCCCTGCCTCACTTCCTCCCTCATTCGAGGCCCCAGCAGGGAGCTCCATCAGCTTCTGCAGGTCTCCGGTGTGTGCGTGCGTGTGCGAGTTTGTATGTGCGTCCAGGCGTGCAGGTGTGTTTGTGTGAAGTAAACGGCCTACAGGATCCCCTGGGCTGCAACTTGAATGTACTCACAGGGAGCAGAGTCATGACTAAGACTGCATGCCTTTCATTAGCACTGAGAGGGAGGGAGGGAGGGAGGGAGGGAGGAGAGCGAGGGGGCACGTCGTCTAACAAAGTTGAATAAGTCGGCTGAACTCACTGCTCCGCCACCATCGCCGTCCTTCACACTGAATACTGAGTCAGGCTGGAAAAAAAATGCGTTGAGAATCTATGAGCGGCTGGTAAAAGATATAATACAACACATAACGGCTGGAATATACTGTATGTGTTTGGTAGCTTTATCCCTTCATAATACAAAGCGAGGATTACTATTGTAACGACACATCATCAGTAGGGTAAAGCTAACCTGCTTCATGATGGCTTTTGTTTTCCTGTGTAAAAGAACATTTGTCTTGTGTTCTCAAGCCACATACTCAGCTCTGCTGCTCATACCAACCATGCACCATCCTCACATGTGTAGCAACATTTAGAAAGACAAAATATGAGAGAAAAATACAATTAGATAGCACAGAATAATATTATAATCTCAATAAAATGAATACTGAGTCACATGTTATCTTTATCAAAGAGCTGCGGTCTCTCAATGTGTCGCTGGTTATTATTCCACTGAACTCCTGACTCGGGGAGAAGATGGTGAGAGAGTGAGGATGAGTGTATGAGGGCAGAGAGATTCAGGAAATGTGGGACAGACATCATAATTCCATAATGAGTCCTAATTCTTAAAAACAGTTTTGCTTTAGTCAAGCCAATGAGGCTGGTGCCAAATTACAAGCACTTATTGATGGAGGTGCAGCTTTTAGACTTCAGACAGGGTGTCTGAAAGCTGCCTTTAAAGAAAATAACACTCTAAAAGGAAAGAAAAGAGACTGAAAATGAACCGAGAGGCAACATAAAGCCAAAGAACAGACAAAAAAAGAAAACATTCATCTGTACTGGTAATCATCAAAAGCTTTTTTTGTGGAGAAAACCATGAACATTTGCGTAATGGGAGTCCTTTTATGTAATTCTGAGCATTTTCAAAAAGAAGACTCGACAATTGGGACTATTTTTCCACTTCAAGTAAAAATTATCTGAACAGGAGCTTCATGTTCAACATTTGCTAATCCTTTTTTTTTTTCCACATTTACGTTTGTTCACAGCCGTTCTTTCTTCACCCTGAAGATAAACACAACATCTATAATGTCTCTGTATCTTCTAACCATGAACAATAGTACAGTCCGCCAAGGCCTTTCTCTCAGACCTCAGTCCCTCTGGCTTTTACCCTCAAGGATTTTTATTGATATTGATTTGGGTGGAAAGCTCAAGTCTCCATTGAAGGGAGCATGAAGGCTGGAGTATTTTTAGGTGCCGTCAATCAGCAGCTCCTCTCGGTGGCGGCGGGACCTGGCAGCGAGTGCTGAATCGATGGGAACACCATCGATGTGGGATGTTGGACTATATGTAGAGAACATAAGAAATATTGGTTCTTGGCGCTGAGCAGACATTTGAGTGAGTCCGGGCAGCATTATTGATTTCATCTGGTGAAGCCACTTCAATCAGGCTTCCATCAAAGACGAGACGAAGGAGCTGCGACGGGCTGAAGGGGGACGCTTAAGCTTTGCACAATGACCCCTTCTCCTGAGGAGGATGTCAAGCGTTCGGCGCGCTTGAAACAATCTCAGAGTGACGTTCAACAACTTCTTCAGAGGCACTCCGCTCGTATTTACTAGAGAAGTTGGGACTAATTTCACAGTACTTGATTTTGAAGTATTTGAGTTCTCCAACAGGAGCTGGTGGGAGGTGCAGCAGCGATTTCATCTCCACTCTTCCCACCACGAGATGTTTAGAGATGTGGGTTATAATTCGTGTTAACAAGGGGGAGGCCTCTCCTTTCATTGCCACTTAAATCTAATATCCTTCAACATCCCCGGCATCGCTGACTCACACAGGTCGCGGCCCCCACGGCGTGGATAATTAATCTAATTTTAGCGCCAGCTTGCAGTGTTTCACTGGACAGAGATTTAATTTTCACCGGTCCTAATGAATGGAAACGGTGTTTCCAGGAAGGCAGGCAAACTGGTCTCATTGGTTTCATTGATCCACATGAGGAGTGTATTAATGTGCACCATAGTGTTCGGTCTGAGTCTACAAGCTGTCCCATTATCGTTGATAAGGTTACTTATTGAAGGTAGTTAAAGATACTTAAAATACAGAGATTTACAGAGATAGAGACACACTTGTTTGACGAGAGTGAGACAGGCCAGATCAGCTACTTCTGAACTCCTTGGCATTGACACTAAAGTTAAAGGTGCTAAAGCCACTGAGGAACGTCTGCGAGCT
This sequence comes from Lipophrys pholis, assembly GCF_963383615.2. Taxonomy (NCBI): domain Eukaryota; kingdom Metazoa; phylum Chordata; class Actinopteri; order Blenniiformes; family Blenniidae; genus Lipophrys; species Lipophrys pholis. The sequence goes on along the minus strand of NC_137643.1, from coordinate 5,827,014 downwards.
CTGGAAAACTTCCTTTTCCGACTTCTAAAAAAAAAAAAGCCAATGAATGAATTTAAGTAGTTGCTTCTTTTGTTAATGCAAGTGCCCTGTTGTTAAATGCTGCTGTGTCAAACAGGAAGACATCAAAGCGGATGCAGGGTAGAAGTCAGAGACACATTCAGTTCATAGATGAAATACATCAGCTGACGCTGCTTCTGGATCACGGCGGGAGCGAAAGCGTGGCTCAGCAGAGATGGTGGGACGGACATGGAGGAAAAGAGCCGCCCGTAGGCCTCATTACACGCTGCGCAGCTCTTTGAGTGAGTGATGGAAGTTATAATCAGCGTAATAACCTGAAGGAGGTACGAGAGACTTCACTTCAGTGTGCGATGTCTGAACGGAGAGACTCTACGTCCTGTTGTCTTGCTTTCGGTGAGCAGATGAATAGATGTGGTAATAGTAATTGGATTCAATTATACGGTGTTTTCACCGCTTTAAAGAGCTTCACACTGTGTGTGGGTGACTCTGACTCACATGGTGACAAATCGGCTGATGAAAGAAGAATTCCAGGTTTGTTGTGTCGACACGTTGACAGGCAGTCCTCGAGAATGAACAACCCGTTTAGAAATACTGAGACTGGTTGTCACGGTGGAGCAGCGGCTTTCATTCTTCTCCTCAAGATAAAAGAAAGGTTTCACTTACGGTTCCAGGCCTTGGTCCGTGGAGTTTCCACGTTCTCCTCGCGTTTCTTTGGGTTCTCTGGTTAATCTGTGACTCTGGATTGAGTGTGTGTCTTTGTGATGGATGAAGTGGGTGGAGAAGATGAACTTGTTGAAGATGGAGAAGGGACTTTCCACAAAGCAATGTGTTTTTTTGCTTTTGTTTGTGATTTTTAAGAGGTGCCTCTGGGTGTGCAAAGGCCTACTCCACTTTAACTATTGGAAAGTTGAGCGCAGTGTTTTTTTGTGGATTGTGTGGACTGTCAGCTTTATTTATCAAGTATTACATTGGACGTGTCATAGATAGAAAGGTAACATCCTCTGGCTTGTTAAAGGAAGTCGTAGTATCCAGAGAAGAGCGCTTACACTTATGAGTTGTATTCTCAATATTCTCAAAGGGTTAGGAAATCTCACATGAAGTTTAACATCTGTTCGATGTTTACCAGAGTACAGAAATGTGCTCTCATTATCTAAATTTCTAACTTTGATTGAGCCCTCACAGCTTCCCCGTGTCTTTAACTCGTCTTTTCTTCTTTAAAAGAAAGTGAAGCGTTTTCTCCTCTGACTCCTTCCTGCATTGTTCGGGAATCCAGCTGCTGACCTTACATCGAAAATGTGAACCCAATTGTTGTCTGAGCCGTGGCTGATGCAGAGTCATTATCTCAAACTCTCTCTCTCTCTCTCTCACACACACACACACACACACACACACACACACACACACACACACACACACACACACACACACACACACACACACACACACACACACACACACACACACACACACACACACACACACGCAAATCCCTACGTCGTCTTCTTCAGACTGCGGCGCTATCGACTTTCTGCACCATCAACAGCTGCCCATTCATACACCAAGCATGATGACAAGCACAAAAAGTTATTTTCATGTGACAAAATAATACTGAAGTAGTTCATTTCAAACACCAAAGATCACAACACTCGTCGTCCACTGGCAACACGGGCCAACATCTCGAGGATCTCCGCCGAGCGGCCGTCCGACTGCGTCAGTGGCAACTCTCACGCTTTGCTTCGCGCTGCATTACGCAGCAGTTTGTGAGCGGCACAGAGCCGGACAGCAGAGAGTAAACAGAGAGCTGAAACAACAGCCGGAGTCACAGAGAGCGGAGCGACAAGGACAAACCGAAACGTCCCAAATAAATACAAACAAAGTCAAACCTGCTAAACTTTGGCCCTGCACTTGTAGTCCACAAATCTGGGGAGGGTTCCAAAGTTTCCCAGTCGGTCCAAAGTTCTACGTGAGGGTGCAAAAACACGCTGTTATGGCTTTACAACAATGTTCCTCTGTTTATCTATGTGGCATACTTTAGCCTGACATGGCATGCAACCGTTTATATAATGCATGAAGCATAAAGAAGTTCGTCAACAGTTATTCTTTTTTTAGGACTTTCCGACACCGCAGATAAAGACGGGGTCACTGCGGCTCATCACTCCTGAATAACAAGCCAAGAAATATTCCCTTATTAACACCCATTGAGTTAAAACAGGATGATGCTGAAAAATTTTATCGTTGAATGGGCGATTACAGTATGCCAAAACACCCAAAAGTTTAATGATAAATGACAAAATAACTAGAAACTGCACTTAGAGAAGGAAACACTGTCCTTCATGCTCAGTTAGCTGGATTTACCTAAAAGAGTCCTTTCAGTAATTTCAGCTTTTTTAAACAAATGCAAACATTTTTTTTACTCAATTATGAAATAGTATTGATCTCCACTTAGATGTAGTTTCAAAGTCCACATGTTTTGTCTTCACACGTGAAGGAATCAAACCGTTGTTATTGACAGTGCCAACCACTTCACCACCGGAAGGCCTGACAACAGGACTTTATTATCAGTGAATCAGTGTCGAGGTACTCCACTGCTTTCAGTAATCACTCCGGGATCGGCCTCTCTGTCCATCAGCCTGAAATATTTCAGCATCATCTCCAGCCTTCATGACTCACACCGGTTGTGCCGAAGCTTGGCACGGGTAATGAATCTAATTTTAGCTCAGTGTGTGTGAGTGTGTGTGTGTGTGTGTGTGTGTGTGTGTGTGTGTGTGTGTGTGTGTGTGTGTGTGTGTGTGTGTGTGTGTGTGTAACACTGGACAGTGTTGTCACTGCCCCCCAGTGATCCCGCTGAAGGCTGCTTCAGTGTGACACACTGTTATCTGCCTGCGTCCATCAGTGTCTGACCCTCAGTGAAACAGCTGGCTGCAGTGTGAAGTGGTCGGTATGTGGAGCAGCACCTCCCGGTTCGGATGAGGACTCAAGGATCTGGGCTTGTAGATCAGGAAAGCTGCAGCATTCATTTGAATATCTTGAGCTCTGTGTCTGCGCCTCACACGTCATGATAGACCGACAAGCTCAACCATCCAGAAAGTATAGTGTTCTGGTGCGTCGTGTCCCAAAAAGTGGGTCACTGGTCTGTTTTCACGGGGTTTGCAGGAAAGAACAGATTTTAAAAAATCATATTGTCTTGTAATGTGAGACACCATTTCAGCTTGTTGTTCACACGTGCTGACTGAGCATGGCGAAGCAGGCGGAAGTTCAGACGAGTCTCAGTATTGTGAGGACAATAGAGCAAAAAAAGAGCTTCTTGGTTTTGAAACTAAATTTCAGCAGAAATCTATTTCCCTTGTGAAGACTTCTGGTTAATAATTAGATTGCAGCTAATTGAATATTTTCCCCTCTAAATCCCCAATTAATGCTTGTTTTTGTCCTTTATCATTAAACCTGACCAGGTCAAAAAGTTGAATATTTTCCTGGATTTGGGAGCAGCTTGTCATTACTACAGTGTGATGGTGGGTCCTAAAGCCAAACCAGCAGTGGCCTGTGGAGATGTCAGGGCTTCTTAGCTCGTTATTTTGCAACCACAACCCGTTTAAGACCGAGTTCGAATGGAGATGGATGGGTCTTCCAGCTCCTGATGATTTGTCTCTCTCTGGTTTGTAACCTGCAGATACTGTAGCACCTGATAATCGAATTATCTCAGACTCATCTTGTTTCCTCTCTCTGTCTTTGTCTCTGTGCCTCTGCAGCAGCCGATGCGGTGCCTGTACGGAAAGATGGGGATCAGGTAAAACACTGTTATCTCTTTTTTCTTCATCCCTTTTATCTATTTTCCTATTTTGTTGGAAGTCGTTGTGAAATCCATCGGTGCCCTCAGCTCTCTTTTTTTTTTTTACGTACACTCTTCTATTTATACGACTCTTGCTTTATTGGATTTTTTTTTTTTAGAGGTGAGGAAGAAGTGATGAAAAAGTAATCTAAACTTACACTTAAAAAAGTGTGATTCTACTTGTGTGCAGACTGTGTTGTGTTTTATTCACAACATATAGTCACACATAGAGTTTTTACATCTAAACCCCTGCAAAGTAAATCTGAACTGAGTGAATGGTGATCACACCTTAATGCAGGAGTTATAAAATGTTCCTGTTGACTGTGTGGAAACAGATACTACAAAAGGAACATTGTGAAGTTTGTTGGTAAACTCGCTCTTGGTTTGTGTTTAATAGTCTCCCTCGGTTGAGTTTTTCTCACTTTAAGCACATCTCTGCATTAGCTGATCTGTCGGCACTGTGTGGGTCAGTCGAGTTACAGAGACTCCGTTTACACAGCAACTGTTTGAGTGAAAAATGCATCGTTTTTACGTCGTCGTTTCAGAAAAGCTCCTCGTTGACATGGTAACATTTTGAAAACAATACCCTTTGATTGTAAGGAAACCACACACAAGCGTGCAGAGAACAATACGCTATAAAGATTAACAATGGTGATTCTCGAGTATAAAACGACCAATGAGAATATGGACTGGGAGACGTTGTTGTTATTATACGTCTATTTGTACATGTGCAGAAGAATGATTTACTATGGCTGCAGAAAAGTTGCATTTTACCCCGTTTCCACGGCGACAGTGTTCCACCTTGAGAGCCATTTTCCCCAAATTAGCGTTTTCAGTGGCTCCGAATAACGTTGTCGTGTAAACCCAAAAGTTCTGCGTTTTCACTTGGAAACATTGTTGTGTAAATGAGGCCTGAATATCAAGTTACAGACATTTTATTAAAAGCTTTTCATGACACTGTTTAGTTCTGTTCGTGACCATTTTGTTAAAATTATCTTTTCAATTTAGTTAATGAGCTCATATCAGATGTTTTTTTAATCAAGAGAAAATCACCCGTGGAAGAGGACTATTTCTAAACACAAAAGAACAGCTTGGGAGGCTTTTTTTTGTTTCGTGTATTAACAGCAGGGACTTCTCGACTGGATGAGTCAGTTACCTGACCTCAGTTCAACTGATTATTCATTTTACGGCTAAAAAGCAGACTGAAAGAAAAGAGGAGAATAACTCTGGCAGAGTGTCTGCTGTCTCAGTCTGGAAGCATCACCGGGGAGGTGAGTGAGTCACCGGCTTCAGACGGGCGCTGAAATATTAAATACTGGTGGACTGTTTGTGGTAGTCAGGCGCTGAAGACGGAGTCTCACTACAGTTTCTGGTATATATCCGTTCATATGCAGTCATTTCGTTAGGAGTTATTCATCTTTGCTGAGTCGCAGCAGATGGGGTGTGGGATTTGTAAAGTGGGGCCACTTGGAGCTTCTCAGTGTGGCCTCCACATGGTTTACATGATCTGGTGACTCTAAGCTGATGAAGTAGTGAACGATTGCCTGCCTGCGTGTGGCATCTGAGTGTCAGCCTGACAGCATGTCCAGGACACACACTGACCCTCACACAGCACTGGGACGGAAAAGTTCAGGCCCTAATGTGTGATGATGAATGGAAGTCTAGTTAGTGGAGTTTCAGAGGAGTCTGGATCAGGGTTGGGCAAATCATTTTGCCGATCGGGCCACATGAAAACGAGTACTTCCTCTCATTTCTACAAGCACTTGTAATGTTTGTGTGTTTTTTCTCACACAGTGAATACAGACAACGAAATGCATGCACTGGGAAAAGACACATTCAAAATGCAAACTAAATCAGCTGTGTTGTTTGTTGAATTCATGTTATTTTTCATTTAATTCATGATTATTCTTGGACCCTTCTAGGCCAGTAGAGCCACATGTGGGCTGTATAATGTCAATGTCAGTCTGATGATTGTCTGTAGCTGTGATTTCTCTTATGAGTCAAACTTTTTGATTAAATCAAAAAATAGCAACGTAACATTTTCTTCCCCTCCCACAATATGAAGTAAAGAAATGGCCAGATGTATAACCTCCCTCAGTATGAAGATGTATGATGCAAAGCAGAACTTCATTTGACATGGTTTGTCAATTTTGAGCAATTCGCCAACAAATAGTGCCTCATATCTCGTGGGAAAATAATAAAACTGAGTGAGAATCTATCAGGAGGAAAAAAATTGGTGTCACCCTTCAGAGGCTCACTTAAGTGAAACGTGTGTTTGTGTGTGTGTGTGTGTGTGTGTGCGCCTTGTGGCCGGCTGTGCCTGGCTGGGTGTGAAGGTGTGTCTGTGTTGATAGTCTCTTACCAAGGCCACAGAGCTGCTCTCCCCGGGGCTCGGGCTATTACCGAGCCATGTATCACTTCTCGGTTCTGGACCCTGGAGAGCGACAGAGCAGCGGAAAGAGTCGGAGGGAGGAAGGCAAAAAACACAGACATCCATCTTATTGTTTCTCCGTCACTGGCTGCTTCTGCTGCTGTTGTTGTTTTTTCCTCCGGTGCGAGGGCTGCAAGGACGACGTGCACCAGTGTCAGCAACGATAATTAAAAACTTGTTAGTAACTATTAAGTCGGGTTTGTTGTGCAAAAACAACGATCTACAGATACAAAGAGCAGAAAACTGATCTTCCTTTCTAAAGAGACACAAGTGCTCTAGCAAAATTCTTTTTTCTTTTTTAATCAAGTGCAGCTCATGTCGGGTGCTGATCCCACCGCAGCTCTCAAGCTGTTTGCTCTCACAAACACAACTCCTCTGTGTAATTTACAGACCTGCAGGGGAAGAGGGGCCGGCAGGTGGAGAAGGGATTTCAATGAATACAACACAGGAGCTCAGAGGGATGACAAACAACACTGAAACACCGAAAGACAGGAAAAACACTCCTGCACGGCTCAATTACAAAATATATCGGAGAAAATAAAAATGCATGCAAGACGAATGGCAAATCTTAAGATAAATCAACAGAAGAGGAGTTAGTAGTCTTGAGATGGAAAAAAAAAAAAAAAAAGACTGAATCTGCTGCTTGCTTAGATTCATCTGCTGCAAACAAACATTTGCTCAGTAATGTTAACACAAGCTGCAACGTTATTCCCGCCAGGCTGTGATGAAGTTCACAGATATTTCACAGGAAATCATCTAAACCACTTCATTTAAAACAAAATAAAATATCAAAAAAACAAAAATGAATATCACCGTGGCAACGGATGAAACATCAGTGGATGACTGACTTGATGATGAAGCTCTGTGTTGACCGTCACGCTCTTCCATCTGGAAGCTGTTCAGTCTGGAGCAAAAGAGTGTTCAAACACACGACCCAACGCGTCGCCTCTGTGGCTGCAAATCACTGCGCTAAAGACAATTAATGTCATTTTAAACAGTTCAGGATTACCGGAACCTGAAGGATAGACATAACTGGAGGTTATAAAGGTCATCCCTAAAGGTTTAAATGTGTTTATACGCTGACGTTGAGTAGACAGAAAGTGTTAGTCGTCTTTTACACGATTGTGGATCTGAATCTTTCATTTCGTGTACTACAGTTTCTGATTGTAATATTTTGAGGATGTCTTTAAATATACTGTATGAATGAAACTGAATTGAAAACTAGTAAACACAGAAAGCCAGAGATGAGCTCATCCTGCAGGACTCACGTGATGAAAACATCCCGGCGGCATGAGGGTCAGTGAAAAGCACATTAGCTGAAACATCAGCCCATTTGTGGTTACACTCAAGAGCCTGATCGATACCGAGCGCTCCAAACCAGATCTCCAGTGAGGATATACGTCTTCAAACTCACAGACGCCGCAAAAGTGTGTTCGGTCAAAGGACAGAAAACACACAAAGACCCAAATCGGACTCAACTAAGGACTTAGTTCATCATCGTGACCCTCTTCTCCTTTAAATCCAGAGTTCAGATGAATTTTGTGAAATATACTTGTTAGTATTTTTCTGTTAAAACTCCATGATCACACACTATTTGTTAAATACATCAAAATCAAATGGATTTTGGTTGCGTCTCCTCTGTTGTTATTGAGTTTTGTACTTTATAGAGTTTCTCACTGCTCAGTTCTAAGAGGTAAACTGGTGAACTTAATTGAGCAGACCTGTGAAATAGAGCACAAGAGGTATTTTCTCTGGGATGTCTGTGTTTTGAAGTGGCAATCTGTCCGGGGTGTACACTGCATTTTGCACGGGGCCTGATTTTAGTAAGACCCTGTATAACGTGTGTCTAAGTGCTTGTGACTGGCAGGCTGTCCAGAGTGGTTTTGTACATGATTAGCTGGGATCGGTTCCAGCAGTCCTGACCCTGAACTGGATAAAGCAGTTTGAAAGATGGATGGATGATTTGCATGCTCACACAAACATATGCACATTTGGCATCGACGCATGTTTTACTGGTGATCAACTGAGAATAATATCAGTGGCATGACATGCAAATAGGAGTAGTTATCAGAATGATTTACTGAATGATTAACAATATGTTGGAGATCGGATCTGGTATCATCTCCATGTCCCGTTAACTGTGGAGTGATTGGACGGAGCGCTGTGACACCATGTAGGTTGAGCAGTGCTCCACCACCTCTACTACACCGTATGTGAAATATAGTTTCTATGTGTTTTTCTGTCACGATGAGTTTCTTTTCTCTGAGAATAAACTCTTTGGTTTACACACCATCTCTGGGTGTTTGATGTTCTGGTGCCGCTTCAGCTTGCAGTTGAAAACCTAGTTTATTTTACTGCAAAAGATACCTTCAGCTCTAATTTGTCCATGTTTCAATGAAGCCATGTTTAAGTACACGCTTTTTATTTCCTCTTTAGAGCCGCCATTTCTTTCACTCTCTGTTTACTTTGCGAGTTTATCTTTAAAATTTTGAATTGTGTTTATATATATATATATATAAAACCTAATATATATACATATAAATAATTATGTTTAAACAGGGTAGTTTTGTGACATAAGAAGTATTAGTGCATTTATATGACTTCAATGCATAAACCTATTTTTATGATATAAACAAATGTTATACCCCTTAAAATCCAGAGAAAAAGATATAGCAAACAAGAGCGCTAATAGGACGCAAATTAAAAGTGTGAGGTTGAACAAACAATCACATAATAAGACTCACAAATTAAATTTTTGGAACACACACCCACTATTCCATATCCCTGAAGGCAAACGTCTGTCACATGGAATCCGGAGGACTTCCTGTTTGAAAACTCGCTTCCACTTGTGTGTGCATGCTTTCGTATGTGCAAAGCTAGATCAAGTGTATAGTCCGCTCGACTCGGCTCCTGCACCCTGCGACAAATAGCCTCATAAAATGCTTTCAAGAACAAAACAACCTCTGTATGATCGGATGCACGATGGGAAAAGTTTGAGTCCTTCGACCCTGAGGAGGATGAACAGATACTGCAAAGTGACAGCCGGATAAAAGGAGGCAGTTATTGTGTAAACGGTGGCCTTTATATCTGGAGAAGTCGTGACTTCAGCACAAAGGGACGGAGTTAAAAAGGCTGTTCACGTTATGGCGTCTGAGTAACCGAGAGTTCCAGCTGGCTCAATGCTGCAGCGTCCCTCTACCTCGGGGAGACTGCAGGCAGGAGATCAGCTGTTCCACTCTCCATGGAGTCTGAACAGAAAACATCAGCACGCACGTTACAGAGCGGCGGCGACCCCTCATTGTCCGTCCTCGGACGACCACGAGCGCTCACACTCCGAGGGGCGCCTCCGAATCCAGATCTTGCATCCTTTGAGGCGGGCCGGGGTAATAATACTCACAAAGTCCAAGGACGGCGATGACAGCGCCGCTACCCACTCGTCTGCTCACACGCTCCACCGTTATAAATCATGGCTGAATCCTCCAACGCGCCATCGATTGGTTTGAGTGGGCGAAACACGACCTTGAACCCTGTTGTGTTTGTTTTATCAGAATTATTCCGAGGGTAACACCTACGGTTTTCAGCACCGGAGCGCAAAATGACTATAATTTATCTGCGGAAGGTGGCAAGGTCGTTGATCGATACCCTGGGCCGAGTGATTACGGGTCCCGCTGAAGAGCTTTAAGGCACAAAATGTGATATTCAAGAACGCAGGTCTGGGAATGTCTTGGCTGCACATCCACTGCTATGAAATACGTTTCTGAATACATCCGGGGAACTATTGTGGTTCACTGCTTCCTTCAGGGTAGACTATGAAAACTCTTAAAACTAGCATCATGAGAGCACAGGTACGTTGTGTTGAACATTTTGAGTTACTTAAATAGTTACTGCCAAGATGAAATAACTACTTGCGTTCCTTCTAATAGTCTCTTTAGGTCAAAGCTGTTTTAATGTGCACTGATGTCGTGACGTGTGGTCAGTATAATGACTGATTCAGTCGTTCAACCAGTAAACTGATTCTGGCCACTTCCTAAAAGAAATAGAGCTGATAAATAGATTTATTCATGGCTGCTCATTCTGTGTGTGTGTGTGTGTGTGTGTGTGTGTGTGTGTGTGTGTGTGTGTGTGTGTGTGTGTGTGTGTGTGTGTGTGTGTGTGTGTGTGTGTGTGTGTGTGTGTGTGTGTGTCTGGCTGCAGAGATGTGAGCACACTACACATGACCTCTGCTTGTAAATTCAACCACGTCTGAAATAAATGATCGTGTATTTGAGGCGTTTGCCAGTTAAACAGGAGTTTAATGTAACTGTCAAGACAGGAGCTTCAGCTGCAGCTACGGTAACAGCTGGAACAGTGGGTAAGCAGCTCCACAACGTTTAATCAGGAGCATTAGCAGTAACTAGCTCACTTTTAGTGATTAGGATTTATTTATTTAATTAACATCTGACAAATTGCTTCATTAATAATTTAAATATCATTCTAATTCTGATTGAGATAAAGTCAAGCCAGAATTGTGGAACCTGCTTCAGTATTTAAAATGAAAAGTATAATTCAGGATAAGACGGCAGCGAGTACACTGTGTTGTCACTATTCCTGGTTAGTTGAATGAGTAAATAACTTATTATTTTCACTCACTGTCATAATTATTCCAGATTAGCCTGACGTTGTTTTACTGATTTATCTGGATTATTGAGGAAAAACGGGGCGATAAAAGTTAGATTTTATTTTTTTATTTTTTTCCTGATCTGATAAAAATGTTTCTTTGTCGCTGGGTCTGCCTGAATTACTCCCGCAGAATCTCTGTGTGGCTTTGTTAAATCCCTCTGCCATGCCTTTGCTGCTTTGTTAGAGCGGGATTATTCCCCTTCCTCATTCACGGGCTGAGAAAATAAACATCTTCAGACATGAATTTTACATCGATACTGCGGGGGAAAGTGAAAGGAGCCGGAAGAAAGACCGAATTAATTCCAGCTTTCGGTTTTGTGGTTTCAATTTGCAGAGCGCTTCTCTTATATTTGACACTAGATGAGAAATGTTAATCAGAGCCTTTAACCAAGACGGCCCCGCATTCACATTCATGTAGATCTTCTGGTTTCGAGTCTCTTTTCCCAGCAGCTGCTGATTAAATTCTGAATGAATGCCGAAACGGAGGCCAAGCGTTTCCTCAATGTTGTATCACAGTGGGACACTTCGTTTGGTTTTATCATGAGCTCAGTCTTTCCAACATCACTAATAACAAGTCTGACATCACAAATAAATACAATTATATTCTTTTCTATTCTATTCTATTCTATTCAAGGGGAGAATTTTTGGTAAATTTTTGGTTTTTGGTCAATATCTGAGAAATACAGTGTAAAAACTGCCCCAGATTAGATTTTTATCTGGATATATAACTGGTTATTCATCTCAAAGTCACATTTTCAGATTTGGTTTTAAGATAATTTCTGTTTTGTACTGAAAGTTCTGACAGAGTGACCCATCACCTCCCATTGTCATCACATATATTTGGTGCAACACACCGCATATGTCTGACGACGTCCTTCACCAACACACCCACCTCGATGGTATCACATTTCATCTCCCTTCAATCACTCCATGGCAAATTCAGGCAAACACAGAAGTAATCCTGTCTCCAGCAGATGTTTCTCATGCAAACAGGGTCCAAAGCTCTGAAAAGCCCATTGAAATACTCCTATTTGTGCCTTATTGTTCGAGCACAATTTGAATTAGCTCGCTTTCTGCAGGATCTTAGTAAATCAGGCTCTGGGAGAGTGTTTGGGTGTGTGAGAGAGAGAGAGAGAGAGAGAGAGAGAGAGAGAGAGAGAGAGAGAGAGAGAGAGAGAGAGAGAGAGAGAGAGAGAGAGAGAGAGAGAGAACAGAAATTTAATGGTGTCCCGGTTTGGCTGCCCATCAGATTTTCTGTTGCCCCTGGCAACAAGGTCACAACTGAATGGTATCCCATAGTTACCTAAACATCCTGGGTCGCGGGGCCGTGAGGATGGACAAAGACAACGGGACAGGAGACAACGTGCAAACACAGCGACACACACACACTCGATTACACAACGTCCACGTTGCCTCTCCTGCTCCGCCAAAACAACCGGCCCACATGAAGACCGTCTCCAAACTCATCCGCTGACTCGGCCTCTTTAAACGCAGATGAAATGTTTCCTGATCTTTGATTCTATATGGCCATAAAAGACTCACGTTCCACAAAGTGAAAGTTTCATTAGCGTCATCTCCAACTCAAACAGAAAACCTAAAACATTAGATTTTTTTATTTTTAGCAAGAACAAAAAAGATTTTGCTTCAGTACTTTGAAATTAATGTGAAACTTTACATGATTCTTGATAAAGTCCAGTTACTTTGTCCCAAACCTCTTCCTCCTTCTTTAAATCTCCTCTTTTCTTCCCTCCTTTACTGCACCTCCCTTCACCGCCCCCCCCTTCTTCTCCCCCTTCCCTCAGCCTGGCCATACCGAGGTTTCCTGGGAAGGAATCAATGTAAGTCTCCTTGTTTGAATTTATTTTTGCTCTTTCTCTCCTTTTCCTCCTTCTGTCACTCCCCCCCTCCGTCACTCACGGGTGACCTGGACTTTGTGTACGTAAGTTGACATCCCACTCCTTTATCCGGTCACCTTCTCCCGACACTCTCTCTCTCTTATCTCTCTCCTCCCTCGCTGCTTCTCTCCCTCTCTTATCCCCTTCCCTCTTTCCTTCCCCCCTAAACTCCTCTCCCCCATCCGTCTCCTCTCTTGGCCCTCTGCTAATCTACTGTACTGCAAGCTTCATATATACACAGAGCTGCAGATAACAGGCTGTAATAAGCTTATCTTATCCGCGGCTGAAGCCTCCGCACTAGTCCCAGTTCTTTTTTTTTTTACCGGAAGGATGGAGAGCATCATGGCTCAACTGTTTCTGAACCTTCAGCAGAATTTAGTTGCACAATGCACATTTTGGTTCGACTCTGAGCCGCCCGCAGGCAAAGCAATCTCACGCAGACACATTTCTGGTTTAGGCAGCAGAGGTCTGGACAAAAAAGATTTTTATACAGAGACAACCTCTCTGACCTGAACACCGAGCAGATTGTGAGGATTAAAGTTAGAAACCCTGGAAGACAGAGCCATTGGTAGCCAGGAGAAAGTAGAAAACTTGTTGTTTGAGCACAAAACATCCCAAAGCAAATGGATAAAAGCACACGCACGCACACACACGCACGCACGCACGCACGCACGCACGCACGCACGCACGCACGCACGCACGCACGCACGCACGCACGCGCGCACGCACGCGCGCACGCACGCACGCACACACACACACACACACACACACACACACACACACACACACACACACACACCTTGGTATGTGTTTAAATGATCTCTGGTATGATTGTGGACTATGATCGCTGAACCACACTTAAATCCGTCCCCGTTCCGGTCATTTACTTCTCTTTCGATCCAATTTACATGAACTGAATCTGTGAGCCTCCACTCAGACACAGTTTCTAATCATCACATGCTGTTCCACCCGTTTCCTTCATTCATTTCATTTTAAAAAACACAATTTTTCAAGCTATAAGCCAAGAAAACCTTATATTGGAGTTCACAGAACTTTGGACGGCACGGAATACTTTACTTGAAATAAACAAAAGAACAACTCAGGTTGCAAAACTTGATGCTGGCCGACAAATTCCAACAAAAACCAACGAGGAGCTTCAATCAAACTTTACACGAGAATCCATACTGTGTTTCTTTACTTGTTTAAAGTAGACAAAATAGAAAGGGCAACTAAGTCACAGGTTTAAGTGTTTGCAGCTCTTCTACAGTTATATGGAGTAGAAAAGAGGAACTGGGCTCCTCTGCTGTGTGTCTTCATCAAGCAGAGCGCATGAGGAACATGCACTGGAAGATGTGAGAGGCTGTAAAAATAAGTGTTGCAGAATCTCAGAACAACAAACCGAGTCCTGAGTTTTAGTTTACGACTGCTGAGTCAGCAAAACAAAGGGAGCTTCCCCCGAAGTACCGACACTTCGACCATCCTCTAAACTTCAACACTGCTTGCGTGACACATGATGGGTTGAACGGTTAGTTTTCTGTGAACTCCAGCACAGAATGAAGTGTATGACATCCTTTATACGTTTCATCTCAGTGAGGGAGGCGTCCGTCCTGTTGTGGTCTCGTGTTGGGAGCGAAGCCGTGACGTTGCTCCGGCTGGCTCGTTGGCCCCTTTTAAAGCTCCACTTTGTTGGCCAGCCGGTCAGTAACCTCGCCTGTCTGCTTTGTTTGGCAGAGCGTCGTGGGTTAATGTGAGCAGCAGAGAGCCGATGCAGAAAGCTGCAGGGAGCTGTGAGACTCCACAAAGCAGGAAATGAGCCGTAAAAAAATTTAACTACGAGGGGAAGGAGGCAAAAAAAAAAAAAAAAAAGACCAATTTAACCTGACATGCAGGGCTTTCTTTCGTTCATTCATCGCCACTTTTATTAAAAAAAATATATCCTGATTGAAGCACTTTTTAACACCTTTTGTGACTTTTTTTTTTTAGGGATGCTACAGAATATTGAAATATCTGTTGCTTTTGTATGTAAAAGCAACAGATATTTGTTTTGTTTGTTCTGTGTTTAAAAAATAAATAAATAAAAAAAAAAAAGGGGGAAAAAAGCTGTTTTCTGGATTTTTCATGGAAGCAGAGGGATGAATGTGTTGAAAATATAGAAAAATATAGAGACGGAATGCTTGAATTGTGCAGTGTGCACTTAAAACAAGTGTGTCTGTTGTACTTAACAGTATGTATTTAAACAAAAAAAATTGTACTACCTACATATATATATATATAAATAAAACCTTTGGTTTGAATGGGTGAACTCGGCTGTCACATTTCTCCACATCTCTGTTTAGTCGCACTGTGTCGGTACGACAGAGGAATTTCTAGTAAAAAAGCCTTTTTTTTTTACCCCAGTTACAAAACCTGTGTTGACTTCATTTGGCTCCAAATAGGTTGGAGTGGAGACTGATGGAGGAAGACTGGAGTAATATGACTGGAGTAATATGACTTTTGTAACGTCGCGGCTGTACGCAGAGAAAACGCAACACACCAGATATTCCTCTACGGAGACACTCCACCTGCACACCGCAGAGGGATCCGATGATATCAGTTTGACTTTATAGTGTAATTAATGTGCTTCAAGTCCAAATAGTACATCGCATCTGTCTGTGTGTCTGGGTACATCAGCAGGTCTCTGTGTCTGAGTTTGTCATCAGTTCCTTCTAATCTGTCAGGATTAAAAACTTATTTCAGTATTGAGGTGGCCTGACTGTGTTTGATGCAACAGTTTAAGAACTTTAGACAAAATAAAGTTTTTTAAATAAAAACACCTGGAAACTTTTGTTTCATAACTTTTCACGTCATTTGTTACCAATTTAATCATCTAAAGACTCAAACTGAGACACTTTTAACTATTTTTTTTTCTACTTTAAACATGGTTGAATACTGGTTTTTGAATGGATCTTTAGGTTTTGTGTTTCTCGTCTGACGTTTTTCTGTGATGAAATAAATTTCAGATCCATTGTTGATTTGGTTTGAGTGATTTTTATTTCACACTTGAAAAGATTCTCAAATTGAATGATCAGCAAGTTTACATGTAAAACTGTTGTGGGTTGGATGTAAACACATTTCTGGTATCTTTCAGATTAATTCAAATAAATAACAAACATGGACATTTATTTCACCGGGACTCAGTTTTGGATTGTTTCTGTCTGACTTTAGATGAGTTTTATAATGATTTCAGACCACTTCTTAACTCCTGACATGATTTAAACCAAAACTGGACTTTTTGATTCAGTCTAGTTAAAATTGGTTATTATTTTATTTAAACAGGTGTAAGAATATGTTTGTTCTAGTTTTCCCTTCTTTTGATTATTTTTCTCGATCACCTTTCAGCTGAGTTTTGGTTTCAGACTCATTCTTGATGCGGTTCGTCTGAACATGAACTGTTTGTAACTTGGAATTCAGAAACTTTTTGACCCTTTTTGCTCGTTTAGACAAAAGTGCAAACTTTGTTTCTGACTGTACTTCAGCAGGATTTTATCATGACTGAATTTCAGACTATTTCATTCTATTTTTGGAGGGTTTTTTTTGGATGTTTTGGACTATTACCAGACAAGTATAGACTCATTTATAATTTTTTGGATGTGTGTCTGGTTTGAGAACCTGAACTCTGAAGCTCTATTCAAATACATTTTTGACTTGCAAAGACATTTTTGGCAAAATTACAATTATTTGACTTGATGTTTATGGGTTGTTTTCACTGCATGTTTTCCACATGAAATCTGGAAAACTGAAGAAACCTGAGACACTTCAGTCCATCGGTATCAATACATTTGCTTTGATTTCATAAAAAAAGAAGGAAATACAAGAATAACTGGGTCGTTTTTGGTTGGAAAAATTCCCTTATCTGACACACAGGAGCGGCAAAGACATTTCAGACACTGAAGAAAAAAAACTAAATGTTTTCCCGCCAAACTGAACCTATAACTTTGTGTTTTCATTGTCTCCCCACAAGTCACAGCTCCGCCTTGCTGCCTTAAGCTTTTCATGTTCATCTTGTGCTAAACAGCAGCTTCTCCTATTTAAAACGAATCACCTCTCAAACATTTCCCCCGCCTTTAAAACCGCAGCGCAATTCACACTCCATTTCAATGACTGATCCCTGTTAGCCATCCACAAAGTGCTCCAATAATTAACCCTCTTTTCTTATTCCCTCCATTACAACCTCCTCTCTCGCCGTCTCCCTCAAACTGTTTCCTGAATCTTGAATCATCTGCTCTCTTCACCTCAATTCCTTTTATTCCATTTTCCCTTTCCTTCATCGACTCCTATTATGTCTTTTTACCCTGTCGCCTCACGACTTTTTTTGTTCCGTTTTACTCGTCTCCACCCTCCTCCTCCCTTGACTCCCCCTCCTCACATTTGCTGTATTTCTGTTTTTATCCTCCATCCTTTCTCTTCTCCCCTCTCCCTCTCTCTCTCTCTCTCTCTCTCTTTTCTCAGCAGTCCATGGAGGACACGACTTCCATTCTGCCTCGCCTGAAGAGGAAGCCTGCTAACACCTATGGGATCGGTGCCCTGGCTAAGTCCTCTCTGTCAGGTGTGTCAGGTGTGTGTCTGTGCTGCTAGATGGTAAAACAGCCCCCATGTTGCCTCCACATGCTCCGGAGTGGGGGAAGCCAGGGGTGAAGTTGTTGTTGAGCTCTGGTGGGGGCTGTACGTTGTCCCCCCCCACCTAGTGTGTAAAAAGATCATTTTGTTGGTTTTCTTCTTGTGTGTCACAGCAATTTGATTTATTTAAATGTAAGTTTTTTACCACGATTACAGCACTTATGCTGTCTAGAGCTAATCTTTTTTATTAATGGCCATTCATGTATTTTCCATCTATTCTATACTGCTCAGTTCACAACCGAGGAGATGCTATTTTTTTCAGGACTGTGCGTCAAATCTTCCTGCTGCATGTGTCAGTAAGTTAATAGTAATTATTGTCGCTCTGAAGAAAGAGGACGGCTTGCTGTGGTGACTGGCTCTAAATCCGGTGGAAACTCAGCTACAACTTCAAGTTAAAGAGAAACAGAGCGATGAACGGCGACCAAAACACAACAACTATGTGGTTTCTTGGTTAAACATTGGAAGTTGACAAAAAGAAAAAGAGCATGCAGAGAAAAAGTAAAAAAAAATATTGAGTGTCATTGAGCTGTTTTTGTACAGAAGCGACTCCGATGATTATGCACAATAACTGCAGCCAGTTCAGATAACTGACATAAGGACCAACAATGTGACAGGCCTCAGTCACACTGAAAAAGAGCAAACTTAAAAATATATATATTTAAATGTGGACCTACTATGACCCTAAAACTTTTTGTTTATTCTGTTTATAAGTAATTTGTCTGAAGAATAAAATATATTGCAGTGGACTTTTCACTCTCCATAACTTTAAGAAGCACATGAAAGTGAAGAAAAATAAACATTATTGAAGTCACTCTTTAGAGTGAGTTATTGACACTTGACATGAAACAAATCTGTTTTGACTTCGGTTCACCTTGTTTTCTAAGTCACAGTCAAGTATCATAGGAGGTCAGCCAGGATCAGCTTCTTTATGGGAGAGCTTCTGATCAAATCTTGAGGCAAATAAAAGTTTTATTTTACAAAATACATACTTATTTTTCCATTATGTGAATTCAACACTGTGAGATTGGTTTGTTCCACTTCGCTGTTCAACTTGACACACTTGAAGAGAATATAAAATGATCTTTTTAAGTTTGCCATGAAGGACAGATTTGATAAATCAAGAGCTTGTCTCAACAGACAACTTCACTCCCGAGCAGGATGAGGAGGAGGAGGAGGAGGAGGAGCTTGGAACCAACATGGCCGCCCCTGTGGGTGCCCCCCTCCCTTATATATATCACCCCCTACGTTCCCCCCTTTCTCTCTTTCATTGATATCAACTGCAGACGTCAATGACAGACTCACTTCAGAGTCATTGACAGGAATTCAATCAGAACTTTGATTTCAGAGAAACTAAAGTAAGTGAGATTTACTTACTTTGATGACCCACTGGAGCATCTCCACAGGCGTGTTGGGACCTGCGGTGTGTCGTACTGTCGCAGGGCTGCTGCTGCTGCTGCTGCTGCTGCTGGTGACGGTGGTTTTGGTGATGTGGTCTGGTATTTGTGCAACAGTGGCTATTTCGTGCAATGTCGTGACCAGTGTTGTGCAAGTTCATTTTAAAAGATCTTATCAACTTGTCTTCTTACTTTACTAGTTACAGAAAACAACAGCTCGCTGCTTGAGAAAGTTATTCCTGAATTCCTCACCGTAGTCTAAGGCCAATGTTTGAAGTGAAATTCAATTGTTCAGACGTTGCGCGTTTACACTGCAGCGTTTTGAAAACGATGTCTGTTTACACAGTAACGGCAGAAACACTGAAAACTATGTCGTTTTCATGTCGGGCCACCGGGAGGTGCTGTTGGTTGTTTTTGTAATGAAACCACACAGACTTTCACGTCATGCTCTCTGAATTGCTGCTTCTTCTCAAAATTTATTTATAAATCACTTTTCATTCAAGAACTGCCAACTCGCAGATTTGACTTCAGCTGAACTTAATGAGTGAAAAAGTAATTATAATAATTATATCCATGTGGACATTGCTATGAATCCGTTTACATGATGATCCGGTTAGAAACGCAAAACATTGCATTTTGCGTGTCTGTTTACACGACAACGATGCTCAGAAACGCACCTTTTTGAGTTTAACCCCCAAAGTGGGACTTTTCGAAAACACTCTTACTCAGACGTCTTCTGCATATCTGCGAGTAGATGGACAATTAGAAGAACGTTTCCTCCAGAGTGTAACAGTAACAACACTGGTCACGACGCCACGTGGCTGGTGCCGTCTGTGTTTCGTGCTTTGTGTGTCGTTTGGCGCCTCAAAGTGTTTGTGTTAGTTTCTGTTGCGTCTGGTGCACTCGTGTAACTTTTCTCATGGAACAGTGAATACTATATGTATTTGAGACTAGCTGAGACCCCAACACCCTCCTTCATCCCTCATCCCTCATTCTTTCGATTTCTATTTCCATCCCCAATTAGGCTCTGCAGGGAGCGTTTGATTTTCGCGTGAGATTGGCTCTCTTTGTCTGGGGGGGAAACTGAGTCTATTTATAGCTCAGCCTGTAACTCTCGTCTCTGTTTGTTCATGCCTGCTTGATTTTAATTTAATTTTTTTATCGATCAGCCTCGCAGTACCTGTTTGACTCGGTGAATATTTCCCCGCTTTGAGTCGTGTATTTGCATCTTAATTGGGTGGAGACGTGCTGTTGGACAAGGACTACTTAAAACCCGTCTTTAATTATGTGAAGTTTAATGAACCTCTTTTATTTCATTTACTGGGAGATGACTAATGGCTTTCGTGATTAGCGTGGGCTCGTCTGCGTTTCTCTGGTCATCCTTTAAGTCCGCAAACTATCGGAGATAAAACTTCAGCTGATCCGATCACTCCTGAGTCGATCTGTGGAAAAAACTTCAGCAAATCTCAGGATTAATGTTACGATTTAAGATCATTTTGTTAAAGGAACCATATTTAAAAAATAACTTATATATCAAATCCTGATTCAAAATCAACTCTCTCAGTCAGCACATAAATACAAACACATACAAGCATCATGAAAAAACCCACAATGCACTGAGAGAAGGACTCAGACAAGGGGTCTTCTCACTGTGAGACCAGAGTGTTAACCACTACACGATCATGAAGATCATAATTCCAGTTTAGAATAAAGAATCTAAATCATTTAACTTTACAAACAGGTATTTGGATTTAGGGAGAAAACCCATGAAGGCACAGGGAGAACATGCTGGGAATCAAATAAAAAAAAATATATAACTTAGATAAAATGGTATTGATGATTATTTACTCACATATACCAATTTTAACATTCATCAAATTGTTTCTAAGCTGTTAGTTGGGAACACTGCTGGTCTGTGAAGCAGATTATTTGTAATTCTACTAAATAAAATACAAGCTTGAAACCTGCACAGTCGTTTTTAGCTTCACTGACATTAGTCATAAACAACAATCAACAAATCCATAATGGACCTGTCAATCATCTGATTAGAAATAAAGTACATCTGCAGAGAAAGCCTCAATAGTGAACATGTCTGATGATTTAGTCGTGTTATTACGCATAGAACAAAACAGAGCTTCGAGGGAAGGAGGTGCATCTTCAGATAATTCATACATACTGTAATTCGTTTTAACCAAATTACTGGGTGAAGATTTAAGAGAAAAAAACCTTCAGTGGGAGAGTTTAAGATGTGTTTCACCTCAAAATCACAGTGCATTAATTCAAAGAAATTAAAAATGGATGCCTTAAATAATTCGCCTCTACTTATATTGAAACCTGAAAAAGTCGCTCACGTATGAAAACAAATAAACTGCGAGCCGTTAATGAACTAGAGGTGATTTAAATGTTCTCTAAGTCAAGAGAAACGTATCCAGCCGGGCTCAAAATCTCTATTTGTGGAAACTATTTGGATTTAATCTTCAGTGAGAGCTGCTCAGTGCAGCTGCTGGATTAACCTGTCGCCGAGAAGTCTCAGGGAGGAAGAATACGACAAGCGGCGTGAATTAGCGCACACATACGCACATAATGAGCCATTCTGATGTTTTTATAAACGCTTGAATAGGTTCTCATCAGGAACCGGGGAGAAATCTCACACTGAGCATCCCGACACACAACTCATCATCATCATCCTCATCCTCATCACCATCCGAGAAGCACGCAGTGATGTGACTGATGTGACGGGAAGATGACATGGCGGCTGCGCTCCTTTTTACATAATCGGCATGCAGGAAATAACTGACATGAGACAAATTTAGAGAGATTTGATGAGGTTGCTGATGAGGTTTACAGCAGATTTTCTACGTTGCTTCCACAGAAGCCTAAAAGCGGTGGCGACTTAAAGGTTGGAGATCAGTGTAGTACTGCCGGAGTAACAGGAAACTAACGCATAATGCATTATTATGAATTACTAAAAAGCAAAGCAACACAAAAAATAAGATTGAAAGTGAATATAAATAGGATAAAAAATGTTTAAATCTGATTTAAATATGACAACAATAAGTAAAAAGCTATGGAATAATGTAAAGTTAAAACCATAAGTGTCAGGAAGATGTGACATTACATTTATCTTCCCAGTTGACTATGGGTGAAAGCAGGCGGATACATACACACCTACGGGAAACTTAAAACCATTGAAAAACAGGTGCAACTCTCAAAACTACCCGAATTCATCCACATGAACATATTAAAATCATCCTCAGTTATGGTCTCCTGTAGTAAACAGCTCGTCTGAGTCACTCACATGCTCATTATCATTCTACTTCCCTCCCCGGCAGAAGGGGCAGACGTCTGTAGAGGCCAGAAGGAGTGCTGACACTGTGTGTGTGTGTTGCTGCGCCCCACGTACCCCCTGTAGGTGTGTCTCGCTCCATGAAGGACAAGGTGACCAAGCCCACCGCCATGGCCCAGGGTCGCGTCGCCCACATGATCGAGTGGCAGAGTTGGGGAAAACCGACTGCGGGGCCGATGGGGAGCGCCGGCCACACCAACCTGCAGCGGGAAAAGGAGAGGAGGATGGAGAACGATGCGTACAGCGACCTGAGCGATGGCGAGAAGGAGGCACGCTTCGCTGCAGGTGAGGCCAGAGTCCACACAGAGTGAGACTGTAAAGACTGAAAAGACCTGGTCTTCGCTTCCCGTTTCACTCTTCCCTTCAAGCGTTCAGGTGGTCTAGAAGTTGCTTGTTGTACTCCGTCTGTAATTGTGTTTAATTTATTCAAACCTGTTGGATTTGTTAATGCTGCTGCCTCTCATTACTCTCCTCACGCAGGCATCATGCAGCAATTTGCGATTTCTGAAGCAACTCTATTTGGCTGGAACTCGATGGACGGGGAGAGCATGGGAGCCGGCTCCAACCAGGGCAGCGTCGCTCACCTGAGTGAGGTCAACCAGGAAAGCATCACCAGCAGAGGTACCGAACCTTTACCCGGCGCCAACGCTGAAACATTGAAACTATTTTACTGTTGAAGAGAATTAAGTAAAAAAATCTTTAACAAAAGGACAAATCAAGCCAGCCTTCAACTGGTGGTTATGAGTCCTACTATGGTGAAGGCTTGCCTCATTCTGACCCCTTCTCACTGGTGGCTGGGTTGGTTTGGTTTGGAAAGGAATATTGATTGTTGTGTTGCTTGTGAGTGACTTTTTTTGCTTAAATGTGTTAATTTTTTTTAGAAAAACAAGACTTTTATTCCTGTTCTACTGCCACTGATTTAATTCACCACCATCAGTAACAAGCAGAGTTAAAAAAAAAACACAAACAATAATACACATAAATGACCAGATATTTAAAGATAAATGGTAAAAACACTCTTACATGGGTAGCAAACTCTCAAACCTAATAGCAACGGCTGCCATGCAGGGCACTTGCACACTCTTGGGGGCAAATTAGGGATTCAGTGTTTTGCCCAATGGCACTTAAACACATGGGCAGGTGGAGATAGTTTATCTCTACCAACTGAGCCACAGATGAAGCCATCATGGAATAAAAGGGCCGAAGCACTCACAATTCTACAGCCATAAAATCAAAATCAGGCATTCAGAATAAAGTCATAGACATGAGGTATTTTTGGAATCAAACAAACCAAACAAGGATAGTTTCTAATCACAGACCATGAGTCACATTTGCAGGCTCTGAACTGTTATTCCATGTTTTTGGAGGGTATTTTTGTTTACAGTATTTGTGGACAATAATATTCATGACAATATTCTGGATGATACGACTAATAATATAAAAACAGAATTAAATTGATTTTATGTTTATTTATAAATGCTGGATTCAGTTTTTTTAGGACTGAAGCACATTTTGTCAACAAGAGTATTTTAACAGAACAGCAGCCGATAATAAAACACACAAAAACCGTGGTATTGTTTGACGACCCCATTTAGGCTTTATAGATGAGCCAATGGTTGATGAGTCATTTATGTTTGTACAACACAGCAAAGCCAATGTGTACGAAACACCAACACAGTTAAAGCACAGCAGAGACTGCATCCTCACGGCAGACCTGCCAGGAGCATCCGACATGCCTCACACTCCCTCATATGTCTGTGGACCACACAGTAAACACGCTCCTGCTCTGCATGGAAGAGAAGTCCTGTTAGAAGCTAAAAACAGCCGCTCCGGCCAGCTGTAAAGGACTTTTGGAGGGCGGAGGGGCGAGCGGGTGCACAGCTGCACATTTGTGCCTTTCACTCCTACTGGGCACTTGCTCAAAAACTTTCAAACGACAAATCCACATGACAGCCTGTCGTTCCTGAAATATCAGGACACGCTCTGATGCACGCGTGTATGACAGAATGTACTCGCCATCTAAAAGACAAGCTGGAATCACATGCGTGAAGTTGAAAGGATTCCACTATTTCTTTTAACGCGCATTAATGAAATAAAAACAGTTGGAGGATGAAAAGTCGTATTCTGGCTTGAGCCCAAGCTGGAAAACTGTCTGTTTAGTTTAAGGGCACAAAGGGGTGATGAGGCTGAAAGAAGGGACAAGAGCAGTTTGCTGAGGGAAGACTAGAAAACCCCGTCTGACCTCTGCAGTGATTGAAATCAAGCATTAAGCAACACCAATGACAAGTAACTCATTATTGAAGTAGCAAATCAGGAACCGTTTACATGACAACGTTTCAAGTAAAAAATCATAGTTTATGTGTTTATATTTGAGAAAAGTTTTGCGTTTCACAACAGAAACGCTAAAATTTATTTATTTTTCATGTAGGGCCACTAGTGGGTGCTGTTGGTAATTGTTTTTAATGAAACCACACACACATGCAGGCAAAGAACAAAATGCTATAAACATTTACAATGGGAGTACACGGACACTCGTGTGGACAGATGATGAGGTTGGCCTGTCATTACCAGTCCCTAGAGACTATGGACTGGGAGCCATGGCACTCTGGAGGCAAACATTGTCGTAATTGTCCATCTACGGAGCATGTGCAGAAGAACTATACACGATGACCACGGTGCGCATGCACAGTAGCAGCATTTCAGAAAAGTTGTTTCTCCACTCATTTTCACGGAGACAGAATCGGAGTGTTTTCACAAAGTTTCACCTTGGGGGACGTTTTTTAAAAAGTTGCATTTTCAGTGGCCGTGTAAACGGACCCCTAAAACGCTTTCCGTTTTCACTTGACAATCTTTTAACGGGGTTACAATAGCTAAACTGTCTGGAACTCGTTACGTTGATGTAGAGCTGCTGTCTCTCAGCTCACAATCTGTTATGTTTAGTATCAGTGTCATAGCTGATATAGTCACTAAAGTTCTAATTGTTCCTAAACTAACCCAGTCTTCCTGTAACATTACCACCAGCCTGTATCCATGCCTGTGATTAGGATTAGCAGGCTTAACTAACTATTAGCTGTCAGCACGTTGGTAATTCCCTGCTCTTCTTCTTGGTTTTGGTCACAGAATCTGATTCTTTTATGAATAACATCCCTCCAGATTATAGAGGATCTTCCTCCCACTAACTAATGTCCTTGAAGCTGAACTTAATAAATGAATTAGTCATCAGACTGACTCACAGAACTCAGTGCAGCTCGCAGCACAATGAGCATTATAAGTAAGATGTTTAGTCAATAAAATTAAATGTCAGTCATTTGCTCTTTGTTAACTAAAGTGATGAGCTGCTTGCACTTAAATCAAACTACCTCTTAAAGAAGTGTCAATTAACTGTAGTCACAAAGTAACTTTTAAATAACTTCCACCACACAACAAAAGAGAACTTTAGGTTACCTGAATATATATTCAGCGTGCTGGTTTTACTGAGCCATCTCCTCGCACGAGAAACATCTTCTTTTCCCGTACTTGCTAGTGTTTAGCAGAGCACTGTCCAAACCCCGAGGGACTCTGTAGGTTAGCACAAGGACTTCGCCCTGCTCTCATTAACACCACCATATGGGCTCTGCTGTGTGCTTCATCCAGCAAGCTACACATCACACATTAACAAGGTACATCACTAGTATAAAACTCCTCAATACTGACATTAGGACTTATAAGCTGTTTTTATTACAGAGTTTGAGCATTTTATAACCTTGTGGTTGTAAAAACACTGCAGAAAGGCTTGTCAAGGTTCTAATATGATACTTATTCAAGGTGCCCTTGGCAGCATTTCTGTGCCAGTTTGCATTTTCTCTCTTTCTGTGGGGTCTAATTTAGTGTCTTCTCATTATCAAAACATTTGAAGTTAATTGTGTGTCTCTCTGTCTTTGTTTCGGGAGTCACTGGCAAACTGTCCACAGTGGACTGTAACTAACTCCCGTCAACCTTAGTTAGATAAATGGATGAATGGATTTATGATGCCTAACGTCAGAATTAGTCCAGTTTATGTTGCTTCATGGAAGCATAATGAGTAACATTCAGATTTTAGCTACGCGTTTTCAAAATGACGCCCGTACACATCGAAACTCTGTGAGCTACAGAATGACATCCCATGCAGTCAGAAGGAGAACTTTAAAAACTCCACAGAAATAAGTCCAGAGGCAAACCCAGATCTTATCGTGAGGCGTCACTGCTAACCACTATTCCACCGTGCCGCCTCAATCCAACCTGAAGCTTTTTCAAACCAAACACAGTCTGGGTTAGAATTTACGCATCTCTCAAACTGAATTTAATAGCACACTCGATTTTTATTTCATTGTGGTCATTCATTCACGTCTTTGTTTATCCCCGTCGCTCCAGTATCCTTCACCATCTTTTCTCTATTGCACCTCCCGCCTCTGTAACAGACCAGGTACTCCACCACTCCTCTGCGGATGTCTGGCCTCACACCTACGTCTCACAGGGCCTGTACTGCCTGTCGTCTTCGGACGCCTGGGACCCCATCACCAGCCAGCCCTCGGGCGTGGCCTCGCCTGCTGCAGGCTCCTACATCATGGCTACAGGTCAGGACTCTGGATACAGGTCCATTTTTATCAAGGTCACTTTGCGTCTTCCCAGACCTGTTTTCATGCATTTATTTGATGGTGTGAGATGTTTTCTCTCTGTTCCAGGCGGCAGTAGTGGAGCGGGCGGTACACCCGGTGAGGGGTTTGAGGGGACGGTAGGAGGTTACTTTCAGCAGCAGCATCTCACCCTACAGCAGCAGAATCAACTCCAGCAGCTCCAACAGCTTCATCACTACCAGCAGCAGCAGCTCCTGCAGTACCAACATCAGGTCTGCGCGACACGCACAGTCTATGGGATGTGTGCTGAGAGGCTTTTCAGATAGCCGGCGCTGCCACCTCGGTTCTTACTGTAAACACACAGCAGCAGATGAGCTGGCAAAGCTACCAGTGGCAGTGGAGGGAGTCTGGTTGGCGGCTGCTCAGGTGAATGTGCAGGACGGTGCTGCCAGAGTTCTTGAGAGCACCGGTATCCTTAACCAGCTGCCAAGTTCCCCTGTGTGTGTGTGCGTGTGCGTGTACATACGTACGTGCGTTCATATGGCAGCTGCAAAGGCAGAGTTTCAATAACGCAGACAACGAGACAACAAGAGGGCCCGTTTTCAGGAATGTGAAGCTCAAGTGTATTTGAGCATGTGCAGCATCCGTTTTAATTGCAGAGAATCTGGACCGCAACACTTCTACAGGATCCAGTTGGATGAACAGTCTGGAAATGAACATTAAATTGCGTTGCAGTAAATCCATTTAAACAACACATTATGGTAAATCCCTTTACTTTTGGCAGCACCACAATATTAAAGAAAATTAGTAAAGCTTTCCAGCTACTAAAGCTTGAGTAGACTCGGCTTCAATTCTGAGCTAACTTATGACAACTTAATGAAAGATGTCCAACTCGATGTAACATTAACATCAGCCTTTATCTTCTCTGTGTTGGTGCTTTTCGTCATTGTTATTATGATGTAACTAAAGCTGAACAGAGCTGACAGCTCAGCTGATACATCACAGAACCACAATAGCTCAGCTATATTAACTACAATAAGACAGGTTTCACTTTTATCTGTTTAGTGTCGCTTGCCCTTTTGCTAACTGATTTTCAATTTCAAACTATGATCTCCTACAGAGGCCAAAGTGTTGTCAATGTCTTCTTTATCAAACAAACAAATTTAATGACTGTGTCGTCATAAATCGCTGCAGAAAGCCTGATAACCAGCCATTCGTTTGAATTAGGTGTTTTAGAGTAAATGACGAAACCAGCCAGGGTTCAGTTCTACCAGCTTTGCCCTTGTGAAGACTGCAGTTGTCTGTGACGTACAGCAAGAAGCAGCTTCGGCCCCTCGATTCTAAATGGGAAACCAGTGTAGCCAGGCAGAGCCCTGACTGATAAGTCAGACAGCAGCAAATGGTCTCCTATTAAATCAAAAGACTACACATCTCTCCATTCTGGTCACAAAAAAATTCAATTTTTCATGGCTTCGTGTCCTGCATGTCAAAGACGTCCTTCTGATGTAAATCAGCTGCTGAGTTTCAGCTCTCGGGCTGCTGGAAGGTTTTCTGCAAATGAAGGGAGTCATGATGAACTATGACACTCGGGGACTTTTTTTCAGCTCCGTCGGCTGCTCTTGCATTGGTGCATTCTCAGAGCTCATTAAATAACTGAGGGTTATGAAATAATAACCAGAAAAGGTCAGGGACCGTGTCTTAGAAGAGGTGTACTGAGCCGAGACCACAATGGAAATAAGCTTGTTAGCTTTACTGTGTGTATAATATGGTTTGCTCTGAGAAGACTATTGGACGTATCACATCACATTTATTATCAAGCCTGACCATCAGTCCGTTTTCTGAAGCATCGTCCACACAAGACCGATTCATTTCACTGCTGTTCTCTTCAGTTTCCTCTCTGACTGATTATGTGAAGACATGATAAGAGTAGCTGGTAAACTGAAAGATAGTAGAATAAGTTTCCTGTGGCAGAAAATTCTTCTGGGACAAACTGTTAAATAGTGGAAGATTAAAATCGTTTGTCTTTGTTTTGTCATGATGCAGCTTTAACAACGTCCTCACTGGTGTGTGTGTGTGTGTGTACCTGTGTGCGGTAGCTTACTGTACCATTGTTGTTCTTTATTAAGCTGCTAAAAATGTCAGGAGCTGTGGGCGTTTTAAATATTCTAGTAGGTGGCGATATTTTTGTTCCTGGAACTCGCTCACGTCTCCATCCGTCAAGCAGCTAAGCTGCAGGAGACATTAATGACTGTACAGACTGAAGTGGAAATGTGAGGAAAATCGGTACTAATGGAACGAGTTGTCCATTCCAATGTCAGCGTGACCTCGAGATGTCACAGTGATGAGACAATCTGAAGACATAAAGCCTTTGGATTACACCTACCATGCTTCAAGAAACGTGGCCGTTCGCTGTTTGATATCTGAGTTTAGTCTTTTCTCCCGTTTCTCCACTGTGTCTACAGACGTTTGACCCCAGGCTACACAGTGCCTCCCATTCTCTCCAAGCCACCCCCAACAGCACCATCCACAGCCTCGGCCCCCCCACTCACCCCCGGCTGGCCGACCTGTGGGGAGCGGCGCAGGTTGAGGCACACCAGGTAGGGGCTCGCCTGCTGAATCCAAATAATGGGATTACTGTGGCTGTGGACGAGATGACGGTGTAATACGTTCTGACAGAACAGATATGACAGTTTGCAAGGACGCAGAGCTGCGTGACTGCATATAGAGTCAGAGGGATAGAGGCTGTCTTCAGTCACACAGTAACTGAGATTAACACGGTCACATCATGAGCATGACGGCATGTCCCTCCCTACTGTGGGAAGTTTTTTTTAGTTTTTTTTTTTTTATATCAATAATGCTCACACTGAATTCTTCTTAGTATTCTGCACCTGAAGAGGCTTCTTTGTGTTGTACATTATGTTTGACATTCTAATTTTTCTTCCTATGGCTGTGGCTTTGTTTATATCAGCAGGCCTAATTAGCACACATCTGTAGAGCAGTGAGTGATGAGCTGCCAGGGAAGCCGGCAAGGTAGGAGACAGGGTGGAGGTCTGCATGGAGCACTGCCAAGAGTCTGCATGACAGCCTGAAGTGGGTTTGATGGAGTTTGAAAACAGACATCTGTAAATCAGCCTGGTTTGTCAGAGTGGCATGGCACAAAGTCCGCAAGTTTACAGCTCGAGGCATTTGGATTCAGCATCCGTGTCTGTTGCACCAACCTGAGTGTGTGTCCTTTCTCCTTCAAGCCCCACGGAGGGAAACCCAACCGGGTCCGGAGAGCAGAGCTCTTTTTTCTGTTTGTGCATCTTTCATTCTTCTTCTGTTGCCTGTTATCAGGATTGCTGGAGCTCAAGTGAAGGACTGATGATTGGAAAATGTGTAACATGTTGAATTCCCTTCCAGTTTTAAATCGGTGCAGAAGAGCCGACGAGTCAGTGAACGCATCTGCTTTCAGGTGGAGATCGTCGGGCAGCTGAGTGCACAGATGGCAGACATGGCCGGAGGCGTGGTGGAGACGGTGGGAGAGGTGCCCGAGACCGAGTCCGAAGGCATCCCTGAGCAGCATGAAGAGGAAGAGGAGGAGCTGACGAAGGCTAGTTCAATCAAAACACTTTCCAGAAATTTCTATGGTTTGCTTGTTTTTTTTAAGCCGAGACATACAAGATGAAAATGTGTTTTAGAAACAGTCTGACTAAACTGAGTTTCTGATTTTCACAACGCTTCACCTACATATGACGAGGAAGGTCTTCAGTGTCTGAAACAATCCTTTCTTAACAGGTAGAAGAGGTAACAATAACTCTGGAGCCGGAGCCGTGCTCTCTCACTCCGTCCCCCCTGAAGGAAGACGCCCCCTCGACCAGAGGTTCCAGTCCAGGACTGCCAGCACAGACGGGCGAGTCCATGGCGGAGAGAATACCGTTCCATGTCACGCCCTGCGTCATACGGTCGTTGGAAGAGAAGGAGGAGGAGGCGGAGGATGGCCCTATCGTCGTGGTGGCCACCAATTGAACCACGCTATTACAAAAAACTCTGACAATAACAGGAAATGAATACTCCAATAATCAATCCAGTTATTATCCCAAACCTTTCCTCTCCCAAATATTTACAGACTCTGAGGCCCAGGACTTCCGGACGACTTGCTCAGATAGACATGTGGGATGTAATGTACACAAACTAAATGCCAAGAAGCTCTTCTAACCCCAGATTTAGTACGGAAGATCATGTGGAATATAACATGTGAATATGAAGAAATGACATTCAAGGGGAGAGACTTGAATTCAGTGACTGCTGAAACAAGCCGTGCGCAGACGAGATGGATTAACAAAACGTTTGGACCAAAGAAACCGGACAGGAAGTCAAACAGGCCACAGACATCACGGATGGATGTGAAGCTCGAAATAACTATTTAAAAGAAAGCAAAAGGTAGGACAAGGTGGAGAAGAAAGACAGGGTCTATTTAAAAATTCATTGCAATACAACAAACATGGACACACAGCATTTGCAAATAAGTCAGAGAGTTTGGTTCAGATTGCTCACGGCGTCAGAAGAATTTCATGGAAAATTTCTGCAGGCTCAAAAATAAATAGTGGATCACATTTACAGAATTAGTGTTAAAGACATTTGAAGGGGTCAAAATCCCAGAACCGGAGCAACCTGAAACAGGCACTAGGGCTTGTTGGCAAACACATGATCTGGACACAATCAAACGAAGTGCATGCTTTTTAACAGTGACCTAGCCCTAACAGTATAACACAGTATACAAAGTAATGGTATATCAAATTGCTTTTTATAATAAATGAAAAAAGGCCAATAAACTGATATGTATTTGTATGAATGTAAGACTGTATGTATATATAGTATGTATGTCTGTATGAATGTAGCTCTGTTTGTGTGTAAAATATATATATATATTCTGGGAAACTGACTTCTCTCGATGCTGTTGTGTTCCAACATTGGTGAGGTCTACAGACGCCTTGTTCAAAGTGATGGATAGAAACCTCTCTTTTTAAAAAAAAAACATGTTTTAGTTATGCAAAGGTGGGATTTCAGGGATACTTCCTCCAAAAGTCCAAAGACATGGTTGTTTAATTTGTGCAGCCTTATCTAATGACCACCAGGAGTACCCTTAACCTTTGCTCTACAGCTTCGTATCGACTGATAAGAGGGAAAACAAAGGCCTCATGCACAGTCGCACAATACCAGGACGTGAACAACACTGATAAGAGTGTTTGTTGATATGTCGATGTACATCACCTTGGCACAGCCACACCTGTTGGTTGTGGTGCAGCCTGTTTAAATCTAATTACTGAGCAACATCACACGTACAACAGTTGAACCATACAAAAATATATGAGACTCACCTCGCAGATGAGCAAAGTAATGCAACGATGACACCGATCTATACGCCCTACTGTAGTTTTTGGAGTGTACTCGCAGTCAACACTTGCACTGAAACCTTCTGATCCTCGTTCATTAAACCAAGTCGAATCGAGTCGTCGCTGCTGTCTGAAGGCAGAAAAGTGACCTTGTCTATTTGAGAGGTTAGTTTGAAGAACCAGAGTCTGGAGGAGGGTCAGTTAGCATTTTTCAATATTACTACATCTCTGTCTCCACCGTTAACCAACTGATTGTGAAACACGTCTCGAAATAGATCGAAACTTAATGTAGAAACAGGTTCAAACTTAATGTAGACACAGCTCTCACACACTCCCACAATCTTTGCAACCGGACTTTCTTAGCACTTTTATTTATACATTTCATTTGTTTTACGATGAACCCAGATTTCAAGATTTTATGCAACATTTTACACGTGTGTGAGGTGAACCCATACAGTTTTGTATACGTTATTGATATTAGCTGATGCATGTCACTGGTTTGCATCATGTTTGGAGGACACTTGCTTAAAAGAGGATGTTATAAATGTTAGGAAACATTCAGAAATCATGCAACACACTAAAGCAGTGTGCGCCAAAAGCCCCAGCTGATGGAGGGGACGGCTTGTGCCTGTGATTGAGACCCTGATGCCCTGCTTGATCTGATAATCATCTGTCCTCTACTTGTCATCCTGTTCAGAGATATCGTCCTTTAATTCCTACAACTTGCCAGACATGCATACAATCGAGACGTTCAGCAGAAGATGACACCTAACAAATTAAAGCTAGTCTTTCACAGCGGAACAGACAATACTAAAGTGTTATTTATGCAACGTTTAAAAAAGAATAAAACATCTTTCATGCAGCATTATTACATCGGGTGTCGGTCACGTTAGGTGACTCCTGTCCACCGAGAGAGGTCAGTAGTAATAAAGTGCCATAAAAATCCCTTTGTTGAAGAATAGCATTGAAAGCGAGTGACACCTTTTCTTATAAAACACTAAACTGAAAGTACTTTAAGTTAGAAACCAGGTATGAAAAGCTGGTCAAAACCTGAAACAGGTAACCAATATAATAAAACAATCAGCGACGGATCAACATGCTCAAGTACAATAGTGTGCGTTTTCTCTAAAAAAGTGCCTTAAGATATTGTTTTTGGCATTAAATAAATAAAATTAAAAAGAATTTCAACTATGTGACCACCGTCATAATATTGTTTGTGTGTGTGTATAACGCAGCAAGACAGTAGTAATCATTGTTATTCAGTTGTCATGCTATGCCTGAAGAATGTTTGATGTTTTTGCATTTACCAAATTTCTCAAATCAGTTTTTGTTGTCGGTGAAAACTGTGGGAGTGCTGCTAACGAGCTAGCATTAGCACAATGAGGAGCTCTGTCACCATTTTCCTAAACTCCTGTACCCTGGGGCCGGACGACCTCTTTATTTGTGGACTATTGCAAAGATGTAAGGCAAACTTTACGCAACAACATTTCAAGTGAAAACGCATCGTTTTTGCATTTACGTTTCAGAAAAGTTTTGTGTTTACACAACAATGTTTTGAAAACAATGTCCGTTTCAATGGGAACGGCAGAAATGCTAAAAGCAATGTGGTTTTCATGTTAACTCGAGCTTCTCTTTAAATGAGCCGTGTGTGCGAGTTGGTTTCATTGCTGCTTCTTCTCGTTGTCATTAGTTGACACAAGAAAAACTTAAAACATTGTTAGTTTACTCATCCATTGTGTCGGGTGCAAGACTTCCATCATAATGTAAACATTATTAAGATGTAATGATTGAGGGAGACAAGTAGAATACATATATTCGGTAACGTACAAAACTGTTCATAACTGTGACATGAGGCAAAAGATCTTGTGGACGAAGCAGTGAAATTAAATAAGCAGAGCAACTGTCACAGTACTATCATGAGCGTGTTATAGATGCTCAACTACCACTTTATGAGTGGAAATTTAATTTTCATTTACGTATCCAAGAAATATTTTACAACTTGAGTTGTATTCTTACTTTACGCATCAGTTTAGACATTTGAGTTCCAAAGTATTTCTGTCCAACCTCGACTGGCTTGAGATGAGTCTGCAGATAGAAGATGTGCCGTTTTCCCTCTGTGCCGGTCGTCCGTTAACACCCCTGGATAAGTCGAGACCACATTTCACATAACACTTTATTCAACTACACTATTCACAGTTTTACAAAGTTTTGAGATAGCGCTGGGCTCTAGTAAACAGAAATAAATACGGACATAATCCTCAACAAAACACGAAAAAAAACGCTGCGCACTCAGACCTGTACAGGGCGACACTCTAAAAACACACACGGACAGGAAGAGGGTTCTAGATCTGGAGGTTTAAAGACTTTGGAGCACCTGAGAAACTGAGTTCAGGAGATGAGAAGGACAGAGGAAGAAGGAGCGAGACGATAGATTAAGGTAGAACAGCATTTCAAAATATTGAAAGTCATCCGTCCAAAATTTGTCTTGCAGACAAAAAAAGTGCATTAAACATCAGTTAAGGGGGATTTAACTTTAAAGCTGCATTGAGTAATTTGTTTTAAGGATAATATTAAAACTGTATAGTCTAAAGTGTAAAACGTCATGAAGAAGTTGGAACCCAAACTATTAACACACATAGGATCAAATCTCATGGTAAATTTCAACATTCGCAAAAGAATAAATAAAAAAGAAATTGTGTTTTTCTTTTATTTGCGCACTAAACATCAAACCGTATTTTCAGTCATAAATCTTCATTAAAAGTCAATAAGATTCCCATGAGCACCATGTAATCATCATGGCAGGTCTGAGGTAAACAGATGTAATGATGATTGATCATTCATTACAATAATTGAAGATAGAATTTAAAATGCCTCACTGTCGTCACAAGTCTGTGTCTCATTTTAAGGTGTAAAAGGCTTTTTCTGCAATCTGAACGCTACTAATGGTCTAATCTGGGTTGCATCGTTCTGATTATGGGGAGGAAAAAAAAGAATATAAAAATCTGTGGTTCTGCTGTCGTCAGCCGCCCTTAACTGCACCATCTATCAACTTAACCGTGATGAGATGAGCTCTGAGGCTGCATCCACAAGGTCAGCAGACAATTTGGAGGTCGTTGTGGGGCTCTGGCCAATCTTCCACAGTGGACTGAGCAGCTCCATTAGTCTCCTGCTACCCAGATGGTCTGCTGCCAGTTTAAAAAAAAAAAAAAAAAAATCAATAGTGCCTGTTCCCCGGCGATAAAAACCCTCTTTTAAAGACAGAAACGTTCAGGTAACACCGAGGACTGAAGGGGTTCAGCGGGTTCGCGTTTACTCAGAACAGAGGTTTTTCCATTGATTTGGGATGTTTTACTAATAAATACACAAAGATGTTGGAAAGCGCCGCGAACAGAAACGTAAAGGACGTAAAACTACAGTCAGTCCAGCTTCTGAACAGGTGGAATCTCAAAGAGTCACAGCTGCACAATATTGTACAACACACACATTGTGATGCGTTTCCATTTGTATATGACGCATAAAACATATAATATGACTTGAATAAAGATATTCAGGACAAATTTAATCATTTTAGAAGGATTTGTCTAAATTTACTGTAGAGGCCGTTAAGCATGGATGCTATAAATAAAGTGGAAAAAGTGATTTTATTTTTATTTTTAAATTTGGTGCGTGCGCCTTATATTCAGGTGCGATTAATAGTCTGGAAATCACGGCACCTTTGCTGCTTTGATTTTGTGTTCTTGCGTTTGCATTCGTATCGTAGCATTTGTGTTGTGGTTTTCACACTTAAGTTGTAGCTCTTGATTATGTTTGCGTATCTCTCGGAATCATAATTTTTTTTTGCCTTTGTTTCTGTAGTTTGTTTCTTTTTTTTCATTCCTGTTGGGCTGTCAAATTTGTGTTTTAGCTTTTAAATCACAATTGTGGCTTTTGTAGTTGAACTCGGTTGAATATTTTCAGCCTCAACTTCTGCTTTTATTTCCAGACGTGGAGTTTTTGCGTTGAAACGAACATGAATTCACAGCAGTTTCTTATTTCATCACGGTGAAAGAAGAAACTGCTTCCACATGAAGACAGAGTGAGGACTCCCATCAGCGTTGCAGCCTTGCAGGTTTTTAATTGAACTACTCTGGCCCAGATGGTTGCCAGCGGGACGGACAGTCGGTTTATAATTGGCGCTGTGTGTGTGAAGAGAAGTCAGACCTCGGCTTCAAGGATCGGTAGTGAAACAAACTAACATATTGCAATGCACTGGCAGGCCTGCGACGAGACTATCAGACGGGAGGACATCGTCTGTGTTTCGCCTTCTTACCGGAGACTTTTTGAAACCAGTCGCTGGGAGATGTGTGCATGTAATATAGTCAGTGTCTCCTATTGCATGTGTGCAG
Organism: Lipophrys pholis; assembly: GCF_963383615.2. Taxonomy (NCBI): domain Eukaryota; kingdom Metazoa; phylum Chordata; class Actinopteri; order Blenniiformes; family Blenniidae; genus Lipophrys; species Lipophrys pholis. Next base: position 5,790,437 of record NC_137643.1, on the reverse strand, counting down.
AATGCGGTGCTGTTGCAATGTAGAACACGGATCTCGAATGACTTTCTTTTCATGCCAAAATTACTGAAATGATACTCTGGAAACTTTAAATACTTTGGCGACACCCTCGAGATGAACTGTGGATGTGAAACATGACACCATAGAGGAAAAGTATATAAAAAAAAAATGAAGATACATATACAGAAGTTGCAGGAAGGCCAGAGAGGGAGGAAGGGGTGGAGAGTTTGGAGATGGCAGAATCTGTACCACAAGAGGTAAATGAGTGTCTAAAGACTGAAGCAACAAATTAAGAACAGAGAAGGAAAGAAAAATCTCACACTGTTAAAAAAGTTTTCCATTATATAAAAAAAAAACATCACCCTCATTCACGTGTAAGCTAAACCATTGGCTCATCATCGCTGTCCTCATCCCCCTCAAGGAGCCCCTGTAGGACCCTCAGAGTGGAGAGGGAGATGGAGGGAGAAGGAGGAGGAGAAGGAGGAGGAGGAGGAGGAGGAGGAGTGGTGGATGGGGAAGGGACGGGGGGAGGTGTGGATGAGGGAGGGAGGGTAAGGTTGCTGTTGTAGCTGCAGCTCAGGCTGGCTGAGGCGGAGGCTGCTATGCTGCTGCTTCCCACACTGCTGCTGCGGCTCCCCTCCCTGGACACGCCCTCGACCCATACCTCCATCTCATTCAGGTGGTGGTGGTGATGGTGGAGGTGGTGGGTGTGGAGGTGACGGTGGTGGTGGTGGGGGGGCGTGGGAGGTGGGGCTGTGGGCTCGGGAACAATTTGAGGTGAAGGAGGGGAGGTGGAGGATGGAGAAGAGGGGGTGGTGGAGGACGGGGGCGGAGGCTTGGAGACGGAGTTGTGGTTGCTGATGTCACGGAAGCTGGCCAGAGGAGGGCGGAGCCGCACCCCAGAGCGCGTGGAGCCCTCGATGGCTTTCTGGAGCTGGGGTGGTGGGGTGAGAAAGGAAAAAGCAAAAGATGGAATGACAGTAAAGATGAGTGAAAGAGAAAAGACAGAAGAGACGGAGACACTGATGGGAAACAAAGACAAAGGGCAACATAGAGAGAGCACAACCATTATGTTAGGAGAATCAAAAAGCTTTATTGGTGCCAAAAAAACTATTTCATCAATTCCCCTTAAAAGCTGAGGCAGGAAGGAGAATTACATTATTTTTTTTTTTTTAAGATTCATCAATAATAGATGAATGCCAAGACTTCCTATCTGAGTTTCAAAAGTAAGTAATTCCATATTAAGAGGTCTAGATGGAATTGATAACAATTTACTTAAAGTCCAGCCAGGTTATTTTTTATTATAGGAACATTTATGTTTAAAGTTTAAAGTTATGTTTATGTGCACATCTACATACATGTATGTTAATATGACCCCCCAACCAAAAAAAGGACGTATTACAAAGACATATGAATCAATCGAGAAAATAATTATTTTTCTTCCACATTTCAAAACCTTGTTGAATCAATGATTTTACCCGAGTTTGTTTTCCTAACATTTCTTACCAAAACTGTAAATTACTGTACAACTTTTAAAATGGTCCACAAGTGTTAGTTACCACTAGTGAATATCCTTATTAAACACATTAAACCACAGTAAAAACGTTGCATTCACCACTTTTACGTGGTTTTACTGTCGCACGTTCCTCAAACTTTTTTGAATTCCATACAGACAACGATGGATCATGTAGATCATCTTTTCACTCAATAATTCCTGACATGAACAGACATCAGAGGCCTGCCGGGTGTCGTTTGTCAAGGTTATTTAGTCGCTCATTCTGCTCGTCAGTGCTGGTTAGTGGATATCCACATCATGTGAAGTACCTTTTAATTTAAATGACTTCACGAGTGACTGACAAAAACACTAAAGGAGAGAATCGATGCCCGTACAGACTCAGAGACCTACAGCATTATATGTAGACAATCGCACTCCCAAAAGCCTTAATAAAGCCACTGTGGTGAAAGATTTGATGCCAATATAATTTTCTTCTAGTTTATTTCAGTAATGAAATTCGGATTTTTTAGGTAAAGTCTGTGCTTTACTCTTCCCTTGCAGATTTTCCAGGTCTTTTGATTCAGGAATTTAACATTATACTTTCAGATTAAGGCCCCTCTTATTGTTAGTGTGTGTAACCAGTATTTACTGTTGATAGTTTCTCTTTATTGCTGTGGATTTTGTGTTGATGGCAACATTCAGCTGAAGTAAAAAAAAAAAAAGGTATTTGAGTGGTAAAAAGTATGGATGTTTGATAAATACCAGACTTAAATGGTAAATAACCACAATAATATGTTCAGAAGTAGTGTTTTTCAGAGTTTAACATCCATGTTTAATCGACCTCATGTGTTTTATTTTGTCTTTTTTTCCCCCCACTGGTTGTTCGGAGTACAAACACAAACAACCACAGTGATCTGAAAAGAGCCGCAGGCCAGTTTACTCATTTTAGCAGCTTTAAGCTTGAATAAAAAACAACAAAACAACTGCTCACACTTTTCTAGTGCAGCTCAACAGCTATTCACAGCTCAGGTAAACTGAACCTGCCACCAAGTAGACCAAAAAAAAGCATCTTACCTCTTTCAACGCCACCACCCCCACTAGTTTACCGATACTGGTCACATAAGCGTGGCTCAGGCCCAGCAGTGAGAACAAGGTGTGGGTCTGCGGAGACAGAGAGAGAGAGACAGAGAGAGAGAGAGAGAGAGAGAGGAGTCACTTTTTAAATGATGGCAGCCCTCCGCCTCTCACACCAGGACGCCCTTTTTAAACCATCTCTCTTCCTTCAGAGGATTTACAGGCCCCGCGCTGCCCCGTCACCTCTGTCTAGACAGTGTCACACCGACGGAGGGATGAAAGCGGACGGGCTCGGAGCTGCAGGTGAACCGCTCCAATTTAACGTCCTTGAGTGTGTTTGGCATGCACAGTGTTCTGTGGGTGATCCAGCCAAGTTCACGCTCAGGATGAGCTCTCCTGGCGCATGAATATGAAGAATATTTTCACTACAAAAGGCACAGGAATCTAATTTATTCTGCAAATAAAAAGAGAAATGGTACACAATGCTTACAGACTGTTTTAAAGCTTCTGTATTTTCGCTTTCCTCACCTCTACTGTTAATTTATTAATTTCTGCTCACATGAGCTTTCCTTGGTCCCGTGGAAAGTTATTGACAAAAATGTCGCAGGGATTCTTGCAAAAATAAAAGTCAGATCCAGTTTGGAGCATGTGTTTACAAGGAAAGTTGAGCACAAACTCATAAAAACATACGGATGTGACTTTTTCCAATGGTAAACATACCTCACATAAAACAGGTATTTCTGACACTTTAGCAACATGAAAAAGGTTTCACACGATTTTTCTCTCATTTACACACACTCACGCACCCTCCCACTCAATCAAGAGCAAATTGAGGTTCAGCGTCTTGTTCAAAGACATTTGAAGGCGGGAACTGAACAGCAGATCTGCCATCTTTGAGGTGCTTGTGAGCCTTTTCTACATTTCTATGTTAATCACCGTGTCCAGAAAGCTTGTTTCTATACTACTGTACATCTGAACACGGCTGAGTGAAAGTCATCACGCACACACACAGTGGCATTTGTAATCGTGCCCGATGGTTTTAGATCATGAAGGACAAAGAGAATTAATTATCCGTGAAAACAACTTGAAATTAAATTGTTGGATGTTTGGCACAGAATTACAGGAGAAAGGTTTTCAACGTTTCATTGATCCAGTTTGGAGAGCTTCAGGTGAAGCCAACAGCCCGAGCTGCAAACTGAAGCATTAACCATGAAACTACATCCTCTCCCTGAAGAACATGCAAACTTATGTCGATTGCTTCATTTTGTTTGGTTGAGCATCACAAGTACAGTGTGCAGCTGCGATAAGGACCCCATAAAGACAGAGATAGACAACAGAAACACACACACACAAACACCCCTCTTCCCCCTCCAACCTTGTGTAATGATGTTCTCTCCACCAGCTGGAAAGGGGAAGGGTCCACTCGGATCTCATCGATTTCCATCGGCTTGTCCATCTCTGCCTCTTCCCACGCTTTGATCTGCGGCAGCAAATGAAAAACAAGGTGACGGGGGTGAATTAGCTGGCGGAGGTTCAGAGTCGCTCTGCTGCCGGGAAAAGGGAACGTTCATCTCTCTATTCAAATGCAATTGTGAATTCAGCCGGGGGGAAACACAGAGACTGGAGTCCTATACATATACAGCATACAATTAATTACATCTGACAGCAGCTGTTACATAAACCATAAACACTGGGCTCTGGGTCTGGGTGAAATTCAAGGTGTGAGTACAGTGTGTGTGAGGGCGAGAGGGCGGGTGGGCGGGTGGATGGGTGGGCGGGCGGTCGGGCGGGCGGGCGACCGGCTGCAGCCGAGGAGAGATTTCAGCTGTGAAAAACCTTGAAACGCTGTGTTGCGTCCTTGCATGTCACCCCTCTCCCCTCTGAGATTTAGGATGTCTGACACCTTTTAGCCTCTCGATGGATTTTTACCTGCGAGTCTCAGCCTGCCGTGACAGGGGCGGCAGTCCGCTTGAATTTACAGGGGCGATGTGACGGGGTGTTTTTGGAACCGTGCCACAGAGAGTAAAGGCAGAACTGGAGGGAACGACGCTGTTACGATGTGCTTCACCCAAACAAATATTGAAGGTTCTGATTGTCTTCACATGACAAATGTCACCTTTATTTCAACTGGTAAACTGGGACTTTTTGTCCAGTTAGGCTCTGATCAGCAGTTGTGTGAACAGCAGAAATGGCAAATGTTTGTATTTTTCACCGTGCAGCAAAAAAAATAAAAAAATAAGCATACGTCCATAAAATCATACAAATCCTTCATCTCTGTACCTCTTCTGGTGTCATTGTGTCAGAGAGCAAAGGAGGCTGCGGCTCCTGGAGAAAAGACAAGAAATAATCATTTCAATTTAATTCCAAACAAAACAAATGATAACAACCTCGGTAATAAACAGTTTGACACACATATACTAAAGCTACATAACAAATCTACATGTAAAAGTATTTTTTTATTGTTCGAAGGGAACAAATTTAGTCTGAATCTGACCACAGATGATATGATAATCTTATCTTTACTTCAGAAACACGATTTGTCACAAAGAAACAGTTTTTCCACAAATTCGTAATATTTTCTAACTTTTATAGTGAATTCTGCAAAGCGCTGACACAAACACTGTTGAGTGAGACGACAATCAGATCTGAGTGATTTGCGATTGAGCCCATAAGGCACGTGGATAATTTCAAGAACTAAAACAAAATAATGATTTTCTGTTTTAGCTCACAGATTATCAAATAAAACAAACACACTTGTTCATATTTTTTAACAGAGAGATTAAAGACTTTATTTTCATGAGAAGACAAATAGGGTGTGTGTAAAATACAGGGGGAAACGGCTTACGATAAATAGAACATTTAAATAATTTATCAAATGGAGAAAAAACTCAGTTATATGGCAGCAGTATAATAATAATAAAAAAAAAAAAAACATCTAACCTGCTCAAGCCACCTACTTATTAAATTATATTCATTACAAGACGAAATACAGCAAAGCGATCAAATCCCGATATACCAATTTAAGGGCAGCTCATCTCGATCTGATTTCAATCAAGTCTGCGGCTGTAACAAACATTTGTTCTGCGAGAACAAGCTAGAACTCTAAATGTGTAAAACTGGCTGTAAAGGTACATAAAGACAATACTAATCACAATTCATCATAGAGTTTCAAAATCAAGTGACTATCAGACGTGGCGACCGGTCCAGGGTGTACAGTACATACAGTAGCTGGGATCAGCTCCGACCCGGTGGTGACCTCAAGTGGGATGAAATAAGCCTGCATTTCAATGTACCTCAAGAAAAGTAAATCCTATTTTACTCTCTGATCCACTTTCTTCTTTTTTTTTTTTAAACATTCATCTTTCTCACTTATCCTTTTCAGCAGCTTTTGATGTAGCTGCTAAAATTCAGGCTGCTGTGTCCTGTTTGTGTGTTTATTGGTGATGCTTCCCACAGAATACATCATCGAGGAGCGATTTAGCAGCAAAGCTAAGCTAATCAGGACTAAAGATTAGATTAAAGGTTTGGCTGTTTATCCGGTTCAAGAGCTAACAAGATGTTGACACGCTTACAGCGGCTACAAAGCACTGTAAAGGTCAGTGTTTGACTGCAATCAGCGGAGAAATATCAGCTGCACAGTCGGACTTCGGCCTCAGTTTGGCTCGACTTTGAGTTATTTTGCCACCGCGTGTCTATTCGATCCTCGCAGCTGTACCAACTGCAGCTGACGTAAAAACAAAGCCAGTGAAGGAATATGATTGAATCCAAAAACATAATGGAGAATCACACTGGTAATTCAAGCCGCAGCAGTGGGCACAACGGAAATCAGGTTCTCATCTGCCGAGCGTACAAGCATATGCTTATTTCCATTCCTGCAGATGACATGCATTGCTTTCCCAGGGAGCCGCGCGGGCTCGCTGCCAGGCTGAATATAATAACCCTAGCTCCAGTATCTGGCTTCCCCTTTTCCATATGAGAGAGGGGCTGAAAGAAAGACGCTCGACTTTGGGGAGTTTGTCAGAGGACGGCGAAGCTGTTGGGTATTCATGCGCCTCTGTCAATCAGATAAGTGTGTATGTACCTGAATAGAAAAGCAGACCGCGTAATGAAAAATCCCGCCGCCACCCCCAGCCTCCAAAATAAAAGCTGTGCAAATATTTAAAAGCGAGCGGTGCCAGTGCGAGGGTTTGGTTTCGGGATGCTTCGGCAAGATTAGCAAGGCGGTTTTTGGCATTTCAGAGGTCTGCGCTGCTCAGTACACTCCCGACATCTCTAAACAGTTAGAATAAGCAGAGTAGGGTAAAGGCCACAGACGTTTACAAAGATATTAAACACACAGAAATGTTGAAACATACAAAGATGGAACAAGATTACCAGCATGACATACAAAGCTGAGGTGCAGTCTGAGAGATTCTCTCTCTGTATGTCATTTTGACAGGCAGCGCAGTAAAAATCCAGTCTTATTGTACCATAAAGTACTCATTTGAATAAGTTAAATTTAACATTTATTCAGGTTCATTGCCCTGGGAAATCAGACGGGCCTCATCTTTGTCATATTTTTTAATCTCTTTTGACGGCACATCTTTATGAATTTCCTTTTATTACAGTCATTTCAATTTTTATCTTCCATGTTAAGTCTTTACTGATTTTGATTCTAGATTCAGATGCATTTTGTTAAGTGTTTTGAGACCTAAATACAGAGTTTAACACAGATTTGATCATCACTATTGATATTAATAGTAGTAATGACTGTGGTGGTGGTAATAGTAGCAGAATATATCTGTATAGCACTTTAAAAACAACCACAGCTGAGATGAAGTGCCGTACATAAATAGATATAAAAACATAAACTACAAACAATAAAAGCAAAAAAACTAATACATTTTCAAAGTTCAACTGTAAATGTTTTTTATCATGGTCATGGTGGCCAGAGCTGCACGACATAGTGTGAAGTTACTCAATTTAATCAGAGAGGCCAGAGATTTGTGGATTATCAGCTGTTACGACTGAATAAAGCCGCGCCATCATCCAGATACTGTGAGTTACTGTGTGTTAATGCAGTACAGTTGTATATTTGTCTTCAGATGTTCACTCCTGAGAAGAAACAACCAGCAGCGGTTTATAATACGTCTTGATGATTCAAACGTGGGTTGATAGTTGATGACTCATTTTTCTGTGATGTGACGAGCTCAGGACAAATATTTGTTGCTGCTCTGCACAGAGTTACCTGTACTCCTCCTGCTGACATTTTAAAGAAACAGTAAATCTCCCACAAATGACATGAGACATCTGCTTTGACCAGCTGGCCAGAATAATCTGTTGAATCTAAAAGTGCTTCTAAATCAACCTTGATAATGTTATTGAATTAAATTAGTCTCCTACTACATTGAATAGGTCCGTCGGAGGCAGGGATGATCCCAGAGTACACACTGCAATGATACAGATTACACAGCGGACACCGTTTAGGAGAGTACACATGAGTATCTGCAGACGTGGACACACCTGTGACGGCCCCTCTGTGGGTCTCTTGGTGGAGGTGAAGAGGCTTCTGAGTGTTTTGCTCACAGACTGGAGAGGACCTTTGTCTGGGGGAGAGTTGCAGAAGGAGACGCAGGGGGTGAAGGTCAATACATTGCACAAATGCTGTTTTGGAATAAATAAAAAAACAACAACTGTGACTGGAGATTTAGAGAGAAACCCTCACATAGTTGTTGCCTGGATACCGTTTGATTGGGAGGCGAACGAAGGGTTCAACATGCATAAACGTCCACTTGCTGCTGTTAAAGGTGCAACGTTAATAATTCCAATTGTTTGACATGTTGAGGGCAGTTATGTCTTTAAGTCGTTCTGTGTGAAACACAATACATATTTCTAACCTTATGTTGGGTTAAATGGTTAAAAGGTCATTTGTACAGCCACAAAAGGCAGCCGACTTTTCAAGAAATTCATTCTCGTCAGTTAGCATCAGGTGCTTTTCTAGTTGTTCTCATTGTGAAGCGACTTAAGAGCATGTCGGTGTTCAATGTAGCACTAACATTGCTTCACAGGGTCTTCCAATAGGAACCATCAAATGCATTGTATAATACAGCCGGTCAGTCAGTGGAAATCATCCCCCGCAGTCCTTTTGTAATGAGGTTGTGTTTACGTGTGTAATATAACATCGATGCCCTTATAATTCTCCTGTTGTACCTCATTGGCACCAGTACATTGTGTTTCTGTCCTCAGGCCACTAATCTGCCGATATGAAAACCTGGTGAGCTTCAAACACCATCTGGGATCTGACTAAACGCTTCGTCATGTCAGGCAACATGTTTTTCTGTGGAGAGGCAAGAACGACACAGAAAAGAATAAATCGTATTGCATCATCCTCGCGAGCGGAACTTGTCTGAGAGAATCAATATTACTACGACAGGCCCTGTGAGGCTTTGTTTCTCAGCTGCGGCTCGGTGCCGGGAAAACTCTACAAGTGTAATGGGAGAGCGAGAGAGAGCGAGAGAGCGAGAGAGCGAGAGAGAGAGAGAGAGAGAGAGAGAGAGAGAGAGAGAGAGAGAGAGAGAGAGAGAGAGAGAGAGAGAGAGAGAGAGAGAGAGAGATTACTGTAACAATGCTTCATATTTTAAGGTGTTTCTACATTGAAATAGCTGTTAGGATGAACCTTAAAGTCAACAGGACATTGTGAACTCTAACATTTACATCTGCAGGGACAAGCTCCAGCACAACTTTAGTGCGCTACAAAAGATGGATGGACGGTTTGACTGTTACACCTCTGACAGGACAACAATCCAGTAGTGAATGAAAGCCTATCAGTCTCTGGACTCACTGGGAATGGGAGCATTGTGGTTGAAGGACGGCTCCAGGGGCTTCGGGTTGGGCAGGGGCCCGTTCCTCTCCTCCTGCACTGGAGCGCTCTGCAATGGCAAATCATTAGAGCGTCTTCCAGGTCATCAAGATGTTGACCTGAACCGAAGCTAAAGAACTAATGGTATTTCTAATGGGGCAACAATAAAGATTAAATATAACAAATCAAAGGGCCCACCTTCTCATCCTCCTCTTCCCCTTCCTCATCTACGAAGGCAAAGGACTCCCAGCTGTGTTTCTGACACTGGTTCTGCTCCTGAAGGCTGCGACCCTGAACTCACATTCAAGAGGACACATTAATGCAAAGTCGTGTTCGCCTCCACACCAGCAGTAACAGCTCCTCGCCTGTTCCTGGAGATCTATTCGTCTGTGAACAAAAGACTTAGAATTAGAAAGAAGTTCTATTATGTTTTTAGGTCCAGGGTTACCTACAGATCCATTCTCTTTGTCTAGTCTCCCTTAATATGATCAAATTACTGTGGGAAGCAGATGTGGGTGAGACAATAGCAAAGGAACTTTGGCAGGACGTCCTTAAAAAAACTGCTTGCTCATCAGCTTCCTAAGGGAAGGCTTTCCCAAATATTTTATATTTTACGTTCAAGATTGTAAAAATACCAATAAATAGATTTGATAAAAAAGAAGAAGAAATTTATATTTGATTACATGACGTTGTTAGTTACAAGCATGTTTTTTTTAATTCAGTCCGAACTGGAAGATGAGACATTTTTCAGGTTGAATATTTCTCATCAAATGTATTTTTTATGTTGAAAACTGGCTGCAGCACTGAATGGGTCCCTTTGACACCATTGTTACACCCACAGCGTTTCTATGACCGCCGGCTTTTCACGCCTCCTTCCTGTGTGGTCATCAGGAACAAATACAAACACTTTTTGATGTTGTCATCTCACATCTCACAAACTGCTTCTGACTGATCATCCATCTGACCTCAATATAGTCCCAACTCTGAGCAAACTGTCCATTTTCATCTGTGAGCAGCCCGTTAAAGAAACCTGCTGAACCCGTGGGGGCGAGGACGCTGCACCTCATAACGTTCAGGGCACTGTTATTCGTTGTATGTCAGTCTGCGATCGGTCGACGAGCAGAGGTTTTGTTCTAAAGCCACAAAATGATTTTCCAGCAAAACCAATAAAAATCTAATCTCATTTCAGACACTTCTCCCTTGTTTTTAATCTGGGTTTATCGTGGGCTGCCTCTCCATGGAAACACAGTCAGGACACACTTACAGGAGGCACGTAGAGTTCAAACTAAAGAACTCAGGTTCAACTTCAATGCAAACTAAAAAATTTAAAGAAAAGGAACAAATGAAGGAAAAAACTAAGACATTTTTTTTTTTGTAAAGATGAAAGTAAAAAATGCTCGAACCACAGCAGCTACAATTTAAATAGCTAAAGGAGCTAATAGCCAAGATGCATAAAATAGCTATAATCCATGTCAAAAAGGAGGAAAAATATATTTTCTAAAATAGCTACAATGGCTAAAAATGTGTTTAAAGAGGGACCACTGTGTCACCTGCATCAGGAACCTTCTTTCAGGAGACAGCCACCAGTCACAGAGGGCCAGCAGCTCCACCCTGTCGATGCTGCCCAACAGGATCATCGAGTCTGAAAACGGGAGGAAAAATGTCTTCAGTCTGTTTCCAATCGACTGAAATCGACAAATTCCCACGAGCACTCCATCAAACACTCATATTCACTTTTATGTTTTCCTCTCCTCCCTTTTCAATCCAATTTTCTTTGACGACAGATTATAGTTGTGACTTTTACCTTTGGAGTCGACCAGCGGGATTGATTTGAGCGAGTACGAGTCCAGCAGGTGTTTGACCTCTCTGTACGTGGACTGCGAGCATATGAACTTCACTTTCCTCACCATAATGTCCCCCACAAATATGTTGTATTGGCTGTGGGACACAGACGCAGGGGAGCAGAGTGAAAAGGCTTTTTGAACACAAAGAATCACTCATTGAGGAAAAAAATAAATTAAAAAAATCACACTTTTGAAAAGCTGTAAAAAAAAATCTGTATTTGAGGCCAATGAGTGACTTTAAATTGAATGTGGCTATGACGAGTGAATGTCTTTGGTTTCTTGTCCTGGGTCTGCCTTGCCTGGTATTGGCTCCAGCACATTGCAACCCTGATTTACCTAAAGCTGAATCAAAGAATGGATGGATGGTCTGACATTTTCCCCGATATGTAAAACCAACACAAACCTCATGTGTCCGAACCCGAGCTCCGGCAGGTACGGGAGCTTCTTGACCTGGATGATGGAGTCGTACAGGGAGGGCTGCAGGCCCTGGGCCACCATGTTGGCCAGGATCACAGCCACCATCATAGGCAGGATGTGGGAGATCTGACCCGTAAGCTCAAAGCAGATCACCGCCGTGGACACCGTGTGAGTCACGGCTCCGGTCAACGCCGCCGCCCCTGCCGGGGAAATGGAACGGAAAAATGACGGGAAGAAGAAACAGACGGGTGAGGAGAGGGGGAAAAACGACAGAACAGACAGAGGGAAGGAAAGGAATTAAAAGAAAGAGTAAAAGTAGAGTGACAAAAAAAGACAATCACACTGTTGACTTTTGGAAGCAGGCCAACAAAATATTTGATAAATTATTGTTCAGAATGACTCAGGTTGGACTATTTTCTTAGTTCTGCTGCTTTGGGTTTAGGCCTCTGGGAGAGGCATATGCTGGGTCGAATGATTTGGGTTTTGTCTTTGTTTTATGAAAAGACTAAATAGATTTAGATGTTGTGACTGGGGATATATAAATGAACCTGAGCGGAGTACAAAAAGACAGTGAGGATCAAAAACAAACAAGAAATAAAAGCAGAAGTGAGAAAATGATAAAAGAATTGCCTCAGATGAATGACAAGTAACGTAAAGAATGAAGAGCAGCTTTCGAAGGTCAGAATAAAAACACTGGGTGAGAAAAGGGGATCAGAGAGGGGAGATGAAAAGGGAAAGGATTATGAGTGAAGACAGAGGGATGAAGGTAGAAAAGGGAAAGCGGAGCTTCGTAGGGTGACAGGAGGGGGGATTGAAGGAATGCCACGTTTCTGGGTCAGCGGCTGAGGTGAGGACAGCAGAGGAAACCCACAGTGACACTTCACTGCCACATGTCCTGATGGGAGGAAGAAGGAGAGAGAGAGAGAGAGAGAGGACGACAAAGAGGCTGACGGAGGGAGGGAGGTGTGGAAGATTAGGTGGGGAGGACAACTCCGGCTATGACTGACAAGTGCGGAGCAGTGGGGGTTGACAGAAGGAGGACCAGAGAAGTGACAACAGAAAAGGACGAGGAGGCTTGACCACTCCTGACAAGATAATGGCGCAAAGATGAGAGTGAAGGTGGAGGAAGAGGAGGATGAGAAGGAGGACAAGGGGTGAAAAGAAGGATATTGAACAGCTTTAACAGTTTGACTTTGGGGAATTGCTGGATGATTTGACCCAATACAAATGTAGAATCTCACTGTGCTGTGATTGCACTACTACCCTGCATGTTAACCCAGCCCTCCTCAGGGTTAGTCGTCGCACGAAGAGAGGGAAAGGTGAGAAACGGTTGTCAGAGAGAATGGCTTCGAGGAGGAACAAGAGACTAACCAATGACTGCGTACCCTCCAGGGATGATGCGATAGAGGATACCATCGAACACGATCCCGTGAGGAAACAGAGTCGCCATGATCTCCCCGACCAGCCTGCCAAACGCAGCTCCTGCAAACAGAGAAGCAGGCTGAAAATCTGAAAATCAGAAAATCAAAACATCCCATGAGGATTCACCGTAACTATGGAGATCACAGTCACACAACTGTGTAAAAATACAAGAGCGAATAAAGGACAAAACGCTGATTCAACGCATTTATTGTATTTCTTCTTGGTTAAAATCTTGTTTGTGTAGTTTCTGGATCTAACGTCGCGTGGAGTAGTTCTCTTTTCTACATCTATGAACTGAATTGTAAATATCCTACACAACATAATCAGTTGATTAAGCCAGGAAATGTGAGAGAACAAAAAAAGAAAAACACTTGAATCTGCACCTGCGCGGCTGTTTTGTCAAGAATCTCTTGTGGCTTCCTGGTCTAATTTGAAGGTTTGTATGGAAAAGATTTGTTCATTGTGTGACTGAGCAAAGGCCACATTTTCATTTCAAGAAAGAAACTCGTGCACAAGCATAATATATCTAGAACTGAATGTATTCATTTGAAGCTGCTAACAATGAATATTTTAAACTGAAGAAGCACTAAAGGTCACACTATGAGTGCTTAACAAAACAAAAACAAGCAAAGAACTGCACATTGTTACACATGAAAACTGATTCCTTACACGCTGATTTGAATAACCACGAATATTCAAATAGGAAAAGCAATGAAGCTCGAAACTTGTGGAAAAATAAAGCAGCGAGTGGATGTATTGGAGAAGAACATACGTCTTAAATATGTGGAAAACAATTCAACATGTTTGTGTTACTGCTTTGTTTTACTTTTTGTTGGCAAATAAAAACTAAGATTCATTCACTCCATTCTCTTCCAACTTTAAACCTGCTTGCTTCCTGCACCAGGCTGGACAAATTGCATCAATTCACCGAGATGATCCACGGGCATAACAGGTCTTTAAAAGCAGGATTTCAAAATCATTATGTTCCAGAGTTTTTAATTTTGATCTACCTGTAGCACGATGAGATTTGAGAGTGCACTATAAAACAGGTATTATTAATATTCTCATCAAACATGTTAGTTTTCAACGAATAGTCTTGATGATCACAACCAATATGTTCCTGGCAAGTAGCTTCAGTTCTCTCAGCTTGATGTCTTTCCTCCCTGCGACTGCTGCACAGTGTTACGATCCTGTAACAACAGTTAAATCAGGACTCTGGTAAAAGGAAAAGGGTATAATAAGGCCAGAGAGTGTACGTCAGAAGAAGAGCGCAGAGAGAGAAATCCCTGTGGAGAGGCTTTTCTCTCCAAGCAGGTTTCCCTCCATGCACATTCAGGTGCTGGAGCTTGGTTATTTTAGTTTGACTTGGTGTTTACTGGTCCCACTGCTGCCTCAGTACCTCCTTCATTTAGCCTCAAGTGCACTTCTGTTTCTTTGTTTGGGGGGGTTTGGACCCGACTTCATTTCTACTCTGTGTCTGCTTTAATACTTTCTAAGTTGAGTCAAAGTTGACTCTTCCCAACTCCTGTAGTCACCAGTAACCAGTGTTTCTTTCAGTAATTAAACAAATACTACTTGATGATCGAGTTAGAAAGATGATAATTTAGCCAATTCTAATGAGGTCCTAACTGGATCGTAAGAAATTAAGGTTTGAGTTGTTTGCTTACCCAGTATGAAGACCGGCATGAAGGCTCCGGATGGTATTGGCATCGTGGTGGCGACTGCAGACATCCAAAACTGCAGGAAGAAGAGGAGGAAAGATGAAACACTGCGAATAAAGCTATAATTGCATTTTCTCAAGCTTTAATCGGTGATGAGATCCACCTTTGAAGAGGCTCAAAGCACCAACTTGTAAGCCACAGTTAACTCTCAATGAGCACTTTTGGTTTTCTAGAGGTTGGTGGCAGCATTGTGGTGCTCACATGGCCTTTTTGTAAAGTGTGAACAGATGGTCAATATGTGTGCAATGTATAAAACTCCTGAATGCCTTTATAGTCATGGCATGTTACCACGCAACCAACACTGTGCAACACAAATAGTCTATAAATGTATCCTGTGCAGAAGCAAAGTGAAACAAAAATGCATAAATTCTCTTTATGAAAATTAATAAACAGCAGCAACATTCCAGACAGTACATTAACAACTTACAAAATTGGATAATACACATCTAAAAACATCAAAATGGCCAAAAACAGGCCTAAACCAGCTGCAAACCAATGCTGCAATAGGCTATGTACAAACTATGTGACAGAGCCATTACCTGAATTACAAAGCAAAGAAAATGTGCGGTGGTGAGGTGCTCACATTAAATGAAAGCAACTCTGAATACTAGCAAAATGTCTTTTGAATACATGAATGTTTTGAGTTTGGACTGAATACTTGGATCACAATAGTCGCAGGCCGAAATTTACATTGTAGACCACACAGTGCAATCTGTGCAGAAAAACGAAACAAAACGATGCCGTTGCAGGCCACTGGAACACGGGCACTGAGTGGCTCTCTTTTGATGATGTGTTTTGTGAATTTTTTGTGGTGTTTGTATATTCCAAATTTAAATTCTGAATGTCAATTATCAGTGTCACCATTGCCCCCCAGTCGAGATAAAAAGAATAACCTTGATTTTTTTTTCTCTTTTCCATTTTCATTTCTCATAAAGAAAACATTTGTTGCTGCAGGTTACACACCAAATACTAATTAGATGGCTGCCATGACGCTGTGTTGCATAGCAACAGGAGTGATGTACGGTCCCTGTGCCCTTTGAGCTCTCGTCCTGTTTGTATTACAGTACAAGAAAACAGAAATCCTCCCATGATTAGACACAACTTGAGTTACAGAAGGAGAAAATGTGTGCCGTGTGGTGAGAGGAGGAGATCCAATCACCCTTGGCTGTCCTTGAGCAAGGCACTTAATTAGCAGCCGCTCCCCCTGTACTGGGCTGAATGTGCCACAACGTAGCACTGAGTGCACTAAAATTAAAGTCACTCTTCAGATATCACTTAAACTGTTTGTGTCCAAACACGTTCTGCATTCATCAGAATGTAACTTCGAAATAGCTCCCCTAATGATACGCTTTGTTCTCGGCTGCAGAGAGCTCATCAACTGTAATGATTACCTTCAGACGAGCTCTGGATTTTTGGCGAGGGTGGATTAAACTCTGTTTGTGTGTGTGTGTGTGTGTCCAGAATCCCCGCAAAGACACCACATGCTGGGCCCCCTCATTGTTATTTGAAAGGACTCGCGAAGAAGCACTACATTACCATTTTTCCGGTCCAGATTAGGAGAGTACACACAGTTTGTCATCATGATTTGAGAACTTAATTATTGTGGAACAAGATAAGAACTTATTAGCACGTCTCTCACAGGGGGAGGCCCCCACCATCCCGGTGACAGAGAGGACTGCAATCCGTCTTCTTCGCTCTTTGAATCCTCAAACAACTCACAAAGGAAAGTCTCAAACTAAGCAGCTCTTGTGTCACAAATCCAGAGAGGGGAATTAACATTGCAGTGACTACGTGAATATGGAGACAGAGTAGAAACGTGTCAACAGTTGTAGTCCAAGGAAGCAGAGAGGTTAACTCTCCTACCATTTTTTTTTTGTTTTTTTACACCTGCATTATATCAGTCAGGTTGCAGGTGCTGGATCAAAACCACAGAGACACATTGACAACTACAGGCCATCAATACCCTACATGGTATGGTCTCATTTCTACTGGCACATAAACCAATCATCCACTATCAGACGTTGCTTTGTTGTCATTAGCATTAACATTTTATTAAAGCCCTCTTGAGCTAGGGTATTATAATCAAGAAAATAAAACAAACATTAAAAAGCCTTTCATCTTGACGGTCGTGACTTGGAGCATGACGATCACTGACTTCTGGCCTGTGACAGTCGCTCGCTTGAGACATCAATGTCATGACAGTCCCAAAAGTCAAGCATAAATTCAGGCACAAATGTTGATGATTTCCCGTATAACAGTCATGACTCCTGGTCTGATGTTGGACAATTCCTTACATAACAGTTATTCCACTAACAGTCATTTACTGCCTTGATAGCAGTTGCCGACTTCTGCCATTACGGCCGCCGACTACCAGCAGGAAAGTCATTGAATTCTGGCATATAGAATAAAAAATTTTATTTAATGAAATATCTTGGATTGTGATAGCTGCCGCTGACTTACAGCATGACAGTCTATGACTTGCAGAATGATTATCTCCACATGACAGTGTGTCTAATTTCCAACATTTAGGCTGCTGACTTCCGGTAAGACGGCCACTGAGCATCAGCATGACGGTCGCTGACTTCCAGCATAGCTTGTTGTAGCTTCAGGTACGGCGGTGTACAGTCAGGCCCTGCTCAAATAAACTGGAGTTTTGGGTTTTATGGTAAAACTATTTATCAAATAAATAATGTTGGAGCCTTTTTTTCCTTTTCTCAAAAAAAGACAAAATATCTAAATTGATCAAAAAGTTTGCCAACTCCTGACTAAGCTCAAAGTGGAAAAACCTCCGTCGTCACTTATGTTAAGAAGCAGTTCTTACTCAGATACATTTTCTTTTTTTCCTGTGATTCCCCAGTGTTTAGTGATTTTATACTCAGACAGACTGGTTTATGTGGATCGAAAGAGGGGAGTGTGACCAGGTGTATGACAAAGGTGCTGAGAAGGGAACAATAAAACCAAGAAGCATAAACACCTCTGAGAGCGGCAGAACCAGAAGGTGTGTGACTGTGATGGAGAAAGTCTGACGGCAGCAGAAGGTCACAGCAAATCAGTGGGAAAAAAAAACAAAACAGAACAAAACTGTGTGAGCGTGCTGAGAGACGAGTTTCACCAACCAGCTGCTCTCAGTTTTGGCTGAGTTACGTTTTCAACGCGGGGAGCCGCGCTGCTCGACTGTGAGTCGCCGTGACTAAACCAGAGCAGTGTGTGATGCTGAGTGACAAGTTGTAATATCCTCTTGACTAGATTATCTGTGCAGCGTTTCTGCCTAATTTGACTTTACACACTGCATAAAAGCAGACTAAAGGGCACTCCAAAAAAAACTAAACAACAAGAAATGGATTGTGTGGCTGTTCCACAAGAAATGGGAGCATTTGGTTGAGTTATTTTGTAAATTTGGAAACTAGATCAAGTGTGAATGAAATCATGGTGGTTCGAAATGTAATCAATTACGTGACTAATTTAAAATATTCAGATTTTATTTAAATTGTCCATTATGAGATGCACTTCGCCTACAGCGGGAAACCTGCAACAACCTAGTTATGCTCAACAAATGAACAGTTAAATCACATTGGCATGTGACTTCTGTGTGACTTTTTTTGTATTTCTAATGAGGGAGTAATGCATTTTCACACTCGTTGTGAAGCAACAGATTTTCCGCAAACTGGAGGCAGCAACAGCTTGGTGCTCAAGAAAGCATTTTATGTCTGACTGCACCGTCTCCAAACCTCAGAGAGCACATACTGTACCTCCGCCTGGCGAGAATACGATCCGGATCTCACCGAAACTAAGTCACTCCGTCCGATCATCTGTTAGACTGACATTTTTATTTATTTCTTTTTTGATAGAAATCATTGGAATTATTCTGTTAATCTCCCTACCAACCAACTGTTGAAATTTGCTGACTGGACTTGTGACAATGTGTGATAATTGCAGATCTGCATGGCTCTACTATTCAAAGCCAAGGTTTATTAAAAAGATGCACAAGGGGGTCATATGTGTTACCTGAGGAGTCCTGAGCAGACGTGTGTGCCAACTGCTGGTGTCAAAACTCTGTATCTGTTTTTCTCTGTTTAGATTTATTGAGTCATTTCTCTTCATCTGTGGTCTCATTCTATCGGAGTTCTGTCCTCTGCTTGGACACTGTCTGCATGTTAATGAAGCCACTATTTAACCTGCACTTTGGCCTCAGACAATAAACCTTTAGATCTTTGAACAGACTGTAGTGACACCATGTATTTATCATCATTAGCTCATAATGCTTTGAGAAAAAGTTCTCATCACAGAGAATCAGCTGATTGTGGTTGCAGATTTGTGATTTTCAGGATTGTTTCTCATGTCTCAACACAACTTTTTAACTGCTACACTGCCTGGCCTCTTCAAACTGCTTCTGAATTTAATCAGTGTACGCGTGCGCTTCACTTTAAATTGTGAAGTGTATTTGCTTCGGGGAGACATAACACTGACACGAGTGTCCGCCTGTATGCAGCCTGTGGAAATATTTAAATTGTTTCATAAAGAGATTCATGAAGCAGTTTTCTGATTTACAGTCGCTCTTGCACCTAATCTTGCTTCAGAAACATGACTGGTCTCATAATATCTACATAACCAAAAGGACGAGAGAACACATTTGAAGAAGATTGGGTAGAGCCGCACAAGCTTTGACCTGTTCTTAATGCTAAATGGATAAATGGATAAGGTCACAGGTTAACATCAGCATATGAGCTAAGAAATGATAGTTGTGAGTGCAGAGAGAATGCATTGTATGAATAAGTGGGGAAAAACAAATAACGCAGAGTGTGTGTTTTAAAGAAAGTGTAAGAAAGCTTGGACTGCTGGCAGCTCGCCAGTACTGTCGACCTTGGACAGGAAGAGAAGGGAACACACACACACACACACACACACACACACACACACACACACACACACACACACACACACACACACACACACACACACACACACACACACACACACACACACACACACACACACACACACACACACACACACACACACACACACACACACACACACACACACACACACACACACACACACACACACACACACACACACACACAGATGTCCCTATCACCAACACACAACATGAGTGACCTGCAACAAATGTCCTCGATGAAGAGGAGGATGATGACGAAAATGCTGACGTCAGCCACACACAAACACACACACACGTGCGCACACACACACACACACACCTTCATGACTAGGAAGAGCAGCAGGATGATGAAGACGCTGACATCGGGGTGCAGCCAGGCGGCCGAGCGGCCCAGACCGACCGGAGGAGGAGAAGCTGATATCTTTGTCCACGTGAAGTTGTCAAACAGCGAGCTGATGCACTCTCTGGGCATCAGCTGGAGAGAGCCGGGAGGTATAAATAGAAAAGGGAGAAACATAAATATTAATATGTTACAGGTCTGGCAGTGGAAAAAAAACTGCAAAACATGAAATCTGCAGGCTTGCATTATGACTGCTTGACTGCTCACTCTGTTTAAATAAGATAAGATTTAATTAGTACGGTGGCTGGACTGGTGTGTGATGGTGAAACACTCAAACTGCTTGTCAGCCAGTTTTATGAACATGTAGTTTTATCTACAAAGAAGAAAAAGAAGAAAACTATTTGTATAGTACACTCTCAGGCGACATTGAGCATTGGAATTAAGGTGAGAAACATATAATACTGTGTGTGTCGACTTTTGTAAGATCCTTTCACTTTGAGGAACAGATTGGTGGCAAGAAGCATCACCGAGCTATTTTTTTTAGCAGAGGATTCCTCAGCATCTGCTGCAACTTACTGCTCCCTTTCGGGCCACCGTAGATTAACACTCAGAATGGAGGTATGGACATTTTTTTAAAGTTGCAGTGGGGAGTGTCGGAGAATTAATAGAGAGAAGTTAAAGAGAAAAAAAATGTGATGGGGAAACAGACGGGATGTTGAGGAGGAGTCCGAGTGGAGAGAGGAAGAGCTGGAAAAGTAAGGGCAGAAAAAAGGATGGATGCAGGAGGAGTTATGAAATGTGACGAGTTGAAGCCAAAGAGAAAATGAAGAGAGGGAGAAAAGACGGGCGATAGAAGAAGAAGAATCAAGACAGGCACAAGATTAATGATGGGAGGAAACATAAGAGAAAGAAAGGGAAGAGGAAAGAGTGAAAAAAAAAAAAAAAAAAAGGGAGAGGAAGAAATTCAAGTGGGATAAAGAGGCAGGAAATCAAGCAGAAAGCTGAAAGCAGAGGGGACCGGTGGCCTTGGCCAATGACTCATTCAGCTGACTCACCAATGACTAATTCACTTCAACCATTTGGCTCCACATTTGCATAGGAGCCTCTAGAATTTGCAAAGAGGAGCAAATCACTGTTTTTCCTCCCACATCTGCAAAACCCCGCCACAGGAGAAAAACAACACCAGCATCACTCAGATTTAAAAAAGAATTTTTTTTTTACTTGAGTTGTGGGTTGAAATCCCACTGTGAGAGCGGCGGCTGAGGATCTGCTCGATGAGACGCTTCGGCAGGGCCGGGCATAATTGGCTTTCCTCTTCCTTTTTGAAGTTGTGGGTTCATGTCTGGTTCACAACCCTTGTAGCATTTAATCTCGTCTTTTGCCGCTTTTAATGTCACTCCACAGTGAGCTATCGGGTCGGATTCGAAAGATTTCACCCCTCAAAAGCTATAAATACACAGTCTCTCTGGGGGACATACACAGAGAGTCAATTTTCTGCTGAGGTTGGTGACTTTCTAAAGTGAAATGATTTAAATTCAGATCACCTCATGTCTCAGTGAACTGATGCCTTCTCAGATGAGAGGTGGATTATTTTTCCTTCATAAGAAAACTTGCACCTTGGGACGTTTGATCCTCCAGCCGACTAATCACACGCGTTCCCTATCATGACCCAGATCGCTCTCGGATCCAGACTCACTCCGCGGCCTGTTAAAGAGGTGCGAGACGTTTACACGATGAGCGCGTCGCGCATGTCGAAGGTGTTATTGGCTGGCATATGCACGGGAACACATGTAAAGCAACACACCTGGTTCGCACTAAGTGGGCTATTCTGAGTGTGTGTGAAGCACATGATCAGCAGGTACGTAGCTGTGTGTGAGCGCAGCTTTCACCTTGAAACTCCCTTTGTGCAGACGGCGGCAAGAAATGCTCCTTTCACTCATGCAGAAACATCTGCCACCAACATGAGGACACAGATGCACATCAACCAAATATTCTATATATAAATGCAGGATTTTTTGTTTTTTTTTAGTTCACACATTAACAACAGGGCAGACAGCTGATAACCTGAATGTTAATCCAATTATTAAAAACACTGTGGCATCCTGCTTTTTATAACCTTCTGGCCCACTTTGTCAGGCCCTGAATGAAACCTGGCTCCAGGCAAACATGTTTCCACATGTTTAAACATGAGCCATTTTTAGCTTCTTACAAACTTGGATTCACTGTTATGCACTAATACGTCAAACGTTCCAGCTGTTTCCTCACCGGTGCCCGAAGCGAGTGTCAATTTGACAGTTTCTTAATTTCAATACATCAATTATGGTGTAAGTTAAGGCAAGGGAAGGTACTATGCTGAAATATTATTATTTTTTGTTAAATTGTTCTCTTAGCGGGAAAAGTGTCAAGTCATGTGCTGCATGGTTAAAAAGTACATCAGCAAAAAATACATTTTTTAAAAATATAAATAAAAAGATGGAGCACAATAGCTTTTGTGCCGAGTCATTGCTGCGTGGCTGCTGCTCGGCTCTGACTCTTAGTGCTGGCATTTAATTTCACAGTTTTCTAAAGCATTAAGCCACAACGTAAACTACATTTGAAGATATGAAAGCAATATTTATCGAAGTGACAAAAGTGATTCCAGCCTGAGGTTTTCTAAAACACAGCCGACCGACCCTGATCTTTGCATCTAAATCCACCCTGTGTAGACGCTGTTGAACCGACTGCAATGAAAACCCTCCAGGAATGGAGAAAAGGTCCAATTCCACTGTAGAGCTATTGCGTAATAGATATATTAGAGATTGGCTTAATGGGACGGTTTCGGTGCGAAAATGATGTTAGATGACATCTCACACCAATGGAAAAAGTAAAAGACCCAGAAGTCTGTGGGTTTATCCAAATAATGAGTCTATTACTCATTTTTAAAACAACGTAAATTGTCTGTGTCTGTCAGCAGATACAAATAGATTTCCATGCACACAATCCTGCTGTGTTGAGACACTGTGAGTCAAGAAGTCAAGAAGAAAACTCTGACCTCTCCGGCCATGAACTGCCCGAACCCCGGTGGGAAGGTCAGGGTGGCGATGACCAGCGTTACCACAGCAGGAAAAACCAGCCGGCTGGGAGAGAGTAGAGAACAGGACGAGTCAGACGTCCAAAAAGAACTCATGCATCACCCTCCATGCATAGAGAAACTCCTGAAGCATAGCAAGGCATTAAGGAAATCACTAAATAATGTAATTGGAGACGAGTTTTAAAGCTGGAGCACGCAGAGACTCACTGGTTTATTAGGAAGCGGGTCATGGCATTGGGTCGCCTCATGAAGAGAACCACCTGTCTGTTGAGATAGACGAAGAACGCCCCCAGAAACCCACAGGAGATCCTGCACAGGACAAATACACATTGGATGTGTTTTTGATCATAATAACATGAGCCACAAAATGGCCTACCCAGAGACATGATGAAGAACCAAAGCATGTCACACATAATCTTAAAGTCTGGGACATGAGTGTTTGCCCTGGCGGTCGGTGTGCAAATCTGCTCACCCAATGATGGCGAACGCCGGCAGCTCCTGGAGGTCGAACGGAAAGTCCATGCGAAAGTTTGTCCTGAAGAGAGCTGTGATGGTGACTGGAAGACACAGAAAAGACACCGTGCTGACTTTTACACCCTCATAATATTCTGAATGTAAACTGATTTGATTTTCTGTAAGTCAGTTACTGTGAGGTTTTTAAGTTTGTAAAAAAAACAAAAAAAAACACTACCGATTAGAAACAGGAATTAGTTACCAGTAAAAATATTAATATTTTATATGAATCTGTTGAGTATTTTCTAGAAGGATTAACTGTTTGGGTTCTGAATGGTCACAAAAGCCAAACGATAACAATAATAGGTTATTATTATTATTATTATGCACTGAATGGGGCACAATATATAATTTACCGTTGTTGTATTCAAAGGACAGGGTTTAAGATCTGAGTTAAAAGAGCAGAAATATTTACTGTCCACAACAAATTTGATTGTTTCTTTTGTAATTTGTGCATTAAAAAAATTATCAAAGACTAAAACAAAAGGGTTTTTTCCTAAACAAAGTTACAAGAAGAAAAATCTGATAAAATAAAGCAAAACAAAAAAAAAAAAAGAGTACAAAAAGAATATTTCACTGCAATCCAATCAGAATGAAAGAAAGATGCATAAATTAAATAAAATCTAAACGTTTTCCCATCAACCCTGTTTAATTTGGAGGACGACACCATCTAGTGGAAGAATTCATGGTCAGACTCAGACTGTAGTGAAACATCAGTGTAGATATAAAAACATGACGCTCTACCTGGAGGAAGAGAGCAGTGTGAGGGCGCCCTCCAGCTGATGTCACAGGAACAGAAACTAACACAACCGTGATGTACATGCAGAATACTACAGTTCCTGTCCTGCTCGTACCTGCATCTTTGTTGAACACGGACAAAACTCTGAATATGAAGGCACTAAAAGTGGCGGCGAAGTATCCTCTCCAGTAGTTTCTCACCGCAAAGTAGGTGGAGGTGACCTCGATACTGAAGAGCACCCCTGAAGGAGGGAGAAAAGCAGGTGAGAAAACCAAGAAGAAAGGGGGGGGGGGGGGTACCAACAGGAACACTGGAGGTGAATTCAACTCAGCAAAGATTAAATCTAAACTAAATCCTAATTTTTCCTGCAAGTGCAGAGGTTATTTTATTACAACAATGAACTTTTACAATTGTTATACTTATTTAATTAGATTAATTCCATTTACACTCATTAACATCAGGCCACTAATTGTGACTGCTATTAGCTCACAAATAAAATTAAATCAAAGAAATCTGTCTTAAAATATCACAATATTTCATAAAATCTGAAATTATTTCTGTTCATTTGGTCTCCATTTGCATGTGTTGCCATGAAGCTGAGGTCGGCCAGTGGAGCGTCTGAAGCTTCATGAAGCCTCCGCGGTCTCATCTTCCACTTCACAACAGCCCAAAGATTTTCTGCGCAGTTCAGGTCAATCCCGACTCTATCAGTCAGAGATGTTTCATCACTTTGGACGGGTAGAAAGCACGGATGGAAAACACACTCAGCTTCTTTGTGCAGCTTGGATCAATGAGTAAGGTGGTTTTTCTTCTCTTCTGACACTGTTCAGTGCTTTGGCCCGATCAATGTGACCCTCCTAGTCCATTCCCTGGACGGCTGTAGTCCGTTTCCTGGACGTATCGGTACGTTCTGGCTCCTGACGTTCCGGCTCGGCCTCAGTCCGCTCATTGGAAACCTCTTCCAGCCTCTCAAATGTTTTTTTGCTTGGGGACCTGCAGCTGATCGCTTCTACTTGTGACCTTTTCCTCAAACACTTCGTCCATCCAGTCAACTTCCCATGTATCCACTGTGATTGAAACTCTGACCTGCAGCCCCTGGAGAATGTAGCTGAGTGTTTTTCAGACCAGCGTTGAGACAACATTCTTCCTCATGATGGCATGTCTACTGAACCTCACCCACAGAAACTGATTTATTCACACTTGAATTACTGCAGTACTTGAGGTGTGGCACAGGGGTGTCACATAGAACCCGTAAGAAAAAGTGCGATAATAATCTTTGAATTTAAACTTTAATGTTTTTTTCTTTGCTGTGGCGCAGTGTGTACTTGATACAATTGTCTATATTTTTGCACAACTAAACAATTACTACTGGTTAATTTCAATAATTTCAACATAAAGGCAATTTTATTTGTACAAAATATAGTTAAATGTTAAAAAAAAACTCTTATAGCTGTTGCATTAAGCATGTATTTACAAACTCATCCTGGCATTATGGCTTTAGAGCAAGTTTAGAGCAATGAGGTCGCTAGCGTTCATGGCAGTATCACTGTCTACTCTTCAGAAATGTGTTTTCTTTGAAATTTTCACAATTTGCTTGGTGGTCTGGCAGGCCGGATTGGAGCCTCTTGCGGGCCAGTTTTGACCAACGTGCCTTGGTGGTGTAGCATATAAAAGCCAAAACTAAAACCAGAAAATAAATAAAATGTTCAGGAATACATTTAATTTCTCTGGATTCCACCGTTTTAAACCTTCTGAAATTAAAGATAGACCAAAACTACTCCTGAGCAGCTTGTGAGTAATACACTGAATGAACAATTCAGTAGAAGATGAGTGAGAAGAGAAAAGGCTGCGTACCTCCAAGTGGAGTCCCGAAGCAGCAGCCCACCCCAACAGCACAGCCCACTGTCAGGATGTCTGTGTAACAGTATGGATTCTACTGATGCAGAGAGGAGGAGGAAGCAGCATTCAAACAACAGAAAGAAAAAACTTGACATATAAATGAGGAAGGCCTAACACAGTATAGCCTTGGATTTAGAAAACTCAAGTGTTTCCCGACTTCAGCTTACCTGATAAACTCCTGAGAAGAAAGACATGAACCTGCTGAGAACAGCCGCACAGATGCTGGCGATGTGAACGAACGGGCCCTGAGTGCAGAGCAGAGAACAACTGCATAACGTCATGAAACAGCACAACTGAAGGGGCTAGACAAAGGCAAAGAGATCAAATATTTCACCCACCTCTTTACCCACAGGCATGCCGCTGCCGAGAGCTGCGGTCAGGCCGATGACTTTAGCCACGAAAGCCTTTAGTGTCAAATACTCCTTCAGCACCACACCTCTCAGGATGGTCTTTAACTCTGGGATGCCAGAACCTGGGACAGAAGGGACAACTACTGGTAAACACAAGTAAACACAGACAAGTTGTTGCATTTAAAATAACCCTTAAACTCCAATGAATATCCATAAACATTCCAACATGCAACCAGACAAAGGCACATTGGTACAGACCAATAGCTTGAGGAGAAACCAGGTGACAGAAGACAGAGGAGAAAAGGATGAAGACCAGAGGATAGGAAACCCAGGCCAGGTACTGCAAGGGGATGTTCCCCTTCAGCTCCCTGTAAATCCATTTATAGGCTGGAAATGGAGGAATTACAGGAAGGAAAAGGGGGGACAAAAACGAGGGATGAAAGGTAAAGAGAGAAAACAGACTAAAAGAAAAGAACAGCAGAAAAAAAAAAGAAAAAAAGGTTGCATTACCTTGCAG
This sequence comes from Lipophrys pholis, assembly GCF_963383615.2. Taxonomy (NCBI): domain Eukaryota; kingdom Metazoa; phylum Chordata; class Actinopteri; order Blenniiformes; family Blenniidae; genus Lipophrys; species Lipophrys pholis. The sequence goes on along the minus strand of NC_137643.1, from coordinate 5,763,301 downwards.
GCTCTTTGCACTGGCGTAGTCCATGGTCCAGCTGACCAGAGCCATCGTGATGCCCAGCAGGACCAAGAAGATCCAGTCCTCACCGAGCCTGGTCACGAGAAACCGCTGCACCCGAGCTATGCAATCTGATCAAACCAAACACCACCAACACAACGTCCAGGAGCAGTGAGAGATGTGGATCTGAAACAATTGCTCCGGATATAAAAGTTTGGGAGCCCAATCTTTAAAATAACACTCCTATAATGATATTAACATTTCAATATCCTTGGGTTTTCGACGTCAACTTCAGTGTAAAGATATTGGGCTCCAAGTTATGATTTTTGTTGTTGTTGTTTTTTTTAATGAAATTGCACCTGAGCTGTACCTTACACATATAGTTACATACAACTCTGGTGACAACTGTATTGATAACAGTCTTCAAACATTACATTTTAAAGTGTAGAGTTGTAATGTTTTGAGCATCAGTTGAAGCATGTTTCTCAGTTCTCTGTTTCAGGAAGTTGTAAACGTTACCATTAACTACTGGCAACATAGATAACTATTTTAAATGTGGAGTGAATCAAAGCTCATCTGAAAATAAAGTTCTGTTGATTTTTCAAGGAATGACCCAAGTTGTAGTTGTCTTCGACACCAAGACTAACAAGTCACGGCACCCACAGCATCCACCCTGTGTTTACTTCCTGTCCTCACCTCTACACTTGGAGTAGGAGCGCTTCTTCTTCATAGAAGACGTGAGCTCGGGTTCGGCCGGCTGCTCCTCCTCCTCCTCCTCCTCCTCCTCCGTCTCCATGTCGGCCTGTTGACTGGCCCTGTGCCGGCTGTGGTAGCTGTGCTGGTGTCCATGGCGACCGTGGAACCCATTCTGGCCGTGGCTGCGGCGACCATGTCCGTGTCGTGACCTCCCGTGGCCGCGGTGGTGGTTGCCATGTTTTTTGATTTGTCTCTCTGTCAGCAGTCGTGTGGCCTCCCGTCTGCCGGACCCTCCTTGGTGTTCCTGGTACTCCCCATAGAGCTGTCGATCAATCAGTGCGTCAAATCAGTTACTTCGAGAAGGGTAAGAAGCTGAGAATTCATTCATCAGGTAATTCCTGAGCCAGAGAGAGTGTGGTAGTATTCTATTGGCAGTGTGACAGAGAAGGGCCCAGAGTAAAAATAGCCGGACCACGTGTTGACCCAAACAGCTCTAATGGAAGCGGAAACATGGGCTCTGCCTCTAGATTTATCGCCTCTGGACAGACTCCATGAAAACTGCCAGGGACATCTGGGGAAGAGATTAATTCCCTTGCTCACTCACCAGCACAGATTCGCTGCAGGATGCCCTCTTTTCTTTGCTTTGTCCTGTTCTCACACATGTCGATTATCATAAACCCAACCAATGGATGTCCTCAGATGATGATATAATGAAAACTGTGTTATGTATTGATAGCTCAAAGGGCCTTTCTGAGTGGAGTTTGCATGTTCATTTGTGGATCACAGGGCAAACAGAGACACACTGATCGACTCTGTGTACATATATTGCTCAGAAAATATATAAAAAACAAACAAGATATTTATATGCATCTGACACACGACCAGTTCAGCACTGTACCATAAATACTCATTGTTCAATCAGCAGCAGAGAACAGCAGTCCAGGAATAAGTCAAGTGTGGTGTTGACATGTTGAATATCGGCGAGCTAACCTTTCAGCAGCTTCTGAGCAGGTTTACGGACAGACGGGCTGATTGATTGATGAATGTAGACAGACACGTGTGTGGAGATGGAGAGTGTGTTTGTGAGTGTGTGTGTGTGTGTGTGTGTATGCTAGTAAATGCTCGTGAAACTTGAGCACACAATGTACTGTAACTGAATGCCGGCACACAACACAAACCAAAACAATGGGAGGCAGAGACGTGTCGCCGCTCCTGTAGTTTATGTTAACTGGACCACAAAGCTCCGCTGATGTTAGCAACAGTTTACTGTGAGCTGTGGACTTTAAGACTAACGGGCTTCATCGTCACACAGTTTTGTAAATAAACAAAAACGTCTTCCACAACCAGCAGACATAATCCATGACCTTAAGATTGCCAAATGTCAACTTCACAATGCAGATTCCACTGAAAACTGACACAGACTGTCTTCTTTCTCTTCTTTTATGACTGCCTATGAGAGTTTCAATGAGATGCTTCGTGGTTGAGCTGCAACCATCAATTCAATCAGTGAAAGAAAAATTACTTACAAAGCATTTGAATATGGAATAAGGCCTCATGACTGTGTTTTTCTGCAAGCAGTCTCCAGATTAGGGACATGAATAAGGCAAGCAAGCAGGTCCCTGGATACCATGAGGTACCAATGTAATCCCTTTGTTATCCTGCTGGGACTCGCCATGAGAAGATGGTCATGAAATGGTCAGTAACAATCCCCAGGTCGGCTGTGGCGTTAAACTCCACATCACTGCAGCCGCCTGACGCATCGATACCAGGCTGACAAGTTGTTTTATTTTGACTTTACCATGTGGATCTTTAACTTTAATATAGTACGAGCCAGAATCTATTGATATTTATTGTACATGTCTCTATATATCGCCCAGCTACAACAAATACTACTTCTGAGGTAAAGCTTACATTTGAATCAGTGTTACTCTTTTTTTTTCTTCAATTAAATTTACTGCTGAGAGACATCTTTAGTCACTTTGAAAGTGGTGCATTAGAAGTGTAAAAGCTATCCAACGACTGTACAATCTGACTGAGCCAGCCAGGCTCAGCTGAGGGAAAGTGCACCTCAGGGTTTGCCATGTAGGAAATCTAAAGATCCCACGCTGTCCCTACTTTACCTCTTTCCTGTTTTCCCTCCGCACTGATGTAACCCGAGCCGGCACTAATCACCTGAACTCCTTTGCCCCCTTCCTTCACTGCACCGTGCTCTTATTCCTTTCTTTCCCTCGCTCACGCTTTGCTGTTGAAACACTACTCTGGGCTAAATTTAGGGCCAGTGTGATCCAATATTCCTCATTACACTTCCCACACCTCTCTCACCATCAGGGTGCATTTCAATGTTTTATGATAGCCCTCCGTTTCTCCAATGTTGCCGTTTACTCTGGCTTGTAGCGGTCACTCCTGAGCACAAGGAGACGGGTAGTAGAAAACGGTAAAAACTTCTCTGAAAAGCTAAATTTCCAAACTTTTATTTGAGCGAGTCTGTGGATGTTCAGCAATGGTTTATGATGATGACTTAAGCTCCACAGGGTCTAAAGACATCTGTGAAAGAATTAATCATACTGTCGGGATCAGAGAACGCATTGAGGTTGCAGAGAGCATCACTGTGAACCAGAGCACAACACCGTCACACAAAACCCTGAACTCAACCCGTCAACTCTGAGACCCGGTTCCTTTGTCCAACATCAGTGTCTATCTCAGTCATCACAGTCTTCTCAAAAGAGTGGACGGATTTACAGCTGTATAGAGTGAGCCAATGAGAGCTGAAGTTTACCTCAAGGTTCTAGTACATGGGTGTCAAAGTAGTTTTACTTCAGAGGCCACATACGACGCAATGTGTTCTCAAGGGGGCCGTACCAGTAAATAATAGGATTACAATATATAAATAACTAGAACTTTAAACCTCTGTCTTTGTTTTAGTGCAACACAGTATTAATACATCATTAAGTTCCTATTTATTTATACTTTCTTCAACAACACATGACTAACCTGAAATGTGAAAAAAATAATTGCAGTTTTAACAAGATGATGACTTCGTTCACCATTTGCTTAACAACTTAATGATCACAGTGGCTTTTTATCAAACTATTTACATCTTCAGAGGCATAAAACATTTGGTCACATGTAGCTGGAACACAAAAATAAAGTAGGCGAGTTCATATCATGCTCAGAATAACTTAATAAGAAATTATCTTTAATGTAGACCCATTTCTGCATCTGTGTAGAATTCCTGATCACCTGACCTCACCACACAATACATGCTAAAGTTAGCCTACCAATGCTATTAACTCTTTTGGACCTCTGAGCAGCTGGAAAGAAAAGAAATGACATGAAGGAGTGCGATATGTATTTGCCAACAACTGTTTGTTGATATGACCAACCACATTTAAGAATATATTTCACACAATGTACACACTTTTCTTTGTCCTTCTATCTCTAAAAAAAAACACCTCGCCTGCCGTGTGACTAAAGTATTGTGGTACTACAATCGTGAGCACTTGCCGGATCATTGATCAAGTACTGTTTTGTTGTACTGAACTGTAAGTTGAGCCAGGGAAGCTTTCATCACAAGTCACACACACAAGTGTGCAGGCAGCGCACCTTTCAACAGATCTGCAAGATGATATAACAGCTCAGCCTATTATTGTTCCTGGTTTGTCTTCAGCGAGTGTGAGGCCTTCCTGTTGGAGCAGGTAACGTAAGGTTGGCCAAGCTTTCATTTGTTTTACAGTCATCACATTGTTTGAGTTTCCGGGGAGTCGTGAGTCGCGTTTTCATGTCATGCCAGGTCGCAACAAGCATATAATCTGAACATGCATACTCAAAAAGGATTTATCTTAACATGTCTACTTCCTATTTTAAAGTCGTTTACTAGCACCCAGCAGGAGTGCCAGTAGCTTCTCATGTTTTGTAGCTGCACTCATTACAACTGAAAATTGGCACGACAGGTGGATGACAAAAAGTCAACAGCTGGATTTCCTGTCCTCAAACAGATGATAGGAAGTTCTTTTAGTGCCGGTCTGACTGTTTCTATACCGTGGAAACAATGTCATTGAAAAGCCCTCTGTGGCTACATGTGTACAGATGAATGCGACTGCGTGCCGTTATAAGCCGTCAATTGAAGTCAAACCTAATGCATATGAAGGTCTTCTAAAATAGAGAAGGGTTTAACTCTATACATTCTCTACATGACTGTCGACTCCCAGCCACGGGGCCGGTCTTTATAGAAGTCAGGCAGTAATTAATATTAGAATTGCTTAAAAAAAAAAAATTATAATTCAAAGAAGAAATAAAGAAAAATGTGAAAAGTGATGCAGCAGTTGCGTTTCTAATCTTGGCCTCACGGGTTACAGTGTAAACAGCAGTGTTAGCACAGCCTGCGTACACTCACAGGTTAGATGACTTTTCCCTCACAGGTCTCGTCATCAGCGTACCATTTCAGCAGCTATTAAATTCTATAGGTCTCCGTGTTCAGCAGCCTTCACATTCCAGCCAATTAACACTCAGCGGCCTATGCAGCTGTATGTTTTATCTCCGAGGACACTGTGAAATAGACCTAAACTGCAGAATGATTCACGGCAAGCAGAGTGCTTCAGGGTTTGAGCATTTTCTTTTCCAACATCTCTAAAATCAACTTCAACAGGTTGTAAAATGAGTATTAAAGAGGGTTGACTCATTAAACCACACAGCCGGGATTATAACACATTATAATAGTCATTATAACACACTAGAAGATTCAAATAAGCAAAGAAAAGTTCACATATATCACATATCTGTGAAGGAGATTCAACAATTAAACTTTTGTAAAATTATTAATGAATTAATCAACCAATCATAACATACGTGGAGGAAAGCATTTCATTCTGACCACACAAACTCTGCTAATAAACTATTTTTGCTTAGGTTAGATTTATGAATAGAGAATTTCTGTTGTGCAGCAGAGAACAAACTTATTTAGAAAATGCCACAAATACAAATTGTTTTAGAACATGAGATGTGTCAGTGGTTAGGGTCTTGGCGGTCTCTTCATCCATCTTTCATACCACGTTATCCAGCTCGGGATTGCAGTCACACATATATGCCTTCGAGCAATACAGAGTGACAAAATAGGCCTAAATGAATGTTTTTGGACTGTGGGAGGAAACCAAAGTACCCAGAGAAAACATAGAAACTCCACAAAGAAAGAACGCTGAAGCCCAGATTGAATCCAGGATATTCTCACTGTGAGGCCGCAGTGCCACCCACTGCACCACCATGCAGCCTCAATACAGAGCTCTCTCACATAAAAAAAAAAAAAAAATCATAATGATGATAATCATGTTCACTAATATATAAACCTAAAGGAAACTAAAACTGCAACTGTAAATTTTTCAATCAATGGTTTGGGATCGCTTACCCCAAAAAGAAACCTGCTGATTTCAACTTCATAAACATCAATAGGCTATGGTTCATTTAGTGATTGAAAATAATATCTTGCATATCATTTGGTTGACAAAATATGGACATCCAGCTTCAGGAAACACAGACTGGAATTTGTAAATATTCTAATGAACAACTAATAAATACATCAAGAAGATAAATATTTTTAATAAATGTCAGCTGCAGCTATTTAACGTGGCATCAGAATCGCATTGAAACTCTTCCAGATGTTCGTACACATCATCCCCGCTGCATTGTCTCTTTAAGATAGAGAGCATCCGCATGAATGGAGAAGATTAGCACCATTTCTAATACATGATCAGGTTTCCCACTCTTTGAAAGACACATGGCCAGTCACCCTGCACACACGTGTACACTCATCAGCCGCTTTATAAAGGTACAGCGACTCTCTGCCTTCAGGAAGGTGACTATGGTAACTTTTTGATCCAGATCAGAGGTTTTAATTTAGTTTTATGCTCATTTTTTCAGGTTTGTAGTTTCAGGTTGAGCAAAGTTCGACTACTTCGGCAACACCCTTTGCACATATAGGTGTACCTCATGAAGTGCATGCTCCCACACTCAGGCTTAAGTACAACAGCAGTCGTGCAGAACAGCAGACAAACACACACTGACGCATACGACAGGAAGCAAACAAACATTCAAATGAGTAAGCAATCGGCGATTCACATGTCACAGAAGTCACTCCTGCATGTGTTAAGACCAACCGGGGCTTAAGGACGAGGCGTCGAGAGGGCAGCAAACAGGTGGCCGGCGGAGAAAGCAGGAAACAGCGAGAGTGCCGCGTCAAAGTCTGTGTGTGCGCGCGAGCGTGCACGTGTGTGGCCATGCCAAGATCAGGGGTGAAGGAGGTGCACGGTGTCTAAGCACCTGTTGCATGGCCATGTGTGTGACCCTGTTGTTAAACATCAGCTAATTACTTTTCGCCATGTCTACAAATCTATCACACGCACACTCAGACAGTAACGGGTTTAGTCAGAAACACACACACACACACACGCACACACACATGCACACGTGAACTCAGACACACACCATCCATGCACATGTAGTTTGCAGTCCTCGTACAGGTGCGTCATGCAACAGAGACACAAGTGATTTAGGCAAATTCACGTGGCAGAAGGACGTAAACATGACAGACGAAGGCTGACGCACGGACACACAGATGAAGAGAGTGAAAAGAAGAGAGAGGAAATAGAGAAACGGAGAAACGGAGTGGGACACTGACCAGCGTCTGCTTGTATCTCAGAGCCTTCCTTTCCGATGCATCTGCGGCCATTGACACACTGTCACTGACCCAAAAATAAACCCACCCGCTCACCGTCTGTCTCAGCATTACCAGGACCGCTCTGGACGCCCAGCCAGGACGCTCGTTCACACACAAATACACACACACTTACACACATATAGAAAGATATGGATCCTCACAGTAACACATAGACTTCGACAAACCCTGCAAAGTCTTTCCAGTTTATTACCTGCACGATGTAGGTAACAACCACTACAACCTACTTCAATACCTGAGAATAGCAGCAGTCACACTCTGCGGCGTCGTGAGACGGTCGTGAAATTTATGACACTTTCAGAAAAGAATCTCAGGCTGTCTGCAGCAGTCCATGATATATTCTCACTACACAACATACGACGAAAGATTTCAACCTATGATTGTTCATCTTTCGTTTTAAACAGCCAAAATCACACAGCCTCTGTCGACGATTACAGAGAAACACGATTTGAATCTATAATGGGAACCAAACACTCCTAATACCCCACACCAACTAATCAGCTACATTAAATGAAGTCGTTATTATACTTATCTGGTAAATACTGATTGTTAGGTACATAGAGATCAGTGGCTTACAGGGGTCGGCGTCCCAGATCAATTAAAGGAGATCACCCTGTCTTCTTTAGGAACTCTATCAAGTGTATGATGTTGATATCTTTTCTATGATATCTCTTACCAACAATGTTTGCCTCAATAGTGTCACGACTCCCAGTCCATATTCTCCTGGGACTTGGTAGTTTTATAGTCGAAAGTCGCCGTAATAATAATCCAACTTCATCGTATGTCCATGCGAATGTCAGTGTGCTCCCATTACTCATGTTTATAGTGTATTGTTCTCTGTGCGTGTGTGAGGTAATTACAAAAAACCAAACAACAGCACCCACTAGAGGCCCAACATGAAAACTACATCGTTTTCAGTGTTTCTGCCAGTTCTGTGTTAAAGGACGCTGTTTTCAAAATGCAGCTGTGTATGCGCAAAACGATGCGTTTACACTTGAAACATCAGGCTTAAGATTACTTAACTTTTTCAGATCTTTTTCTAGGAAGCAAAGCCTGCCTTATAATCGGACAAATACAGTAGTTTAGCATGTAATGTAAAGGTTTTGCCCTGATAAAGTGACGCAGGCTTAAACCAGAGATTGGAGTTTACACAACATGATAATGTTTCAAACCAGCACAGAGGAGCCGTCAATGTCTCTCAAAAAAAACAACAAAAAAAAAAAACAAGGATGGCAAACACAATTATCAGCTGCTCTAAATGTTCAATCTGTACTGCTCTCTCCACTCAGACAGACCTGTAAAATGTGATCACTGTGGAAACATTGAGATGGATAGTTGGTGTCATGGTGGCTGCAGTCAAACTTGAGCTGCGTGTTAATCGGTGCTTCAGGGTGTGTCAGAGGCAGATCAAGCGGAGCGGAGCCAGCGGGGAAACCGTGAGCTGTGGTTACACCTTTCAGCACAAATACGACTGAGAAGTTAACATGATGCCCGCATGAACACAGTGTACCACCCAATGGAAAATGTTGGTTTTCACTTTTTAAAAAAAGGAAACTAGCCAGGGAACGAGATGACAGACTTTATTCACTTCTGGAGTGTTATTCCCAGGTATGGGGACGCATATTAGTATTGGAAAACCATGAGACAAGGAATTTAGCATAATATGACTTCCTTAAGATTGATAACAAGTTACCTAAAAAATCTGGGAATGGATGCAGATATACAAATGAATGACTTGTTTAAAAACTCTTTTGAATCATAATACATTTGAAATTGTTCACCTTAAGATGCACTAACTTTTACAGTATTTGGGGACTAAACACAATTGATGTGTGGTTCAAAGGTGGTTCATTGATCTTCTTAACTTTATTAACATTGTTGTGAATTATTTTTCAGGCAGAAAGTAAAGCAGGAGGCCAGAAAATGTTATTTAAAAAAAAAAAGGGTGTATTTAACAATGGAATTTTGTAATGGAGAACAGTTATTGCATATTATTCCCCAAAATATCATTCAGCTGGAGACTCTCCTAATCATGTTGTGAGTGACTCGCAGTTTGTTTATGAATGAAATTAAGTCATTGGAAACTCAGTGTGTGTGCGCGCACACACACACACACACACACACACACACACACACACACACACACACACACACACACACACACACACACACACACACACACACACACACACACACACACACACACACACACACACACACACACACACACACACACACACACACACACACACACACACACACACACACACACACACACACACACACGACGTGGGACATGCAAATACACGCAGAGAGTGAACACAATGGTGGCTGCCAGCCATGTCGAGGTGATGAGGGTGACAGTGGAAACGTGTTGAGTGGAGGTGGGGGGGTGTGGCCAACCTGCCAGCGAACAGGTGACATGGGGAAAGGCACCAGTGACACGACACACCATGGTGGTGACGGCAAACCCGAAAGAGCCGCTCTAACATCAGCAACGTCTGCAGGGGACATTATGTGACTGCAAACGCCAAACTCAACAGGACAACATGAAAACTGTGAAGGAGGATCAGAATTCGTCGTATCAACATTTTTATGGCACACGGGACAGCGAGCTTTATGCTTTGGATATGAAGGACACAGAGTTTGACACCTGAACATCACAGAGCTGCACAAGTAAGAATCGAAAACAACCGTGATTGAGAGACGAGTGCATGAACAGGGAGCACGTCTAATGTGTTTTGACACAGCAGGTTGTTTTCATGAGTGTTAACACACACGTCTGTGTGTCTTTAACATGTTTTTAGTGTCTGTCCTCAGTGCAGGTGTGTGTTGCCAAATGGGTCTGACTTTTGTTGTGTGTGTTTATTCGACTGTGAGAGGAGAATGCAGACAAAGCAGTTCAGTGACATCTATTACAACATCATGGGTAAAGAATGGCGGCCAGGTGTGTGTGTGTGTTTCCAACTATGCTCATTACAAACCCGTGTGACTCTGTAAGGGTGTGTGTGCATGACGTGTCACCTAACTATTAATTTCCATTATTGAATGAGGATGACTCTGCATTTTAGAGCCCTGAAACCCACACAAGTACGCACGCGCTTTACCATTGTTATATCCAGTGGCGATGGTGCACATTACACACCTAACTGTGGCCTCTGGATGACATAAAACAACAAGGTAGGAGTTACTAGACCAACATTTTGACAGTAAAAATATATACTTAGAAATCTTTTACATGCCAGTGCCTTTCTTTGACTCTCAGTTGCTTTTGCAAGAACACAGTCGGTAACAGATACTATTCTTAACTTCGACCTTCTTTTCACTTAAGAAAAAAATGAATACATGTAATTGTTCTCATTTTGAATAAACTCCAAATATTCCTGACAAATCAAGACAATCAGCATTTCTAAACTGTTTTTAACATGTTAGTCTTTTTTAGTCTAATTTTGTCAGAAAACTCAAAATTGCCACACTCATGAGATTCTTGAGAGATTTCATTAAGTGATCATTTCTGGTGGTTAAAAGTCAATTTGATACTAAAAGCAGAATGATATCCTGTTTGGGACTACCTTTTAACAGTTTGGGGAAGGAAGTGTGACGTTGATGTTTTACCTGGTCAGGTTGTCCTGCGAGGGTTAGGAGTTGATTCAGGGCAGCACAGCAGCAATGAACAGAGGGAGTGGAGCTGCTCCAAATACACGGAAAGCGGAATAAATTCTTGGTCTTTTGCCAAATCAAACATGCAGGTCATCCTCTGAAAGAGAAAAAATCTCCACAAAGACATTTACTTTTTATTAGTCTATGGAGGCAGCAGATCTGGAACAGGCTACTGTTTACAGTATAGTTCCTCATGTGGTAACTCAGGATGTGCGTTATTAATTCTATTTTAAATTTGGTACCAAGTGAAGCATATCTTCTGTTTTTTCCCCTGGATACCAATGACAGAGGAAGAGAGAGAAAAGAAAGAGAAATAATGCCTTTCAGTTGCTCTCTTGCCACAGCGCATCTCGTGATAAGATTAGTTTGATTTGGAACAAGTTTTACGTCAAACGCTTTTCTAAATACAACTGGAGCATTTGGGTGTGAGCAGCGTTTCACAGGAGCTCACAGTGGTGGAAAAGGGGAAATTAAAAGTTATAAAATCGTACAAAAACTTTTGATTATTGTTTTTTTATTTGTTCTACAAACGTCATCGTGAGTTAGAGCTGAAAATGTTTTATGATCCGTCATCCTCGATATGCAAACTCCCAGTCCAATTGTGTGGGGCATTTATACAACCGTATTTCACATTATCGATGTATTAACAAGGAAGAAGTACTTTAGTTTCTACTGACCAACCTGGGATATCTCCAGTAAATTCATCTTTGTTGTTCGAAGATTTCAACCTAAAACAGAAATGTTTTTCTTCACTTTTATAGAGCTTTAGAAGTGTTGTATTTACTGTAATTTAGCTCTAAATTATTATAAACCGTCAATCTTGTGTACTGCTTTATGCAACTTGGGCTCATGTTTCATGATTTGGGGCAAAAGGAAAATACAATCTGGACTGCTAATCTTAATGGGATTAACCTTAAATGCACATTATTTCAAACTCCCAAAACAGATTATTTTCTACTCTGAGGCCAAAGTTCTAACCATCCACTACACCACCACCACCGTGCAGCCTCTTCTTTACGTTTTGGTTGAAAACATATCAGATCCATTACAAAAATGTATTTTACTTTTGATATTTAAGCTTTGCTCCCCAGTATTTCTTATAGTACATTGGTTCCAAGCACTGCAACTGGGTTTAATGTGGAAGTGTTGCTTACCTCGCTGCTGGTAAAACCATGCTGATACTTTACTGATCTCTCGAGTATCACACAAACTGTTTTTTGACATTGTTTTTAATTTGCCTAACAAATGAGCCCCACCGAACACGACCTTCTACCTGTACACACTTGGCAGGCAGCCCAGAAGCATCGGTTTTTCCATTCTGACGTCACGGTTTCAATGTGTCATCTACAAGTTTGTTTAAAAATAAATACATTAAAAAAAAAAAAAAAAGGTATATGGGCCCAAACATGCAGGACAGAAGGAGCTCAGTGGATTTTTACAGCAACACTCATATATTCATACACGCACCTGTATTTACATGTTTCTCCACTTCTCTGTTCAATTTCCACAGACACGTGATCGCGTGACGTTAACTTTTGAAATGAAGCAGAGCATCACAGCTTTGGGTTGTTTTTTTTCATGGATCGATTCCATTCTTGTGAATGCAAGACAAAGACAACCGGATTAATTGAAATACAACCATGTAGCTTAACTGAGCTGCACATATAATATGTGTGTGTGAGTGTGTGTGTGTAACGCAGTCTCTGACAGTGAAAATCTGAGGACTATCTCAGCTTAGAGGATTTAGGGTTGCTGCTGAGCAGAGGAAATGTTGATCTCTTCCCCCAGCCGATAGTAACAGTGATCCCCGTTTCCCTCTGTCTCTCCAGCATGTCATCCAACTCCACGGAGTGCGCGTCAGACGACAGACTGTGCAGTAAGGACCCACACCCCACCGATCACCACCACCATCCCATTTCCTCTCTATACTGACTAAACCATTCACTGAGGCTGTGTTTACACGCGGAGTTCTTTAGTACAGACTATAATGTTGCTGGACAGGTTTGTGATGAACATTACAGAGTGTAAATGCAGGATGTCGTTGTGTTTTGCACAGTTTCAATGCAGCACTTCCATTGATCACAGTGGAACAAATGTCAAATCACTTCTCTCATTTAAAGCCCATAAGTCAGTTTGTGACACTGAAAAGTAGCACTATTGTCTTGCTCAGCGGTCTCGCAATAATACTAGGTCTTTTCCTTTTGTCTATCTGCCAGTGAGCTGCGCACATTTCCTCCTGATTGGACTAAAATAACTGTAGTGGCCCAACTATATGATTGTTTCTGGAAATAAGTCTGTAACAGTGGGGCTGTCTTGTATTTCGCCTCAGACACAGGAGGAACATGGAGAAACATTCCTCCAAGTACAACCCTTTTAAAACCAGCGGTTTTATATTCTAATTACTGTAGAGATTTTAACACAATAATTTAAATTGATCAGTGTCAGAAAGAATAAGCATGCCTATTAGCACAGACTGTTCCCAGCATACCGATGAGGGAGAGTCATCAGACAACAATGTGGTTTCATGGTACAATAAATATAGTTTCAGCTTTAAAAAAATGTGTGATGGAAGAATGGATAAGATCTTTGTTGTGTGTCAAATATGGCCAAAAGAATTTAGACTTCACAAGAGAAATTCAGGCCCCGTTTACGTGACGTTTTCAGCCGAAAAAGGAAAACTTCCGTAGCATTTTGGGTTTCTGTTTACAGGACAACAGTGGTCTGAGCAACTGAACTTTTTGAAACGTTGCTTCTGCGCACCGTAGCTGTCGTAAATAGTTCCTCTGTACGTGGACAAGTAGATGGACACTAACAATGTTTGCCTCCAAATGTTGTCTTGTAAACAGAGTCTAGAGTTGTTGGTATCAGATCAATACTAAACATGTAGCCACAAACATGGACATCCAAGATAATCTTTAGGTTGTTCCTGGTGTCTTACTGAAACAGCCCACAGTCATCGACATGAGAACTTTAAAACAAATATAACAAAACACATTGGGTCTTAGGGCTGGGAGATTATTTTTTAGCTATAAATTGGATAAATCGATTTTTTGCCCAGCCTCGAGTCTACTGATTCATTCATCGACCAAAATCTATTTGCAAAAAACAAAAGTTGCTCGTAATGTTAAATACTGAGATGGAATTAAGATATGATTAATTGTTGTTATTCAATCAACAGGCCATCATTAATTTGGACCAATACGATCCATGTACCTTAAGAACTCTTATGACATTTCTTGCCCCGACTATCTGGCCACTAATGTTTTGGGTTTTTATTCAACAATCTGGCTTTTCTATTTTTGATCTTTTTTTGCTCTATTGGACAAACCCACATCAATGTGCACTGTAAATAGTAAACATTGTTTACTATTTACAGTGCAAAGTACAATGACTGTGCAAAACAAAATCCTGCCTCACCTGCTGTACCAAAGCATTATATTATACGTAGTCATGACCGCTGACTCACTAACATGGCTGTGAAAACACTTCGACCTTTGAACCAGGACACGACTTCACTGAAGGCACTGACTAATGTCTTCTGACTACAGATGTTCAGGAAATAGTTTTTGTGATTTCTTTTTTTTTTTTCTATTGGACTTTGTTCTTTGCAGGAGCATACAATGAAATCACTGATGGTTGAGACGAGACAGAAAATCAGCGGTTTAATGGAACAGATAACTGAAAGAAGTTGTGCTTAACAGCAGAACAATATGTATGACAAAAAGCTTGTTTTGAGTCATATGTTGCAGTCAAAGTGTTCTTAGATTGGCTGAAACTTTTCCTAAATCGCAAACACAGGCTGAAACCACATTTTAAGTAAAACTGCTTGGAACAGGCTGAATGTCTCTTTGTTAAGCGATAATTGATCCAAAGCCACACAATAAGTTGTGAAAGAAGCGGCCCATTAAGACGAACAGCGGTCACAGGTCACAAGATAAACTAGACGGCTTACAAAGTCAAGTTTCAACTTGTTCTCGACAGAGAGAGTATTTGGGGAAGGCTGTTCAAACCAAACCTTTAATAAATGTAACAACAGATGATTTATGCGATCCTGAATAGTGAAGTCTCACCCCGCCTGAGAATGTGCTGCAGCCAGAGTTTCTGCGCACAACGCAAGCAGTTTCACCATCCAGTTTCTCCGATTAAACTTCAAAAGAAGGCGTGTAAACATTGGTCAGCTGTAGCAATGTTATGTAAAAAAACAAAGGAGCACATATAGATTACAGATATAACTCAAAGTAGGAAAAACAAAAGTAATCATGATCATACAGTTCCTCCATTTCAGGGACCGTGATCGAGGAATAAACCAGCAATAAAAGATAGAAAGGACATGAAAAGCCTAATTGAAGAGCTGCTTGTGGAATTGACAGAGCTCAAACTTAATATCCAAGAAAAGCTATTTATAGCATCATCTAGCTGTATTTCAACATATCAGCACTGCTGTAAGTGGAGGATGATGTCAGGTGGAGAAAGAATATCCTGTCGCAGGAGGTGCAACCTGTTTGACAGCCAGCATGCTCGTCCTGTTTAAACGCCTGCAGCACTGCTCTGAAACCAAACCTGTTCCTTTTTTCAACCCCGGGTCCAATCAGGGTCCACCTAACCTGATTTCATGCCCAAAGGGTCAACACAAGTTGCACAAGGTCAACTTTAATGTGAATGGCAGAACAAATAAAGTTTTTAAATACGCAGCCAGGCGATGAATGGCTGAGGAGCTCCAGACTGAGGACAAAGTGAGGCCGTCCACTGATGAGGGCGCTTGTTGTACTTGTCAGCATTACAAGGCTGCTGAACCAGAGCTTTCAGTCACAACTCCAGACACTCAAAACACATCAAATCAAAAACCATGACCATCATTTGGGAACTGGAGCGGTGTTTGGTGAGTGGAGTGGCAGCGCGTTGACCTTTGGAACCACGTGAACGCAATTCAAACGCCTCGCTACTTGTGAACTGTGAACGCAGAAAGACAATCACACACACTTATGAGCAATATAAAGTCGTCGATTGACTCCAAACACTCCAACTGGAGGGCCCAGACAAAACCCACACAAGTGCTCAAGTCCAGGCTCAAAATGTTCTCATCCCTGCATGAATTCTCCACCTCCAGACGGCTTTCAACTAAAACAGATATTAACCCAGAACAACCTTTATGTATCTAATGCTGCACTTTATGTGCAACAACAATGTGATTTGTTCGATAATCACAATTATAAACCACATGAGTGAAAGTGAAGAACGTGTCAGGAAAAGATTTGGAAAAGTCCACCAAATGGATGAAGACTACTAGAATTGTTAAAGTTGAATCAGTATTCCTACTTCCAGCCATTTCAGAGAAAGATAGATAATTGTACATGTGAGAATATTATGTAGACGTTACTATCCATCACATAATCTCACTACGAGTCGAGAACACCAACCATCATTACCAGCTGTTTAAAATGTGTTTTTTCGCGTGGACGTCACGTCTAAGACATAATCTTGTCCCTCAGTAACGAAGGAGCATCAACTGGCCGTGATCATCGTCCCCGTGCTGCTCATAGTGGCCACCCTCATCACCTTACTGATCATCTTCATCCTGCTGTATTGTCCCGGCCAAAAGCAGAGGCGGGCCACATCCCCACAGCGCGACCACAGCTCAACACACAGAGACAGAGACGGCGGCCACAACCACCGCAATCAACAACAAAACCCTCATCCCAACCATCACCGCAGCCACCACAGACGTCACCTACATGGCATTGATGGTACACGAACGGAGGAGACTGTGTCATCCCAATACTCGACAACCTACAAGTGTAATTCTGTTCTGATGTGGCTGCTGTGTGTGTGTGTGTGTGTGTGTGTGTGTGTGTCTCACGACAGCGCCTCCTGGGATCAACCCACTGGAACACGAGGAGGTGCCGATGTCCACTCAGCAAGTGCAGCAGAACGTCCGACCGACTCTGTCTGCAGCACCGCAGACGCCCACAGAGAGGCAGCATGGATCCTTCGGCCAGGTCACCACACTGCCTCACTCCTCCATCAGGCCAGATGACACAGTCAGTCTCTACAGAGCCCGCATGGAAAACAAGAACGTAGTCCTGAGGGTGCTCAAAGGTAAACTGAACCCAAACAAACAAGCTCGAGTTCTCACAGCAGGGCAACCTTCACTTTATGCAATAACAAGTAATGGACTTTCATTAGATGTGCACAAAGCATTGTGAGCGGCTTTTCAAAGACATATTTTGTAGACTGAAGGCCCTTATGCTTATTTCTCTAGGTTAACTCTCCTTTGCACTGTAAATATGAAGCTAATCTCCTGATGAGAAATTCAATTCAACAATTCTCCTCTACCTCTACAGAAACAGCCAGCAGCAGAGAGAAGCGCCACTTTCTGGGCTTTGCTTCCTTTGTGGCCGGACTGGGCCCGCACCCCTCCCTGCCCACTCTGCTGGGCATCGTTTCAGAGCGGCCGCCATTAATGATTGTGGTGGAAGAGCAGCAGCACAGAGACCTGCTCGGGTTCCTATGGAGATGTAGACAGGTACAGTATTTATCAATGACCGAACAGTGCAGATCACCCACATTTATAACAGCAGGTAATTCAGGCAGGTGTGGTGAGCGTGGTACACTGCACTCACTTCAAAAGGCCTATTTAAAGACACTTAAGTCAATAAGTGCAACAAAACAAAGAAATACAATCATGCAAGATTGTGCTTAATCATTGCTTTAATAACCTATCACATACTTTACTTAAACACCTTCAATTGGCTCACTTCTCCACCAAAAGCTAACAAAATTAAGTGCAGAAGCTTCATCAGATGTCCTGTTGTCAAGTGAATAAAAACTGAGATCTATATATAGTTTACAATCAGCAGAGGCAATGATCTAACTAACCTTTACAAAAGTGTTTCTTCATCTGTGAGGACATACAAATATATTAGCCTGAGATAACGAAGGAGAGACAACTGAGAGGTTCACTTCACAACTCAAATAGACAATACACGATTCCATATTTAGATTTTTCTCCCTCCATGAAGGACAACTCCGGATCAGAGCCTTCTTGTAACCTGACAGAGAAGAAGATCTTCACCATGGCTGGACAGGTGGCCTCAGCCCTGGTAGGTTAATGAGCTCTCTGCGTAGAACTCTGATTTCACTCAGAAAACTGGTTTAATAATTCTGTGTCGCGTGTGAATTTTGTCCTGAGAAATCATATCTTGAGTCTTACTCATTTACACTCACAGTGTGACCTCTCACATTCTCCGGTCTTTTACGACACGTCCTCCAGAGCTACCTGCACAGTAAAGACTGCATCCACGGCAACGTGGGAGCTCACAGCATCCTGGTCGGCAGAGATCTGTCAGCTAAGCTGTGGGGATTGAGCCCGGCTTACCGCAGGAGGGCAGAAGCGGGCTCTCCGGGGGAAGTGGAGGACATGGAGCTGAAGAAGTGGCAGGCGCCGGAAGTGCTCGCCAGGAGACTCATCAGTCAGAGCAGTGACGTGTGAGTGTCATGGTCCTCTGCAGGAACATCAGTGGCATTAGAGAAGGACATAAGTTCACTGAACGTGAGAGGACACGAGAAAATATCTACAAAGAAGTTGCAGCTTCAGAAGTGAAAGATCTTTTTTTTTTGCTCAGAAATACACATTAAACACAAGTACAGTGAATACAGATGCACTTCTTCATAGGTTGATTAGTCTGATGGTCAGTTGGTGGGTGAGTAGGTAGTTGTGTTGGTTGGTTGTCGGGTATGTCAGTCGGTCAGTGGATATTTTCTCAATCCCAAATGTGTAAAAGCTAAAACGCTTTTACACATAAAAACCAAAGTTAAATTCATTTAAATACACAAGTTCAGCTAAAGACACTGAAAAGTAAAATCAACCTACCTGCCAATTGCACACGTTAGATAAATAACTGTGAAGACAAATGGCAGAGAAAACCCACCGGTGCAGGTAATAAAATGCATTAAAGTTGATTAACACTAATGAATATAATTGTATCCTGATCTTTATTTTTTCCATCTCACACACTAACTGTCCCCTCGTCCGTGTCGTCACTTTGTCTACCTTGTTCTTGTCCTGCGTTGTGTGACTGACTGTAAACCAAATCTACCCACGGGTACAAATAAAAGTAACCTAACTCAATAAAAACAACTTTTACAGTGTCTGATTACAGTCTGTGTTGTGTGCGTTTTCTGTGATCGTCCTCCCTGCCTTCCCTCCTCCTTTCTAACAGTCTGATCAGTCTGTGTCGTTCAACCTGAGATCAACGTGAATTAATATTTGTTTTTTGACAGATGGTCTTTTGGTATCCTCCTTTATGAAATGGTCACACTGGGTGAGTCATTTAAATCTACAAACCCCTCAAAATGCGTGGTTTTTTTCTTCCCCTGTAAAGATTCACAGAATGATCGATGTTTGTGTAAATCACCTCCAACTTATGACGATGTGTGCAGGTGATGCGCCGTTCGCTCAGCTCATGGCGACCGAACTTCTCCAGCATCTCCAAAGAGGATATCACCTCACGCAACCAGCGACCTGCTCCAACTCCCTGTAAGAACAGCAGAAACTCTTTCACAAAAGCTTCTTTTTTTTTTTTTTTTAATGCCAGCTTGGAATATCTTCTTCTTCCAAAAGACACACTGGTCAACCATAGCATTAAAACCAACAACCCATTGCTGAGAAGGTCTGCCTCCTACCACCAAATTAGCTCTGACCCACTGACTCCACAAGACTTTTAAGGTCAAATCAGCAGGCCTTTCATTTTGCACTACATCCTACATATGTTAGCACTGAAGTCTGATTCATCAACACAATAAAATCCTCAAATCATTCCTATACATTTTCTGGAGCCTGGCAGCTCGTATCATCTGGTAGAAATCACCACTTTTGGGGAATACCAGGTACGTAAAAAAGGTGCATGTGTTTGCAAAATTGTGGATTTAATACCTATTTATATGGCACCATATATCACAAATTCATTACTATCACTTTATCGTTCACATTCATATAACTAAGATTGAAACAACATATTTGATCAAGCTGATGGCGCCCTCCTTATGTAACTTCATTATTTCAACATTACATCAAACCTGGAGGAAACAAGCGGGCAGTCAAAAGCACAAATGTCCCAGTAAAAGTGATTAAAGTCAACTATTCCTCTGCCGTTTCCACCAGCACGACATGTGCAAAAATAAAACACTGAAAATTAAGTCTAGAAAAAGAAAAAGCGTTGTTACTTGAAAATACTAAACCCAAAACACAAAGAGATCAACATCCCGATCCCGGTGTACATACGTTTAGCTTTTGTCACACTATATGCTCGATTTCCATCTGTAAATTTAGCCTTTTCTTCAGGATTTATAAATGATTTCTTTATCCATTGTTATTTTGATGCTTGCTTGTCATTGGAGCATTCAGCTGTAGAAAAAGTTTTGCATGAACACTTTGACTTGTTTGCAGCTCGAGGACAACACACGTTTTGTGTTTGGCTTCTCTGGAAGACACAGGGTCATTTTTCAATTTTAAATGCATTTAATTTATTTACTGTTTTTTACCTTATATTGGTTGAAAGGCTGTGGGAGATCAGTGTATGGATATTATACTTTCGAACAGATGCTCATTCTAAACTAGCTCTGGTAAATATGACTGATCAGATTATTTGACTGAGTGGCAGGTTTATTGACGATAACCTCGAACTCCACCTGACCTGGATCCTGGATGACTCGGGTTCGAATCCATCTTGTGACAGAAACAACATTCAGAGTAAAAACCTATTGAGCAAATTGTAAGAATTTACTGAAGTGTAAAAAAGTAAGGACTCGTTTGAAGGCTTGAAGAAACAATTACTTTGCTCTGAATCCAAATACGGCAAAGCACACGTGAAATCCAAATCTACCAAACTAACTGGGCCTTTTCATAAGGCCTGTCGTGCTGGAAACTTTTCTTAAAAGTTGTCACTAGAATAAATCCACATCATTACACACTGACAGATAGTTGAACTCGCATCGTGGCCGAGTTTCATCACTGTTTACCTCCTGCAGGTTCTCCCTCATCAGGTCCTGCTGCCGCTTTAACTCACACCACCGCCTCTCCACTTCCGACCTCATCAAGAAGCTTCAAGCAGGAGAGAAATCAGCCAATGGGAGGACAGTTCTCAGAGCACCTGGACCAATCAACTTTGAGGACTACTTGCGGGAGGCGGGCTATGGAGAGGCCTACAACTACGCTGTGCTCTGATTGGCTGAACCGTCCTGGCTGAATGAACTATATCCACAATGTGTACATTAAGATGAAGTACTCTAATATATTATTTTTTATGTGATTGTTACTTGTTTATATTGTTGATACTCTTTAAAAGATTAAGCACAACCACTTTATATCTAAAAATTAAGAAAATTGTAATGTCTGTGAAATGAAGAGTACTTTAAAAAAAACTAATTCCATATAGTCATAAGGTTATACCAGTAAAATAGTGCCATAACCTTTAAATTTAACTATCAAGAATTTCTTTGTTGTGGTACAGAGTATATGTGATGGAAATGTCTATCTTTAAGCACAAACCAAGCAATTACTACCACAAATTACTAGGCTCAACATAAAGACAGTTTTAATGAAACCTTTTGGTGCAAAATACAGTGAAATGTCCAGAAGATTTCTTCTATAGCAGTTTCTTATGCATGTTTTTACAAACTGACCCTGAAAGCATGGCTTTGAGGTAAGCTTGATAGAAACAAGGTAGCATCACTCATGCCTCAATGTTGTGTTGTTTGCTACTCTTAACTTCCTTTTCTTTTTTTAAATCAATGTTTTCTTTGATAGTTTTACAATCGGCTTGGTGGTTTGTTGGGCCGGACTATATGTTTGACACACGGACACGTAAATGGGACGTCCTGGACTGAGCCACAGTTATAAATAAGAAAACCTGTGATGTATGACAAAATCACTGCACAGCTGAACTTATAATACCTTTCCAGGTTAGCTCATCTCCATCACACACATAAAGACACAGGAATCAGAGCAGCTCAAAACAGTTCCTTGATTATTTATTTGCATGATAGTATCAACCTCTCCTCAACAAAACCAGCCTCTCCAAGATTTTGCAGTGATCCTGATTATTGCAAACTTTCAGTTTTAACTTTTGTATAACAGAAAAAGCCTTCAGCTGCTATCTTGTGATAAAAGTGCTACTTTTGAAGAGTGAAAATTAAATGATCCACGCTGTGATTCTCTGCTTGTTAAATAACACAACAACAGAAATGAAGGCTTCAGTTATCTTCTTTTTTTTTTTTTCAACGTCATAATAAATGGAGCGACCTGCTGATTGAAAGACTCCAAAATCCTGGTGAGGCTGTGAAATAAAAAACACACAGCTATCATTTTTTTCTTTGAAAGAAAAAAAAAAAACTGTAATAGCACAGTCACTAACAATAAAGCCAAAGATAGCTAGACAGAAAGGTAAATACTGTTGGTAGTAACACGCTATGTGACAGAGCTATGAGGAAGACGGCAAGTTTCCCTCATCAAGGTTGCTACTATTTTTTGGGGGAAAAGCAACAAATGTCATTGCTTGAAATAACAATTATTCAAAAAAAAAAAAAGAAAAAGTAAGCACTAATATAAAAGAAGGAATGGTATGAAAAGCAGTTAGAAAAACAGACTATCCTCATCTTAACCTAAGACTAGTGAGAAAAGGCCACAAGGTTCACAAAGAGAGAGAACATGAAAAAACTCCTACGGTAAAAAGCTTAAACAAGGCAAACAAATGTGCATTTAAATATAAAGGCAAAATTTTACACTTATTACAGTATAGCTTAAGATTTTTCTCATTCACACAGTCATTTAGGTACGATTCCCTCCCCGCCCTCCATCCCTCACTAATGTAGGTCCTCAGACGTTTTTCTTCTCGCATATCTAAAGACAAAGATGAAAAGTCGACTCCCACATCGGCTTCTGCTGCAACTGGATTGCTTCACATCCTCGTGACATCGAAAACAACCATCTTATGAACGGATAAATAATCAGTCAGTAAGTCTCTGTGGTAAAAAGCTTAGAAAGACTTCAAAACAAAACCGTTTGGAGTTAAACTGGTTTCACTGTAGAGTTTTTGCCAACTGTTGATGTGCTCGGTCTATAAAAATAAAATAAAGATATGGGGGGGAAAAAAAACAACCCTTTTGCCCCACGTGATGTATGAAACTGCACTGTGAAGGGATTTATTGAGAGTCTGGTGTTTCTGGAGGAAGTACCCTGTATGTTCACTGTACCCTGTAGGCCACGTTTAAAATAAAACTTATTTCTATACATGTTGACGCCTAGTCTTGGTAAATAATTATAATGCAGAAAATATTAATAAAACATCACAGATGCAGATTGTTTTCTTAGCAAAATATAAAGAACGCATTTCTTGACTCTGGGTGATTTTAACAAAGTTTCGTTACAATACTGCAGTTTTTTTGTTCTTTTTTTACAGTGCTGATCTGGAGCTTCAACCTCTGTGATGTAACAAAGACGTCACAGTATTGCGTTTTAATTTAGCTTCTGGACAAAATCATAAAAAAATAAAATCGCAAGAGTAAAGTAAATGTGAAAATAAATGAAAATATTTGCATTTTCATTATAAAGTGCTAATGCCAAAAAAAAAAGAGCAAAGAAGAAAAAAAAAAACGATATTATTTTGTTCAAATATAATTGAAATATAATTATGAAAAATGCTGATTTGGACCAACATTCAAATGTTCAAGACTAAATTCAAAATGTTGACTAGTAAAGAAAAATGTCATAATTATAAGAATGAAGTGGACTTATCAAAAATAGGTGGGTTAGAAAACTCCAAGAAGAAATTTTATAAGAAAGAAAACAACTGAATTGTTTAGAATATTTCTAAAAGATTGAGTTGTAATGTCCGGAATGTCCAATAAGTCAGAATGAAGCAGGAATAGTAATAAATAAGCCAAAATATAATGTTGAGAACGAAGTGAATCAACATGAGGGGGAAAAGATGAAATGTGTAAATGTCGCTTTAAAAAAAGTGAAACGTCGACACACACGTTTTGAGAATATAACAAAAAGTGGAAAAATACCAAAAGGTGAAGTTAAAAATCCTTCTTAACGCAAAAATGTATTTGTACGCGTCTTGAGTTAAAGTGGACTGACAAGATTAAAGAAAATGTTTTGTCATCACAGCGGAGGTCGATAAGGAGAGCAGCCCGGTCTGGATGGAACCTGTAAAATGTGTAAATCTTGTGCAAGAGGTTTAAAAGAGTGAATGTTCAAACCTTGCAACTACATTCAAAACCTCTCGACTGGTATGATGTGTTTGTTTTTTTGTCTTATTTGGGGGCAGAACACAAAGAACAAAAACAAAAGAAAAAAGTTTGTCATGTTTTTGCAACTCGCACACATGAAGTGTGCAAACGGGACCTCGGAGGAAGAGAAGAAACAGGTGAAGCCCCCGTTTGGGAGGAAGAACCTTGGCTTTGTCTGGAAATCCTGATCCATACGTTCACCTGCAGGACTCGGGGGTGGGGGTGGGGGTGGCTCTTCATGGACACTCTGAATCAGTCTTTCAGATTGTTAATGTGAGCGCATATCTTGAGGGCGGGACCGAGTTTGATGTTCATGGTGGACATGAGATGCTCCTCCTTCAGCAGGAGCAGTGCCTGTCCGTCAATTTCCTGCGACAGAAATTGGGAGGCGAGATCTTCGCAGCCTGAGGAGGAGGAGGAGGAGGAAGAAAACAAAGGAAGGAAAGTGAAATAAAGACAACAAGTAGGTGAAAGACGAAACGAAAAAAGAAGCAGATATCAAGAATTTTACAGAATATAATAACATTACGACCAAGAAGCATCTTTACAATCATACAAATGATTTAACCAGAACAAATTTACAGAACAACAAATGTGCTTTGTCCAACATGTACAATACGACACTATGAGGATCAAGATTTTTCCAACCTTGTAGTGAGGAAATAAATTGTGACACATCCTCCACGCTCCACTGGGCGGGGCTCGCCGGCAGGCCGCCGGGGGCGGAGCTCTCCATCGGGAGCGTCGGAGGAGGGGGCGGAGGAGCGGGGGGCTGGTGGCAGGAGGCTGAGGAGGCGGGCGAGAGGGACATGGCGTCGTCTTCGTCGTCCTCTCCGCTGGACTCCTCCTCTGAATGGCTGGACTCTGAATGGCACTGCGGGGAACAAAGCCAGAGGAGCTCAAATGCACCAGTTTGAACCAAAAACAGAAAGTGAATCAGTAAATGGAAGTAAAGTGCTGCAAACTTGAGAAGAATCCTGAGTTAAAGCTTCAAGTATCGAATTGAAAACACACAATAACAGGAGATTCATACGGAGCGTGAAGAAAAAACCTTTGTTCCTCACTGCGAGTCAAATATGTCTCATCGATACTCGAGGTCACCCGAGTAGAATTCTGATGCCGTTTCAGAGGATCACAGATTTTCTCCTGGAGTCCCTCATAGAAAAGCCGTGGACCGCTAAACATTCCCTCCCTCCGTTATAAAACGGGTATGTTATAGTTTCTACAAAGTGCGGCAACTTCATTTTAGTGTGCAACATAGTGAAAGCCACAATACTTGAACTAAAGTTAAGATTTATTTCTGGCAGCTTGTTGCTCATTGGCTGAATTCACATGCAGGCAGGAGGGGCGGGCGGTTCAGCAGTAATGGCTTTGGAGTTACTTCAAGCCACAACTCAAGTTTAAAGTTTAAAGAAAAAGCAGCTCCTGCCTCTGATGCACTGCATTGGTCCACATAGAAGACCAGAACCTAATATATGGAAAAATTATTTCCAGACCAAATAACTGTATTTGCTAAAATAAATACAATAAAAACAGAGCTGTTGTTAATATCTATATCAACGGATGGTTCCCTTTAAACACCTGGAGCTGGATTCCCATCTCTGCTGTGAACAGCCACTATAACAGTGCACACTTGACAGTCATCAGCATAATACCAGAGGCTGATTAGAAATACAAGAGGACCTTGTATTTCTACAAAATAAGAAATACAAAAAAAAGCAAAAATATGTCGAACATGACATTAAGTTAGTGGTTCTTGCTCTGCTATAACAAAGTAGAAATCCTTGGTTGTACAAAATAGGTGATTTATTTAATTGGTTTTTAGTTTTTTCTAAATTGAAATTTAAGATTTAAAGAGGAATTTTTAATTTGTTATTGAATTTTACACTAAATACGATTTATCTCATAAAATTTGACAATTAATCGCATTTAACCCACTAGAGTTAACCCTTTCAAAACTACTTTTCTACTACTACTACAAGTATTGGAGAGTGTAAACTGATCAAAATGACATTATATTTAACATCTTACAGTGAAGAAAGAGGAAATGTCATCCTTATCATAACAAAGTACCAGTGTCCAGCAAAGAAATATTTTCACCGGAAAATTGATCTGTTCTGTGATCGCAGCTAATTAAAACAAAAACAAAAAGCAGAGCGTTTTTCAATTATGGTTATTTCTCCTATAAAGGATTTAAGGTTTTAACATCACCCAGCACCATTTGTATTCAAGCAGTGTTTTAAACGGTTGTAAACAAAGTTAATCATTCATGTCAGCACATCCTGCTCCGTCTCACCTTCACAGGTAAAGGTCTCCCCGCTATCTTGGCGCTGGCGATCTCCGAGCTGGTCCTGCGAGGCACGCGCCTCCGGGCAATCCCTCCCTCCTCGTCCGAGTTGGAGAGGTGACCCTGGCCTCGGTCCTGATCCGGAGCGTGATCCTGACCTTGACGCTGACGCACGCAGAAGTGCTGCCTGAAGCTGACGTTGTACCTGGGGAACCAATACATACTGTATCGTAGACAAAGAGTGACATATACGGTACTGAAGCCAAGACGAGCAACACACAGTTTTTGTCTCTTTGCGCCGTACGAGTAGCACGAAGCGGCAGGTCGTGGGCAAAGGGACAAAGGCAAAGCAAGAGCAGATGTAACAATCATATGTTGGCAACAACATATTCTTACAAACAATGCAGGCAGTGCATTGTTTACATTGTGGATCATACCATACATTTAATACATTTTTATTTACTGGACTGAATGTGACAAGACAAAACTTTACATGCTGCTTGTTACATAGCGAAAATGTGAATGAAATGAGACTTTCATTGTGTTAAAAAAAAAAAAAATTAATCACACACACATGCTGTGAAACGTACGGCTGTAGCCATCTGAGAAAGGGCCTGGACGTCCAGTCACATCTTCAATAGCAGAGTTGTTATTGAAGTCAATTCACTTAATCAATCAGTCTGATGAAAGCAAGTTAAATCTTTTGCGTAGCCGTCAGTAAGACGGAGTCACTTTGTGGTTATTGAGGTGTGAGAACTTTCAGTTCATTGTCTTTTTTCGTTTCTCAGATGGCCTCCGCTGTGTAGTTTGTGTATGTTCATGCATTTGGAAAGTACCTCTTGGCACAAGACATGGAGCAGAACCGTTTGGTGCCTCTGAACTGGCTGGCAGGAGCAAAGTTTTTACAGTACTCACACTTCAGCACTGAGGGGAAAGTTGAGAAAGACAACAGAGGAAATGGTGACGACGTCTCCACAGAGAGGATATGAAACACTACTAATGAGACCAAAATTGTTTTAATATGTAAAGCATTGGTTTCATATTGTACTTTTCAGGACACTCAAAGACGCTTTACATTGCATTGTTCATTCACTCCATACTGGATGATGGTAAACTACGCATGTACCCACAGCTGCACCACCAACCAACCACTCTCACACTGCATTCACCCAGGCAGTTTGGGGTTCAGTGTCTTGCCCAGGGACACTTCGGCATGTAGGCAGGCAGAGATGGGAACCTTCCGATTGGGAGACGACCCCTCCACCAACCGAGCAATGCCGCTCCAACAAGAACATATTACAATATGGATGCAGTCCATTATTTCAAGAAATCTTTTACGCTGCACTGCCAGAATTCAGTGCATGTAATTTAACACCAGACTCACTTGCCTAAAGCAGATCACATAAATGTGACAGGTCATTGTCATTCCATTCAAAAATTAGGTTCACTGGAGTCTAAAAATGGGAAGTGTGCTTCATTTTAGCTCTTTCAAATGACACTCAAAGTATGTATGAGCAGAAATGGTTCTTCATGTCAACACAAAACAAGCTTTCAGCATGAGGTCGTTCTGCCTTGTTATTAAAGTCAGAGATGGGAAATTTCCAAGTTTGAAACTTGTAATTAAAGTGTTTCTGCAGCTCGACTCAAACAAACAAAAGCCGAACGGGGACAAACAGAATCTGATACACACACAGTGTGTGTCAATGTTGGGATGATTACACTTGGTAGAGTTAACCAGTTAATTGCTACTGAAAAGCTGCTGAAGGTGCACATTTAGGTCTTCACTCTGTGTACTGCAGTAAACCCAGTGTGTACATCGAGCTGCTACCTGTTGCTGTTGTAACCGTCTCTGATTGGTTGGTGTCCGGGCTGTCATTGGTCAGATCCTCATCAGCCGAGTCCTTCAATGGGCCGCACACCTGTCAATCAAACAGAGACAAAAGAAGCTCAGTGACCAGCAGACAGTGGTTTCTGTCTTAAAGTGGGTCTACCAATCCTGTGTACTCACAGGGAAAGGCTCCGCCCCTTCCTGGATGACGAAGCCCTCGATGAGGTGTGTGAGAACCTGCGGTTTGACCACAGCCTGAGGGGGCGGGGCTCTCTCCCCCTGAGTACAGGCGCCACGGGACACCGACAGTACCAGAGAGGGAGAGGAGGAGGAGGCAGGAGGAGGAGGAGGAGGAGCTGCAGAGCCTGGAGAAATGTTAAAGAGGAATCAGTGTTTTTTAGTGGTGTTATGGCAAAAAAACAAAAACATTCTGTAGATGGTTTTTCTGTGTTTTTACCTGCATCGATGGGATTGGCTGGAAGCACAGGAGTATGATCTCTGATTGGCTGGAGCCGTGGGGGGGAGGGGCCGTCTTCATCATTGGCCGAGTTCGAGTCAGACTTTCTTTTTAGGGAGCCAGTTGCCTGCTTTCCCTACAAAAATATAAAAACATCATATGACAAGAGCGAGATACAACGACAGCCAATATGTATGAATAAATATTGTATTTATACAGCACTTTTTCAAATATTCATCCTTCCATCGTCAGCACTGAATAAAGAAAAATCTAAAGAAGCAGTAATGACGTCACCTGCGGTGTATGACCTCCTAATGACTCTCCATTGGTGGTCACTGTGGCCGACGCCCCCCTCTGCTCCTCGGTGACCAGCGGGAGGGAGAGTGAGGAGCGGGACAGCGAGCCTGACGGAGTGGAAACAGTGGTGGACTGGGAGGAGGCGGGGCTTGAAGCCAGAGGTCCATTCTGACTCGGGTTGGCCTGCGGATGCACCTGCGACACCTGAGCCAAAGGGGAGACCTCCTGCGGTGACTGGAGTGTTTTAAGCCCCACCCCTCGGCCTACGACCCCACCCTCCCGGGAAGCGATGGACGCCACCATCGTGAGCAGGCTGGACGAGCTGCTGAGGACGGCGGTGCCGTCCTGGCTGCAGTTGCCCCGGGCCAGGGCGAGAGCCTGGGGGTTCCCCAGCGTGCTCTGCCGGGCCCCCACTATCTGAACCGGGATATGCGGCGGCTGGGGAGGCTGAGCCGAGCTGCTGGCGGGTGCCGGGGCGGGCAGGATGGGAGGAGGGTTCCTGGAGGGCAGCTGGAGGGGCAGGCGGAGCCCCTGCAGGGTTTTGGGTTGGATGGGGACGGGGCCGTTTCCGTGACTGGACTTCTCAGTGCCGAGCGACGTCTTCTGCAGAGGCTGCACCACCAGCGTCTGAGTGTTGACCGCCGGTTTGATGGTGGCCGTGCCCACCGGGTACCCGTGGGCCTGAGTTGTAGCGTTGGACGTGAGCAGCAGGGTGTGTGCCGTCGTGGGGGCCGTGGTGCCCGTCGTCAGAGTTCGAGTCCCGTGGAGCAGGAGCTGAGAGAGCGGGATGGAGGAGGTGGAAGAAGACGATGAGGCGCCAGAGGAGGAGGAGGTGGGGTGGGCTTTCAGGTTGGTGGGCTGGGGGTACGTCGGGATTTTGATGTGGGGCGGCTGATGCTGACTCGGTTTATTGGCGGACTGGGAGTTGGACTGGTGTGAGGGCTGGACCAGGGAGTAGGCTGCAGCACAGAGAGAGGAAACAGCTGAATTTATTGAAGAACCTTTAAATCCAGATGACATGAGTGCTGGGTTCACAACTGCAGTTACTTTTAATTACCATGCACCACATGTTTGACACCGCGTCTAATGACTCTGACTCCTGGATTTATTTTGATTTCTTATATGTAGAATTGTCTAAAAATGTGCAAACGTGAGCATTTCTGACAATTTTCTCACGCTGTAGTGACCCTAGACTTTTGTTTGGTTCCAGCGCGTTTATGAATGGACTGTTTACTTTAAACACATGATGCATGCAACAGATGTTGTTTGACCTTATGAAGGGAATAAGGATGGAATGAGCGAACGGCTGCGGGCAAAACATTAAATTTACAAATCAAAGAAATCCCATCAATGTCACACTGATATTAGTTCTTTCTGTTTTTATACTTGATCAACACATGATTGGCATGTGTTATTGATTCAAAATGTGTTTGAATTAAATGTTGCTTTATGCATCAAATATTAAAAGTCCCCAAATTATTATCATTATGGAATCAGGTGTCAACAGGGTATTATTTCGTTGAGCATGCAGTCTCTCAATCTCCATACCTGAGTCATTCCTGTCTGGAGCTTCGGTCTTAACACCCACGCCTTTGGGACCGGACACACCTCGCAGGGCTAGATTCTGCACCTGAAGACGGGAACACATTCGAGTGAAAACAGCGATGTATCATTTTTTCACTATGAAGTCAGATCCGGATCAAAAAATAAATATATATATATTTTCCAGTAAAAAAGCCAGTGCAGTGGCACAAGGTTAGGATTCTCCGCGATTAATCATGGTGTTTCTGTCACAGACCTGATCATTGTCTGACTGGCTGCTGGAGGAGGGGGTGGGAGTCACTTCCTGTTGCTGCGGTTGCTGGGTGACCGTTGCACCGGGCATGAAGATGAGCTGCGAGGAGATGGGGGCCCTCAGGGAGCGGTTGACCTGCAGGATGAAGGGGTCCGCATTAAAACACTCAGAAACCAGGCCGCTTATAAGCAAGGATTTAATGTGACTCACTCTAAGGTACATCTGGCCCTGACCCGCCGCCGTCCCGCTCAGCAGAACCGACTGGCTGATCGTGGACGTTGCTGAAGCTCCCATTGAACGGCTGCTGGTTGTTGATCCTGATCCAGACGTGACAGTGGCCTGGAGGAGAAGAACAACTTGAACATGTGTCGAATTGTGTGCAGACAGCAGAGATTATAGAGAACAAGAGTTTGTACGGCTGTGGTGCTGGTGGTCTGAGATGAGCTGCTGCTGGAGGGACTCGACTGTCGACTGGCAGCCAGAGTTGCCTGAACAAACAGAATGAAGGAAAACAAGAAGAGTTTTACGTTTCAACTACTAACAAATTAAAATGTTGCCTTTTCATGTGGCTGAAGCAAATTGTAGTGCTTTGTTATGATCCCTGACCCAACTGCATTTCCAGCATGGCCTCCACCCACTTTCACATCTTTTTTTTGTGTGATTTTCATGGAAAAGTATTCATTTCTGGGTTAAATAATTAGATTTTGGGCGTCTTATAATTTTACAATGAGTTGAAGATTTCCAAGTAACGATTCACAAACTTAAGTCGGTTAATCATCCCCATAAATCAACTGAATCTTCATGCGCTCGAGTTTCCAGCACAAGGAGGAGATGTTACAGTAACTGAGGCCACAGACCTCAACTTCCCTCCATTTACAGCCGGTGGGAGGAGGCGCCATAAACAATAAATCACCACGGAACTAAACACAAAATGCTTCATACAGTAAAAAGTCACCATGTAAAAAACAATACTGAAAAATCCTCCTGTCTAAGTTGTCCAACCTGAACCTGGCATTGAGCACTGAGAATATGTCTTTTGAGGACTCGTTATGCCATTCCGGACTTTTGTGTGTGTGTTTCTTTATGGGTACTATGTGTGGTATATTGTGCATTTATCTGAATCCTTTCATTTCTAACTCATGGAGAACAATATTTTACCATCATATACGCTTTAATGCACTCCAGAAGTGAGGAATACTTAATTTAATGAAATAACGACCACAGCTCTTACCTGACTTCTCCATTGTTTTCCTGTTAGATCTCATTAGCAGCATGTGATTTCCTAATGTTCAGCATATTATTATCTTGTTAAACCAGTCATTTCCCCAAAAATACCCTCCAAAGTACACAAATGCACCAGTTTAAACACACTAAAATCAGGAGTAATGACGCACCTTCACCTGCTGCACCGCGGCCAGGTTCTGCAGCTGGGCGTTGTTGATCTGCTGCTGCAGCATTAGCTGCTGGAAGTACTGAGCTGCGTTGGGCTGCCTCTGTAACGCCTGCAGGGCCTGGGGGGGGGGGGGGGGGGGGGGGGGGGGGGGGGACACACAAACACATTAATGAGCAACAATTAATAACAGCCGACGTATGAAGCGTTTAGGTGTCATTCGACATAATCTTCTTTTGTTTGCTCATTTCTCTCCACATAGAAAACAAAACATTTAATTGAGAGCTGTCACACTTAAATAATCAACGGATAGACTGCGGTGTTGCGGTTCAATTCCAAACCTTGATCCCTTTCTGTTTTAAGTCTGCATGTTCTCCCTGTGCATGCAGTGACCTTTCAGTCTGACCCCCTCTCCTTCCATTGATGGATGATGTGTAGTAATGAATAGGTGTAGTCTTTTTCTCGGAGATCACATACAGTTGTAATTTGGCACTTTTTTTCTTTTTTTTTTACGATGGGAGTAGGAGCATGGCGGAGTGAGAGAACAGAGCAGCAGAGAGGCGGCGATCCTGCAGCAGCTCCTCCTGCCAGCTGTCTGATGTACGAGCGGCGGCTCAGACGCTCATAATGTTGAGGGATGAAAGCGGGTGCGGCGCAGTGGATCAGAGTGTGCAGGGTGACAAAGACAGATGGCGCGCAGGGCGACAAAAGCCTGAGAAATTAACACCCAGCCTCAATCTCTCTCCTTCACCTCAACGACACAGTCACTGTTCGTCACGTTCTGCCCATCGGCTCGCACATAAATCAAACCTTATGAAGATAAACACGCCGGCTGCCGTTTTCTCCTCCGCCGACAGACAAACAGGCTGACGCCACAGTTCAAATAGAAAAACACACAAGTACCATCCGCAATTAAAGTGCAGAATACAAACAATCGGGAAGTTTATTGTAC
Organism: Lipophrys pholis; assembly: GCF_963383615.2. Lineage (NCBI taxonomy): Eukaryota > Metazoa > Chordata > Actinopteri > Blenniiformes > Blenniidae > Lipophrys > Lipophrys pholis. Next base: position 5,729,931 of record NC_137643.1, on the reverse strand, counting down.
TTTTAATCAGTATTTTATAGAAAGCTGGTTTAATGGGCTGCCTGTGAAGGACGACATCAGTGTGAGCAGCAGACTGAGGTTCTCGCTCAGATAAGCTGTGGGGGCAAAAATAAATTAGCAGCCGACCAGATTCGATCCTGCCTTTTCAATTCTACCTCTTGTTCTCAGGTTGTAGACATTGATCAGCCATAACATCATGACCACCTGCCTCATTCTGCAGACCCACTTTTTCTGCCGAAACAACCGAAACACGTGGAGTCACAGACGACGCTCGAAAATAATAGTCGTGTTGTATGTCAGACCTTGGGAGGTTGTTTAAATCGTCTGTACTCCATTTTTAAAAGTAAACCATCTCCACTCTGTTCAACATAGTTTGAACTTTAACATTTAAAGGAAACGCAGACAAAAAGCCCTGCTGGGTCCTATTTTTGACGTCTAGTCCTAAATCTACACCTGCATATGTGCAGTCTAATCCCCCGACACGCAGCCTACTTTCACTCCAACAGGCTGTCGGCGTGAAAGTTACAAAAATCCTGCCGGAGAAAGAGGCGCAGATTTGCTGCAGGGCAGAGAACAACAGGGACACATCAGAAAGACTTCTGAACTGGCCGGGTTTACAAAGGCCCCCGGTGACCTTTGACCTTTGCATTACAGCCACCTACCTGCACGGCCTGCCTCTCATACAGAGACATGGAGTTCATGGGCGAAGGGCGGGAGCTCGTCCCCGACGCGGCGCTCCCATTGGTGGAGGCCCCCTGCTGGTTCTGCTCTCCGTCCGTCTCCATGGCTGCTGCGGACACACACCAGACGTCCATCAATCAAATACAGTAAGACGTGGCTTCGGCGAGAGAGAGGGAAATAAAAACTACACCCGTCACCGTTCCTGACAAACGGCGTTTCTCACACGAGTCGAGACGCAGGGCGACACTGACTGATACGACGCTGCTCACACTGCACATACACACACACACTGAATTTTAAGCATGACAGCAAATCGGGACTTTAAAAAGGAGGAATCCCAACAAATCACTTTTATATCTGAAGCTTCAAGCATGGAAATTAATTCACTTGTTTCCTGTCGCTTAAAGCAGCGCTGTGCAATTCACACACAGAAAAAACCCTCCACCTCTCTATGAGACGACTCGACAACAAAATAGACAAAAGAGGAGGATAATGCTTATTTAAGGTTGGTAATGCTAACGATGTTGATACTAATGTGGATGTCTCAGAAATCCCTCCATAATGTCTAGAAAGCCGAGTTCATTATTAGTGAGTTTGGTGAAATAATAACTTAGTGAGCAGCAACTTCGGATGAACAACAACAGTTCTACAGTCCCACCGTTTTTAACTGCACCACTAATATTACTACACCATCAGTTAGTTTAAAATCTGAACTTACATAAGTCACAAACAATGTGAAAGGACAATAATGCTTCATCTAAATGTAAAAATTAAAGAAACCAAACAACAACTAAACAGATCAACAGATCAGTAGTGCAGTGGTATTCACTCTCACCCCACAAGAATAAACCCGGTTCAATTCCAGAGTTTGCATGTCCTACATCTACGTGAATGAGTTTCCTCCCATAGCTCAAAGACAGGCTGTATGATTAAGATGAATAATTATATGTAGATGGTATGGTGGAATAAATACAGAGGGAGGGAAGGACAGTATGTAATACAATAGAAATAATTTAAATAGGTGTCAATAAAGCCACACACAGGCATTTAAAGATTCACCTGATCAGTAAATCAAAGGGAAACAGTTTCACATCAGCGTCTCATTAAATGTTTCAGTTGTTTTTGTAATAAGAGATTTATTGCAGGTTTTCTTGATAATCCTACAATTGTTATTATAAAGTGTATGAAGTTTTGTTTGGATCAGACAGAATTTAGTATTCATCGTGTCTTGAACATAGAAATATTTTTGAATTAAGTAGAATTTTGATGCATTTTTCTGGATTTATTCTGCTTTTGTGGACAGATTTCTTAAACAATGCGGAATTTCTGTCGTCTTTTTTTTTTTTTTTTGCTGGATCCTGAAGGAGATTCACCTAAAAGCACCTCCTTCTCTTCCTTCTCTTCTTCCTCCTCCTCCTCCTCCACATGCACACACCTGAAAGCACCTCCTTCTCTTCTTCCTCCTCCTCCTGCACACACCTGAAAGCACCTCCTCCTCCTCCTCCTGATGCACACACCTGAAAGCACCTCCTCCTCCTCCTCCTGATGCACACACCTGAAAGCACCTCCTCTTCCTCCTCCTGATGCACACACCTGAAAGCACCTCCTTCTCCTCTTCCTCATGCACACATCATCCTGTCCCAGATCCACATGAAAACACCACCTCCTCCTCTTCGTCTTCCTCCTTCTCCTGCACAGACACACCATCCTGTCCCAGATCAGTCTGAAAGCACCTCCTCCTCCTCCTCCTCCTCCTCATCATCATCCTCATCTTCCTCCTCCTCCAGAAGCAGATAATAGAAGCTAACCAGGTTAGCTGGTAGCTTCCCTCCATGTTATCTCCCCCCAGCCCCCCCCACTCGTCGTCGCCGCCGCCGCCGAAACCAAACAACAACTAAACAGATCAACAGATCAGTAGTGCAGTGGTATTCACTCTCACCCCACAAGAATAAACCCGGTTCAATTCCAGAGTTTGCATGTCCTACATCTACGTGAATAAGTTTCCTCCCATAGCTCAAAGACAGGCTGTATGATTAAGATGAATAATTATATGTAGATGGTATGGTGGAATAAATACAGAGGGAGGGAAGGACAGTATGTAATACAATAGAAATAATTTAAATAGGTGTCAATAAAGCCACACACAGGCATTTAAAGATTCACCTGATCAGTAAATCAAAGGGAAACAGTTTCACATCAGCGTCTCATTAAATGTTTCAGTTGTTTTTGTAATAAGAGATTTATTGCAGGTTTTCTTGATAATCCTACAATTGTTATTATAAAGTGTATGAAGTTTTGTTTGGATCAGACAGAATTTAGTATTCATCGTGTCTTGAACATAGAAATATTTTTGAATTAAGTAGAATTTTGATGCATTTTTCTGGATTTATTCTGCTTTTGTGGACAGATTTCTTAAACAATGCGGAATTTCTGTCTTGTCTTTTTTTTTTTTTTTTGCTGGATCCTGAAGGAGATGCACCTAAAAGCACCTCCTTCTCTTCCTTCTCTTCTTCCTCCTCCTCCTCCTCCACATGCACACACCTGAAAGCACCTCCTTCTCTTTTTCCTCCTCCTCCTGCACACACCTGAAAGCACCTCCTCCTCCTCCTGATGCACACACCTGAAAGCACCTCCTCCTCCTCCTCCTGATGCACACACCTGAAAGCACCTCCTCTTCCTCCTCCTGATGCACACACCTGAAAGCACCTCATTCTCCTCTTCCTCATGCACACATCATCCTGTCCCAGATCCACATGAAAACACCACCTCCTCCTCTTCGTCTTCCTCCTTCTCCTGCACAGACACACCATCCTGTCCCAGATCAGTCTGAAAGCACCTCCTCCTCCTCCTCCTCCTCATCATCATCCTCATCTTCCTCCTCCTCCAGAAGCAGATAATAGAAGCTAACCAGGTTAGCTGGTAGCTTCCCTCCATGTTATCTCCCCCCAGCCCCCCCCCGCTCGTCGTCGCCGCCGTCTGGCTCTTCCAGCAGGAGCTGCGGCTCGGTGCCTACCGTCAGCGGTGCTCCTCCGTCGGCCTCGTGCTGCCCCGGAGCGGGTGTCCGGCCTGCCGGTGCCGGGCGGTGTGTGTCGGTGTGTGCGCGCGCTGTGCCCGGGGCCGTGCTCGCTCTCTGCGGCCCCCTGCAGCACGGAGCCTCCGCTCTGCATAAATTAGCAGCTGATGTGTTTTGTCGGAGGGAAACGCCTCCCTTTTCACCTCCTGCACCTCCTTTTCCGGCGCGACGGGATGACGGAGGAGGGGGGAGAGGGGAGAAGGAGGAGGAAGAGGGAGAGGGGGAGGAGGAGGACCCCCCACCCCCCCCTCTCTCTCCCCCGGTGGTCCCACAACAGACAGCCAGGCTGCAAACATCATAACAACCTCCATTTATTCATGAAGCCTCTGCGCTGAACTCCTTTACATTCATTGAAATAAACTCGGTTACAAGAGAAAGTACTCCTCTTATCAATAAAGTAAATGTAAAAAAAAAAGGAATCTTATTTCAGGGAGGGGCAACTTTGATTTAGGTGGTTGGGGGCTGCATGCAAGTTTCTACCAGGAGCCAAACTTAACAGATCAGTTAAAGTCTGAGTAAATACCAACTGTGAATTAAGCCTATTAAATCAACAGGCATGCGTTTGATAATCAGCACATTGAAATACATTCAATTTGAAATATTTAAAAGTACTATAGCAATCGATATCGGGCCATAATGGTCTTCTACGGAAACAAAACAACAACAACAACAAAATAAAGTATAAATCTGTGGGCCTATGACTGAGAGTTTTGTTACTTTCACTGTTGATAACAGGAAATCAATTAAATTCACGAATACATAACATTACATTGAACAACTTTATTCCCTCAAAGAGTAATTCTGTTACGATCACCAGTCACTTAAAGAAAGAAACAAAATCAAACAAAACGTATTTGTTTCTTTAGCTGTAAAACACCTTGTGATCTTTATCTGTGAAATATGCTGTATGAATAAAAGTTCTTGATACACTGAAGTCCACGTAGTTGTAATGAAACCATTTTATGAAAGAAGACAAGATGCTGCTCTGACTGGATAATCCAGCCCGGTGCAGTGGAGATGCTTTGTTATCTGAGAACTGGACCAGATGGCTGCTCTCTGGAGAGACCGGCAGCTTTCTGTGTGAAGAATAAAGAGTGAAAGGAGAAAAGTGCCCGGCCCTGGTGAGAAACCTGAGTCTGGAGGGACGCTGTTTGAAATGAGAATAATTACCGATACATTCCGAATTCTGTTCTGAAATCAACAAGTACATCTGAGCTGGGAAATAAAAGATCCAGGTACTCTGTTAAGGTACTTCCACCAAAAAACAAAAAAAACAACCTTCACATTTGATTAAAAAATAAAAAAAATAAATAAAAAGAAGCTGTTACCTTCTTGTAGAGGATCTTCATCTTCACTAAATTGTTTCCCAAAAAGCAGTGCGCCAGCCATTCTTATGTAAATGTCTGAGATTCTGTTGGGAGCTCATTTGTATCTGATTACTCCTCCAAAAAACACTTTTATCCTCACTTTTATGTCTGTAATATCTCTCTGACTTGAGCATTGAATAACAAACACTCCCACTGTGTGTGGTTACATGATGAATATTTTATTTAACAACGTTATATCAAGTATGTACAGTACAAACAGAAACAGCAGGGGTGCATCACTGGTGTGGCACGGAGAAATGTTTCAAAAAGCTAAATGTCTCTTTATGGCGTCCACTGACACGGCAAAGCATGTAGATGGCAGCTGTTAGACGTTTTCAATCACTCCAGTAAATCACTTTAATCACAGCAGACACGTCGAGGATGTAAGATTAATGCACTATAGAGCCCCCAAAGTTCATTCGTCCACTGTTTTACTGTCACATCTGGAAAAAAAATACTGAACCTTCAGCCTGAATTAACACGTCTCACTGGCAAACACACCGAGTAACAGTCTGAGAACACGCGTGAGGTACAGAGAGGCACAAGGAGCCGATTTACAGTATGCGATAGTACTCGGACATTAAATTACAAAGCAACGACACACAAGTCAGGAGCAAACAAACAACAGAAACACACGCGAACTGATACGAACAGCAGCCAAAGCTCAACCAGGATTGCTTTCATCTTGGATTTAAATCTGTGATGCAACAAGCCACAGAAGACTCACATTGGTGTGTATGAGGGACTGAAAGGGACAAAATAAATGAATAAATGATGTGATTAATGTGTCTGAAATATTATGTGTTCAATAATTGATGAACCTAAATCCATAAAGTGAATTAATTTGGATGAAAATGACCGTTTGGATAAACGGGGGGAAACAAAAGGGGAAATCACAGGTTGTGTTTGATCCAGAGTTGGATTATTATTACATTTCACTAAGGTGAAGGTGCAGTGAGTATGAAGGTCGCTGTGTTGAGTGATGTTACATTTTCTCACAATTTTCTTTTCATTTCAAAAATTAATCACAAAACTGTGACAAAACGTTTTGTTTGTTTGTTTTTTTCAAGAGAAAACCAGGAAAAAGAACACATTTTCAAATGTTCTTGAGTGACGTTCAGATTTTCAACTTGAAGTTCTCAAAATTCACAGTTTGATGGACTTATTATATTTTCACAACTTGACATGGGAACTTTCCCACTTCCCAGTTTCTCATGAACACAGTTGCCCACAATCCATCAGCCTCAAACGCCAAACAGTAATCTATTATTACTTTTTAAAATAAGAATTGTATCTATTCTTTGGCAGTTTCTTTAGACTTCCATGACCTTGAAGTCGATATTAACTGTTGTCGGGTAAAAATCAACCGGTTTGGAATCTCCTGGGATTCTCTCCTGGCCTGTTGCTAGGCAACACGACTCAACGATAACCAACTTTTTGGATTCAGGATTGTGTCGCCATGGAAACGGCAAGAGTTGTTTCTTTTTCTAGTAGCAGAAACTGTAACTGGACAAAAAAAAAAAACTCAACCATGGTAAAAAAAAAAAAAAAAGTCCAAACAGAAAGACAAGCGAGCGGAGACAGATACACAAAGACAAAACTTTCTAAAAGATCCGTACGACAGATGATGACAGTGAGCACCCCGAAAACTGAAAACAAACATGTCAGAGCGTGCAAGTCAACATAGAAACAGTACTCTTTTAAAAAATACATATTTACAAAGGAATACTTATAATCTCGTGTATTTGTACAGCAACTGGAGAGTTTTAGAGTTTATACAAGTGCATAAGGTAGCTGGCTATGGTTCAGAGCGGAGTGCACCTGGGTCCACGCTTTTCTTTTAAATCCTTTCACCTGCGTCTCTCACAGACGCCATCTGGAGTGCAGTCACATCCAAAGAGTTGCCCGTTTTTTGGTTTTTTTAAATTGGTTTTGCCTTGTTCAAACTGCCATAATGTCACATCTGGAGTGAAACTGGCAGTTTTAAACAAAGTGATCAGAACTGATCATTTTTGGATTTGATGTCAGTCCATCCAAAACGTGAGCAAAATGTTAGCGAGCCTCTCTTTCAGTGTCACGGATGTTAAAAGACATTTTAGAAAATATATAGTGAGTTTTTTTTCATCCATAATTGATGAAAGATAAGAAAACAGTTTTTGAAGAATCAGAATGAGAAAGATTTTATTGCCAGGTACATAATAATGCACAGTAAATAAAACAAAAATTCTATCACTATAACTTTTTAAATATATATGTTTTAAAAACTAAATACATCAATAATGGAGATCAATTCTTGAAAAATGCAAACATTTCGCCTGCTGTTTAAAGTCATGACTTTTTGAGGAGTGCTCCTTTTCAAACCTAAAAGACATGAGAAACTAAAAGAGCCACCAATTAACATTTTGCACACTGATTCTTCAGTGCTTTGATAACACTTGTTAGTGTAGGATATGGTGCAAATCCAAGATTGTCAGGAGGCTGAGTTGCTCAAATCTCTATCAAGGCTGCCGGCGAGTGTGGAGGTTTCATGTGGCAGTCCCTGATTCATCTGGAAACGGGCAGTTTTACCAACTTTAATCAACCTGTTCCACAATAATATGAAACAGAAGAAAGACGGTGCATTGTTATATTTTGATCTGTCTTTGAGGTGACACATCAAAATCACCTAAATCTTCATTAAAAATGACATTTAGTCTTTTTAAAGCCAGTTGTTCTAGACAATTTTTAAATTAGATCCCAGTACTCAGAGAAATAGAAGACAACCTCTCGATGTTTTCGAGTGTAATATCACTAAAAGTTAGTGGAACAGAAAGTAATTAAGATCCACGTTGGACTCAGGTTTTTGGTAAAGTTTGGTGTTAGCGCCATAACAAAACGTACAGTCACGGACAGAAGAGACCGAATACGACATCGAACACAGACCAGAGCGTAGACGAGACGCGTCCGCCAGTGCAAAACACTTCACATCACGATCACCCACAAACAGGAAAACACAACGAAGCCGCCACTCCTAAAACAAGATTCATTGCAACAAGCTTTTTCACATCAGTGACACTGAATCAGTGATTTGATTTAAACGTTACACTCGTCTGGATGATCGTTTTTCCGGTGTACCCCCCAAAAAAAAAGAAAGAAACGATGTGAATAATTGTGCGCTCAAGGTGCATCATGGGAAAAAAATTGTTTTTCAAGAAATTACAGGAATTAGCACAGTCACAACAGAATATAGAAAATAATCTCTGTGTAATGCGCACACACACAATGTACAAAGGTTACAATACATACGCTGACACGTTCTTACACAACACGACGTGTTACAAACATCCTGCTGAAAGCCGCCTGAACAAAAGCACAATGTGAGATTTTTACTGAAGAACCTGGTTCTGTATGAAGGACTGAAACCGTAGGAATGTAAACAAATAACTAATAAAATTACCAATAAACCAATTTTATGAATGCATTGTAAAGAATGCAAACAAATATCTGTGAAAATATATATTTTTTTTTAATTAAAATACATTTTTTTAAAGTAAATTGGAGATTTTGTTTACTTATCAATAAAGTGAAATAAGAACAGCTGCAGAAATAAATGAAGTATATTAAATACATGAAATGTAAAAATAAAATGGAAGAAAAATAATACTTGAAGTTCTCCGTACATTTACTATTTTAAAATGAGAACTTTTGAGAAAATTGTGAAGAAATGAGAATTAGATATTATAAAATACATCAATGGAAAAGTATCCCTCAGGAATTGTTTTTTAAGTACTAAAAGATAAAAGATAGAATTTATAGCTCAAATGACATTTGATCAAATCTTTATGTCTTCATTTTCTTTTAATTAAATGTAGACAAATGTATCAATTTTGAGCCATTTCATCTATTCTTCTATTCTTTTTTGAATAACCGGTGTGTTTCTTCTAATTTTGGTACTTTCTGTCCTCCATACACTCCCACATATCACACAAATCACATTAATCATGTGTAATGATGTCATAATGGATTTACTTTAATGTTCAGTACAGCTTTGAAAGGATTTTAAAGCATATGAAATCCGTCATGTGATCAACGTAAAAAAACAACAACACACATTACACCAGCTAGAGGATCCACTCATGGGAAAAATGAAAAAACCTGGAGTTCATCTGAGATCAGCAGGAACCAGGTTAAGTTCAACTTAAGTTAATGACACACAACATAACACCGTCTGATCAGAGCGGCTCTGATCCATCACTCAGGAATAAGTTTCCCTTTCTTAAATGCCGTTTCAATAAATAATTTCTTACATTAACTTTTAAAAAGAAAAATACACAGCACTTAAGTATTTAGAAATAGTGAATATGTGATTTTGGCAGAGCACTATTTTGACTTAAATCTTTACTTTCTAAAAGGGACCTGCAGCAGCTCTTCATTATTCACCGTCATAAAAAATTATCACATTTGCGTCTTACTCGACTTCAAATCGAGTGGTTGTAATTTGGCACCAACCTCTTTGTCTGCTTTTTCAATCCTCAAGCTTTTGTTCCACAAGAAACCTAATATTCTTTACGGTATGTTTGTGAAAGGAAATATGAAAACGTAAGATGGGTCCTCTTTAAAATCATCAATTTCAGCAGAGATTGCTCCCTTTTTGAAAAAGAAAACAAAGCTACAATAGTCCTTAGTGCATCCAGTGTGTCCTTCGTCAATCCTCATTTACCCGTCGTCAGCTCAGTATTAGCACTTCCCCTTTCAGTTGCCTCAACCCTGTTCTGCTCCGCCAGCGTTTAGGCTACAACTATTGCACATTTTCTAAGACTTCTATCTACTGCAGCGACTCCTCATGTGCGCTCGGGTAAATACACTTGGGATTATTGGCTTGAAATAAAGCGCAGTTGTGCTCAGCGACTCCTACGTTGCTGTCCGCGGCTCGAAAGCTCACACCGCTGCTCGTCTGACGTTTAAAGTGCACATAACTCGAGACTCCACCCAAACCTTCTGACCTGCACTTCAAACACACTCCTCGCTTCTCAGGAGCCGGACTGGAAAGCACTGCTGCGATTCTGTTATATACTCCATATAAAAATCAATATTTAAGGAAATAAATACTATCATATCTTTCTTTTTGACCAAAATAATATACATTGCACGCTACCCAACAGGAAGTTACCCATCTGCATGTTTACAGACACATTTGTCTAAAATTGAAGAGCTGCAATCAAGAGTTTACCAGGTTTCAAGATTGTAAAAGCCTCGAGTGAAGCAGTAATCCACAAGGATGCATAAAGAGCAAATGCCTGATTGCTTTCTTTATTTCAATAAAATGAAATAGAAATCTACTTTTAGAGCTCTAAACTTTGTATTAGCAACCGTTTGCATATGCAAACCACAAGATATAACCCACTTCATGGAAAAAAGCCCATTTTGATGATTACAACGGCTTTTTTTCCACACTAATTTTAACTATATTTAGCGGAAGTGATGTTAAATATTCACTATGGAGCCTGAAAGCAGAATGGCAGGTTTACGGAACAGACGCCATTGTCTTGCAGTCTGCAGATGAAACGTTTTCCCTCAGTTTCCTTGTGGATTACAGCTTCAGCCGCTGCTAGATTTCAGGATCAGTAACTTTAAAATGCTGCTGCTTATTCCTCGGACGTGGTTTAACAACTCCAAGAATCACGCTAGAGGTTCTGCTGCTAGCTTACCGTCGGTGAGAAGCTCTCCAATCCGCTGACAGTTAACAGCAGACGGAGGGATATTTTGGGAAAAAGCATATTTTGGGACCTGTGGTCTGAGATCTCTTTCTAAAACATGACAGCGGTGAATAAAACCGACACTACAGCTACAAGTCGTACAACGATTTCCAATATCGAGACATCTAAAACAGAAATGTGTGAATTAAAGATAACTGAACAAAGTGAACCGTTGTTATCTAATGTCACCTCGCTGGCACTACCTTGAACCTGGAGGTTATGAAGACACCTGTACATGTTCGCTGTCAGCGCACTTCGCTTCAGAATACCGAAGATCGTCCCGCCTTGGACGACTCGCCACGCGTCGGGTGCAGCTGAATTCCTGGGAATGTGCAGTAAATTCAATCTGTTGGTACACTGAGAGCCTCCCTTAAAGCTGAGGGAGGAGAGGGTTTAAAGGGAGGAAGAAAAGTCCAGAGAGTGACCACAAGACCAGAAATCACAATTTCATAAAGGCCACAGCTGATAACATCTCAATGTTTCCTGTTGGTTTGTTCTAAAACTTTAGGAACTGTTGGTGACATTTGGTAATGATTCTTCCTTCTTTTAAAGCCTGCCTCACCTGTAATGTCTGCGTCTACACCTGCTCTGTCGTCTCTCCCGTGCTGCTGGCTTTACTCTCCAGAGGTGTGCTCTCGGTGGCCGCTGCAGCCGCCGCCGGCGTGTCCGCCACCGGGGCGGATGCCGGCGGCACCGCCTCCACCAGGGGAACCTTCTCCTTCACGGGGGAGGCCGGCAGCGGCACGGTGGTGCTGGCGCTGGCCGGGGGTTCCTCGATGGACGAGGACGTGGCAGGCGGGGCGCCACCGAAGCAGCGGGCGATCTCGTCGAAGGTTTTGCCCTTCGTCTCCGGGACTTTGATGAAGGTGAAGATGAAGAAGAAGACGAGGAAGGCGGCAAAGATGAGGAAGACCCAATGCCCACACACTTCCTGAGGAGGGAGGAGGCACGGAAACTCGATTTATCTTTAAGTTAGAACATGTTGTTAGTTTGCGTTAACAATAATGAATGTAAACTTTGACATGTGTTTGTTCACATAAAACTTGTAACAAATACCCAATGAGTGGAATATATTTAGGTTGCTGTTTTTAAAAAGACACAAGAATGTTTGATAATAAGTAGGGAATCTTTACTAAAATGTACCAAGAAATTATGGAATATGGATAATTCTGATCATTTTCTACTTTCAAACTGATTTATAGAACATAAACGGGACATAATGGCGTTCATTTATTCTGACTTTAATGTTTTGATTTATAAAAAAAAAAAAAAATCCCAAATATTACAATGAGTTATATTAAAAACAAGCTGATGTGATTCAATACAAAGATTTTATTCAGTAATGAAAAAGAAGTCTTAAAAATAAACTTGATACAAGCACACGTCAGGCTTTTTTGAATTGTGCAAAATGCAATATTATACCTAAAAAGTAATATTAAATTTTACTTCCAAGCAATTACAGTATTGAAAACACCTTTCACTATACATGGATAAATAAAAGTAGGTTATAATCAGAGTAAAAATGTGAAATCAAACAAAATAGCACAATAAACATTAAAGTCTAATCAAAAGGTACAACCATGTCAAACCCTGAATAACACCGTCACTGTTTTCTTACCACAAGTTTGGGGAAGCTCATTCCAACCAGGAAGTTGGCCGTCCAGTTGCAGCAGCCGGCCACGGCCATGGCGGCCGGGCGCGGCCCCTGGGAGAAGAGCTCGGCCACGATGAACCACGGGATGGGACCGGGGCCCAGCTCGAACATCGCCACGAACAGCATGACGGCCATGATGGCCACGTAGCTCATGGCGGGGATGCTCTTCTGCTCGGAGAGAGGAAAACGTATTAACAAAATGTATTATTTAAAATTCACATCTTTATGATTGAACACCCAGAATTGCTTGTTTATATTAAGCCTGTAAATGTTTCTGTTTATTTTACGTTAATATTTGAATTATATGAGCTGCCGGGTATAGTCACTATCTTCTCCCACATTTGTTATAATCACAACTTTTTCACAATTAATTTAAACATGTATGTGAATTGTTTTCATGAAAAACTTGCTTAATTTATCACAATCAGCATCTCAAAATAAAAATAGATTTTTAAGATGGTCTGTTAATTGAAAGATCCAGTATTTTTAGCACATTTTTTGACTCTAGTTGATAGTAAAGCACATTTTGAACTGATGGCTTCCGTGTTTAATTTACATGGAGAAAATATCAAGAGGTAACGATGTTTGCCTGTAATGTTCAGTAAGAAGAAAACAACAGGAGAGAGATGTGTGTTTATGGCTGTTCTAGAGATACAAGGAGTGGAAAATAAAGCTCTACAGGAGCAACTTTTTAGATTCATCGCTGTAGATTCTTTAATAACATAGATATTAAAATAGGTTTGAGCCCAAACAATTACACCACACTCACCAGCAGGAGGGAGATTGTCATGAGCAGTGCGCTGACCGCCATGCCGCCCAAGCCCAGGAGGTGGAGAGTTCTCCGCCCCGCCTTCTCCACCAGGAAGAGCTGCGAGTCACAGACGGGAAGAAGAGTAAAGTGCTGCAAAGAGCGCAGCAGCATGTATGTGAGGAAGGTGGGGGAACACAGGGGGATGACTCACGGAGACGACAGTGAAGATGGTGTTGACGATGCCGGCGCCGATGGTGGCGTAGATGGGCTGTTTGACGCCAGCCGACTGAAAGATCCCCGTGGAGTAGTAAAACACCTGAGCGAGGCAGAGACAAGAGGCAGTTCGTGTTCAGTAATGGTTTCTTTCAGGAGTTACGAGGGAAACTGTCACTGTGACTCACAGCGTTGATCCCCGACAGCTGCTGGGAGAGCTGCAGCATGACAGCGATGAGGAGCGGCTGACGGTACGCCGGCGAGCGGAACAGCTCCAGGATGGTCACCTTCTTCTCCATGGCCATCTTGGCGCTCTCCTCCTTCATCTCCTGCAGGTCTTTGCTCACGTCCTCGGTGCCACGCAGACGCACCAGAGCTGCGAACAGCACAGAAAGAGAAGAGAGACGAGGTCAAACTGTCGCCACAGGCTGATACTGAGTGATCAAGTTTATGATGAGAAAGTTTACATTTAGTTTAGTGTGTTTTTACAAAACTGGAACAACCTGACAATTGCAGAATTCTTCAAAAAGCTGGAAATGGAGGATTTTGTTGTTGTTTTATTTACAAATCTCTGATCACATAGTGGATCATGCTACTTGGTCAATAACATATCTGTCCACCTTTTAAACCTTTTTCATTAACCCCAAACAACATTTTTTGTTGAGGAAGAATTCCAGTGGGAGCTTATCATGTAATTTGTACATACGCGTTGTCGCTGAGGAAAGTTTCCCTTCATGATTTCCGACCGTTTGCAAACAAAGTAGTGATTGTGGAGACCAGCACAAACTGTAGCCGCTCAGTGGGAGTGGATTAGTTTCACGCAGAACTGCCAGCCAGCTGCTATTTGTTTGTATCTGATGAAAGGTGTGAGAGAAGTGGGACAGAGCCTCGGAGTCGACCCAGCGAGCTGAACAGATGCCAAAACCTTCTGTTTGTTCAAGGACTCTTCTCTCCTCGGCTCACCTGACCTGACCTCAGAGTCCCTGTAACCACAGATACTGTATCTCTTTCCCTCCATCAGTATTACCACCATAATCTTTCTTTCTTTTTCTCTGTCTTTGTACTTTTTTTCAAGTAAAAAAATTATGTTGCACAATTTATAAGCAAAAAAAAAAAAGCGGGAACGTGATCTTTTTTTGTAACAACCACAGTTGTGGTGGTGACAGTGGAATTAGGTGTAGGCGTAGTGTTGTTTGGTGCAGTAGAGAAGAACAGGAGCTTCTGGTGTTGCAGTAGTATAGAAGTGGTGTTAATAGAGATCGTGTGGCAGAGGTCATTGTTTTGGTGGCTGCCGTGGTTTTTGAAGAGGCGAGACGGTTGCGTTTCGTACCTTTGCGCGCCTCCTCCTCCTGCTTCAGGTTGATGAGCAGAAAGCGGGGGCTCTCGGGGCAGAAAGGCAGCAGGATGCACTGCAGCACGGCGGGCACCACAGTGAGGGCCAGCAGCAGGGGCCACAGCTTCTGGGAGCCCAGCAGAGCCTCCAGACCGAAGACCTGAGGAACAGAGCGTCAGCGAGGCTTGTTGGGGTCAAACGTGACCGCCAGTCAGCTCCAAAGCAACTAGAAGCCTCAGCTTGGTGTTTCCAGGAATGTGTCAAGGTGGAATCACTGCTGCTCAACTGAGATTTTACTCTACACTTTATATAAAACCTTTGTTGAAATTCCACCAAAATGTATTATTTCCTGTTTTGCAAGCAAGTTGATAATTGAGCTCAGTGTTTATTTCTTGCTCAAACATAGTAATTCCATAAGTAATTAGCAACATTTGAAGGTCACTCTTACATTACTTTTGTTAGTCAGTCTCAGTTAGGCCTGTCTTATATGCAACTGTTCCACAACTGTTATGTGACGTTACCGGGCTTTACTTTCTAAAGGTTTTATAATGACACTGGTTATTCTGCTTCTGAAAGCGTTCATTTTCCTCTACAAGTGTCTCAAACCTGAGCAATCAGGATTCCCACGACCACCCCGAGCTGGTGCAGCGTGCCGAATGCCCCCCGGAGCGGCGTGGGCGACACCTCCCCCACGTACATGGGTGTCAGGCCGGTGAAGAGGCCGCAGAACAAACCAATGACCAGACGGCCGGCGATCACCATCTCATAGGAGGAGCAGATGGTGCAAAAGCCCATGAGGAGGCCGCCGATTATTGCCAAAGAGTTGACCAGGAACATGGAGCGACGCCTGGAGAGGGAGAGGGAGAGAGAGGCGGCAGTGAGAGAAGCGTCCACATCTGTGGCTAACAAAAAAAAGGCATAAAAACTGTCAACATTAAAGATCCTTATATCAATGCTGACTGATTTCCAAGTACTTTTCCGCAGTTAAATTGCTTTAGCAGCATGTTTCTACATGTGAAGGTGCATTTTGACTGTTGCATCCTGAGACTTGCTCAGGGACTCACACTTGCGACTCTGGGATTCAAACGAGCAACTTCTGATTATATGTGACTAGAAATGATCCTACTCAGCCCAAATCCACCACCACTGTGTACAGATGTTCTTTTTACTATTTTTATTTTTTTTTTACTAAGAGGACATATTATCCTGAACAGAACAGTCCTATCATATCAAATATGTTGCTATAAACATATGAAATACTTAATATGTTTAGTATTTTTAAACTGTGGATTCACTTATTATTAAGAGTGTACTGATTTATTTATTTACTTTTGGACAAATTTATTGACTTCAGTAATAAAAAAAGAAAAAAAAGAATTAAGTGTGTTGTGACGGTGCAAAAGCAGAAACGAGGGAGCGACTCTGGAGAACATTAACCGGCTGAGCTGAAGACAAAACCACGCTTCATGAGCTCCATTAAGAGTAATGGGCTGTGACGGTTCAGTCGAACCACAGAGGACTTCCATTACAGGAAAGAAGAAGCACTCAAAAGTCACCGTGGAGAAAAAAAACAGAAACATTCCAACTCAACAAACAAGGTTCTTAATCAAGACGTCCCTCGCCAGAGGGACAAAAGTTTGACCCTCAATGGACTGAAAAGTGACTGAAGCCTGAGACTCCGTACCTGCCGAAGCGGTTTGCCATGACGCCCACGCTGAAGGAGCCCACCATGCCGCCCACGCTGAAGATGGAGACGGAGACGCTCCAGACGATGGTGCAAACCCCCGGGCTGATGGGCTTCCCGTAGCGCTCCATCCAGGTGTCATTGAAGAAAGACTGCAGCTTCTGATGGGGGAAGAGACGCAAACATCGCTAAGGTTCTTCTTTTTATCCAAAACACACCTTCACATTTTAAATATGTCATGTCCACTAACACCTTCAAAATGTGGAAAGTAGAACAGGAAAAAGAAAAGGACAACGTTAATAACGTGTGTGCAGGTATCAACTGGTTCATTATTAGAAATATTGACTCACTGACGTAATGTAATTGTCCTCTCATAGCATATTGAAGTGCTTCTGTTACAAACAGATAACTTCAAATTAAAACCAGAAGCAGCTTTGTGTATAAAGCCAGGTTTAGCTGGAGAATAGCCACCTAATGTGTACTCTGTTGTTGGGATCAACTCACTCAAGCTCTTATCGGGCGGATTTTCACGCAGGGTCACATGTTGACTGACCTGCTCCGGAGCGTTGATGACTCCTGTGTTGTAGCCGAACTGCAGGGAGCCGATGACGGCGGTGGACAAAGAGAAGAGGAGATAACCTGTAACCTGCTTTTCCTGGAGGCAGACGGGGGGGGGGGGGGGGGGGGGGGGGGGGGGGTAAATGTGAACATGTGTTAGGGTGGAGGCGGCAGACATGGGCAACACAGCAGTAATAAATTTGAAATCTGAGCTCCTAATGGGATTAAATCGCTGCGACACACAGCCAGATGTGGTAAAATGGCGACGCCGGCGTCAGGCAGGCCGAGTCACACACATCCACACGGAGAATAGCTGTTCCACATTCGACTCATGTAAAGATCAACTTTCACCTACATGCAGACAAACAACGTCAAGAATAAAACTACAGTAATCTTTGTCCTAAAGATTTAACTACACATTGTACTTTTCTCATTGTTTGAGTGGCTCAGATCAATATCAAAATATACGCTACCTACTATTTTACTAGTTTATGACTGAGGAGCTACAATACTTAGCTGAAACTTTGGATCGATGTACAGATATCCAGATTTAGGCCGATAGCAATATACCGATATTGCTGGTATGGCTGATAACCGATACATAGGTTAACTTTTTAGTGCATTAAACGTGAATTAATAGAAATGCATGAGAGAATGTGTATCTGTAAAATTTGTTGTATTTACAAAGTAGGAAGGTCCAAAGTGCCATAGAACCTTTTGTTTCACCAACAATGACTTATTTGTGTATTTATTTATATTGTATGTGATTGTGATGGTTTTGTTTTTTAAAAGTGCCAACAATATGTCGCTATAGAAATACAACAAATGAACATTCTTGGTTTCGCTGTACAGTGAGAATATGTGATTGATGGTCTTCAAAACCACATCGATGTTGAATCTTCTTGTGTTTAGTGTATGCACTGTGATATAAAGCTGATTGAGTCCCTGCCTATGAAAATCTATTATAAAAATAAACTTCGATGGTGAATCTTGACGTTGGACCTCATCTGGGCCCGATCAGAGGTCGACGGAGGTCGGGCCGATTAGCCGCCTCCTTACACTCGGTCGATCCCTCACAGTGGATTCAGGTCAAACCGGGTCACAGCAGCACAAATTAGGCCACTGTGTCTTTTTGCTGATGTTTTTGCTGCGGCTCTCGGAGAGTCGCTGCTGACGCTGCAGAGCCGCCGGCTGTCATGTGAGCCGCTGTGGGGAAGCAGCCTCGGGTGATATGCCGCCCTTGGTGCAACAATATCAGAGCGAGGTCAGGTAATATTAGCGAAGGCTGCAAATCTCGGGATTCGCTTGGTAGCCTGGGGGGGGGGCGGCGGCCAAACAGGGCCAATCAGGAGAGAGAGCGGCAGCGGAGGCAAAGGAAATAATGTGAAGGTGATTTCTCTTTTATTTGAATTCATTCTGAGCAGCCGCAGGACCTCCGCTCAGCAAACAGCAGCAAGTAAAAGCAACTGTCAGTAAAGAAACTCATTATTTGACTCCACCGAAACAATCCTGTGTGAAGAAAAATGCTGTGTTTGCACAAAGATAAATAGAAAGTCTCTCAACACCACAGGTAATGTAAATAATAAAAGTAAGATTAATGTTTGGTAAATCATCTCTCTGTTTTAACTCTGTGAAAAAAAACTAAGTTTTTTACTGTTTTAAATGGCGGCTTCTTTTTAAGGAACGTGTGTTTGTGGGATAAGCTACAGAGCATACAACATACAACATGTCCTGTTATTGATTCTTCGGTTGGATGAAATAAGTCTGCAGAAACAATAAATATTGCTCATTCAATATTTTGGTAATTTAACTCATCCTTTTGTTCCTTACAAATACAGAAATATTTCTCTTCTGAAATGAACTATTACAAAAGCTGCAGCTAAGAAATTTTATCACAAGAAAAAGTAATTAACCAGACAACAAATCTCAGTTTCATAAACAGATGCTGCTTTAAATTCTGTGTTAAAATTGACTATGTGATGCTATATTTAAATTTTTTTCTTCAATTTATTACACACACTTAAACACAAAAATTACGAAGTAAAAGAAGACCAACTAATTAATGCACAAATGTTAATATTCTCAGTAAAAATAACAATTAGTTGTATTATTTATACCTACATGTGGAAATAAACACTAGAAAGTAAAATGTTTAGAAGGGTGTATAAACATTGATATAATATGCAGGGTTCAACTTTCAGGGTTTTTCTTCATGTGTGTTTCTACCCAGCAACATCCAGCATGTTTGATTTAGAAAATGACTTTTCCTGATTCAATCTCCTTCGGAGGTTAATGAAACCTGCTCCGTTCAGCCTCTGAAGGAGCACGAATTCCCTCAGGATTTCAGTGACATTTAAAAAGAGGATCAATAGTCCCGCGAGGCCACACAGACTGAAACGTTTCTCTGGGAATGAAACAGGGAGGATGTTTTCGATAAGGTGTTCAGCTCATTATCCAGCAAATAAGACATCACTTCTGTAAAATTAAGGAAAAAAAGCTTCTTTAAATCATATCTGTGCTTTTTTTCCTTCAAAAATTATGTTATATTTATCTTATCTAAAATGTCATATTTCAAAGTTACTTAAAAGTAGGATTTCATAAAGAGTAATTTGTTTACGAAACACAAATTAGATCATGATTATGAATAAAACAAAATAGAAAACATACAAATTCAACATCGTGTTTAAGGATATATGTTCAGCATAGATGTATCCTCAGTGTTTCAGTGAAACGTAAACTTATTATTATACCCATTTGTTGTTGGGTGCTATACTTATAGTTTTTTACACATACCTTATCTATAGTTTCTATTAGCTCCCTTGTATATATATTTACAGTTTTTTATTTATCTTTTGTCTTATTCTAGGTGTAACATGCACCATGAGAGTTGTCTTTTAATTTCGTTGTAGTTATACAATGACCATAAACTATTCTATTCTATTCTATTCTATTCCATTCCATAACATAAGATGGCACAGTATATTTTAATGTCAGCACAACAATATTCTTACATTAACAATGGCGAGTACATTGTTGTTATTGTCCATCTACTGAGTATTTTAGAAAAGTTGAGTTTTCCACCAGTTTCCATGGAGACGGAGAGTATTTTCAAAAAATTCCGCTTCGGGAGCCATTTTCAAAAACTTGCTCTGTTTTGGTGGAAAAGGACACACAAAAGGCAGCAAAGTTTTACGTTTTGACTTGAAAAAGTTGTTGTTCATTTTCATGAACTTGCCTAATGTATGTAACTTGCATCCTCATGAGGATGAATCCCGTCACACTTTAAAGACAGACTCTTCATCGTGTGTCAGAAATCATCAGCTTCACTTGATATTAATTAACAAAGACACTGAATAAAAGAGCTTGAAGCTTCACATGAGAGTCAAACCAAGCTCAACCACACACACACACACACACACACACACACACACACACACACACACACACACACACACACACACACACACACACACACACACACACACACACACACACACACACACACACACACACACACACACACACCTTCCCTCCTTTTCTCTCCCTCTCACCGTCAGTCTCCATGTCTGATTTGTTTTGCCGAGTCACGGTGACTCAGCAGTTAGACTTTGGGTCACATGACAACGCCCAAAATGTCTCAGTTAGAGATCAATCAGGTCAAATATCATCGGACAAGATCGAGAACATTTTCTGCTGTGAAACTCAAAAAATCCTTTAAAGAAATCCTTCAATCCAACCACTGAAATCTTCCTTCACTGTTTACCAGCTTTATTTGAGAACTTCTTCTTTTCTTTACCTTTTAGACAATTTAAACCGTCTCCAAATGTCTTACCTGAAAATTTTGATTCTCTTTCAGTTCAAAACTTGTCCTATAAACACTAATCTCATAAATACAGGATTTCTTTTCATTCCATTGCAGCCGACATGATGATAATTTGCACGCATCAGCCGTGACGTCATCACGTCATGTTCACAAGAAAAACCAGAGGCGAGCAAAGGACAAACTCCCATCTCTGTAGTCGCCTTTCACTGAGCAGATGCTGTGTTACCATGGCGACGGGAGTCATGAGGACAGCATCTGGTCACGGCGTCCTCACACACACACACAGACAGAGACACACAGTTTTAACGTCATGTTATTGTTGATGTCTGCACGTGTAAACATGAGGAGTTTCAGGTTCAGCGGCTGTACGCTTGAATCACAAAATCAAATGTCCCATCTCTCCTTTTTTCCTCCATTCGACCGACAATCTCCAAATCCCTCCCTTCCTCCTCCTCCGTCTCCACGGCAACAGCCGAGATGTGACAGCTTCATTGACAGTAGCTGAAGCGTTGCCGCCGAGCTGCACACATGCAACAGGCGCTCGTAGAATCAAAGCCACCGCGGTGGTGCATGAGGGCGTGGGCTCGCACGCTCAGGCCACATCTGACCTACATCTGCACGAGAGTCAATCAACCAGTGGTATCGAGTTGCTGACAGGGTTGCGTTCAAGAACAGCCGCTTGCTGCGTGTTTGTGTGCGTGTCTGTGTTGACACGCTGAGCCTGATCAGCGCTCAGAGAAGCAGCAGGAGGAGACCGAGGTGCGACGGCTCGCCCTTCACACACTCACAGGTCAGCTGACACCTCAACATTCGAGCCGCTGAATCCACGAGAAGACACACGGATGCTCCCGTGTTTATAAGAAGTCAGAGACTGTGGTCATTATTGTCTCATGTTATTCGCACATTGCTGTCAGATGTCTTCCCACTATTTGTCATTTTGATGCTTTTGTGAACGATGACACAGCAAAAAATACATTTTGGTGAATTTATGTTCAGATTTCACAGTATTTTCCCACTTTGTGGGTCAAATGATGAAGGAAAGACAATTAAACTGATGAAATTTACTTTTGTCGCATAATATAGAAGCAAAGCTTTCAACATAGCTTCTTTAAAAACTTTTTTTAAATTTAAAAATGTGTGTAAATGTAGTGCAGTTCTTATTCTCTTCAAAACCTGATATTGTTTTCAAATGCTTTGTTGTGAAATGTAGACAACAGTTCAGTGAATAGAGTCAAAGTTTTACATAGTTTAGAAACAGTTTACACACAGTATAACAAGTTCTCTGTCAAATCTGTTGGTGACAAATGTGTTTAGGAATTCCTGAATAATAAAACAAACATTTTCCTTTCGTGTTTTGTATTTAATGTAAATATAAAACCGATTTTAAAAGATCTGGTTTTCTTTCAAATATAACATTAGAACTTTTGTGTTGTTCGTCCATCAATGACGAAATCTATTCGGAAACTTTGAAACAAAACAATTAGGATTTATTGTGAATGTTATAGATATTGCAAATAACACACATTTTATAAGAAAAACAAGCCAAAAACAGTTTTCCTTTATTCATTTGAATCGGGTGAATTAAGAATTGCACTAAACCTGTAAAAACTAATTTCTTTGATGAAGATCTCGTCATTTTATCTAAACTTAAATAAAAGCATCATTAAAAAGTACAAACACCATGTCTGTTACGTCCAACCTCCGTCTGGTTGTTTTTATTTACCCTGGATATTGAGTCCCCAGCGGATCTGTGTCGGTGTGTTACTTTTGTGTGTACGTGCAGACACACACGTGTAGCTGGAAAGAGAAAGGCAGACGTACTGTCACGAGATCTAATGGCTCTTAAAGCCCACAGGAAGTGTTTTGAATGTTTAAACGTGATGTCATTTCATTTCTTTTCAGATTCAGTGAAACACAATGCAGCAAGTACGTAAACATAAACACACATTCGTCTGTCCTTGGTCGTGTCTTCTGTTGTGAAGATCTTTACTTAAAGGTACAGGACAAAAGTGACTCACAGAGAAGCTGCAGAATGATGTCCTCACTCACACCCTTAGACCCAGTGCAGGCCTGCAGGCGTGATGGGAAACCACGGCCTGCATTCACCAACAAATCCAGAAGATACAGCAGCTCTGCTCCATACTGAGCACAATAATGAGCTGATGGGTGAGTCACTCAGCCTCATAACGCCTCATAACGC
The DNA here is from genome assembly GCF_963383615.2 of Lipophrys pholis. Lineage (NCBI taxonomy): Eukaryota > Metazoa > Chordata > Actinopteri > Blenniiformes > Blenniidae > Lipophrys > Lipophrys pholis. Next base: position 5,706,859 of record NC_137643.1, on the reverse strand, counting down.
CTCGTAACGCCCACACAGCTCCGCTCAGACCCTGACTCCTTATAGAACCAGCTTGGATTGAGTTCAAGCATTTAATGAATGAGAGGAATTATAAGAATCCACTTGCCTGTCCTTCCATCGTCTCGGATGTGGCTGCAGAAGGTTAAGATGTCGAGAGAGGCGCAGGGGAGCTTCAGGTGGTGGTTGAGACGCTGGCTCAGGACCCGCCCGCCGGCGCTGACAGCTGCAGGAAAAGAAACGAACCCGAGCGTCAGGCGCTGTCCATGGTACCGAGAGGGGCACGAGCGCCTCCATCACCAAGCAGAAGCACCGACTGCTCGTTTCTACTCACATCCCGCTGGAAAAGTACAGGATGTAACGAAGCTACCCGCTTTTTACTTCTGTAGGTCAAACTGGAGCAGGGAGACGAGTTTAACCCCTTCCATGTCGCCGAGAAAAAGAAAAAAAAAAAGCCTAGAATTGTTGCCCATCAGGGGCGTGAAGGAGACTCACCTGTCGGGGTGAAGATGGGCTCTCCGGGGCTGCGGCCGTTACTCTCCTCCGCTCATATGAAACGTCTCCGGAGGCGCAGCGAGGAGGACAGCACGTAGCCGTGGATGGACGTTGTTTCCCCGGTCAGCCAACGGGAAACGGCGACGCTCGGATGTCGTGACGTGGCCACGCCCCTTTGTTTTATTAAATTTTCTTTTTACGTGCAGGGGGCTGCGCGACTCGTCCGCATCATCACCGCATCCCGCGAGGCGAGGCGGCGCCTCCTATTATGGAGGCGTATAAATGTGGCGCATGCGCAGGGAGGGGCGGGGTGGTCGTGCTGGGATGAGCGTGCGCTCCACTCTCCTCATCTTCCCATAATGCCCCTCTCTCTCTCTCTCTCTCTCTCTCTCTCGCGACCTTGACAGGAGCGCGCGGTGACGGACGCCGCTGATGCTGCAGATGCTGATGCAACGCGGCCGGTCACCGGGGCAACGAGTCACGGGATGCGGCTCGGCTCAGAGGATGCTCCGGGTAGAGGGATGATGATGATGATGGAGAAACTTCTGGGGCAACACAGGAGTACACAAACAAAAGCATCGACAGGATGCAAGTGAAACTTGGTATCAAATGAACGCAGACTGCAGCTCCCTGCCTCGTGATTTGCTCGTGACTCAAAGAAAAAAAAAAAAAGTCAGGTGAAAATCTACGTCAGAGTTTGTGTGAAAGGATGACTCACCACCTTCAGTAGTTTCCTCGAACTACCTTCACATGGAGAGAAAGTGCCTTCACAATGATATACATGCTTCCTTCTTGTAGCCGATCATGAGAGTTCATAGTTTAGTTTCTCCAAAAGTTAAATATACCGACCGACTATATAAAACCAGAGGTGTCAAACATGAGGCCCGTGGGCCAAAGTCGGCCCACAAGAGGCTCCAATCCGGCCGCCAAAACACCAAGCACACTGTAAACATTTCAAAGAAACCATTATTTATAAACACGTCTTCAGAGAAGCGACACGACACCGAGACCCAAGCTGAGATGATCAGTGATGCTATGAAGGATAGCAATTAGCATACCTAGCATTAGCCTCAAAGCTAAGCTGTCAGGGTGAGTTGGGTGAACACATAATGCAGTAGTGAGAGAAGTTGTTTGGGGGAAATGAAAGTGTATTTTGCACCAGAATGTTTAATTGAAAATTTACTTGATGTTGTTGATTGTAGTCATTTTCAGTAATCGTTCTGTTCACGTATGCTCTGCACCACAGCAAAGAGAAACTTCACATTGAAAGATTATTAGAGCTCCATTTCCCCGGGTTGACTGCCATGGTTTAAGGCTGTCATTGTCTTGTTTTGTCGTTTCCGACGTTGTTTGAGAGGTTAAAGTAAAAAAAAACAAAGCACAGCACGGTTCACAGTCTCATTAAATAATTTATTCAGTTGCTTCTGTACAGAAATATGAGCATGTTTCACATTAATGTAGTTAGGGGGAGAAAAGAAGAGGTCAAGTCTGAACCCTCAGATCTTCCCTGCAAAGCTTCCGTCTTCCAGCTGGTCGTCCCATTTCTGGACCTGCAGGACAGAGTGAGAAAAAGAGGAGAACTTAAGATAAGATATCCCTTTATTTATCTTGCATGTGGAGAAATTTGTAAGCAGAGTGTTTCAGCTGTTTGGGCCACTGTAGATAACATAGTTATTTTCTGAATGTTTGTTTTCATCTCTGTACGCATGAGTACAACCTGTCTCAGTAATCAATCCTACCAGAAAACTAAAAACTGATTTTAAATCTACTAGCTGATCTATACATTTACATAAACCCTGAGAAGACGTCATTGTGTTTTCAGAATCACGGTAGAAACAGCAAAAGCAAACGTATTGAAGAGCCAGAATTATTCTGTCAATCACGCCGACACTGGAGCGAAATCAACGGCGAGCTCTCCTCGTTTCAACTCAAGTTCCTTTTTGATCGCTCAATCTCAACATGAAGCCAATTTTAGTGAAACGTTCTGGTGCAAATTACAGTGAAGACGTCTCCTGTAGCTGTTGCATTCTGGGTGTTTTTACAAACTTAATCTCTAGACTTGAAGGATCTGGTGCTAGAAGCTGCTGTGGTGTGAAGGCAGCCTGACGTACCCAGCTGAGAGGGCAGAGGCTCTTGTAGACCCTCTGGTACCAGTCGCAGGGAGCCGTGTCCTGGTCTTTAGCCGACAGAGCTTTGTTACATCTGTGGTAGTCTGAAGAAAAGAAAAAGAAAAACAAAACAGCCGTCAGATTCATCCGACATCGTCATGCTGTGCAAACGATAGAAAAACACCTCCAAATAAAGAAACAGCTGATCGGTTTATCTGGACTCAGCTGCTGCTTTTGTCCAACATCAATCAGCAGAGATTCCCGGCTGGACGCATGTCAGGCCTCAGCGCGACGGCGGCTTGATGACAGGCTGATCGCTGATTAAATGAGTGAAACGTTATGTACAAGCGAGTTATCTGTTGATTCGGTGGCACTGGCAGTGGAGACCGAGACCGGAAGTACACCCGACCTGACAAACCGCGGCCACTCTGAACCTGTAAAATACTCCTGTCACAGATTCTCCCGATTGAATTACAACTAAAAAGCGGATTTGAAGGAGGCGGGATCAGAGAAGTAGACCTTTACCTTCACTGCTCTCCCACGGGGAATCATCAGCTGATGCAACGTTACACCGAGCTGCAGCACTTTGTTTTCATTAAAAAATCAAGCAGAACTGCTTCATGTGGGAATCTTTACTGTGGCAAGTTGATCCGATTTCTAATCTCATCATAATTATTTTAATAATTCAGATTATTCGAGTGAAAAAAAGAAAGCATCCAAGAGTGTGACAGAAAAGACCGTTTGAAAACATTACATCACAGATTGGAGGCTCTCACCTCAGGATCAGAAATGCTTTTGTGTGATTAGATAAAAGAATAAATGTCAGCTGAAGGCCTTCAGAGAGCGACTGGATCTGGTTTCAGTGACCTTACAGCAATGCGGTGCAGCTTTTCTCCGAGGCACATGTGACCTGCGACCATCTTTACCTGCTTCAGTTAAAGGTTGAGCGAGGACACGGGCCTGTGCTGGCCTGACGTGAGGAACCACGTCGGAGTTGGATGAGAAGGCACACAGAACACGCAATAAACGGAGAGGAGAGGCGATTTCTCTTACCCAGGAAGTTCTGGTAGCAGTTGCGGGTCTGGTTGGTGTTGGGGAACCGGGCGTCAAAAGGAGCCGTCCTGTAGTTCTTGATCTTCTCCTCGATTTGGTCGGACATCTTTCAGCTGCAGCAGATCTACAAAGAGTAAGAAAGGATGTGAGCATCTCTCCCAATACTCTCTCTCTACCTACACGAAAACACTTTATTGTAAACAAGAAATGAAGTTACACGGTGACACTGAGCGGATTAGAAAGCAACAGGATCAGGGATCTAGATGTTCACATGAATTTTATATATGTGTGTATTAAATAAAATTGTGTTAATAAGGTAACTTGACGCCTGTATTGTGTGCACGTGCGTAGTTGTGAGAGAGTAGTAATGGATCAGAGCAGACATAAGCATGCTATAATTTGTAAACTGCTAATAATAATAAAAATATATTTACATGTAAAGTTAGAGACAAATAAGAGCTGCCGCACCTCAAATCAAAGCCTCCATTTTTTAAAAATAATTTCCAAATAGTTTAGAAAATATATCAAGGTTTCATAAAGTGTTTTCTTAGTTCCGTGAACATCTTCAAAATGAGCAATATTTCATAGGTATTTCTGAATGTACATGAAAGTATACATTTATAAAACAAACCAAAACAGGGCCGAATCACTAAGTAGACACGCTGCGTAAATTAGAATGATTATTATAGTTTACAAGAGGTATCTTCAAAAAAAACGAGAGGAAAATGTAAAAAAAATCTATTTTTCAAAGGGAGTTTGGAACGTGGGACTATGAACAGCACAGTGTAGTATAAAGCAGGCGTTATACATCGTTTCCGAGGGGCCTGGTTCACCTAAAAATAACATTAATATGAGATAAAAGCAAAATCTATGTTATACTTATGTGTATATTTAGGTTTTCTTGCTTTAATAATCTGTGTTAAAAATAGTAAATAACCGTTATGTCTCCTCAGATGTCACTGAATGTGTCCGGAGGGTGAACAACGACATCAAACGCAAAGATTTAACACGAGCGAGCATGATATCAGCAAATAAATCTCAAATAAACAAGCGGAAAGCAGCGTTTTCACAGATTTCTTTTTCTTTACCTTTAAGGGGGAAAAAGTCAGATTTGCCAGGAATCTTCGTCCTTTACGATCCTGAAGGGCTACAGGCGCAATGGATGATGGGAAAATAATGGAGGTTAAGCCAGCACTGGTTTGATTTAACAAGGCGACATTACCCTCTGCTGGAGGGAGGAGGGAGGTGCAGCTGCATGCTGAAGCCTCTTGTTGGATGGACGAAGGAGGTGCAGCCACAGGCTGAAGCCCCCTGCTGGACGCAGGTGGGAGGTGCAGCTGCATGCTGAAGCCTCTTGTTGGATGGACGAAGGAGGTGCAGCCACAGGCTGAAGCCCCCTGCTGGACGGAGGTGGGAGGTGCGTCTATACGCTTAAGCATCTTCCTGGACGGTGGCGAGAGGTGCACCTGTATCCTGAAGCCCCCTGCTGGACGGAGTCGGGAGGTGCACCTATAGGTTGAAGCCGCCTGCTGGACGGAGGCGGGAGGTGCACCTGCAGACTGAAGACCCCTGCTGGACGGAGGTGGGAGGTGCACCTGCAGGCTGACGCCAACAAAAATGTAACCCCACAAATCAAGAAATATCAGCCACATGCAAGTTGGTTTTGATTAATTTAGATGTAATACGGTAATCACACAATGTTTACAAATGACCCTTTCTTGGCTCTTTACTGAAATACTTGGAAATTGACAAAAAAAATAAGAAAAAAGCTTGCTATTGTTGCTTATCAACTTTCTACATGTGACTGACCACATTTTCTTTAAATTAACCAAAGAAGAAATAGAATGAGTCACAATTTTGCACAATAAAACCTTGGATTTGCAGTAAAGTGTATAATCTGCTCCTCAGCTGGAGGTGAACCAGTTTCCTCACATGGTGAATGGACGGCACAGCTTCCAGCTGTTACACATCCTCTTTTTGTTCTGTTCTGTTCTGTTTTGTTTTGTTTTACTTTTCTTTTTTTTTTCTTTCTTTCAGCTCTGAGCTCGACATCCTGGATTAAAAATAAAAAAGTTCCGACTTTCATGAGTTACTATGGTAACCACCTTTCCTCCATATGAAGGGACACCATGCAATTAAAAAGCTTCTGAATACACAGTGAGAAGACACAATGGTGCACACTGTGAACTATATTTAATTAAGAAAATACTGGACACTAATTCTTATTTTTACTGTCAACTCTGTCACCTCTAACTTTATCTAATATTCAAAACTCAATAATAAATACAATAAATAGATCAGTATTGGGGCTTTTCAGATAAGTTTTATTCAGAAAAACATGACAAATGTGCTTTTTATGTATTCCTAACTCATAATGCATCTTGTGTAATGTCGTCAATGAACATAAAGTCACTCCCGATCCAGATTCATGATGTTGACACCCTTTAATGAACAGCTTTCTTCTTAAGGGGTCACCACTGTCGACCTTCTACCTCCTTTCAAGTAACACCAAACCGTCTCTCTGTTGTTTTTAGCTCCACGCTAAACCAACCTTGGCTGACTCTCCAATCTGCTCATTTTAAATGATCTTTGTCTCGAGTCACTTGCATCTCGGCCATCATTTAGACACTTCCAGATTGATCTCTTACACTCTATAGTTTTCATGACCTGCCTTTTCACTTATGCTTGTTAAATGTGAATTCCTCCATCTCCAAATATGAGCAATGATGGCGAAACATTAGAAACAACTAGAATCCTATGACTGATGCCTTTGAATTCATGGTTTTTTTTCCCACCAAGATAGTTAATATATTCATAGCACAGGCGATACATTCTTTCTGAATTCAATGTGTGTTATTATTGCATGCATCAGCGTGAGCTGACAGGTGACCCAGAATCATGGGATCAAGCTGTGAGAGGCTTTAGGTAAAGAGATCTCGTTTGTCCCCCTTCGACCTTCCTCTTTTTCCTCCTCCTCCTCCTCCAATATGCTCCCTGTGGTCTCCAGCAGGAGCTTTCACTCCTCCACCAGCCAGCCTCCCTGCATGGATCACACTTTGTTTACTCCCCCCTAAAAAAAGAAGAAATATGGCAGGAAATGTCACTATAAAGTCAATAAATATTTCCATTTCTTCCTATTTGCAGGTGAAGGATGGAGGACACAAACTGTTCAAAGTGTATTTTACTTTTGTTGGACGTGAAAAACAAAACCTCAGATGACCCCGAGCAAAGGTCTCCATATCGCACAGAGGTCTGGACTCTATTCTTAACTTCTGGCCCGGGTGTGTGTGTGTGTGTGTGTGTGTGTGTGTGTGTGTGTGTGTGTGTGTGCACGCCAAAAACGTGTGTCCTAACAGCTAATATATCAGGAAGAGTGTCTCAAATGTTTACAACCGGAGAGACACAGGATATATCATCAATGAAGTTCTGTGCAGGACGCTGACTTCACTACCTGAGGAGGTTTAAAGGCTGAGGCAGTTTCCACTGGTGACATGTGTGTAATGTCATGAGTCGAATCTTCACAAAAATGTGTGAAGTTAATAAATACATCAAGAAAGTGACAGGAAACAGCAGGTGCGCAGAGCTGCAGCTCTTGAATGTGATCACAGCGCCCCCCAGTGGTCCACACAGACTCTCAAAGGGCAGTGATAACACTATAAAGAGAAAAGATTTGGTTGAAGAAGCATAATATCCTCAAAAAAACCCATCCGCTTCCATCTCTAAGTGACCTTTTTGCAGCACAAATGCCGAGTCGGGGTCAATGTTCTGCAGCGGGATGGAACTTTCCAGCTGTAAAAACATTAAAATAAGGTTCTTTCTGCCCTTTGCATGCATGAAAAATCAATTCAAAAGTATTCGTGGAGTTTTGTTCAAAGTATTTTCAAGCAAAAGTGTAAAATCTTCTACTTCAGGGCCGATCCCAGCCGTCAGCAGTTCATCACAGGACACACAGAGGTGCAAGTATTCACTGAGAGTAACTGGTCGAGTAATTCCACTTAACACTGGTTATATATTACACGTGTCATTTGTGTGACATCGGTCACAGAAACTCTCCTCCGTCTTTCAGAAGAAATCAGTCGTGAATTCATCAAATATTTTAAGTAGTTTTATTCAAAATCCTGCAGAATTTACAAACATTTGACAGCGTTTATAGTGCATTTTTTTTTTTAAATAGTACTCTTTCAAGTTTTCCATGTCGGTTTATAGTTTTGGCTTACACACGAGGGAGGGACTGTTGAACGGACTCACTGCGACTCTTTGTACATTTACAGCCAAAGACATGAGAAGAACAGACATGAACAAAACCCTATGATACATGAACATGTACACAAAAGGCGATTATAAGCAAGTTTTTTTTTTGGTTGTTTCCCCCCCCCCCCTGTCAGCGATGCATAAAGTGATAGTCGTACATTCAGCTCGGGAAAAACTACAGTCGGGTGTGATGGGAGGAGGTAACGAATACTCGCTTGCACTCGGCCCACGACGCCGAGAGGAGAACAGGTTTCAAAGTGCTGCTCGTCTTGGCATTACAGGATATTTACAGCTGTGTCTGACAACATCGTGGTCCTGATGCAGAGATATTTCATCGCCATGGCAACAACAGCTTCCCCACTTAAAAAAAAAAAAAAAAGAAGAAAACTATCAACACATCTGAACCAGGAACCGTCTGAGTTTCACTCAGAGAGGATGGGGGGGGGGGGGGGGGGGGGGGGTCATAAATGCAAATACATAGCAAAGATGTGTTTACAAACAAACACTGGGTAATGTTTAAAGGTTTAGAAAGTGCTATGTACTTATTTACAATGTAAGAAATACCAGAATAAACTCTTTAAATGATTAGAAACACCTTATACGATGTCATTTACATGTACAAAAACCCCCCCAAACTGTTTTTGTTATACAAAAGTGCAGCTACGAACAGTTTGTCTTCCACACTTTCTGTTCTGGGACCGTGTGTGTGTGTGTGTGTGTGTGTGTGTGTGTGTGTGTCCATGCGGTTTGAGCCGGTCGGAAATAGGCAGGATCACGGGTAAATCCTGAGGAGACGTCAGCATGAGCGCGGCTGTAACGTGTGGCGTCTTGACATTGAGGCGCGTCGCTCTTACGTAACAGAGAAAAGTTCACAACGGCGCTCAGAACACGTAACGCTGCTTGTGCTTTCTTATATTTTTTTCTGAATGCCACAGAAGCGCTTTCTTTCTCCAAAAGAAAAGAAGAAGAAAAAGAAAAAAAGCCTGTAGTAAAGTTTTCAATATGAAATACTAATATAAAACGTCTCATTGTGCAAAACCAACATCATTACATTGGGCTAACACTCTGCCAAACCCCACTTTAACAGCGTCCAGGTGTCCGTCTGGGAGCGCTCCGTCACCCGCTGCCACGTCGGCGGTGCTCACACACACACACACACACACACCGAACAAAACGGGCGAGTTAATGGAAACCAGCAACCTTTAGACCCGTTCTGATGGGAAGGAAATCCTATTATGTGAGCTGGGAGCAGCCGCAGTCGTGACCACGCTCTCCGGAGCCTTCAGGGCCGTCCAGCCGAGACCGAGGGTGTGGGTGGGAAAGGCAGAATAATCGGACAGGAATGGCAAAATTAAACACGTGGAAAAGCAACGGAACCCCTCGGAGTCTGTAGTATAAAGATTCTGGGGGAGATTAAATACACTACAGCCCCGACGATCTTCCACCGCCAGATTTGACACGGGCCTGCAGACAGTAGATTGGACGTGGCGGTCTGACGGTCTTGTTGTCCGTCTTTAGTGGCAGGGTTCGAACGGGAGCTCGCTGAGCCCCCCGTGGAGCTCCACCGACTCCTCCGACCAGGACATGACGTCCCCGACCAGGTGTCCGCCGCACGTCGCCTGGCTGTAGATCTCAGAGGGCGTCAGCACTCGGGACCAGAACTGCAGGTCCGACAGCTCGCCCATGAAGGACTGAGTGACGTCGAAGCGTCCGCCCAGAGTGTCCTGGGGAGGCGGGAGAGGAGACATCAAGGTGTTGACAAACAGAAAGACATCAACATCACACACTGACGTGAGGAAGCGCTGCTCTGCTATGATACCTGCTCTTGACCCAGGATGAAGATCCCTCCAGGCTTGATGGGGTGCCATGCCGACAGGTTCTGCCCCGAGCCTTTCTTCACGCCGTCCTGGTACGCCTCCCAGGTGCCGTCGCGCGTCGCCCACGTCACGCACACGTGATGCCACTTGTCGTCCGTCAGGGTGATCGGCAGCGTCACGGCCTGCAGCGCGGGAGGGGAGACACACAGGGTGAGGACCACAACCACCGTCTTTTAATCAACTTTCATCCGGGGAACCTGTGAAACGCATCAACATGAACATCAAGCTGCAAAATCAATATGAGCGCTGTAGTATAAATGCTAAAGCCATGTCTCAGAGACAAAAGCTGCAGCTTGATAAGAGAAGCTTCTCTGTATTCTCGGAGCAGGGTGCAGACGGTTTGTTTTTCATGTGTTTGTTGTCTTTTCTTTAATTGGAGCACCGACCGGATTTATCGTCGTGTTAAAGGAGTAAACGACTGAAGAGCAAACTGCTGAACGTCTCGTCATTTCAGGATCGAGTTCCTCATGCGAGTTCCTCACTAAGCAGCAGATTATGATAATATGAGAATCTCCACTCGATTCATCCTCAGCCACTCGGAGGAATTAATCAAAGCCTAGAAATCGTTTGCCTTGTGAGGAGCGTTTAGCGGCCATTGATCAGTTTGACGACTGCCAAGTGTGTCACTCGGAGACAACAACAAACAACCCCCCCCCCCCCCCCCCCCCATTGTGGCTCCTGCAGACAATTAGGCCAATCAGCTACAATAATCAGATTAATTGCTTTGTTGATTTCTTGAGCAGGCTGCACACGGTGCCGGGGAAAGGAAGGCGAAAAGAACAAACATCTGCGTTCCTCCCGCTAAGGAGGAAACGAATCAGCCTTTCAGAGAATTAAAGATTAGGGAGGATCAGAGAGTAATTGAATAATTTGCACGTCGACGATCAGCGCGCGGTCTCGTTAGCGTCGCTCAGAGTGAGACATCGGGAATCGTTGAACTGAATCTGAGGAAAATCCTATTCGGAAGTTTTTACCGGCCCTCCAAAATAAAGCCAAAGCAGCAGCTTCGTCCCGACAGTGAAACTTCTACCTTGTCGTTAATCAGCAGCTCCATGGGGTTGTTGCCCCACTCCATCAGCACCAGCTCGTTGGCTTGGCCCGGCACGGCGTAGGAGAACGGCGTGCCGAGGCCCGGACCCGCCCCGGCCTTCAGCCGCAGGCAGACGGTCATGGCGAAGACCTCGCTGACCACAGAGCGCTTCATCCTGGCGTACATGTAGTTGGTCCTCATGGGGAAGTCCAGCATGAAGGCGCTCGGGCTTTTCAGCTTCTTGTGGTTTCCTGTCCAGACACACAGTTTGTTTGTTTGTCAAATTCCAAAAGAAAACTGAAGTGGCATTGTAATGAAGGACCTGTGTGTGTGTGTGTGTGTGTGTGTGTGTGTGTGTGTGTGTGTGTGTGTGTGTGTGTGTGTGTGTGTGTGTGTGTGTGTGTGTGTGTGTGTGTGTGTGTGTGTGTGTGTGTGTGTGTGTGTGTGTGTGTACCGTGGTCACCGTGGTCACCGTGGTGCAGCTGGCTGAGCACCGTCTCCAGCTTGCTGTGTCCGGTCTCTTTGCCGTTGTAAGGCACCCTCCGTGGATGGTGGTCGTCGTAGTGGGGCTCGTAGCCGTGGTGGTTGTCATGGTGACCGTCATCGTGATGGCCATCGTAGTGTTCATATCCGTGGTGATGATCGTGGTGGTCGTCATGGTGGTCGCTACCGTGGTGGTCGTCGTGGTCGTCATGGTGATCATTATGGTGGTCATTACGATGATCATCGTGATGTCCGTGGTGGTCATTGTGGTCGTCGTGGTGGTAGGTGCTGTGATGGTTGCCGTGGTAACCCTGACTCCTGCCACGGTGCCCGTCATAATGGTGGTCGTGGTGGCGGTCGGGATAGCGACTGTGGTACCCGCTGTGATGGTTGTACCTGTGGTTGCCATGGTGGTTGCTATGGTAGCCACTGCTGTGGTGGTCATCATGGCGGCTGTTGCCATGGTTGTCGTCGTGGTGATTGTTGCCACGATGGTTGTCCTCATGGTGGTCGTCGTGGTGGCTGCTGCCGTGGTGGTCATCGTGGTGGTCGTCATGGTGGTCATCGTGGTGGTCGTCATGGTGGTCGTCGTGGTGATCTCTGTGATGGTCGTCATGGTGACTGCCGTCATGGTGATCTCTGTAGTAGCTGTTCAGCTGCTCCTCCAGAGCGTTGATCTTCCTCTGCAGCAGCTCTCGCAGGGAGCTGGAGTAAGAGCTGGACGAGTTCCTGGCCTGTGGAAAGAAAAGTAACACATGAAATACATTTTATTAATTTGATAAATCCTCCTGAAATAAAATCCATTATTAGGCCAGTGTCCATCATGTGCACTCTCACAAAACTATATATGAGTACAAACGGTATGGGCTTACAGATAAAGTGGGTTTACAACATGGATGGAATCATGTGAACATTTATCAAACTAATGACCATATTTGGTCAACTGGTCGATTACAGCACCTTTTAGAGACACTTTGTGGTGAATTCATCCTTTTTGACAATAATTTTTTTCAAGTTTTTGTCATTTGTCAGAAGTGAACAAAATGACATATACTGAAGTATTTGTCATTATGTTCACTTCTGACAAATGACAAAAACTTGAAATATCCTTCAGCTACTTTGCCGAGGACTGAAGTAATATGAGGGTTGTTGAATAGTTTCCAGGACTCCCTTCATGTCCTCCTTCTTCCTCTCCCCCCCCCCCGCTCATCCTCGTCTTCCTCATACGCAAATCCGGCTTTGTTCCCTGCCAGCACACGCCACGATTAATAGCCTCGTCAGGGAGGATGAAGCTAATTGGAGGTGAGGCCGGCTCGCGCCCTTCGGTGCGTGGCCAGAGGCCGGCGGCACCGTCATCCTGTCGCAGGAGGGAGTGACGGAGGATAAATCCTCGGCTGCGATGCTGTTTTGTTTGGCACCTCGGGGGATTGGAGGGGATTTCTGGCAACACCTTCCCGGAGCTCTGCCCCGAGACCACCTGCACCCATAATCAGGCTTTCACAGGTCGGCGGGCAGCTGGATGTTCGCCGTGCGTTGTGACACCAGGATCATGAAAGTGTTTCAACACAACCCGCCTGGCTTAAAGCAAGAGACCCTCTGAAGAAGTGTAAAAAAAAAAAAAAAAACTATCTCACATCAGCACTCCAGCTACAGGAAACGATGCGCGGTTTTAAAGGTGTTAAGTAGAAATTCAGGTTAAACTGGAGCGTCTCCAGTTAGGGGGGACATTTATAGAAATACAGAAGAAACGGGGGATTCACTTCTAATGAAACATATTTTCACCATTTGAATCAGTAATTCCTGTTTCTGCTCTGTGGCAAATATATATTTTTTTATATTTTCAGGAACTTTGAGAGATCTGAAAAAGCACAACACAGAGAGACTTAACTATTTCTCTCATGCAGTACCACATGACGTAGCAATATTAACTATAAACAGCTGATTTAAATGCGAGGCTGAGAACAAAAACATCCCTTTTCCACATGTAACTGACTTTATTTTCTTTTAAAAGGATTTTGAAAACAACATTGAGATCTTCAGGCAATCATCAGTATTTCTTGATGTGCTTGTTGTATATTAACTTTAAAGCCATCATGAATCTTTGTATACAACCTGCAACCGTCACAACCTATTTCAATTAACCTTCGTTATATTTCTTCTACTCATTTGGATGGAAGCATTCAGGCCTGTTTTCTTTTCTTTCTTTTTTTTTAAATAAGAAAAAAACCTGCGATACATTTTCAACAAATTTACCCGCCCCCCGCATCAAACCTGTGAGGATGAGGTTACAAGAACTATCGATTTAAGACTTTTTCTGTTAAAGAAGCACTGAGACATTATATGAGACACATAATGAAATATTGTTTATTCTACAAACGACAGATTTAAAGTGAAATATCACATTTGCTGCACAATCTAAATTTGCTTCTTGTCTATTGTATTCAAACAATTTCATTTTCTGCTTCCGTCTTCACGTGGAAAGTTTGTTCATGTCACCCCATCATGTGGCACACACACACACACACACACACACACACACACACACACACACACACACACACACACACACACACACACACACACACACACACACACACACACACACACACACACACACACACACACACACACACACACACACACACACACACACACACACACACACACACACACACACACACTTACAGGGTTGTTTAAGTTAAAAGGTTAGAGCTAATCAATTTAAAGCATTTTCCAGTTTGAGCTCAGCCACTGACATCCAGGAGAAGGATCAGCAGGCGGAACAACTCGGCAAGGACATTGAACGTACATGGCTCGGAGGAAACAGCCAAACAGCTTTGCTACTGCTGTGTGTGCGTGTGTGCGTGTGTGTGTGTGGGCGACTGGTGGGTGGATTGTGCGAGACGTGGTGCCTCTGACGTTCAGCAGTTTTAATAATAAAACTGGACACGCACCAGGAGAGATACGTCCTGAACGTGTGTCGTTCATGATAAAAATGTCCTCCTCCAGCGTCGAGCACCAACACGCTGTGCGGTCGGTCAGACCACGTCCCCCTGCAATCTGTCCCTCGTCTTGGCTGCAGACTTCACCGGCAGCTGATTCAGTGGCTGAGCTTCTGACCCTCAGTGACGCAAGACTTGACCCCAATTAAGTCAAACCTTTGAAAGGCTTCCGCCTGTTCACAGCCTCTCTCGCCACAATCAGAGTTCAAACAGGTTCGATTGGGCGGAAAATCCACCTGCTCCTTGTTTTTTCTAACAGAATAACTGAAGCCTTTCTCTCAAAACCTGCATAAATAATCATGTCTGTGTCTCATCAATGCACTGGAATATATCAACTTGTGAAAATTTCTTGAAATCCAATTTTTTGCTTCATGTCGTTCTCCAGCAGATCACATTATATACTTGAATGTCACTTAAATACATTAGCTTCTTAAAATAATCCATCATAGTAGAACAAAATCCATCCAAGGAAACACTGAAGGAAATTTGTGTCACTTTTTCTGACTGCAGAAGTGGATTTAACCTGATTGAGCCTTCGGTGTCTTTATGGCCAACTTTGGTATTCATTACAGCTGCAAGAAGCCCAGAGCAGTTTCAGGGTGGCCAAAAGTAAAAAAAACAACAAAACACTTTCAGTTGAAAAAGGAAAACTTCTGTTGTGTTTTGGCTGTACTGTGCTCGGAGCTATTGAAAATGCAACTTTTTGAAATATAAAGAGGCATTTATTTAAATAGTTGCCGTGTAAACGCGAAACTTTTGCAAAAAAGACTAAATTTGAGGTGCAGACGGGGCCTAAATCTTTTTGCGGGGTGAATAATGGCTGTGGTGTTTTCTCTTGGTCCTACCTGCAGGTTCTCCAGCCTCTCCTTCAGCGTCTGCAGGGTTTTGCCCGTCTGCTCCGGGGAGAAGGAGCTGTGCTTGCTGTGCGACGAGCCCTTCCTGTGGTGGGGGTCCGGCCTGTGGCCGCCGTGGGAGTAGTGGTGGTCATTGCTGTGAGACCCCGAAGGCCCGTGGTGCGTCGGCGTCACGTGGTGGCCGCCGTGATTTCCGTGGTGGTCGTCGTGGTGGCTGTCGTGGTTGCTGTCGTGGTTGCTGTCGTGGTGGCTGTTGTGGTGACCGCTGTGGTGGTTGTCGTGATGGCCCACGCTGTGGTGACCCCCGAAGCCCTCGCACAAGGTGAGCTTGGCGGTCAGCTCCCTGATGGTCTCGCGCTGGTCCAGGATGGTTTCCTTCTGCCTCACCAGGCTCTCGCGCAGGTGCAGGATGGTGGCTTTGGCCTCGTCGGACATGGCGCCGCGCCGGCTGCTGCCAGGGTGGTCGTTATTGTGGCTGCTGCTGCCGCCGCTCGGTCCGTGGGGCACACTGGGTGGGGAGAAGCAGCTGGGGTCTGCGTCGGGGGGGATGGGGGTACAAACAAACTTGGGGCTAATTCCATAGTCATATTCTATCCCCGGGGAACTTCCCACTGCAGCGGCACATGACAGGAAGTAATAGAAAATCAGAGAGCGCAAAGGGAAGAGGGAGAAGCCCGTCGAGGCTCTGACTATTTGCTGATGCCTTGCAGACAAAAGCACGAGGCTCAGAGGACCGATGTCTCTGGCCATGTTTGGATGGAGTCCAGCTTCTTCCTCGATAATCGACGCTCCTCAAAGGCTTTAGCGTTGTTCTGACCAACACCATGAATGGAGTTCATTTGCATTTGGTTGTAAAGAGTCGGGGCAGAGCATGTCAACCAAAAAACAAACAATATTTCTTCTCAGACAACATAAAGTCCTGGGGTCGTACTCCGAATACCGGCAAACTCTCTGTTAGCCTTTAACACAGCCCTGCTGAATCACACACACTTTCTTGGTTCCATGCTGCGCTAACAGGTAGCGGAGGTTCAGCAGATGTATCCTGATCGCTTCTTTCCCCGTCTCGAGGGAGCGGTGTTGGGCCACCGCCAGGCAGGCGATCCCTCTTGGCTCCAAGGACCTCCTGTGCTCGACAGCCCAGAATAATCCTTTTAACTCTGGCTTCTAACCATCCATCAAACCCCTGAGAGCTTTCACCTGCTGGAGAGACAGAGGAGAAAGAAAATAGAAAAGAACAAGTCAGAGATCGGAGCCGTGATCAAGACTAATGACCAACTGCAGCTTTTATTAAGTCAATCGGTCAGACGTATCAGGGATTTCTGTGGCATTTCTGAAGCATGCATCTTGAAATCAATTACAAAAACTAAACAACAAGTGGACCTCATGAGAAATCAATCATCGTCAACACAACGATTCAACAGAAAGTTTTGTTTTTCTTATTGATACGTTGTGCAATATGTCGAAAGGAGTCTTGCTGATACTAATCACACTAATATATCCAGTTGCATTTTAAAAGATCTGTAAAACGTCTACAATCCTGGGGCATTATTCTACTGAGCCATCAAATGTAGTTTCCCTGTTTTCCAAATAATGCTTTACCAAAGCACAAGAACAAAACCCATCAGTATTTGTGTGATTGTGAGTGCAAATAAGGCGACTTTCCTATAAAATGAAAAGAAAGGTAGAACTTGAACCAGCGTTTAAATGGAGATTTGAATAAAGAGATATTAAATAGTTGTGTAAATGACCCTAATTTATGGCTGCAAATATGTTGAAATCTTCATGAAAATGTTGAAAAATAAAATCGAAAAATAAAAACAAAAATGTCCTAAAAGTCAAAAGTGGTCCCATTCTTTGTTTTGTATTTATTCAAATGTATTTGGTCATTTCTTTTCTTTATGTTAAGATGTACTGCATTGGTCATGGGTTATGACTTCAACGGTTATTCTACAAATAAATACAGAAAGATTCAAACGTGTGATCTACATTTTGCTCTGCGAGGCTGCAGATGTCAGGAGAAGCACAGAGATCCTGGCCGGCGGGTAGCGGAGAGAGAGAGGGCAATCCCGGGGAGGGTCTTTGAGGCCACAGTGTAATCAGATTACAGACAATTAATCCGCCCCCTCACCTACTACCCCAGAGGTTCACGCATTGAAAGTCAGGATTTTCCATTGAGGCGTGGGCGTGACCGCGGGGGGCGCCCGTTCACACTGAGGCCTCGTAGAGAGGGTCAGTGGAGAGCGCCCGCCCGCGGCCCGCGGCCTCGCTTCGGTACTTAAAGGCAGAATCACTCGCAGACGTTTTAACGGGACACTGTAAAAAAAAGTTTTGTCTGCCTCTGCTCATTCGAGTCGGATCAGACTAAAAGTTTAGACCACGTCACGTACGGAGCTCGAGTCTGGGCCTGAAGGTGAGAGGATTGCATGTTCTCCCTGTGTGCGATCAGGTTTTCTCTGAGTTTTTCTCTTTCCTTCTACATTTGAGGTTAACTAGTGACTCTAAACTAATCGTCACACAAAAAGCGCATTTTAAACCATTTGATCTAACTGATAGGTGATTAGTTTAACAGACTAGAACACTATTGATCGTTTAACAAACTGAGGAAAGCATTTTAAAATCTAAATAAGGCAAAACATGAAATTGTAAACTCCTTTTCTCATGCCACACATGATGCCTGTTTAACATCATTTTTTGATCAATGCTGAACTCTGTGTTGGGATTTCAACTGATATCATCTACTGAGGTAAACAGGTGATAGATCACATTTCTACAGGCTTCACCTGTCACACCTACAGTCTTGATTTTACCGAGGCTCGTTTCTCATACCATCTGTCATCACCTTTTACTGAAATATTCGGTTAAAAAAAACCAACTATTACTAGCTTTACATGTTAACTTTAACACACTCACACACTAAATCCATTGATTGTATCTCCAGCCACGAGCTCAGCATGTTAATGTTAAACAATACAGCGCAACAACAAAACGTATTATGTCAGAAGAAACTTCATTTTCAGCCCATATACAAGAATCTATTCTGTTCCTATTGAGATGTGTTGTTATTGAATGATCTGGACTTGTGGGGGACTGTGAGACCATTTGTGTTGCTTCCTACTGTTTCCTTGATGAAGCTGGATCACGACTGCAGAGGCTGTTGGACTTGATTGACTTCATTTTTATGGTGCAATTTGCCATTTCAGCAGTCTTAAAGTGGCTTGGGGCATTGGGGGTTCAATTTGTTGTCCCTTTTTAAACCTAACTGTGCGATTTGAAAGGAAAATCTAGGTCTGACATGAACATGTCTGCAGTAAAAGCAAAGATCTGCATGATTACTTTGCTTGATAAGCAGAACAGCCTTCTGGGTGTGCAGGTTTTCTGCAGGAGGCGTCCTCAGTGTGCAGTCAGGGGAACACGTTTCAGATTTCGGAAACATAATGCGCAACAGGGAGGGATCAAGTTTTACAGCACACAAAAAGTTTCCTCTGAGCTCCCTGTGATTCTCTTTATAGCGTCTCGGCAGCGAGAGCACACAGTAAACACGAAGCTGCAGCCGGCTTAGAGGAATACTCCAGACAGCCTCGTTTCTTCCCACAATCTTCTACTCGGTATGCCCAAATCATGCAAACGCCACAGTCTAAAACAAAACGAAAGATTTAGTCGTCTGTCGGCTAATTGAGGCAGTTTTATTGTAACTAAATGACCTTGAAAAGAATTTAGCAGGAGTCGTATGAAGTTAATGATCTTTAATAAGTTTTCCATCAGTGCTGCAGATGAGTGAATATTAACATGAAAACATAATTTCTCTGTAATCGTCCAAGAGTTTGAATCACACCGTCTCCAAAAAGTGACCTTTAGGTAATATCAGTTTTTTTTATGGTTTCAAAAAACAAAAGTGTTGAAATTGTCATGGAAAAACCTGATAAAGGTGCGATTTTTGTCAAAGTCAGAACGGAAAGTGCTTTTTAATGAGGTGTTTGGGGAAGTGATGTAACCCAGAGACAAGTACCTTAATCTGACAGTGAGCCCTGCTGTCTGATACTTAAAGACAACATTAGCAGAGATTTAGAGGATATGATACCTCGCCGCCACACGTGGCAACGCACGCGAGCATCAGTTTATGTCCAGCTTCACAAAGACCGATTCTTTTTGAGAGAACGAACGCCAACGGACTCTTGCAGGGCAAGTTGTTCACATTGAGAGAAAAGTAAATTTTTTTTATTAGTAATGTTTGCCGTCAGCGCGGTCTTGATATGAGATGAATTTAACAGAGGTCACTGGTTTTGTGAGAGAAAAAAAGATTTCAGTACATTTCTACAGGATTAACATAAAAGTTGAGTAGTTAATAATAGTTTGAAATTGAAATTAGTGCATTTTATATTCTAAATTACATACATTTATAAGCTGGACTACCATAAACATGATTTTGATGTAATTTCTTTCTTTTGTTTAAAGATTAAGTGACTTATGAGAGTGAGGTGACCTTTTCTTGACCAGTCATCGACTGAGATATAACTCAGTGGCCATTCAAACCTCATATGAACATTAATTTGGACATGAACACATAGAAAGCTACACAGTTAAATCTAGATTAGACCGTATAAATGGATCATGGTACTTCTAAATAGGAAAGAAAATGGTTATAGTTTCTTTCCACATTCAAAGCCCACTTTAGGAGTAATAAAATACATCAAGTTCCCTTTATATAGAGAAATATGAAAAAGAAAAAAAATGATTTTTTTGTCCATTTTACAACATATTCAAGTGGCCAGCTAAAACAAATGTACACATTTCAGTGGATTTACATTTCCTGAAGCGACATAGTTTTGCCCCTCCATCTTTCAGTGGTTTCATTTCTGAGAACAAAGTGACTCATGCTGTCAGTGATCCACCAGTCTGCTCCCAACATCTGATCTGCTCATGTTCCCCTCAGAGGAGCAGTACCAGTCGATACAGGCTGTATTCCTCCTCCTCCTCCTCCTCCTCCTCCTCCAGGGTGACAAACTAATAGGATTGGCTGGATTTAACGCAATTTAACGAGGGATTGGCTGCAGGGTCTTACCACTGCCAGAGGATCTCGACCCACAGCATAAAGTCAAGCCATTGTTGTCACACGTGTCACTGCAGCAGAACAACATGTGCATGACATGCAGTCAACAAACAGCTCAAACCTCCTATTTTCCCACGACAACTGGCTCTTCCTCATGGATTGACGTTTTCTTGATGACACTTTACAGCCGGCATGACTGAATTTGTCCAGGAGAAAAGTTAGCGAGGGAGAGTTTAAACTTAAGGCAAGAATAAGATCCAACAGTCTAAGAGAGTTAACTTAAAAAAAAAAGTGGTGAAAATATATACATTATTTAAGAAAGCACTAATAAATGTCAGTGTTTCTTTGCTCATGTTTACAACTCATGAGCACTTTGTAATCATACGTGTGCACGCTCGGCTTTTCAAGCCAACGAGCCACTTGCAGCCAGTTGCACTGGTCACTTTAAGTCCCACCCAGCGGCTTCGACGACCCTGCAGCTTAACCAGGGCCCCTCCTCTTCCTCTGTCTGTGCACAGCAGACCCTGACCTCAGGTCAGTGGCCGCAGCAGGAGCCAGACGCTGCTGTCGCAGCCTGAACCGGACGGCCGGGGTGAGTCAGCGCTGCGTGAACGTGGCCGTCCTCATCGGCACCGCTGAAGGAAGCGCTTGGGAAATCATGTGCACGGCTTCAGATTACAGCCACAAGTTTCATCTTTTGGAAAGAGTGCAGCTGCTTTACTAGTTACTGAACAAAACTAAATAAAAGTACTTAGTTACACTTTTAGTGACGCTGTCAGAAGTGTGTGGGTAAGCTGAAGTGACATAGTGGGAGGAAGATGCTCTATAGACTCCATTTTAGCATTTATATCCCAGAGAAAATTGGTTTATGGGTAGAGATGAATGCTACGGTTACTTTTGACACAAGTAATAAGTAACAAGCCGACTAAAACCTTCATAACTGGATGTTGTGTTACTTAATGCGTGATCGTCATCACTTACCGGCATTTATAAATAAATCCATGCAGTAAGGCATTAAATATCACTTCACAGCTTTCCACACTGGCTGAATTAAAACATTCAAATTCAATCATTTTAAGGGATATGTGTGATTCAATCCCAGAAAAATCTGCATCTCATCAGAGCTCACAATTTCTCTGGGTCTGTTTAGCAATTTTGAACGTAACAAAAGAAATAAATCTTGTCTGTCACAGTAACAGTCACATGCAGGGGTTTGAGGAGACGACGAATCCTGCAGAGTTAAAAACATTTCGGCACCAGAAACAGAAACACTTGTGATTGTTATTGTGTGCAACATGGTCGAACTGACAATACAAACTCATTATCTCTGTTTACACTCCTGCTTGCACAAAGACCACGTCTCTAAAGCGTCCCTGGTTAGAATTAAGACTTCCAATGCGAAATTATTTTGTGATATGTGCATTATGAAGCAGAGACCCCCCCCCGAGCGCATTAGCATGCAGGCCTGAGTCATAAAAGTGATAATGGAAATATACAGGGCGTCAGTCTGTAATGTCCTCTCGGCAGTCCTTTTAATCCGTCTGTACGTCCTGATAAAACGCTCCCATCTGTCCCCCTGCATCATAAACAAGCTGTCTGAGTGTTGTGAGCCCGTTTCTCACAACGCAAACACAAACTTTTAGTCATCGCCACGTCTTTCTTGGGAGAGCTTTGCTGAGAATGGCTAAGATTTGTGTGCACTATGATTCATATTATTTTCACCATTGGCAGTTTCACATAAAATGTCCTACATGATTGGACATTGCTTCTGGTGTCCCACAGGGTTTAGTATTGGGTCCCAAACTTTTTATATTGTACATAAATTATATGTGGTTATGATATACAGCGAATTCAATTGATAACATGCAAATTGTATAGAAATGTATGTCCTTGAAATTACAGTGACAAGCACAACAGTCAGTACTACATGGGTGTTTTTCAATTCTGGCCTCAAAGACGCCTCAGTTTGGTTTGATACAGTGGAAACACAATGAAGTATCTTCAATTGAAATCAAGGTGGAGTTCTGTTCTACTCTCACAATTGGCTTTCATTTATTTACTTTTTAAATTACAACATCACACAATAATTTACATAATTTAAAATATTAGGGTACACACAGGACAGCCTATCATGACACTGCTGGGTGTGGGTCCCATACTGAAGCTCCGCCTCATCCTGAGCTGTTGATTTCAGTGTTTTAGTAGGTGAAAGTAGGTGGAAAAACCAAACGGAAGTGAAAACAAACGTATTATTAAAAATCCTTTGCTCTGTTCGTCCCGACACAGCAGCTGTACTATTGCATGCTGTGGTCGTCTCTCTGTAGCTAGAATTTTCCAAAGACTTGAGCAATAAAAATACTGTGAAGTGATATTTTCAAGCTGTCATTCAAACCAAACCACTGGGACATCTACCATCTGACGAGTCGACAACAGCATTTATTGAATAAACTCATCTTCCATGCCAACTGCATGTCCTGCCTTGAAGTTTGTGCCCAAAAAGTGTCCTAATATTACATATGCTGGTGTGAGTCTTTATTACTAAAGTTTGACAAAGCAACAGAAATCGCACAATCTAAGCTCTGGTGACAAAAATGTACGGAAACATGACATATGAGCAAAGAAACATACGCTGAAACCTACTGTAAACTATTAATGAATAAACTCAGATAACCAAGATGTAGAATAAAGAGAGATGGTTATGTTCTAACCAACCATACTGGACTGAGTCGGAGCAGCTCCTGTTTTGTATTTTTGACTCGTCTGATGCTTCAGTTTTCTCTGGATACTCGATTTCCTCGCAAAGCCTACAAACAATAATTTGTGATTTATTGCCTCTTCCAACAGTTAAACTAGGTGACAGTGTTATTACATTTATTATTATAACATTATTTGCACAGGCTTTCGAATAGGCAACACATTTTAATTACTTAATAAATCTCTTACCTTATTTATTCTATTTTTATGATGCATTTCTTTTATGAATATATTTCTTATGTCTTTGTAAAGCTTTTCTGTATTTCCTTAATTTCCTTGTGAAGCACTGTGAATTGCCCTGTGTTTGAATGGTGCTCTATATATAAATCTGCCTTGCCTTGCTTTACAGGAGAGGCACGGTGGTGCAGTGATAAGCTTTCTCACCTCACAGCAGGATTATTCAGGTTTGAGTCTGGACCTGAGCTTGCATTGTCTCATTTGTGGATCAATAGAATAGAATAGAATAGAACTTCATTTATATAGCACCTTTCACAGACGTGTGTCACAAGGTGCTTAACGGCACTAAAAACACAAAAAAAACCCAGAGGTCAGATCATGAAAGGTATCGAAGCAAGAAAAAACATACATAGTTATACAAAAAAGTTAAATTGGGCAGCTCCAGGTCAAAGGCCTGCCTGAATAAAAATGTTTTTAACTGCTTCATAACGGTACCACAGGAGTCAACACAACTCAGCTCAAGGGGAAGAGTATTCCACAGCTTTGGTGCAAGAGCTTCAAATCCACAATCCACAGCATTTGTTGGAGAGAACCAAGCGCTCTATTTGGGGCATATGGGTGAATCAGGTTGGAAATATAAATATAAAACAGTGTTTTGCCATGTAATGCCTAAGTTAGCGCTCATATTTTAAAACGAACACGGAAAGTAATCAGGAGCCAGTGAAGGGAGGAGAGGACTTAATGTGGGCTCTCCGGGTGGTTCCCGTTAAAAGACGAGCAGCTGCATTCTGGACGGTTTGAAGGCGGTTCTGGACTGATTTAAAACAGGTAAAAAAGGGCGTTACAATAGTCCAAACGAGAAGAGGTAAAACCATTCCTTTTAGTTTGGCGAGGTGGAAAAAGCAGGAACGCGTCAACCGGCTGACATTCGCTGTTGACATTGCAATTCTACTCAGCTCTCACTTGCATGAAAGAAAATGGACGTATGTGTCGATGGATATGTTTAATTTTAAGATCTCTCTCCACTTAACCTTGGAATTTTGCTGTAAAACGTGTGTGTGTGTGTGTGTGTGTGTGTGTGTGTGTGTGTGTGTGTGTGTGTGTGTGTGTGTGTGTGTGTGTGTGTGTGTGTGTGTGTGTGTGTGTGTGTGTGTGTGTGTGTGTGTGTGTGTGTGTCTGCCTGCCTGCTGAGAGTTACAACCACACAAACGCCACACATCCAGCGCCGCACTGGAAACCGGCTCACTCGGCTGAAACGGACCAGAATTCAGCCTCTCGTCAAAACCGGCGGCGTGTGATTACCGATCGGAGCCGGCCGGTTCGACGGGCCTCTCCAACACTGCTGAGAGGCTTTTCATGCGCCGCTGTGCAATTTTCCAATGTCAGTGTTTTAGTTTTTTGTCATTTTACTTAAGAGTGCTGTGTTTTTCTGGGAGCAGAACCAAACAAGGGAAAAAAATGAATATCGGGGTTGTGTGCACCGAGATGCGATTCGCCTGCAGAAAATTGACAATAAAGTAATTTGTGGGATTTATTCATGTAAGTATTGACATTTTTAAAGATAGAAAACATTCTTTCTTTTTTTGGGGGCTGTTTTGTTGCACATTGAAAATTTTTTGTCCAGCATGTGTAAAAAAAAAGAAAAAAAGCAAAGTTGCTTATTTAAAGAAAATATAAAATTTTTGTTTACAAATCTCTTTAGACTCAACACTTCTTTGGCTAAATTCCAGTTCATTCAGGTTTAGTTATCTTGTAAATTGAGCCCAGTGGGAAGCACACAATAAAAAATGCATTGAAATAAGGAATTTGTTAATGGTTAAAAAAACAGAAGGATTGTGTTGTGCTGGTCTATAGTAATTAAAATGTAGGAAATATACCCAATGAGGTATTTATATTGACTGCATAGGTTCAGCATAATGTAAGAAATTAGTCCTGTTTTCTATGAAATCTATTTTTGCAGAACTTTAATGTAATGAAATAAGAAAAACCCTGTTTAAAGAATTATCGGGATTTATAGGAGATAAGCTCTTTGTGAGGGTCGGTGTCTAGAAGGCATATTTCCAAGAACTATTCTGTTTTTAGGCCTAATTCATTTAGAAAAATCAGTTTTTTTTTCAAAAACTACAATGAAGCAGCGCTTTGTTTTGATACTGCTGAGAAAAATCTTCCTCAGATTTATGAAAGAGACGAATACATATCTTTAAACTTTCTGTTCGGTTATTCCCTGCGTGATTTCCATTTGCTGTGTTTTAAACACAGCTTTTAAAACACATGGTATTATTTATTTTTGTTTTAATGCCTTCTGATCTCTTAATCTTGAGTAATATTGCTTTTGTTTTGATATTACCTTATAAATGCCAGTCTAGTTGGAAAGCTCTCGGGCTCCACTGTCGACAGTGAAAACACAAACCAACTAATGTGACAATGCTGCGGCTTGGTGAAGCAGCTCATGGCGGCATGAAGCTCGGGTTTCTCCGCAGAGCCCCAGACTCCGGCGTAACGGGCTGATCCTCATGCACAGAATCCAAAGTTCTGAACCCAAACTTTCACCAGGTTTACTTTTCGTTGCGTCATTCAGAGGAGCACATTGTGACTGCGTCTTAAAAAACTCTTCATGTGAAGTGGAGGAGCAGCCGGTGACACTCTGAGTCACTCTGCTGCTGCTGCTGATGATGAAGACGATGATGATGATGATGAACACAATGCCATGAAGGATTTTCATCATAATAATGACGAGTTTTATTTCTCAATTACCAAGGCACATTTATTCAAAAAACCTTTTCTGAATAAGCTGGATCAGTTTATAATTAAACTTTGCTGAATTTACTTTTTTTTTTTTTATTATTAAGAACATATATGTGAAGAGAACTTGTTTTTTCTATGATTGAATGAAATTAATGAATTTTCTTATGTATTTTCATGTATTTTATCATGAACTTTGTGGGGACTTTTTTGTTATATTACTAAGATAAAATTCTGCAAATAAACATTTGAAGTTATCCTTCTGGATCTATAAGTTTCTTTTCTTACCCTCTTCTGAATTAATAAGATACATCTGTAATGGAAAATAATTCTTAAAAACGTTTTTTGGACAAAAAAAAACAAAGAACAGTTTGTTTATTCTGAATTATGACAATTTAGCACAAAAAAATTTTGCACCAAAACTTGAACAATCTTTCCACTGATTAAAAAAAACAAACAATGATATGTTGGAATCATAAAGATAACGACGTAAGATTGATCGGAAGTTTCAATGCTTCTCTCATGAATGTTTGGGAACATTAATTCAAAGACGTTTTGGGGCTCTGTGTAGTTAGTCATATTATTAAGAGTTTAGTAGTATACTGAAAGTATTATAGTATCAACTGCAAACAAAGAAAAACCAAAGGGCTCATAGAGCAACTCATATCGTGAAAAATACAGATTATCTCAAACAAATTGAAATAATATCAGACGGTACTGGAAAACAATAATAGGATTCAATATTGTGATTAAAATTATTTAAAATATATATATTCTTATTGGATCTTAGAAGAAGCAAGTCAGACTTTGTAGTATAGTTCTGAAGAAAATCCAAACAGAACTTCTTGAGAGTGAGGCTTGAAGCCTGTCGGACAGACTCCTGATATGGAGGTGTGATGATGGCTCGCCCTCACATTTGGTTTTCTTTAAGCCGTCCTCTGGCCTTGGCTGCAGCTAATGAAGGCGAGTCAACCGAAGGTCTCAGGAGCCGCACGTGGACTCAAGCCCATCAGCACCAACACAGATCAGAACTAAGAGTCATTGGGACGAACGGGGAGGGCAGAGGGGAGGCGGTGGGCCACAAAACACCCATGTGTTAATGTGCAGGTAATCTTCAGGGACGTTTTAACCTCAATTTCCCAAGTCACACCTGGCACAACTCCCACAGAAAGCATCGGCAGCGGCAAGTCGAGGTGTCAAACATGTCAAGATTTCGACTGCACGTGACCCCAATCTCATCAAAAGCACACCAATTATTACAAGTCCCACGCTCAGAGGGTGACCAGGGGGCAGCAGGCCTGGTGTTGCAATAAACATCCACTTCAAACGGGCCAAGAACAAGCTCAAAATACCCCTCAAGTGAAATCCTCTACATACCAGCAACAAAATCAACAACAATTGCATGGAAAACCACAATAAGCTTCAAGTTTCTGACTTGGACATGTGTGTAGAAATATGCCTTTTCATGAAACCCTGTCGATTTCACTGTGTCAACTATCACAACTAGTTTGTATTGACATTTACTCAGCAAGTGGCATAACACACACGTAACACTCCCTTCAGCGCTGTGCAACACATGCAGGACATGCCTGCAGCACAAGAGCACCGACTTTAACTTCGATGAGGCTCAAGTCAAATGCAGACAAGTTGACTGGGGAAAATATTTTCCTTGGTGCGTTTACAAAATCTATTTTGTCAACAATCTGTTAAATCCGCACTTACACAAGAAACATGGAACAAACATAATATGACTATTTCAGTGATATTTATCTTTTAACCCAATCAAGCTAAAATTCCCTGCTATTTTGAAGCATTTCCTGAAATCTCAGATAAGCAGCTCAGACCAACATTACAGGAACATAAACTGACGGGGAACTTTACATCACTCTGGGATTGCGTTCAGCTGGTGTCTTTATGTAAATCTGCATTCAAGACAGTTACTGTATCAGTATCAGGTCATTTAGTTTAATGTCCTTGTTTGGACCTTTTCAGTGTCACAGAGCTGCAAATCAAAGTTAAAACAAACTACCGACGAGGACAATAAAATCGTCCTTTATTCAAATTTACATCATATCGCCTGGTAACTTCATAGATTGTTCAGTTTGGAATATTGATGTTTTCTTCACAAATGAGATCATCACCCTTCAGGGTTTTGCACATACGCAATATACATCCGGCACGTAAACAACAGCTTATAGCAGCAGGTCAACAAAGGCCCCATGAGAAAATCCATACATGGGCATTACATAACTGAATGAATCACTCCTTATGTTGCCGATGCGATAGAAAAACAGCTTTCCTGCCGATGCTTGAAACAAAAAACATTCAGGAGCACTTTGTCCTTTTAGACCTCAAACACACTCTGGCAGGTTGATCTGCCGCCGCTTCCACCTTCATTCAGGAACCTCAAACTGGAGCTCATTGGAGAGAAATGTCATTTCTCTGAAATCCACATTTTAGATGATTTTTGTGAGAAAGAAACAATAGTTTTCTTACCTGCATGCAAGTTTGAAGTCCCCAAGCTGGTTAGTCCATTCGGCACCCTGATCAGCTTGAGGAGGATTGGCTTTAGGTGGATAATTTTAACTCGGTGAGTGTGTGCGTCTCAGTAGCTCCCTCTCTCTAGTGCATACACAAACAAGACCGTCTTAGCATTAGTCATACAACCTGATCAGTTCAGCAGCACTTCTACACACCGTTAAAATATCCTTTACACAAAACCTTCGAGAAAATTGCGACTGCATGATCTATGATCAATTCCTTCAAAATACAACAAAACTAAGTCATCGCCATATGTGCTTATATGATCTCAAAAGAGAAAATCTGTATGAAATGATGCTATAAAGCTGCATTTTTAGGATTTATGAACTTTTCTGTATCATGAATCAAAAGTCCACAGAGCTGGGTCACATTGTGGTTGAATTCAATCCAGCCACTTTAGCATCTTGTGTCTTTTTTTAATTGAAGATTAGGCCGAGATAAGAGGCCTGACCCAGCCCAGGCAAATCAAAACCACGCCTGCCTGATTACAATATACCCGACGTGTCACACGATTCTCAGAGAAGGAAGTTTCCGTCCGGAAGAGACCCACATACCTGATTGGGAGAATGACAGACCTACTAATGGTGGCCTTGCGTCACACAAAAACAACAACAATAGCAGTGACCGTACCCGACTCATGCATGGAACAGATGGTTCTAATATTCACATTGACATTTGTTAGCCCAATTATAACCTTCATCAGTGAGCTGCTCCGACCCGCCGATGATGTCAGTAGATGTGCGCCCCTGTATTGTGGCTCAACAAGGTAGAGAGAGCCCCACTTTGCTTTTACTTTCAATTTTGTCTTACAGACTCACTGTCCACCGAAGCTCGCAGGAGTTTACTGACAGGGACATATGGAACAGAAGAGAAACACACATTCTTATACTTATCATTGATAAATTAATGTCTTTGTAGCATCTTTCTGTCACAAATTAAAGTAAGATGGTACAAGACGAAGTATACTCGCATACTCTGCAAAAGAAAAAAAAAAAACACCAAACATTAACACTGGATCCTATCGTCCAGCCACAGTGAGAGCTCGCCGTCTGCTGCTGCTTGGTGCACACACACACATGTAGGTGGTGGGTGGCGAGTGGTAGTGGTAGTAAGAACAAAAGCTGGAGAGTAAAGAGAGTCTAGAAAACCAAAAGGTGAGAATAAAATAAAACGGGCCATGTGTCTGCATCGAATTCTGTTCTATTTTCTGACGCTGCATGTGGGCGTTGGAGCAGCTCAGCGTGCTTCCTCTCCTGCGAAGGATTTGAACGCTGGTGGAACATAAAGTGCAGCTTCCACAAACAGAAAAGAATGCTGCAGTTCGTGTCGCCGACGAGCTGCGATGACGTCAAACTCAAAGTGAAAATGCGGCATCATGAACAGCAAAAAGAGTTTAGTACAATTTACTTAACATTAGAAATTAATGCCGATGTTTATTTCAGCCAGCGACTGTGGATGCTGGCTGTGATTCCTGCCAGAGAATTATCCTTCATGTTGCATTCAGGAAGATCGAGTTGGTTCACTTTGTATGTGGAGCTCCTCCTCCTGTAATCAGGAGTTAGGAGCAATAGTGACCATCAGGACAAAATGTTTGTCAAACAGCGCGATTCATAATAAAGTTCTGACCTCAAAAAAAAAACATCAGTAACCATTAACATGTTAAATTTAGAACATAAAACCATTACTAGGATGTTTTCTCCAGATCGAAGGCAGACACAGTAATCTGTTACTTTAGAACTGAGCCTCTGTTAAAAATGTTTCTAATACAAATGTGTATTTTTTGTTTTTGTTTCAGAAACGTTTTGTGTTTGTCCTGCAACATTTTGAAAATGGTGGCAGTTTTTGTGGAAACGCTGAAGCTTCCAAGTAGGACCCCTAGTGGGTGGTGTTGATTGTTTTATGTAATAAAACCGCACACACATTTTCAAAAAGTAGTGTTTTCCCCTGTTCCAACGAATACGGAGTCGGAGAGTTTTCAAAAAGTTGTGTTTTCCCTTATTTCCATGGATACAGAGTCGGAGCGTTTTCCAAAAGTGCCCCCCTTTTTAAAAAAACTTGCATTGTTACTGACTGTCATGACAACAGACGCCCAAAATGCAACAAAGGTTTTTTTGGTTTTCACTTGAAAACGTGTAAAAGACGCCCCAATTCCCAGAGTGCAATGTGTCTCTATTGGCAAAGAGATTAAAACACACACACACACACACACACACACACACACACACACACACACACACACACACACACACACACACACACACACACACACACACACACACACACACACACACACACACACACACACACACACACACACACACACACACACACACACACACACACACACACACACACACACACACACACACACACACTTCTCACTGACGAGGTGAGAGTGAATATAGAGTAATATATAGTGAATATCCACACGATGCAACTCCCAGAAGTGTAATTCATAATGTGAATAAAAACTATTTTGAGTGTCTGTGTGCAGAATGCATTGTACTATATCTGCATCATCGCATCCACTATGGGATTTTATTCAAAAACCCCTGCGCTTAAGCACGTTTCATAAGACCGTTTCAGGCTGACCTGCCAACGCCGTGGCGAGCTAAATCCAGGTCTTTTCCCTGCTCTGACCCCAGTTATTCTGGTTATGGCAGCACAGAGACAGACAGCCAGGCAGGCAGCTGCTTAAATGTTATTATTGTCACCTTCAGATTAGATCATCACACCGAAGCTCACTATGGTTTGTTCCACTTATAGAAACGTATGCTAAAAATGAAAGAGCGTAGTGTAAAAAGCTCCTTACTGGCTATTTTTGGGTTCATTTGGGAGCTTTCCCATGAATGCAAAAGGCAGAGCACAGAAGGAGATGATCTGACAAGTTTTATGAGGGGAAACAGATTATACTGTAGATTCATTAATACGTGATAAACTAATTTCCCTGATTTAGAGACACTAAAGTTATTCAGGGTGAGAACTATTTACTATGGCTGTGGTGCAGACGTGCATTAGCAGGGTTTCAGAAAAGTTGTGGTTTCCCTCATCGTAATTGCGTTTTCAGTGGCTCCGGGCACCATGCAAACAGACACCGTAATGGCTTTATTGTAAGAAACATAAAAAAATTATTTTATTCTACAAAAGGACAAGTGTTTTGAGTTTATTTGTTCCAAATCTGATAAACCTAAACCGTCAAATTCTTGTTGCATATATAAATCTACAAAGAATATTAAAACAAAAAGTGTAGGCAAAAAAATACTTTCTTTAGTGAGTGCTCGTTGCTTTTGATTCATTTCTATATACACATTTTTGTTGGCTAAATCCAGGCACATTACAGTTTGTTGCTCACAATTTAATTTCATGACAAGTAAAAACACTAAAAATACATTAAGCCAAGTTACGAAGAACTTACTCTGTGGATACGTCACCACTTATTGCACAAATACCTTTAAACATTCAATAATAATAAATGGGATTTTTTTGTTATGACTTTAGCTCAATTATTTCTCAGGATTTATCATCAGTAATAAGGTGAAATCACCTCATAATTGAAGGCTTGAATACACTTGTGGTAATTTCAACGCTTTGCTCTTGAGTTAAACAGCTATGACATGTGTGGAAGGTAATACGCTTATAACTGATTAGATTACGTGTAAACATTTGTTGTGAAATAAACATTTGACAGTCATAGAATTTTGGCTAAAAGTTTATTAAAATGTATTCATGTCATTAGTTTTCATTGGAAAATGTGTTTTTTTTTTCTCTCTCTCTCTCTTGAACCTGAATGATCTTCTGAGTTTCCTTGATTCAAGCATGATTATCCCTAACCACAACAAGCCCACTAGACATCAACAACAAAGCTGGCTTTACATGCTGCAAACCTTTTAAGTCGGGGTCCAGAAAGCTTCTTTGGAGTGATAATGCCCTTAACTGAGAAAGACAAAGTTGTGCCATTTTCTTTTTATAACCGTCTCAAAGGGATTGGATCAGGTGGGATGGCTCCACGTTAATGCCGATGTTACCGACAGAGAGGCATCTTCCATGCAGCTGCGACGGGGGGCGGGGCTCGTGTCAGGTCTGACGGTCAACTGGAGTTTAGTTGAATAGTAACAACACAACATAGGTCCAGTTGTGGGACGACAGGCAGCAGCTGAACGACTCTAACTTTGTCATTTCATATTAAAAAGTAGCTACGTGCACATTACTGGTAAAATTAGTGGCGTATGAGCAACATGTTCTTGTTCTCAAGGCTGGAAATAATTAAGGAAGAGGTCGAGGTTTGTCATGCAGTAAGAAAAGAAATTAAGGTATTTAAATCAAGGACATACTATTGTTCAGTATATGGTGTCACTAACATATACAGTATACATACATAGGTTTCTATACTGAGGCGCCACCATGAAGTATTTCACAGCAGACAGTAGGTGTGTTAAGTGCCTGCCTCATTCATGCTATTTTTAAATGTCGGCACCCTTTTCCCTCTGACTTTTATAGTGCTGTTGAATGATAGATGTCAGGAAATTATTTTATTCCCAAATGTATTCATGCCAGAATGAAACAAAGCTCTTCATGTGGTAAAAGCATTTCAGGGAGCGAAAGACTGACAGACACATAATAGTTCTCACAACGAGATAAGCTCGTATTAAAAGGCAACCACACAGGAATCAAAGTATGAATAAATTTGAATATTTCGGTCCAAACTGTGGGTTTGAGAGCTTTGTCGTCTGAAAACGTTTGAGTGACAGCCCAGGAGCCGTACAAACATCCTCATGTAAGCTCTGTGAGTTCAGCCGCCAGATAAGCGAGCGAGGCCGTTTGTGTCTGAACAAGATGCTTTTTGAAGAAATGTGTTCAGGCTTTTCTTTGGTTACTTTTGAAAAGGATGATATGTTTGTGGTCACACTTTGTGTTACAGTCACCTAAAGTTTTAATAAGTTTTTTGAGATTGTTACTCAGTTCATGTTCACACAGGACCAAAGAGATATTTTTACAACCAAACAGATGAGGTTGGGTTGGTTTTTTTTGTTGCAGCGTTTCAGAAAAGTTGTGCCCCCCCCCGCCCCATTTCCACAGACACAAGGCATTTTCACAAAGTTGCATTTTACCCTGTTTCCACGGAAACATAGTCTGAGCATTTTCGAAAAGTTCCACCCCGGGAGCAGTTTTTCCAAAATTTGCAATTTTAGTGACTCCGGCACCCGGTGAGGAAAATGTAACGCAGGTTTTCCGTTTTCCAGGAGTCATTTTTATTGAACCCGTACATTTTTGTGAGACTTTTGTAGACCTCACATAATCAAAGCTGTCTATTTTGAGTTGAACTTAATGAGTGAATAGGACTGACACTTTAATAATTCAGCAATGGGATATTAGCTGCAATAATAATAATAATATCACAACATTAGAAAAAGTAATTGCGATCAAGTCCCACTGCTCAATATTTCCAGTTAATGCTCGGTCATGGTATTCGAGCATCCTCGTGTCAGGAAGTGGCACCAGTCATCACATCTGCATCTGGAGCATCAATAGTGGCTCCTGCAACTGGACACTCAATCAATTGTACAGATAACTCACTCGTACGGCGTAAGTTGTTGCAAGCGTTTCCTTTTTTAGATTAGTCCAAATAGTTTTCTCTGCCCTCATTTCATGGTTCTTGGAAGTCTTGTACATGTCTTTTCAGGTGCTCCATTTTAGACCCAGTCACTACAACTCGCACTGTAGACTTCTTTTTTTGTGTGTAGTTTTCACAACTGAAACTCTTCCTGCCACGACGACAATTATTCTTGTTTATCATAAAATAAATGTTCAAAACTTTCTACTATTGCCACCAATGGGACGACAAAGCATTGCAGTCTCATTGTCTGAGCTTTGAGCGGCTATAATTACCGTGCAAAGTGGGATTGTATTTACACATGATGAGATAGAGCGAGACTAGCAGGTCATCGCTGACGCAGACAGATGATCATGACCAATTGTCATTTATGAGATAACTAGTGAAGATGGAGGGAAACTGATGAATAGTGAGGTCACAGAGCGAAATAAAGGAGAAACAAAATGAGAACAGAAAAGTTTTTCGTATGTCTGTTTCATCAGTACATCATGAATCATAAATAAATTATTCAAAATGAGGCAAAAGAAAAGTGGTTGAGCTTGTTTGGATCCAAACTAACTGAAGTAACCAGTGAGCTCACTGTGTTTGTAATAAGGTTCATTTATAAAAAATACTTAAATACATAAAAAAAAAAAATACTTTCTCTGTGGTGTCAAATAATAAAATATAGAATTGTGGAAAGTATGATAACTCCATAAAGTGCTGTTGAGCTCATTTAATACGTTAATTTGAACTAATGTTATTTGAAGACCAAATTGATAAACTACTGGTCACTGGCCTGTCAATTATATAGTAAAAGTAAAAAATATATTATGGGACCTCTAGGTTTTTTTGGAGAGCAATTAAGGTTTCGTGATGAGACCACAACTTCACACCACTTTAATATTTATCAGAAAGAAAAGTAAAGTAAAGTTTCCATGAAAACAAAAGTCACTCTGAGGTGCAGTCTTATCAAAACCCTTTCAGACTGTAACCTTTAGGTCATATCAATATGTCGATGGTATTTTCTCTCCCATAAAAGATTTGCAAATGTGACTTTTATCAAAAATGTTTAAACTTTCCTAATATTTGTGTACGATGGCTGTCATTATTCTTCTGTTTGTTCTATTGTTGGAGCTCTGCTGTGGCTCAGGGCTTTAGCTGAACTGCTCATTGCGCTGATGATTGTTTGGTTGGAGTATTCACAGGATAAACTTTTTCATTCAGAAACTGCTCCAGAGTTGTTTAACTCCACGGGATACATGCAAATTGCATTTCCTTGAACGGTTGGGGGAAACGTTTTAATGCACTGCCTTTAACTTTAATTGATTTTTGTCATTATGGCTCCACATGCACCTCGAATAAATCTCTGTCTTATTTAAATTGCAGTTTGAAAGGTAGAAAACAAAAAATGGTCTCTCTCTCTCTCTCTCTCTCCCTGAAAATGTCTCTCCTCGGGCAAAATGTGGCAGAACTGGCGGTGCTGGAGCCAGCATGCATGAACCTGGACGTGGACGTCCTTCACCGCAGGCCGTCCTAATGAATCCTCTTTATTCTTTGTGTTGGTGTAATCTCATCAGACCTTTCTGCAACTCAAGAGTTCAGGGTTCAAGGCTCAAACTCTCCATCCATGCCTGAAGGATCCCAGCAGCTTAGCTTCACACCCTCCTCCCTCCCCGCCTGCCTCTCTGCCAGGTGGTGCCATCTCATGGCCGGGGCCCACCATTACAAACACATTTAGAGGGAATTCTAACATTTCAGGGACAGTTGCGGGACTTGGGAGCAGAGCTAACACATGGATACCCCACAAGACTCCCCATCGCCTCTGGTTTAAATGATTCAGTCATTGAGGGAAGTTGCTGTTGATCTCGAAAGGAAATACATCCTGAAAGTAATCTGAAGAGGCTCTGATAGGACTACACTTGAAATAGATTATGTCCCACTTTCCGTATATTTACCACCTTTGACAAATGAGAATGCTAAAATAGTATTGTTCTTGTTTTTCTTCTGTGTTCTTGTACCGCTTAAGCTGCTCAATGTTTTGCTGAATTGCTCACTAAACTGCACCGAGCAAGCAGATGTTGAAGAGAACCATGGACCCAAGGGGACGTGTCCAACTTAATATAATGCTTGGAGTGGAAAATCACAAGCAGCCAAGAGGATGAAGAATTGAAGCTTGGCCAGCAAGAAGAAGAAACAAAAACACAAACTGAGGAGTTAACGGGTCTATTCAAATATCAAAGGAACGTCAGAGGCAGCCCGAGTTCAGATAACTTTTTGTGTGGCCACTGCAGGTTTTACTCTTGGTACCCCCTGTGGTAGCCCCTCCTAAAAAAGATCTGCCCCTGATGTCACTGCATACATCTTAGCATGTAAATTTAATGAAAACTAATATGGTCAGAAGAAGGGAGGAAGCCAGAAGGTCGTCGACACATACGGAATAATTGGTTGGGTGAACAGGGAGCAGAAAATGAATAAGGGATGCTCTCTGTTCCCTGAATGCTTCGCATCCAATTGTCCTTGAATAAAACCCCCAAAACTTCTGGCAGAACTATGCAGTCTGACGTGAAGTCACCTTCTCTTGGTAAATCAATGGTAATATGGAGAGAAAATTGTCCTTCAAGGTTTTTATTACAGAGGAGGCATCGCTAAGGAGAAGGACATTTGTTGTTTTTATTGCAGCGACTTCATAAACAATATGCACTGATCAACCATGACGTCTATGATTGTGTAGGTCCCCACTTTACTGCAAAGACCTGCCTGACCCACCGAGACAGAGACTTTATTAGACCACTCAAGACGTTCCGTGATATCTGGCACCCACATATTAGCAGCAGTATTGGTCAAGTCCTTTAATCTATGAAGTGGAGTCAACAAATGGTCTACTGGCATCAATCAGCCTTGTTGTAGATTTATATGGAGCATTGTAAAATTGACCCAAATCCTCACGGCTGCTAATGTTAAAATTGATGTTAATCCAACTTATAACTTTCATGTTGCTGTCAGGACTTGAGTGAGGTGAGGGCTAGTGTGGTGCTTTTTCCTTCTGTAAACAGGAGTAAAGCGAAATAATTAAAAAAGTGCTTTTAATGGAGTTTCTGGTATTTCTAAGGCCAAAACTCAGAGTTGTCTCAGTGAATGCTATAGTTATAGACCTGGGGAGTAGAACAGAGAAAGACGGCAGTTTTGGGAGTAAACAGTAAACAGAACAGGACCAATTATTGGGTAAAAGAAAACCTGTGTCATCATGTCATAACTCGAAAGTGCTTTTCATGAGTCGTGGTGGACCTCAGAATACTGTGCAACTCAATTGTGAGGCAAGTGTCTCTCTGTTCATCGTGCTTCGGTCAATCATTTGTCTTTCAAGTTCTCACTCTCCTTCACTTCACTCTTTTTCTCCCTCTGCCTCATGTTCTCCATCTTTGTTTGTCTCCGTCCGTCTGACCTTCTTGCTTGCGAACACGCCGTTTATCACAATGCGAAGCACATCTGACTGCAGTGTTTTCTCTCTCTGTGTTTTTCCAGGCAGCAGTAGCACCAGGCACTTACTGACCCTGTGATTAGATGGCTGGAAAATGGATTCAATAAATACTTTTAACGGTCTGCGAAGCCAGTGATTTAGAGGGTGACAAAGCATTAGTTTAAGGGACCGCTTGGTAGTATGGATTTTTTCTCACGTATTCGTTTTTATTGTGTTTGTTAAATTTATGTTTATCATGTCTGTGGTTGTCGATAGGGAAGCATCTTGCTTTGGCCTCTGAAACCGACACACCGGGCCTGATCTACAAGAAGGCTTGTGTTTTAAAAAAGTCACCTATTTTTTTGCACGTAAACACTTGTGAAAGATGATCAAGTAGCGAGATACACTGAGGATGACATCTGACAGATGTACGTATAAGACACTTCCTCAGCAAGTGTGCCTTTACGGATATGGACTATGGGGCATGTTTTCCAGATCACACACAACACTGGAAGGAGTTTAGGCTCAAAGATTAATGTACAACCTGCAATGTGAGTTACAACGTCTGAAAACCTTTGTGTTGTTGGGAATTAACTTTGGCCGTCAAGAGTTTCATTTCCCCAAAATTATTTCCCTATTTGTGATTTTGTTTTCTCTTTTTGCCATGTTCAAATTTATTTGCTGTGAGACTTCATGGTCTCACATTTCATCATTCAGTGGTCAACGGGAACCGGTTTCCAGCCGATTGTTCTTGTATGAAAATGCCTAATGCACTCAAAACCATTATTTGAACAGTTTAATACTCAACAGACCAAAATAATGCCCACCAACTGCAAACTCAATCTACCTGCACAAACACACAATTGAGACCCCATATCCACGACATTTCAAATGAAAACGCATCGTTTCGTGTTTACTCATCGTTTTGAAAACTATGTCCATTGTCCAACAGCAGAAACACTGAAAAAGGTGCAGTTTTCATGTTGGGCCACTAATATGTGCTGTTGGATGTTTTTATGATGAAACCACACACACTTGCGTGCAGAGAACAATACACTATAAACATTAATAATGGGCGAACACGGACATTCTAGAGGACAGACGACCAAGTTGGATTGTTAATACGGTGACCGTCAACTTTAAGACTACCAAGTCCCAGGAGAATATGGACTGAGAGTCACGACACTCTGGAGGAAAACATTGTTCTGATTGTCCATCTACTGAGCATGTGCAGAACAACAATTCACGACGGTCGTAGTGCACATGTGCAATAGCAGCAATTCCACAGTCGACATAAATATTGGCGCTCGACTGTTTTCAAAAGGTCGTGTTTTTAATCTCTCGACAAAAGATTCATTTAGCAGCACCAGTGTATGACTTGATCTTCACTGTTTAGAATATTTCAAACAGATTAGGATGAATGGCAAATCTAAATGGTTTATAAACTATCTTTGCCTGCGCCAACAGGCTGCAGGGTATCAAGTTCTCACTGTCTGGTGGAATTGGTCTCATGGGTCCAACATCTGACCACATGTGCTCCCAGACAGCCAACCGCCAGCCCTGCTCGTTTTCGAGGTGTTGAATCTACGATTCCTCCTCCAATCAGCCAGATCGTAGCGGCGGCCGCAGACAGGAGCCTCACAGCCAGGGTCGAGCTGACACAAGCCCCCCGCTGCAGCTCTTTCCCCCGGGTCAGCTTTAATGTCATTAACAGGTGGGGGGCAAAAATAGAAGGAGGAAGGCACATGCACATGAACACGCACATACACACACACACGGCTAAGAAGATAGGGGCAAGTGTGCGCGTGGAAGCACATTTTCACACAACTGTGTTATAAAGCTGGGAAACTCATCCAGCACAACCGGCTATGTTAAGTGTAAACAAACAGATTCACTTACAGAAGCTAAACTGTCACTGCAACACACACACACACACACACACACACACACACACACACACACACACACACACACACACACACACACACACACACACACACACACACACACACACACACACACACACACACACACACACACACACACACACACACACACACACACACACACACACACACACACACACACACACACACACACACACACACACAGCAACTTAATATGCACAGACATACACACGTATACCACACACACGCATGTTTGGGCATTTAGCTGATGCTCTATTTCACCACCAAGCACATGCATATGCTTTAACCCCCCTATCCGCTCATGGACTCAACACTTGAGCCACTTTGACCTCCACCCCCTTTCCCCCCTCCCTCGCCCGCTCACTTTCCCCTCCGTCACTCCCTCTCCTAGCCTCACCTCGCCCTCCGTCACTCCGAGCAGAGCAACACACACAAAAACCAGGTCAGCAACTTGTTCGTGTCATTGTTGTGATGTTTGTGAAGTGGCGGCGAGCGCTGCGAAGCACGCGAGCAGCACGTGTTAACGAGTGAAAAATAAAATTGAATGCGTCTCATTTTTGGCCGTTGGACTGGTTAGTGGAGCCGGTGGTGGTGAGTGGGGGGGAAGGGGGGGCGGCAGAAGCTGATCTTCTTCAAATGTTGCCTGTGCTTGTGTTTCTGGAGTCAAGTTTGCCGTTTGTGTGATCCAACACAAGAACTCGGCACTGATTCCATCTGGGCTTATTTTTGGAGGCAGCAGTCTGGATTTGTTGAGAGTGAACTTGTTAAATGGTGGCTGGCCACAGCTGCAGTAATGAGTTTCTTCCTTCAGCTTCAGAGCCGCTTTTCTACTCTGTCCAATTGGATTCCTTATAAGGAGAGCCGAGGTCAGTTCAGATGAGTAAGAAATGACTCTATTTGTGTTTGCAAACAGACACTTTACAGCTTATTATCTGTCTCGTCAGCTGTTTTAACAGGTGATAAAGCCGTTTTGCTGTGAGCTCATAATGACCAATTTCTATATCTGTCTTTTTGAAAAGTGCACATTACTTAAATGCTGGAGATAGTACTACTGCAGTGTCAGCAATGACATGCATTATGTATCAAAACAGTAAAAGGGTATGTTACTACTATAGTTCAACTGTCAAAAGCTGCATGTTTATCCTTAATTATATAATACATAAATCTGTAAAAGTGCATTTTCAGCAAGTTATGTTCAGAGCAGAATATTTGTTGAAGTGAAATTACATGACTTTAGTCAATTATTCTTATTTTCAGTCTATGCCAACTCTGAAAAAAGGTTTCTGTGAAAGACTTGCTGAGATGAGGGTTGTGGCAAGTAACATTATTGACACTCCTGCACTATTTTATCTGATCAAATGATGCACACAACAGCAAAGTTGCCTCTGAGGATGTGACTAGATTAGTGCATTAGCTGACAAACATAAAACCTACTGCTGGTACTTCTACTATTACTACAACTGCACTATTACACCTTATCATATGACGCATACACCCACTTGAAGGGCAGTTGATTATTTTTTTTAAGATTAGTAAATTAGCCAGTGATATTAAATATACTATGATAAATCTGGTTATATGGTGCAAAAACTACTGCAGCTATTAAAATTTGTGTCTGTTATACCGTATAACTTTGTATGTTGCATCCCTACTAAAGTGCTTTTCACAAACATATGTTTGGGCTACATTGGATCAAAATATATAACATTGTTGCGATACTAATTTATTATTGGCGTGAATATGATGCACATAATTGCAAATATGTTTGGTTTAGTGGATTAACAGACAAATAGAAACTATATCAAGTGTAAATAGTGCGAGGAGATGCAAGGTGATGGAATTCGTATGGATTCATTTTCTTAGCCTTGGACATTTCAATACATCGGCAGGGTGAGATGCTTCTCCGTTACTATAGTTAACAACTGTCTCTTTAAGCCTACTGTTCAGTGCCACTGTAATTAATGGACAAAACTGATATCCAGGAGTTACTCGGGCTGGTAAATACATACAGAAAAAACGACTTTAACGTAATAAGTATGTGATGTGATCGCACTTTACCCGATGCAGCTTGGCGCCAAAGAAGAAATTCATCTGTCAGATGGAATTTTTTGTGTCTCGTTCATTTAATCTTCACTCAACAGTAGAAAGATTACCTAGTGATTAGTCAAATAACGGCAATCTTCAAAACCTGATATTTCTAGAAAGTGAGAGAAAAAGTATGTCCTTGAATTTAAGGCTTATGTGATAAACCTCAAAGATAAAAATGACCCATGAAACAGAAAATAGTTGTAATCCATTTCATTCTATTATAAATAAGCCAGGATCTTGAATTCTCTTTTGTTTCGACGGTATTGTTTCCGATGTATAATGTAAGAAAACAGTTAAAATTATAATGCAGAAGTTAAAAATGCTGAAAAGTGTGATCATTAAATATATGTGTAATGTAACAGTCAAGATATATATTATAAGAGATATTAGAGTTAAGTGGAAAGTATCACTTTAAAAAAAAGTGTGATGTAATACATGATTTAACTTTATTTCAACAAAGTGCATTAACTATAAAAAAGATAAAAACATGAAAGTATGGCCAGAACCAGAAAAGATACCGATACAAAGAGCAGGTGAATTATAGTCCCTCAGTCAATAACAAGTGTCACTCGGTCACTGTGTGAATGAATACAAAAGGGTTTTCTTTGTGAACGTGGACATCATTTCATACTTAATGTATGATTTTGTTGTTTCACATCATCGTCTCAAACTCATGTCGTCAACCAGACAGATGCTGAAGGAAAAGTAAAGTTCTGCGTCGTCTCGGAGGGGGAAGTGTTTAATTTTTCCTAACACGAGGTGGGATTGTCTGTGGTGTCACCATGTGGGAAGGCGATGGGACAGCTGCTTCACTCGGCCCTCAGACACAAAGGGCTTTGAGATCCGCTTCCCGCCCATGTGTGCCACTCCTCCGTCACACTCCCTCTCAGAATAGATAATTGGTTCTGGCTTGAAAACGACGAGCGTTGTGTTTTATTTTGTTTCTCAAAGTGTCTCAGAATAGACGGCCGGTTATGATTTCACTATGCTGACTGTTTTCTGTATGT
This sequence comes from Lipophrys pholis, assembly GCF_963383615.2. Classification (NCBI taxonomy): domain Eukaryota; kingdom Metazoa; phylum Chordata; class Actinopteri; order Blenniiformes; family Blenniidae; genus Lipophrys; species Lipophrys pholis. The sequence goes on along the minus strand of NC_137643.1, from coordinate 5,664,375 downwards.
GCTGGCCGTCACATAACTTCTCAAAATAGATAATTGATTGTGATGCTGCTATGCTAAGTACTTTCATATCCCTTAATGAAAGAGCAGAGCGCTGATAATCATTTATGATTTTGTGAAGTTCTCAGCAGATTTTCTATCGATAAAAACTGCAAACACATTAAATACAGTCCATCTTGTTTTTTGTTTGAACCACAGTGACAATAATATTATCACATTTCTAGATGTTCTGTTTACTGAATTTCATTGTCGAGTGGCAAGAATTTGAAAACATGTTTAACGTGTAACACTATTATTAAATGTGGACATCTAAAAATACTTATTTAATACATCCAAAGCTTTTTAGAACAGTTCATGCCTGCTTAAATTAGAATTGAAAGAATACAAACGTGTAGTGATGTAAAGCATTGAACAGATGGGTGACTCCTCTGAAGACAATATCCGTCCATATATAAAATAGAGGATAAGCCTCTTTTTCTCTACAACATTACAGTTATTACACTACACTATTACATGACAGTCTAATGTTGCTTTTTCTCTTCCTCTGTTCTTTCTTCTCCAGAAGTTACTTCACTCGCTCCTCGCCTCCACCTCGGCTCACGCTAAGTGGATACCCTTTTCTCTTCATCGTTCATATTGTGAGATTCTTTTTTCATGATGCCTCATTCGGCAGTTTGGCATCAGTCATCCAAGACGCCGCATTTTCACAAGCTCTTTCTCAAGAGAAGACTGATTCCTATGTTATCCTGCTAAAGCTTTTCAAAGACTGTGTTTTAGTTTCTCTTCACAAAGAAGACTTTGGTGGGTTTAATATTTTCTTCTTTTGTTTTCATCTTCTAACCTGTTCATTTGGTCTCATGTTGGGTTTCATTGTTCCCCATTCGGGCGCAAACTGACAATAGAAAACTGAATTTCCCTCTTTTTTTATTGTTTCTGCTGAAATATAGTTGAACTCAAAACCAGTTTGACCACCGAGCCTTACCCCTCTTGGCTGCCTTGGTTGTTTTTTTTTTCCTGTTCTGTACAAAATGTGGTCTACCTTTTTTGTGACTGATGAGGAGGGCCGCACGGTTGGCCCGGGGGTTCCAGGGATGAGCGCGGCAGCCGCACCGGGGGCGGGCCAGGGAGCGGGAGGCCTCACCAACCTCATGACCGGACGCAGCACGTTCGGCGGGAACAAGCGCCGCAGGACGACGTCGACGGGACACGTCATGAGTGAAGCCCAGGAAGGAAAGGTTTGTGTGTGCATAATCCCTTCAAGGATATAGAAATATACAAGCTTCTGAATTTCTTAAACTGATCACAGTTACCTGTAAACGTTATTGAGAGGAATAGTGGCGAGTATCAGCTGCTCCATTACGGGGAAGCCACAGTGGATCGTGTGATCCAAATGTTTTTAGTTGCGCAAGTTCAACGGGTGAGCCGGGTGGAGACAGGAAATGAGGAAAAAATGCAAAGTCAGGTCCAAAACTTTGATTTTAAAATATTTAAGATTGTTCACAGAACTGTGATCAATGTAAAGTCCGCATCAATGACAAAAAATATCTGATTGAATACCCAACTGGCGGTTTTTCCCCCCCACCAGATTAAATTGGCGTTTTTCGTGGCCATAGTGGGCGTCGTCCTCACGGTGCTCGGGCTTGGTACAGAGTTCTGGGTGGAGCTCGCACCAGCAAAGAATTTCTACAACAATCAGGTAAAATAATAAAACAACTTATTTTTTTATACTCAAGCCAGGAAAGCCTTTGTTGTCTGGTTTGAAATCTAATTAAACAGTATTTTATTTTAGAATTTTCCTAATCTTGATTTTGCAGACATGTCTGACGGCTCACTATGGTCTGTGGAAGGGCTGCACCAAGACCCTGTGGGTGTCCGACATCGACCCGGAGAGAGAGAGCTGTGGACCCGCTGAACTGCCTGGAGGTGACTCCACGAGTTGCCGCCTGTCTGAGTGGATGTGTGTCGAACTTTACGTGATGGCTGACTGGGTCTGTTTGAGCAGATGATAGACAGAACAACTGGCCGACTGGACATTTGTCAAACTGTCGAGCCTGTCGCACGGCTCAGCTTGAATTGACTAAAAGTGAGTGATTGGACTACTTGACTTTTCTGGCCAGACAATTGATGCTTGGCTCACTGTGTGCTGGCAGGAAAACAGCCTAGTTGACACGATGAGTCATTGTTTTTCAGTCTGAATGAAATCGTCTAGATTTTGTTTTTTGGGTCAAGTGAAGAGATGCATGGAGAACATTACATGTGCCTGAGATTCTCAGTGAAGTAGCACTACATTAGCATAACATCAAAACTGTTGTTGAATATATTTGGGTTGAAATTTGGGTAAAATCTGCAGTAAGGATTTTATAGACTGAATCCTCGTCCACATTTCTTTGTTTCCTAAATGCTGCTGTGACGAAAAGATGCAAACTGACAACACTTCACATATTTATAACCAGTTGACAATCATACCAATGAATGATCCCCATTTTGTTCAGTATGGAAAAGTGACATGCTGGTTGCAAGAGTTTTTTTTTTTGAACAAGATGAGGCATGTTTCCCTTGTCGGATTAAATAGTGCACATGTTCTGTGTTCAGCCAAAGGAAAGAGTCCAATCATCGTGAGCCTGGCTGCCTCGCTGGCTGCAGAAGCCCCTTATTTGTTGAAGGGATTTGAATGTTGTCCATCGGGATTTTGAGGGCTGTGGTAACAGTTCACAGTAACACTGATCGCTGCTGTTGGGGAGATGAAAAAACCCAAGCAGAGCACTTTGAAGACGTAGCTTTGATCACACTAATTAAGACTGATGTGTGTACGTGTTTTGCTCACTCGTGCTCATAAGTGTGCGAGGAAACAGATTGAGGTGTCACAATCTGTTTGATGGCCAGACTCTAATTGGTGTATCGCACATCAGCGGGACTGGAAAATACAAATTGTGCAGGAAGCGTTGGATAGTCACCTTCAGCTTGTCATTGACAGTCACGGATGATTATGCTTGATGGAGAATAATTGAAACTAAGGAATACAGGGGTGGATGAAAAGAGGGAAAGGGATGTGGCTTCTTGAATTTAAATAAGATGTCCGCAGCTCCAGCAAGATAACCTGTTTGTGTTGGAATCGCTAAGTCAGGACCTCCGTATTTTCACAGAAGACATTGAGTTCACAGCATCTCACTGTGGAGCTCATTTTATAGACAAATGTCCAATTATAGGCTGCACAGCATCCACAGCATAAGCAATTTGAAACACCCAGAACAATGAAAGAGATTGTGGAAGGAGAAAGGACGTTCATCCTCCTCCTGCTGTAATAATTGGCAGTGATAAATAACCAGTGCTGTGCAAGCCAAGGCACTGAAAATGTGTACACAAATCAACTTGGTAAAAAGTGTTGTCTTGAAAGAACTTCATAAATGAACGAATGACAAGATGTACAAGGTAGCTAACGTATCACATGTACTGTCATCAAAGACTGTTTTGAATATTACTCACAGCAATACATGTTTCGTGTTATCATGAGAGCTGATTTGGGTCACAATGAATGAAGCTCTCTTCATTCAGTGAGAAAATAATCTTTACTGGTGGCAACACACTGACATTTCACCCATCTCAGACAGCTACGACCCACAGCTACTCCCCAACAAACCTAAATGCAGCAGAATATCAAGCAACGATCAACACAACTCCAGTGCAACAAGGTCGACAGATTGTACATAAAATAAAAATGTGAGGTTGAAGAGTGAAACCTTGTAGAGCTGCGGCACAACAAGTCTCGTATATAAAATGCATAATCAAGCTCCAGCCATGACAGTGACATTATAATGCCTTTGAATATTAGTGCATGAAATGCTGCTAATGCTCATGCGCACCGCAGCCGTAGTAAATGCTTCTTCCGCACATGGCCAGTATTTAGACAAAACGAAAAATGTTTCCTCCGTCGTGTCATGACTCCCAGTTCACATTCTCCTGAGACTTGGTAGTTTTATAGTTGAGAGTCACCGTAATAACAATCCCAACTTCATCGTCTGTCCATACGAGTGTCCATGTACTCCCATTGTTAACGTTTAGAGTGTATTGTTCTCTGCACGCGTGTGTGGCTTCATTACAAAAACAAACAGTGCCCACTCGTGGCCCAGCTCGCTAACTACACTGTTTGTGCCATCCCTGTGTAAACAGACCTTGTTTTCAAATCGTTGTCATGTAAAAAAAAACTTTTCTGAATCTGAAACACAAAACCGATGGGTTTCCACTTGAAAGATGAAAACGGGGCCTAAAGTTTCACGATCGGCAATTACCAGCTCTGCTGTCAAAAGTAGTAGTGTGCTATTTCCAGCACTGCCAACAACAGGCAAGACCAGTCCACCTGCTGAGGTGAAGCAATGGCAAGTGGGAAAAGGTTTAGTCGAGGGATTCATAAAAGACTCAGGGCTTTGTTGAACCAGGGGTAGCCCAGCGCTTACCGATGCCGTTTCTCTTCCTGCAGAATCAAACTGCACCTCCTTCAAGTTTTTCACCACGGGAGAAAACGCTGTGATATTTCAGAAGACAACGCAGAAGAGTGAGTCACGCACCTCTTTCGGCCTCACTCGGTTTCTGTTCCACCTTCTCTGCCCACATCTCATCCCTCATCTCCACATCTCCCTCCCGCGGCCACCCCCCCCCCCCGTGCCCTCTTTGCTCCTTCCACACACTATCTTGTCGTCTCCCCTCCTGCGATTCACCCCTGTTTCTCTGTCCCTCCATTTCTCTCTCTGCCTTCACCTCCTCGCTGCACTCTTTCAGGTTGGCCATTGTCTGCACTGCGAGTGTTTGAAATGTATTCCGCCCACGCTGCGTTCAAGTGTCTCCGAGCTGCCGTCTAACCTCTCATTTTCCTGGCAGCTTCATAATGTATTAAGATCACACAGTGCCATACGCTGAATGAAGAAAGACAGACGTACATTAAAATCTTTGTTTGCTGATGCCACATCACTGTCACACCTATAAGCCTCAATGTAGTGATTTAATAAGTATAGTCATGAGCGTATAAAATAACATGTTCGGAGTAGAGATGAGCTTCTACGTCTCCACGCTGTTGGAATAAAACCACTTAACAGGACAAGTTAAAAGGCATCGGGTGTTCTTGTGTTTATAGATCCTCAGCAAAAGGCTGAAAAACGTACAAACAGCTGCTGGTGATGAACAGCTGCCGTGTACTCAAGATGAAGGAATTGTAGTTTTTTTTTTTTTTTTTTTTAGCTTAACCCTGAAGCTAAAAACAACTTTGTAACAGACAAAAACGTCCACGATATTTTCAGTCTAAAGGTTGATACGTAGTCTGCAAGACTCAAGTGGAAAACTTCTGGAAGGACATTGGAAAAATGGTAAACTTATATGACATGTTCACTCCTCTTCAAATTTCTTCTGACCAATCACATCAAACACCACAAAAAAAAAAAAAAAAAAAAAAAGGTACTGGATGATGTGGAGAAAAAGCTACAAAAAAAGACCCACAGAATGTTTTTGTTGCAGGTTTGAGAAAAAGAACAAATCCCTCACTTTTAGCAGCTCATGTATAGATTTCAAGTTGCCAGAAGGAAAAGCTGAACACCTCATGGCAAAAGAAATAAAGGTTTCCCGTTGCGTTTGTTTTTTACCTTGAAAACCTTGAACTCAGACTTATAAATGTAGGAGACCGTTTGATTCAGATTAGTTTGCAGGAGTACACAAAAAGGCTCAAGATGTGGTCTCTCTCATTTAAATTAAAAAGAATGAATGAATAAAAATTAGAATTGGATAAAAATACAGAATTTGTGTTAAACAAGTTTTATTTTAGGCTCCGAAAATCACTAATATAACCATGGAAATTGTGTGAATCATGTAGAAAGTGCATCATTCCATATTTGCTTTGAGGTTTTTTATAGAAAATAAATTTCACAGATTTGCACATTCAACATTCAATTAATTCTTTAAAAATGATTAAATCCACTTACTACATTCAAAAGATCAGTTACTTTAGTAGTTACTGTAAAAGCATGAAACAACAGTAAAAGTAAAATAACTAGTCAGTTAGGAAAAAAGGCAAAATAAAAAAATGTTTAGACGGAGAGACAGCAACTCTGCAGATTAACAACTGTTTTCAGCTCCAGCAAAATGATAGTGAGCCCACTGAAACCTCACCAATTCTGATGATCTTTTTTTTTTATTCAGACGTGTATTCAACCAAATTGCCCCACTTAGGTGAATTTGCATTTCCTCACAAAATCTAGTTCATGCCCACCCTCACAGTTCTGGCTCAGCTTTCAGTGAGACTTTTAAAGGGAATCTGAAGACCCCAAATTTGAAGACACATTCATTCTAGCAAGCCGCTGCAGACTCTCAAGCCCGCATTTATTGAATGCTTTTCCTCAGCTCCTTTTGAACGTCACTAATGAAAACAAACAGTGTACAAAATGAAGCATCACTGCTGTTTTACCTTATCGGCAATTTGTGACAAGGTCATTTGTGAACTGTGTTGCCGCCGAGTGCCGACAATAACAAACTTCCATAGGCATCACTTTGATCATAAATTACACAAACCAGACTGACACTTCGCTGCAGCCACTCAAGCGACTACAGTCAGACATGCCTGAGTGCAACAGAGAAAGTGTCGGCTTTTAAAGAGCAGCAGCTGCTCTGGCTTTCACATCTGAAGTAAGGTCTACTGGATAAAACAGCACTCAGTCCTGCCTGAAAAGTGGTGTTCCTAATGCGCAGATGTTTTCATTAATAGTACTCTCCTCCTCCTCCTCCTCCTCCTCCGTGCAGATCTAAACGTAGCTGCAGCCATGTTGGCTCTTTTCAGCCTGTTCCTGATGGTGATGGGGGCCATTTGCATCACCATGTCTCTCAGCAAAGAGATTATTTTCTTCCTGAAGCCGGCGTCCATCTGCTTCATTCTGTCAGGTGAGTGAACGAAGCAGCAGCAGCAAGATGAGCTTCAGAGGCGTCTGACGAGCTTTAATCACCCCAATTTATGGTTAAAAGCTGCATTTCATAGTGTTTTTATAAGAAGAAAGAAGAAAAAGCCTGACTCTGACCCCCAGGTTCTCCTGCTGCCGAGTCTAGCCTAAACCTAAAGCTCATCTCATACAGGAGTCCAGCCGCTCACTTTGAGAACCACTGAGGTAGAGGGATTAGCCAAAACATTATGGCCACCTGCCCAATAGTGCCCGGGGCCCCAAAATGCTGTGGAAAAAAATCATGAACTTTGAAAGTACATACTCCATCAGACCACTGAAGGTGTGCTGTGGCAGCTGACACCGTGATGTGAGCAGCAGATTGTTTAAGTCCTGAAGGAAGCTGTGTAGGACCATGTGCATCATGAGTCTTGGTCACCCATCACATTGTAGCAAGTATACCGGTTCTCTTTTCCCTCTCTTTCTTATACCAATTTCAATAAGACACTGATCGTTGCAGATCACGCCATTAGAGCAGCACTTGTAGACAAAGAGTGCCTCTCACAGTGTTCATAAGGTTTTGGCTGATTGATGTTTCTCTCTCCGTCCCTCAGGGGTTCTGGTGCTTCTTTCCGTCATGGTTTTCCACCAGTCCGTTCTGGCCTTCCTGGCCAGCGACCACACGGTCCCACTCCACCACGAGCTGTCCTGGTCAGTGTCGTGTATTGGCTGTGCGGGGGCCGTCCTCATCATCGGCGGGATTCTGTTCCTGCTCCTGGCGCTGCCCTACAGCCCCTGGCAGAGGTGCCTCCCTCACAAGGACAGCAGCAGCTAGTGGCCTGAGGTGATGGCGCACTTTAACCGCCCCTCCTGAGAGGACGGAGGCTGCGGAGGGGCGGTAAGATTTCCCAGACACGTCTGAGCACAGTGGGATGACTTTTTCTGTTGACCTAGCGGATTTCCATGCATGCTAATGAGACACTGATGGAGGAATCTCTGGCATTTCATGTGCCTCAATTTCTGAATTTAGCAAAGACCACATACCACATACCAGACTTTATTATCAGGGAGGTTGTCGCCATGAGAGCCATTTTCTTTGACTGGTAATTAGTACATTTATGATCCTATAACTTTGAATCAGTATGTTGTGCTCTAAAGCCCAAATATCATATTAAGTTAAACTGCACTAACATGATCCTGATGCTCAGATGTGTGTGGGAAACACTCCTGTATTGTCTTATTAATGATCCTGCAGGGTTTGGAGGCAATATGCCATTTGTTCACGGGGGGAAATAAACTACTCAGTGAAGCAATTTGCAAAATGACAACTCATATACTGCCAAGTCGCTGAAAGTTCAAAACCTTCATATAAGTGCCTGCTTTGAATGCTAGTTGGAAAGCTAACATGCTACTGTCAAAATGTTGGCTGTGCAAAGGCTTCATATGCTATAATTGATCATTAATATTGATAACAGAAGCCTGTGCGCCCTCTGTAGGACCAACATGTCATTACACCTGAAAGTAACCGGCACATTTATGCTCCGTTTGTACGATTCCACTTTCAAGTGAAAATGGAAAAGTTTGGTTGCAACTTCTTGAAAACACTGAAACTCCTTCAACGTGGAAACAGGGAAGAACGCATCTTTTCTGAAAAGCTGCCACTGCACATGCACATGCACACCATGGCCTTAGGCCACATCCACACAAGCCAAAACAATCTTTTTTCTCGCCGGGGTTCTCCCCAAATAATTCCATCCACACATCACTATGAACACGGCTCAATACGAGGCTTCAGGGCAGGTAGTACATATTCCAGGCCTTTAGGGGCGCTGTGACTCACCAAATACATCAAAAATGCAAAAGAGACAGAGCACATAGAAATTTTGAAGTAGACTCTTGCTCAGACTTCTTATATAACTCTGAGTGCTATAGGTCTATGGCCCTGCTCTTTCTCCTGCTGCTTGCGTCAGTAGCTTCTGCAGCTCGACTGGAGCACGTAGTCCGCGATTGTTGTGGTCATTAGGTGACATCCCGTACCGCCGTGGGGGATGAAGGGGTTGATGACATCATCGTTTTTCCATAGATGATCGTCTTTGCCGTCCACACCTCACAGCCGTGCCGGGGTTCAAGTATTTCCCCACTCTGGGACCCGTGTTCAAAAAACCCCATTTTCAGGCTTCTAAAACGCTGCCTCCTGTGGATGACCGGCCAAAAATAGTGTCTTTACGTGAGCCGGCGTTCTCGTGTGGACCGCCCTATAGTAAATAGTTTTCCTGCAAATGCGCAAGTAGATGGACAATAAGAACAACATGGTGTCATGACTCCCAGTCCATATTTTCCTGGGACTTAGTAGTTTTATAGTTGAGAGTCACCTGTAATGTCCCTATGAATGTCCGTGTGCTCGCCATTGTTAATGTTTATAGCTCTTTGTCCTCTGCACACACTTTGTTTTTCGGGGTTTCATTTAAAAAAAAACAACCAACAGCGCCAACTCATGTCCTGTCATGCTACAATGTGTTTAGTGTTTCCGCCACTTCTATGTAAACAGGCATTGTTTTCAAAATGTTGAATAAACACTAGACTTTTCTGAAACAAAAATGCAAAAACGATGCATTTTCACTTGTCGTGTAAACAGGGCCCGAGATTTTCCTTCATGTGATTCATGCATTGTAGCTCACCTGCAGTAAAAAGCGGACCTGGGCCGACATGGTGCTATGTGATGTATATTTTAGATGACAAGCCATTTTTTCCATTTAAGTGCAACACTCGTCACGTCAAGCATCAAAATTTATCTCTTTGAAAGACTACAGAGGTGTCTCAAACTTGCATGAACAGCATCCAAACTAACCTTTCCTCCTTCTTAATCCACAAAACACTAACAATTCCACAGCAAAGCTCCCCAGTGAGTTTGAAACAGCCCTCCTTTTGCTCAGGTAAACAATACAAGCTCAATACAAACAAACAAACAAAGCTTCCCCCTCTGAACAAATAATGCATGGACCTCTAATCTGAGAACCTCTTTTAAAAAGCTTGTTAATTCTCAGTGATGAAAGCGTGAAAAAAAAAAAAAAAAAAAGCCTTTTGTTTGTCCTCCGGTGCCTCAACTTATGCAGAGCTGCCTTTCATTGTCTGTAGTGAATGTTTTGTTGCATATCGAGATAGGCATTAATTAGAAATACATTAATTGCATTGTTTTATGCAACCCTGTCACCTGGAAATGACATTTAGAGACAATTAATTTAATACACAATAACCACCAGGTTACATATTTTTTAATAACACAGTGTGGAAATGTCGACACTATAGTCTATTAAATGAATATTGTACAAAAACATGTAAAGTCCAGTGGAATTAAAAGAAAAGTCCACAGTAAATATAATAAAACCACCAATTTTGGAGGAAAGTGAAATACTTGCTCCAACCAACAGTTACAAATGGGGCCTTGAGCTGTTTAGAAAAGTATTATTGCACAATAAACGTTATATTAAGAGGAATGGGTTGTTAAGTCACAAGGTTTTCATACTGCAAAGGTACAAATACACCACCACACTGTATTTCTTAGGTCGTGCGCAACAATAGTTTTATCATCATCACATGCAATGTAAAGGGAGTCGTACATCGTTAGACTATGCACCTAAAGTTTGAAATAAAGTGGAAGTTAGGAGCTGCACAACTAGACATTATTGTAAAGATTTCGAGAGAAGTAGAAGCTGCACACAATTTAAAATCTGCTGGAGTGAGGAGCCACCGTAGTTTCCCTCAGTGTCGTCTCAATGATGATTTATGTTAGAAGAAAGTGCTCCTCCGTGCCTGAATGGAACGAGAACCATCTCTACAAATCCTCTTTTTTTTTTTTTTTTTTCCTTTTTGAACTGAATCAATTGAGTATGAATGAGTTCATTTTATTATTAAACATGTCATGAATATTTAATGTCGTCATCTCTCAGGTTTCATTTCTCTCCTGCGCTGCACTATCCACACGTCCTCGGATTAAACTCACTGCCTCTTCAGTCGCTGCTTTTATGAACTGTCCCACTTTGCACCTTCAGGTAACAAATGACTGTGCTAACTAGATGCAGACTGGCTGATGAATCCTGTTTGGGTGTCAGTTTATTGGGCCTTTTATTGCTTTTATATGTGGCAATGATTGTCACTTCAATAGGCCGTTACAGTCATGCCTAACAATGGATTGTAACAGATCAAAACCAGTGTATGAGACAAACAAGTTTGCTGAAATGAAACGTCAAAAGTAAGCTTAAATGTAGAAACAGGGATGTTCCCAATGGCTAAATTCAAATTTTAATATAGACTAGACTCATACCTAAGCATGTCAAACTTGCATGAACATGGCTACTGAAGTGGTTCAGTGCAATGAATGTCCAAGCCTGCTGTATTCATGCTGCAGCTTGTTGAGGAGTCATTAAAAAGACTTCAGAGAAGGTGGCAGGGGTCACACCGAAACAGCGCATAATCACGCAGGAAGTGGGTTTCGCTCTTTTTTTTTATTCTAAAGTCACATAGTGAGAGGAAAGCATTTTCCCATTCTGAGTTAACAAGAAGATACGAAAACGATAAGACAATTGGTAAAAAAAAATTTAAAATTTCATTCAGCTGGGCAGACCATGTGACCAAGTCCAGCAGACCAGGAGTCAAACCAGGGTCCCAGCAGCTGGGAGCTTTTTACCCCGGGTGGTATTTGCCCCTGCTATTTGACCACCAGATCGCCCGGAGAAATATTTGTTTAAAGATTAGCAATCATGAGTGATGCAGTTGGCTCAAAGTGTTTTGTTTATGTATGTGTGTAATTTAATGCTGTTCACTCCAGAATTAAACTGAGAGGAAAGTACAAACATCCTCATGGTACAAAGATCCAACTTTCACTCGTCATTATGAATCACACATATACAGCTTTTAAAAATACTATCTTGATTTTAATATAAAAATCTTATTAATCAATGATAGAACTGAAGATTTTGTCATTTTAATCCACGTTGCTTCCACACAACTTCTCAGTACTTGTGTGGAGCTCAATGGGTAAAGTGAGCAGGTAAGACCCCTGCATAAGTATTTTTAGGGGTCCTCAGGGTTCATGTGATTTAGTCATCCAAAGAAATGAAATAAGGCGAGTTTGACCTCAACTTTACGAAACTAAATGAATTTCTTCCAAGTCAAAGTGATAAGAAATGTGGGACGCGAGTGAGTTTTCATCTCACAAAGCTTGTTTTCCTGTCAGATTAGCAACATGTTCCTCTTTTCAGACTATATACTGGGAGTAGAAGCAGGAAGTCGGAGGAGGGAAAAGCAGCAATGACATACAACAAAGGTCTTCGGCTAAATTTGAACGGTAGCATGTTACATGCCGTTATATGATACTGTACATATTTAGACTGTTCGAATACCACCGTCGTTTTTTCCCTCCCCCCTCGTAACAATCACTCTCAAGTCATAATTATGATCCAAAATCATCATGTGACACACGGCTGCCGCCGCTGCCGGCCCCCGTCGAGTCAAATTCTCATCTGGTAGAAGAATCCGAGAGGTAAACACATAGAAGCTACAAATAGCAGGAGGGATGCGTTCGGGTGTGTGTTTCCTGGCACAGTGTTTTGATTGATCCGACTTGTGGTTCCTGCACCTCCACTGCCGTTATCGCCGCTTGGCTTCTTGTTATCCTGCTCGCTGCACGTCACTATCTTGACCTCCTTCCAGACTCTGAACCGTCGCCCACGCCGCTTGGCTGCGACCTCCCGTCTAAATATAGAGCGTGGCCAATAGGACTGACGTAGCAGGAGAAACACAAACCTGGAGACAAGCTGTGCATTTAGACACGCACGCACGCACGCACGCACGCACGCACGCACGCACACACAGTGTTCACAGTGTGAGCACAACTAGAACCTGCTTCAAACTGACTCCACACATTCCCAAAGTGTTCCACTCCACAGCACCATTGAGTCCAATCACCATCCTCGGTTTAAGAGATGTCAAAGTAAAAAAAAAAAAAAAAAAAAAAAGAAAAGCTACTTTATTCCTTAAGTCAGTCAAAGTTACTGAAAATTAGAGCTTGATTACGGTTGCTAATGACTTCTTCATCATGTTTCTTTTAATTGTCTCTCAGAATTAAAATGTCTTAATGATGTGTACTTAGCAGTATTGCTGTAGCATTGCTGTGACACAGAGGTGTCAAAAGCACTCACATTCATTTCTCAAGTAGAAGTTGAGATACTGGGTTTTAAAAAAAAAAACTTTAAGTTAAAATATCAACTCAAGCGTTTTACTTAAGTGGAAGTGTAAAAGTGGTGGCTTCAAAACTAGTAGTAAAAAAAATATATAAAGAAAAGAAAAATGCAATTAAAGGCAAAACCAGCTTAGGCAACGGGTCAGAGGGGCCTATACCCCACCTTCCAACAATACCAACATTTTTTATACCATGACGACTATAATGGTATATTTTATTTTTAAAGCCATTAGCTGGAGGTACTTGGGTGTGCAGAATAATTTTCAGCCGATTCAAAAGTTGTTTTTTAATCCAACCAGTACAAGAAATACCCATCAACATTCAGGACAGTGCAATATCAATCTAAATTTTCTCAATATGAAATAGGCCCATAACATTACATTATTTTATGAATGACAGCCAAGACAATCAGTCTATAACCGACATGACAACAGACACCTAATTTTTGATAATCTAATATTATATAGCATTAGTAAAGCACTGACATAGTTGCATTGACTGAAGTTGTATGGACGTACGTCATTTAATAACAAGGGGAAGCAATGTTTTGCATTACAATGCAGACACAACAATAACTTGCATCAATCTGGTGCACTTACAAGAGCAATCTATTGAATAAATGCCAGGAAGAGCTTATAGCAAAGTGCACTTGCAAATGAGCCTGCAGTATGACTGACCATGTGACATTATTTAACCATCTACAGCAAATACTATCAGACAGATGCATCATAAAAAAAAACATACACAAACACATTTGCATAACTGTGCAAACAGGCCATCTCTCAAATGGGGAAAAAAGCACCACTGCAGATGTTGACAGACAGACACACAGACAACCACAAGCCAAACCTCACCACAGCAGGTGCTCTCTCTCCATCTCACTCTCTTTGTTACACACCAACACCAACTTCTGACTCCAAGGATAGGCGACTTCATTAAGACCACAACCAACCAGGCCTACATAACCCTGCAATCTGCCGACGCAGGAAAATACACAAGCACAGTCGCACACACTCAACTCATGCACAACAGTGAGTTCTATCATCACAATTCACTTGCTACAAATACTGGAAAAAAAAAAAAAAAAACGCCTCTTAACTTGCTGTTTTTGCAAGTGACTTGTGCTAGTAGCATTAGCAGCTAATGTTAGCTTTACCTCAGCACGTGCTGCATCTTCAGGAGTGTCTCTTCCAGTGGCTCCACTGTGCGAACTGAACCAGCATCTACACCTCCTTTTTAGGTGTCAACCCAAAAGTGCTTGAATTCTTATTTGCTCCCATTTCCAGCGTGACTTCTGAACTTTGTCTTCTGGACCACATGGCTAATTTGCACAGGTGCCCAGGATTGGCTGGCTCTAACATTTCTCATTCATGTTCAGGGGCAATGGTTCGCATACCAACCAATGTTGGATTGGGACATGTTTATACTTTTCACCCAATCATAGTACAATTTATTAGGACGTGGTTATTGTTGTTTTTGTAATGACGAAATTAACAATTAAAAAAAACTTCTGAATGAAATCGGGCTGTTTTTTAAAAAAATATAAGGAGTTGAAAGAACAGAAAACTGAGTAGAAAAGTAAGGAGTACAACTAAAAAGCAGGCTGAAAAATTAAATACAAAAAACCTATGCATTGTCACTTGCAACTGTAGTATAAACCTGGTCTATATTGAGTCCAATTTATACTAGATAGTTGGAAGGAGATGGTTTCTCATTATATGGAGTATTGGGCTACTGGAGAAAAAAAACAACAACAAAAAAATCAGAAAAAGGTGATTTTTTTTTTTATACAAACTGGAAGTGTCAGTCTCGGCTGGTCCTTCCACGTACCAGCGCATGTCGCTGCTTCTACAAAATGCATTGCAGGCAGTTTACTGAACTGGTGAAACGATGCTTCAGAATAGACTTTCGCTCATAAACCCAGTGCAGTGTTCATCAGAATTAGACTGTGAAGAGGCAGTGCAGCCTGCAGCTCTCCATCGCTCCTCACTGACTTCTCACGGAGAACGAGGGACAAAGGCACTGATCCCGGGTTGCTTATAAAATGTATTATTATTATTAAACAAGGAAATCCTGTGTAAAATCAGTCAATAAGCAGTAAGCCACCCTAAATAGTCAGAATTGTGTGATGTAATGTGATTATTTCGGCATCCACGGGCAAATGATGAGAGATGGACAGACGTCTCCAATTTGTATTAAAAAAACAAAATTCGGACATCGATTTTTTTCCTTTAGTGCATGAGGATTTTTTATTTTTTTTTTTCCAATTCTGATACTTTTTTTCTTCAGTGGCCCCAAAAAATCTCGACTTTAATTTTTGACTTTTTCTTGAAGTGCATTAGGTGTGCTTGTTTTTTTTAACCTCCCAATTTCTTTTTTCTTCATTGGCCCCAATAGTCTTCC
Organism: Lipophrys pholis; assembly: GCF_963383615.2. NCBI lineage: Eukaryota > Metazoa > Chordata > Actinopteri > Blenniiformes > Blenniidae > Lipophrys > Lipophrys pholis. Next base: position 5,648,829 of record NC_137643.1, on the reverse strand, counting down.
GTAATCATTCAGATGCTAGCACTTGCTGAAATACATTTTTTTGAACCTGTGCAAACAAAACAGATGAGATAACTCTGACAGCAACCATGAAAAGCCAGTGGTCTGTTCCTTAGTAGAACATCAAGATAAAACTGCTCAACAGTTTTCTTGAACAGCAAAAGTTTAGTTAAACTTGTGAAATTAAGTTTCCAATTTTATGATTGCCATCAGTGGCTATTTCTGCAGCCAGAAGAAGTGGTGTTGAAACAGGGTTTAATTTAAGATGTATTATTTGCAACACTAATAAACCCTAAAATACCCTACAACTAATGATTATTCAAGGCTACCAATGCTTCGAACTTCTACTGTGGATATATACTTTAGTAAATGTTACTCTACGACCAAATGAACAAGCCCACTGGAACATCAGTAACTGTAACTGTACAGGTAACATTTCAATATTAATCAGAGCATACAGTAACATATTACTTTTTTTTTTTTTTTTTTTAGAAACCCTGATTCACAACATGACCTTTCATTAATCTTAATGCAGCTGCCACCCTTGAAAGAAAAGTTTCACAGGATTATTCACAGGACAGGTGGGGAACCCTGATAAACCAGTGAAAAATTCTTTGTGGCGGGCCACAGAAATGGAAAACGTCCACAAAGCTCCTTCCCACGTCATTTGCACTGACATTCAATAACATGTGATCCTTTGCTATGTGTGGACATTTGGAGTCGGATTTAATTCACAACCTCCTCCTCCCCGTCATTCATTCACAGGGTCACCCAACCCATGAAAATACACTCTAAAAAAAACATGAGCACTCCACAGCCAGTGAAAAGTACACTCAACGAAAAGGGATATTGAGCTCATTAAAATCTGCACCTTTATTGGCTTGTGTCCAGAGCATAAGGCTGTGGGGAAAATTCCTCTCCGGTCTTTCAGTTACACGTGAACACACACCCAGATGGACATTGAAACGTTCCGGACAAGAGTACTTTCAAAGCTATATGGGAAATGGCTGAAATGTGAATTTAGTGTATGTTACCGGATGATCTGTCCATGAAGGACAGATGCTTGGAGGACTGCTTTCTCTCACGGTTTCTCCACAGACTACTACAGTGCAGACTGATATTATAAAAGTTCCAGACAGAGAAGGCAAAGGTAACAGCTTGAAGTATAACAAGGAAAACATGCATACTTACTTACATAACATATACAACCTCTCCGGGCTCTGGTTTTCAAATGATTACATTCAAGCCAAAATCTTTCAAATAAACCCACCGTAGCTAAAAAGCAGCAAGGTTCAAAATGAAAGCAATCGACAGTTTGTTTTGATGGTTTTCTTTATCTGGTTCAAATCTAATATTCAGCACAGAACAAAGCTCTCTATTCATCTCTGGCACCACCTCAAGGTGGGCTGGACCTCAGGTTGGAAACCAATAATTCCACAATCCTGAAGCAGAAAAAGGCGAAACAAGTGAAGTTAATACAACATCTCTGATTAGGAGCTAAGGTTTGTTTATCTAGGCACAACTAAACAAGCCAAAGAAGCAACTGTTGGTAGATTTCTGTGCTTTCATCAGTATCCTGCTGGTTCTAAACAGATGCGAGTGATGCTGCTGGATGACCTCCCCCCCACCGTGTCCTGAATTGTAAACCGCAGTATGAACCTGTTTCTGCGTTGCTCAAGCCGCCCAGGTTGTCTCATCCTGGGATTTCCCTCACTGGGAGCGAGCAAGGATTTGAGGACAAGAGGAAATGAGGAAGTAATCTTGAGTGACAGTTCTCCCTGCCGGCATATGGATGTCTGTCAGTGAGCCTGGAGGCGTTATCAGAGGCTGCAGGCGCGCTCTCTTCACCACCAAACAGCCCTACACAGAGGAGAGACAGCCGGACACCCACTTTCTGGATGAATGAAGGGAGGAAATGAAAATGCAGAATGCCCTCACAGGTGACGCGCTCCTGTTGACTCATGAAAGCTGACACGGGATGGTCGTCATTATCGCTCCTCGCTGTATGGAAGACAACACTGCTGTTTGCTGCAATAACAACGATAATGACAATCAGTTTCAATGGGATAGAAGAGAGACGGATGGAAGAAATGAGTGGCAGACTTCACTAATTGCTGGATTAAGTCTCCTAAATGACCCCTGGAAAGATTGTTGCATGCTGGTGCAGTGGGGCAGAGAGCATACTATGTAGAGGTTTTCCCTGTGCTTGTGTGCACTGGTCTGTATTTGCCCTCTGTTTTACTACCCTCTACATGTTGTTGATGTTTTGGGTTGTTGTCCTGCTGGAAACTGAACCTCTGCTACAGTCTTTTGCAGACTCTAACATGTTTTCCTCCAAGACTATATTTGTTTCCATCCACCTTCTCATCAACTCTGAGCAGCCCTCCTGTCCCTCCTGAAGAAGAAGCATCCCCAAAGCATGATGCTTCCACTTCCATGCGTCACAGTGGGGATGGTGTGTTCAGGGTGAGGTGCAGTGCTCGTTTTCTGAATGTTTCCCTTTTCTGACAAATTGATTTTTACTTTAGACATAAAGTCACGACTTAAAAGTTAAGAGCCTTTATCATTCATTCTTCCCTGAGCTATGAATGTTCTTGACAAGAATCTGAAGACCGCTCATGGCTTTGAGTATCGCCATTACAAATCCATTAGAGAGCATTAAAAATGCTCGGTGCCATTTTGCTTATTATTGAAACAGCTTAGTTGCACAGAGAAAAAAAAGAAAAAAAGAAAGAGAAACACCACTTGTTCAACTAATGTTCTCTTTTGTAATGTTAAGTGAGCCACAAAAAAATAGCAGGTTTGGTGTGTGCATAGTTACAAAGACACTGTGAGAACAGAGGCCACCCTTCACACTGCAGACGTTCCCGGTGCAGAGCCGCACAAAGACATGAGAACTACACAGCAGCATCATAATGATTCCAGACCGAGAGGCCAACTAATTAAAACTTTGACACCAAATCACATTCCTCGCTGCTTCAACCACACACAGCTCGGTCTCCAGTGTGCTCCGCCAGCAGATCTATTGTCAGCGGGATGAAGAACTGTCACATTTCCCCTGGGCTGTCAGTCCCTCCCTGTGTTTTTCTCCAGAGAGGATGTCGTCTCAGCGTTATTAAGAGACTGCACAGTCTTAATTACTACCTGTCACAGTCTGCTCCATTTCCTTTTTCGGAGAGATTTGTGAGATCATTCTGTTCCACAGCATTGCATCGAGACCGTCCATCTGTCCAGCCATTTATCTCTTCTCTTAAGATGCCACTCCAGGTTTAAGTCTTCTCAACAAGTGACCTTTTGTATTTGTGTGAATGACTGTTACATCACTGCCAGAGATATCGCACACCCAACACATTAGATAGCATTGCATCACTTCACACTCACAACAAGCAACAGGAGGACAAATGATTCCTGCAGCACGGGTGTGAAAATCCAGCTTAGGGCTCTCTCAAAAGCTGGCTGTTGCTGTGACATTACCATCCCATCCGCTTTGTCTGTATATGTTCGCCATTCAGTTTATGGTTTATTCAGCTTTGTTGAGAAAACAACCAAAGTTGCGTGAGTTCCAAAACACTCAAGCAAATACATTTCCTTTCAAGACAAAATTGGAAGAATTACTTTGCTGTTCTTGTAGGTACAGTAAGCAAGAAGGCCACAGGATGGTGTAGTCTGTAGTAGTTTGTGGTCAAAAGGAGATCAGAATGGACAACAAATGGACACCCAATATGAAGCACAAGTTTTCCGTGTTTACTTGAAAACATCATGTCATGCGAGCCTTCGGTTAATTTGTGACTCCAAATTGAACGTAGATATGCGAGTGAGTGATTGTTCTGTGTTGGCTCTGTGATCACTTGACGGTCTGGATCAAACCAGCACATATTAGATTGAAGATAAAGGGGAAGGATCATATTCCTTTCCGACCTCCTGCATATTTTTACATCCTTCAAACAAATCCTGGTCTTAACATTGATCTCCTGGTCCACTTCCACACTAACGTGGTTTGGTTGTAGTCTGACCCAATAACACAAAAAAAAAAATAAACAGAGGATGACTTCAGACGTGCCAAATCCTGAATGTGCACAAAGGATTATTTTCAACAAGGCAGTTCTCAGCTCATAAATCATCTGAATAAACCAACATGGATTTTCTTACATTTGGTCCAGAACAGCGTTTAGCTTACATTCCTTGGAACAATGTTAACAAAGTACAAGGTAATGCAAACTGAAATGAATGCAAACTTAATTTTATTTCTTTGTTCCAGACCACTAAACTACACAGTGATTATTGTCCAGAGTGTTTCCTGGAGCTGGTTAAAGGAAAGAAGAAAAAAAAAAAAAAGGCCCTTTACCAGACTTCTGCAGAGCGAAATATTGACTCATTCATTTAAATAAAAATGCCCTGCAGCAAGAACAAGGGTGCCGAACTCTCCCAGAAACTAAAACAACCTGCAGACCATCCATCTTTGAAGAGAAAAACTCTTTGCACACCTGGGAAATTCTAAACAGGATCCCCGCTGGGCCAGTCCGTCTCCTCCACAGGACTGAGGTCAGGCAGTTTTGTTATTAATCCAAATTGAACTGATGAGAAACAACCACCTTCCCGTCACAGTTTGATCACAATTTTGGACCTGAGGAGATTGTTCTTTTCTCTGACTCTTGTGATCTTCGTCCGAATTAATCCGATTGTAAACAACACATAAATTTGATTGATCTAAAACTATTTCTCAATAAACAAAATAAGTCTTGGGTTTTGTGTTAGTGGAGGTTAAATAGCTGAGTCATTGTGTCAGACTCATCAGACCATAGTGCAGCCACGGCTCTGTGTGAAGTTCGTATTTATCCTCAACTGATGAGCAAACACAGTTCAGGTGTGGCTGATTCCAGCTCCTCAAAACAGAGAATACATGCTTTTCAAAACTTTAAATAAACAATCAAACTAGATTCCCTGCTTTCCTCGCTCAGTAGCAGTGGATGGTGATAACATTTATTCTAATATCAGGTTGTTGTTTTGTTTTTGTGCATGTGTTTATCAGTAGCATGCATCAGCTTGAACCAGGTAGAGTTCCAGACACTTCGTCTCTATGATAAAATGTAGACACTTAAATTTCCTCGAGGAATTTTAACAATTTGTTAGTTACAAATGAAGGTCAGGGAACTAATCATGCTGCACTGATCCCAATAAAAACTCAAAAACCCCTTTAGACTTGCACAGAGCAATCAAATCTGTGTCTGATTATGGCCCAGGACTTCTGTGTAAAGACTGCATGTTTTGCGTGCTTCAGCTTCCTCACAAACCAGATATGTGCTTGTCTGGATCAATTGATAACTATGAAGCACAAGTTGAATAAAATACATTGAGATTTTTCATGAATCACGTTGTTCTGCACTTAAAAATGCACAAGACAAAACACTTTTTCATAGAGAACTTTATTGAATATATCTAGATATTTATATATGTATATATACCTCATATACTTTGTCTTGTCTAGTAAGGATCTGTATATTGTATTGCTTCCTCTGTTCCATATTGTCCCTTACACATATTGGTCTGCAGAATAGACGTACACCAGTTTTCCATTTGGAGTTTCAGGTTTGATGTGCGTCAGTAGCCTGAGTGTTGACTCGCGCTGGCTTAGATAATAATGGCTTTTCACTTCGAAAAACGGAAGAACGAGGACGACCGTTCTCGACCACGTTTCCCAAAACACGTTCGCGGAGAAAAAAAAAAATTATAAAAAAATTATAAAAAGGACAGTGTTTGTTTGTGATTTCGTACTAAACGAGTCCCACGCTAGCGTCACGAGCACGAGGCTCGTGTGTTGTGTTTGTACTTTAATGTATACGGAGTAAAAACCACTGACGGCACTGACACAGACCTCACTAATGCCAGCACAAAGGCTACTGACCACGTGTCGCAGGCAGGCACCGAGCCTCAATAGCCCAAAGTCACACAACTCCGAAACAAGAGAACATTAAGAATATCTATACATACCACCACCAAAATAAATAGATTAATATAAATTCTATCGCCTACAGATATACACTAGTCAGAACATTAAAAAACACCGATTATTAGGCTACGTTGGTAATGTTTAGAAAAGTAAATCATTAATACATTTCAAACGAGGAAATGGAGACAAAAGTATGACGAAAGAGTAACAAGAGGGAATATATGAAAATAAAAAGCTGGAATTGAAATACAAACTGTGAAAAAAAGGCAAAGTGAGTATAGTATACACAAAAGAAAAGCTAAAACATTTAGAAACAAGAATAATATTTGTAAAAAAAATTAATAAACTAAGGCTAATTTACCAAAAAAACGAAACAGAAAAGAAATTCACATTAAAATGTAAAGTGACAAGGTTGGAAAATTTTTATCATCAGATTGGCTCGTGCAACCATGGAGGAAAGAAAACACACCATTGTGCCCTCGAGCAAGGCACGTGATCCACCCTTATGTTACAGGAGAGCCACAGAGAAACCCACAGGAGTGTAACGCATTCACAGGCGAAAGAAATGAATTTGTTCTTCTGACTTAAGGAGTTTTCTTCCATTTCTTCTCCTGATTTAACAATACTTTTTTTTTATAGTTTTTCACAATAAAGTCCCTTTTGTTTTACCTACAAAGCAAATTTTGTTTAGTTTTTTCCTGAATATGCAAGAAAAATGTTTAACAAAATTTGCCTTAACTCATCACATTTATTTTTTTTAATAAAGTATATGAAAAATATAGATTGCTGCTTTTTTGAACTTTCACAATTTTATATCAATATATAATTGTAGCAATGACAATTTTAACATAAAAAATTGTTTTTTCTGGGAATGTATTTTGGTAAATTAGACACATTTTCACCCTGCAAAATTCGAATAATGAAGAATTTTTGAACTGATAATTTTTTTTCTCCAAAATTTGCTTGGGGTTTGCTTTTCAAAAACAACTACATTTGGAACGAATCAACAAGACAATACTTTTGACTTTTTACCTGTATTAAACCCGCATTGTAACTTATAAGGCAGTGAAATAGTTCAGGTTGAATTGAATAAGTTACACATATGAACTATATTTCGTCTTTCATTGTTCACGAAAAAAACAAATAAAGAACTTATATCGTTAATTCAGAAAAAAAACAAGCATTTTGGTTCTCATGTAAATGCAATACACATCCTGAGCCAAACCAGCCAAAAACACTGAGGGCCTTACTGTGGCGGTTTCCAATTTCAGCATGTAAAGTTGCTGCAAAAGAGCATGCACACTCAGTCGACTTCCAAAACAGCAAAGTTGATATTAAAAATGAAATGCTTCAAATACAGATTATTTCCCTCTCACGTTTGTGCACATGCTTTCCACGTGACACCACAGAACTTAATGTACATACGCAAAGAGAAAGGAAAACTCCAAAATCCTCGAAAGTAACTTTAAAAACCTACAAAAAGAACAGAGAACATTTCAAAATGTATAAATACCCTGCGATAACCATTACGATCATAGAAACACCAGCAACATGATAATAATACTCAAGGAGTTACAATCCTCGCGTAACCTAGAAATGATAGTCGATCACTCGGAATGAAAAGACAACCCAAAGATTACCATTTACAGACATTATGTGTTTTCGCTGAAGTGAATGGGTCGATAATATACTCAATAATACATTTATTATTCTAGTTTCTGAAATAGTATATAGTTATAGCTAACAGCGAAATCGAGGGAAGAGGAACTGATGCTGGCGTTTGTGCTCTTTTCGCTTTTCCCTCCTCTTAAGTCGTCCCCGCCGAGGTCAGGTTGAATTTGACTTCCATCGCAGCCGATTCAGTTTGTGTTCGGTTTTACACACGAGTCCAGTGATCAGATTCAGAGTGAGTCAGCAGTTTCCAGTACATATAGCAGAGATTTTCAACCGTTCAAATAAGCTTCACTCCCCCCAAAAATTGGTTTGGTTGGAAATCACAGCAAGATAACCTCTTCTTAAGGAACTATCATTGTGCTTTGTGTGTATTTTTAAGAATAATTGATGCACTTTATTCACTAAAATGAGTAATATTTGATATCTGAGCAACACGTGAATCAAATTTTCAGCACGTGATTCGAACTAAAGCTCCGCCCCCTGAGTGTAAACTTGATCGAGCCCCAGCCTGTCGCTCTATTTATCAGCCCTTTGTGGAAACACCCAACAGCTGCTGCCTTCAAGCCTTTGGTATCGGAAGATAAACATCGTAAGCAGTCATACAAACCCCGAAGCCGGCAATTAAATGTTAGAAAGTCCATCATCACATTATAGTTTCACTGGCTTACAAATGGCATTAATCAAAACGCTCAATGAAAAGAATGTTCGAGCTTCGTGTGTAGTTGTGTGGCTGAAATTTGCGTCGTGTTTTGGGAATCTCCGCTTGCACGAGAACTGTGCTACCAAGGTCAACATTTCTGGAAAAAGTCTCAGCAAGATATCGTTTTCAAAACGCTGCAGTGTAAATGGGAAACTTTTCTGAAACGAAAAGGCAAAAACGATGCATTTCTCTCCGGAAACTGTTGGAAGGTGCCAAGCTGCTTTATTTCTCCTGGACTTTACCATTAGCATTAGCATTAGCATTTTCTGAAACCATTTTCTGTTAATGGGAGGAACCCTTGTAACTCTGGACGAAGAGAAACATGAAAGATGTCCCACTCAAAGCAAGATTAGCTTGTATGAACATTACTGTGATTAGCGTTACACAAGAGACTAAAAGCCTCATTATAGGCTTAAAATGTATTATTTTAATCATAATTAACGAAACATTTCATATGATTCTGTGAAGACTGCAGAAACTTCAGCTCTGATGAAGTTATTTGCCCAGATGGGTGTCACGCTGCAGTAAGAATCTGGGAAGTTTGGCGGTGGGAACGGAGGCGTTCAGGGTGGAACTCAGAGTCCGCGGCTGTTCCTATTCTCCAAGATTGTGGTAAATGCCCATCTGTCACTGTAATTACCTTTGAAGACACACAATGAAAAATAAATAGCTCACAGTGTGGCAGCTTTCTCTGATGTGTGTGTGTGTGTGTGTGTCAGTAGGTTAGTCTCTCGGGACCGGAGGTTAAGCAGATACTGTTGACCTGCAATTGGCAGGCAACTCGTCCCGTAGCAGATCATTACTTGGCAAAATATGACCGTCTGCAGCACTCTGTTCCCCTCAGAGCAGAAATGTAAGAGAGACTTGTGGTTCATACCATCTGGCCACTTTTTAACCAACGTTATTTGTGAAGCGTCAAACTGTGAGACAATTTAGAAGAACACAAAGTAAAGCTTCAGTCGTGGTGCATGATGAAAAGAGGCCCTAAAACTGGGAATTCTGATTAGAAAGAGCCAATTCGGAATAAAATATTATTCCATGAAGAAGAACAAAGCATCCTTCTGTGTTCTCTTGTAGCAATTGTTAAATAAATGATAATGCTTCGCACTGCAGTTTTGTATCACTAATGAACGTCAGTTGCACCACCGCTGTTAAAAGTGGTGAAAAGATTGTTTCAAATTTTCAAAGTCATGACCATTTTTCTTCGAGGCAGTGGTCAAAAAGCTGTGGTATTTGATGGCTGTTTATGATGTTGGGAGTATTAATGGCAGCGAGATACCTCAGGCTCAAAGACAGAAACTTTGCCGTTGAAATGTCACCCACACATTTCCAGCACTACTCTTTCGTGGAGTTTTTTGTCTTTTTTTTTTTTTTAAGTTTACATTAATCTCTTTTTACCCTCTTCACCTCCTCTGAGGTTTTAAACTGGCGTAGTTTTCCTGTTGAGTGTGTCTGAGTTGCTGTCGCGGTCCCGTTTGGCTGTGAGTCGGTCCAGGGTTCCCACGTTGCCCCTGTCCCTCTCCATGGTGGCAGTGGAGATCGGGGCCGTCTGGGCCGGTGCTGTGGCGGACGTCGAGGTATTCAGCGGCGCCGTATTTTGGGCTACAGCCGCCGCCGCTGCCGCTAGGTTTGATTTGGAGTGAGACGGGAGCGTGCCGCTACTGATGGGTGCGCCCCCACCTCCGCTGCCTCCGCCTCCACTCCCGCTGCCACTGGAATCCTTGGGGAAGTAGTTGTGGAGCTGGTAGAGCGTGGCGCGGTCCACGGTGCCGTAGAGGGGCGGGGCTCCTCCTCCCAGGCTGCCCAGCTTGGAGTCCCTCGACAGGGTGTACATGGAGATGTCGCCACCTCCTCCGCTCCCGCCGCTGCTGGTGTGGTGCGGGTTGGGCAGAGTGGCCACGGAGAACGGCGGGGCGGACGGCGGCAGGCTGAAGGTCTTGGACGCCCCGATGGGCGAGGTCTCCTGCGAGCGCGGCGGGTCGGTGGAGCGGGAGCTGGAGCGGGAGCGCCGTCGGAATCGGTAGCTGGGCAGTCGCAGCATGGCGTGCGTGGTGCTCTTGAAGAGGTCGGTGCGCGAGCGGCAGCGCAGCTCCTTGTTCTTCTCGATGTAGATGTTGACGGCGAGGACGCCGACCATCTCGGCCAGGATGAAGGACAGGCCGCCGAAGTAGAAGGACCAGCCGTAGGAGTAATGCCACTTCTTGTCCTCGTCCTTCTTGGGGGAGATGTCGCTCAGTGCTGCAGAGATATACACGATCACGCCGATGATGTTGCTGAGGCCTGAGAAGAGAGAAAGACTCGTCACTGCTCCTCTGAGACAAGTTCACCTGCAGCTTCATTAAACTGCACTGCAGGCAGAGACACTGCACTTGTTTTCATCCAATTATACGAAGAAGAAGCTGAAGCAGCATGAATCCCAGTTCACATTAAGACGTCCACTGATGACTGCTTTTGACTGATATTTGTGAAAATGCAACATTTACTTTAATTGAAGAACCCAAGGATCAATATATTAATTATATATAGATTTTTGGCAGGTCTACATCATGTCACATTGGTTCTGTTTCCGGCCATTCACTAACTCGTCTTTCAGATCTAATCTTGCCTCGCTTTCTGTTTGCCATCTGAGCTGACTTCCCTTCCTCCCTGGTTAACACGCTGTTTACTGATGTGTCCGGATGTTCACTTGACTTTTCACCTCATCCCAGGTTCTGTCTTGCCTTTGTCGTTTGGTTTTCACATTCACCAGGTTTGAGATTGTAATTCTGCTTCTGATTTGACCTTTCCTACTTCGACTTGCAAATGAACTTCTCATCAGTCAGCCACAACATTATAACCACCTGACTGATATGATGGTTATAATGTTGTGGCGAGGAGCTGGAGAACAACAGCTGGACTCAATAATAGTGCATAGTTTAGTACAGATGCAGTTAAAATATACATCTTAAAGTGTAAACAGCAGGACTTAATGCTGACTGTAGTTAAAGACGAGTGTTGATACATCACTATGGTCTGAATATTAACTTGTGTGTACTCACAGGAGCCATCATATAAAAGAAACCCGTCAGTCGTCATAATATAAATGCTCTTTTGTTCGAGCCCTGTTTGATTTATGACACCGGCAAGTTGGTGTTCCGATAAAAATACGGGACAAAGTTTTTCTCTGAACCGCGCGCGTATCCAGGAGAAAGTTTTCTTCCACCTATCAAGAGAAGCACTGAAGTCTCTGCCAAAACAACAGCAAAGCTGTAGTCTCACCTGCGGCTACAAAGAGGATCCCTCCGCCGAGAATAATGTTCCTTTTGCTCTTGTAGAAGCTGCTGGAGGCAACACACACTCCACCCAGGAGGAGCAGGATGGCACTGAGGATGGGGAAGATGCTAGAGGCTCTCACCACACCTGCAGACAACGGCGTCATTCAGAGTCACAGTTATTTACATCTGATCTCACATGATGTACATTTTTACAGTATTAGTGCATTAAATATGTATTGGTTTCTGAGGCTCGACAACTATCAAAAGGTGCAACGTGAAACAGCTTTGTGACACTTCTGGGGAGAAAAAGTGTTACTGAACAACAGCTGCGACTTTCCGTGTTCAACATTTTACTTGTATAATACAGAATGAGCCTGGTACAGGAAACAACATACAAATGTATTTTCTTTTAACTCCGTTAATCCACAGCGAGGTCTTTTTGAATTCATACAAACTGATTTTGGAGGACAGTGGCCTTCTACGAGCAGGAATTCACACTACAGACTGGTTTAAAATGCTCCGACACACTCAGCTGCTCTTCCAGCTTCCTGCAGTGCTTCTTAATGGCACATTTGTCAACTTTTCATTTTTTCATACTTTACTGATCCCTCTCGGGGAGCTTTTTCCTCCACATCCTATTTCTAGGAGCAGGCTGCCATGGTGCGGCGCCCGGGGAGCTGCTGGGGGTGAAGGGTCATACTCAGTGAGCCGCACTGGTGACCTGTCAGCTGCGGGATTTGAACCTGCAGATTTCCAGTCCTCTTTAACGTCTAGGCCTCCACTGACTGATAATTCGTTTGAGAGTAGGTAAACAGTTAGTGTTTTAAAGAGGTGTGGGTGACGTGCATTAAAGCGAACACCAACAAACAGCCGTCACTCTCTGATCTGAGAAACGTGGCTACCAACGAAAAGAAAATCCTCTATTGTACATCCTTCTGCAGACACCTCAAACATATAAGCAGTGTAGATAAGAAAGAGGTATTGTAGAAGATTAAAATGCTGAAAAGCTCCATCGCAGGCAGCGGCACGGAGAACAGCAGAGCCTTCAAATTTTCAAGGTGACTTTTCAAGCTGCTGCTGTTTGCAGTGACGAGCACACACTTCCAGCCAGAGATGTTGCTGCATAGTATTCTCTGAATTTTTTATTTTTTTTAATAACCGAAAAAAGAGCAATGTCAGGGGTCCTATGCCTCTTCAGCTCAATATATGGTTTATTTGATAAGCAGCTGATGGGAAAGATCGCTGTGTAGAGTTTAAATAGAGAGTTTTGTAGTAATTTTCTGACCTCGGGGACGCTCGGATGAGAAACACTCGAGAGAATAATGAGTCATGAAATTAAGCAAGTCCCACTTCCAGTGAAGTAGGATTTTTAGTCCTCTTTTGTTTGTTAAAAGTCGAGCTGAAACAATTAGTATCATAACCATCTGACAGAAAATGACAGAAATAGGCAAAAATGTGACAGAATTTAGTTTTCCTTGTATCTGTCAAACTGAAAATGTACTTTTGGGAATATAACGTTAACGAACATTTTAACATCTCCACATTTTGGGGATTTCAAAGACAAAACGATATGTTGAGTTAGACAGAAAAATGTTGTATGTCAAAAACATAAAATAAATGTTGTGCAACTTACTAAAACAGTACTTGATTTGAAATAGCACTGTTTACTAGTGACTGAAAAAAACCCTACTAGTTCCAAAGGAAAGTATCTATTGTGTTAATTGGGACCGTCTCAATCAGGCCCAGTTTACATGACAATGATTATAAGTGAAAACGCTAACTACACTTTTTTTTGGGGGTGTTTCTGCTGTTTGCGTGTAAAGTAACATAATTCTCAAAACGCTGCTGTAAAAAAACACAACGTTTCTGAAACGAAAATGGAAAAACGAAGCATTTCTACTTGAAATGTTTGGGCATTAGTTAAAGGAAAAAAGTATAAAATACATTTCTTGACTTTTCTCCTATTTGAGTATGTATTATAATGAGCATGCTGTGTTTTCTTTAACAGATTAATGATCTAATGATGCCAAGAAGCAGCAACTAAACAACAGAGATGATTGTATACAGTTAATTAGCTCCTCCTCAAGTAAACAGGAGCTTAGGGACACAGTAACAATTAAGACAACAGCTTGTCTCCCTAAGCCAACAGTAACCTTAGTACAGTTGAACAGTATCACTTATCTTCACTAATATTTTCACAACAGTAATTAATTATTTTACTGTAATTGCATCAAGTTGTGGCATTACTTTCCATATGCTTCATTCTGGATCTGTATACAAAATGTCCTCTCTGCATCCAGGGTTTTACTGTCTTTTTACATAAACAACAGAAGCCACGAGGATTAAGAAAACACTCTACGAGATCCCATTCAGGATTTCTCTAAACGTTTATGCAGCTGTCTGTACAGACCCAAGAAGTCCTTGTTGCAAATAAATTCAGACACGTGATTTTTCAATAAGCATCTCATCCCGCTCCACAGAAATGAACATATTTGTATAATATATAGCCGGGGCCTGCACTTTGGAAAGCAAAAGGTTGAGAGCTGCAGGAACTGAATCTGCAGCCACAATGGAGGCAGGATGTGAAACCTGAATCCTGAGCTGAAAATAATCCATTAGTGAAGGCTGTTCTTTCAATCCATCTGTGAGGAAAAACACTTTCTGTACACCCCCAGACTCCCAACCTCATGCACCTGGACACACACATACACATGGAGACACACACACGCACACACACACACACACACACGTGCACCTTCAGAAACACTGTGCTTGAATCTGACATCCGTGCATTGATGTCCGCCCACCATCCCCTTCTGTCCTCTCTGTATCTGCGTGTGATAGAGACTGCAAATGTGTGTGTGTGTGTGTGTGTGTGTGTGTGTGTGTGTGTGTTCGTATTATCTAATGTCTCTATAGCTACTGTGTGTTTGTTGTGTCACTCACGCAGCAGATATTCTGCAGCATCTTGATCGTAGTCGGCGTCGTCGGGGAAGTGGTTGATCTGGGAACACACGCCCCTCTTTAAGCCTGAAGAAGAGGGAGACGGAGGAAGATTAGGGAGGGTGAAGTTTGAGGGAGATGAAGCGCGTCGGAAGGAGTAGAAGTTACGAGGAAGAGAGGCAGAAATGACACAGAAAGACAGAGACGTGCATATGGATGAGGCAGCTGAGGCTAAAAAGACAACTACATAGGAAAGGGAATTTTTGAAAACTGGTGGAGAAAGTAGTTCGAGAGGAGGGAGAGACATACGAAGAGGGTGAAGACAGTGAAAGACATGAAGGTTTTGTTGAGGGAGACAGATAACAGACGCACTGATGATATACTTTTGCTGAATCTCATGATACTCTCATGCCTTTAGCCAGCGTTGTGCACAGATATTTTAAAAGGCAGTGGCCTTTATATATATATATACACTGTGTATATATACAGTATATGCACACAGAGTCACCATGAATGGACGCAGTGTATTGACGTGCGTCACAACGTCACACCTTAAATGTCAAATTGAAGCCGTGAATCTAAACTTCCTTGTAGGCGCAATAACAATACTTGAATTTTAATGACAGCCGATTTGCTTAAACAGACCAAAATAGCATGTGATTTGGAACAAACATATGCAACCTGAGTGAATCAGTCAACAGACTGACCCACACAGTTGACAGCTCACTAATGTGTCACTGCAGGACTGCAGTAATGCAGCTCCGTCTACATTATTAAGACAAGATACACTGAGAGAGAAGGTTACCCTTTACTTCTGATGGGAACATTTTTTATAAATTCATCATGTGATTTAAAGTTTCTGATTCAGGACTACTGACAGCATAATGCAGATATACTGGATACTCACAAGCGCGTTGTAAATTTTTATATTTTATATCTTTAAACAGTCTTGCACCTGGCTCCATCTGAAAATCTGCCTGTGTACATGCCCCGCTAAGCTCCCCGAGTGGTGTTTGGAGCGACTGATGACTTTGGAACGTCAGTGAATGGCACAGCTGATAGAAGAGGTGAAAATCCCCTCTGAAAACACAAGCTTCATACTACAAAATTAAGAGCTTTCACCAATTAAAGACCGTTCTAAATTGTTTCTTAACTCACGTTTTATACTTAGAAAGTCAAGAAATGTTCCTCTATGGCATGCAAATGTGACAAAAACTTCTGACTGTGATGCTCTGCTTTTATAAATATTATTCTCCAATTTATATATAATATATATAGTGTTGATTTATGCAACTGACATTTTGATGCAATTTATCTCTTGTGCAGGATGCTGACAAACACAAATTAAGTAGTTTGTGCACCAAAATCAGTGTCGCTCAGATCTCTATGTACATATAAATCCTCCAGTTTGAACAGTAACAACAAATATTGACCTGAAAAAAATAACAAAAAAAAAAAAAATCAAATCAAACCTGGTAAAAAATACACAACAAATAAGAAGCATTAAGCTTAAAAAAACTTGGAAAAACAAAAAAAAGCAAAAAGGTTTCTCTGCATTATTCAGTAAAAATCAGATGCATCATCATATTAAATGCACGGTGCTTCCCTCCTGCACTGTGCATAGCACCTGATGTTCCAGATCGGCGTGTAGCCGAAGAATTTGACTCGGAGCTGCGAGCTGCACCTGCTGCTCCACAGTCTTGTCATTTTGTATTTTCAGTGGGTGACAGCAGGGTGCACCGCGGCCTCGGGTTACATCAGGTCTCACTGCAGACATCCGGCATATGCTGCCGGTCGCTGCTGCTCGCTCCATCCCGCCTCAGGAATATTCTTTCAATCACAACAGTTTACCTCGACTTATTTCAACATTTCCGCACTTGCAACACAAGAAAGCCACAAGCCCACAAGAAGACAAACAACAACAACAACAACACTCTTGTCTAAACTGTAAGTGCGTCTGTCAGGTCATCCACCCTCACAAGCTCCCTTACAAATGTGCAATTTCCCAAAAACCAAGCTGAACTATTTGTGCAAGTTACAGTAAAAGATAAACAAGTACTTAATTAACTAGATGAGGAGGAACCTTAACTAAAGTCATTAACAACAGCAGCACCGAACTCAACGTTTATTTAATAGTTTCTGTGTTTTTCTTGTTTAGGAAAGGGTTAAGATACATTCACTAAAGATGAAAGCTTTCAGTGAGTTCAAACTGTATTGTAATCTTTATTATATTAATATTATACCGTTTTAAATGCTCGCACTACAATAGCTACAAAGACTAAGTGGTTACTCATGAAACTTGCAAAAAAGGCAGAGAAGAACAATGTTATGAGACCCTCAATATTAGTCGAAACTAAGAGATTAGTGCATTAAAAGCTCAATACGGCAACTGCAAGAGCAAAGAATGCACAACAGGTTCATTTCAAAAAAATAAAAAATAAATCTAATTTCATATTAATTAGTCTAGATCAGACATGTGGCGAATTATTGGTTTTGCTGGTGAATTGATGAGGAAGGTCATATGGATTTATATGGATTAAAGGAAGTTCACAGAGAAACATAGTTTGTTGACAGATGTCATACATCCTTGTTGTAGAATTTCTCAGTCACAATTTGGTCAGATGGCATGGATTATATTCTTGTAACCCTCAAAATGACCAGTTTACCATCCCTGGACTAGATGTCCTGCTTAAAATGTAATTTGTTTATTCATTGTTTGTAAAGAGGACTGTCGTATTGCAGCTGCAGATGTTTGCACCTGACCGATCCCATTATGTCTTCCTCATAAATGACCTCATGAAGACCTCAGCAGGTTAAAGAGCACGTCAACAACGCGGGCAAATGTGAAGCCGTATATATCACACTGGCAGTGTGTATGCGCACGTGACCGTGTTAATGAGTAAGCGGAACACCTACTTATGTCTGTTCTGGTTACACTGACCCCAACAAGAGCCGGCAGCGACAGACACATGAGAAAACATGCAAACGCACCATGCATGTGAAGGTTTCTGTGCTCGCGAGAGCATCCATGACGTGTGCGTGCACGAGCGGCCGCGTACCTTCCAGGCAGCAGATCCTCCAGAGGCCCGAGTGCGTGAGCGCCCCGGGGTCTTTCTTGTCCTTGTTGTTGGAGTCGTCCTGGGAGGAGTTGGCCGTGCTGTTGCAGATGAAGGCGCGGGCGTACAGCCAGTAGTCGGTGCCGATGGCGACGGTCATCAGGGCGAAGGCTGCGAAGGCTCCCATGGTGGTCAGCAGCACCTGGATGCCCCGCTCGCACCACACCATCGCTGGGCGGGGAAGGAAACTGATATCTGGAGACGATACGGACAACGACTTCAACAAGGAGAAACTGTGAGCTCTGATACTTCTAACATTCAGGGAGAACCTTCTCCTGATCGCCACACCACCATCTTGATCACTGTTACGCTTTTAGTAATTAATATTACCAATAACACAATGTACTCAACAGTTAGCCCATGTTTTATTCTCAGGACTGTTGTGAAACCTCGGAAAATGTTGATTTAATGGCGACAACGCAATTTCTGTCTTTGTCTTTTGAGTTTTACACAAGATGTTTCCTTTTTAACCTTGACACACGAGCGCATACTCTTTTGTTGTAATGTTTTACAGCAGAACATTTGACTGTCCTTGACCAATAAGCCTCCTTAGACGTTAAAGTGTCATCAGGCACGTTTCGAGTGAATATGCAGCATTTTTTGCGTTTTCAGTACGGAAAAGTTTCGCATTTAGATTTTCAAGAAATCCAAATGAGCGAAAGCTCATCACAAACCACATTTTAATAAACATCCATTCATGTGAATGCTTCATTGTGACTCATGCTCCTTTCTTAATTAGATTTTCTCATATATCCCAGAAGGCGCAACGATTTACAAATGAGATTCCAAAAATGGGCATGCAATCAGTTCTGTATGTTCAATTTATGCATTGAACTGTCAAATATTTATCCACTGAGAGAGGTGGTGTCCCTTACAGGCTGCTGTAGGTGACAGACAGGAGCCGCTGATGGGATCCAGGCTTCCTGCAGCATCCTGTGTGAGCTCACCGAGGAAACTGGTATTATAAAAAAGACTGTACGTTCGCACACACAGCCTAGAGCAGTGAAGAATTGTTGGCAGCCAAAGAACAAAATGCCTCGACCTCGCTGTATCAACAAAAATATAAAACTTCAAATATTGTTGCGAAACTGAACTCAGGAGGGTAGTGGATCAAAATATATGGTGAAGGAAAAAAGAATCTGCGTTTTGTGGCTTTGCTCAGCAGCCGGTGGTCACATTCCAATCCGACCTTTATCCAACACAAATCAAAGACTTTCCCATTAAGAGATAATAAATGACAAAATTAGGAGAAACAGAAGGAAACTGTCATGAGAGAAGCCATAAATGCTGTGGAGGACGACGAGAGAGAGAGACTTCAAGGTTTTCTTTTTTTGCACGCGTAAGTTAAAATAAGAGGCGAGAGGACGAGGAGACACGAGTGCAGAAGAGTGGAAAGGAAAAGAGGAGAGAAGAGACATAAATCTGAGCTCAGAGGTGAGCGGAGAGGGGCGACAAGAGGAAAATTGAGATACAACACGTCTGTTGTGCTTCAGGAAACATAAATGGAAGTGCAAGGACGGGGGGGGGGGACGGGGGGGGGGGGGTCTTCTGTCTCATATAACCATTTAGCTCCTCCATGAGATTTAACCCTTTATTGTGCTCAGCCACAGTCACAAGCTTTTAACCTTTTCTTGCTTTGATGGTCTGGAAATTTGGATAAATATCTCACGTGTTTCTGTAAAAGTTTGGATGGATGTTTTTGAGCACCACCGGCCTTCTATATAATGTAATATATGCCTTGATTTGAGGTTTGAGCGTAAGTTTAAGAACCTGTTTTATTTATTTTCAAGTTAAATGCATCAATCAGGTGAAGCATGTGGACGGAAAACGTGCAGTAATAACATCTGCCACAATGTTTAGCTTAACACTTTAAGAAAGAGACAGAAAGAAATGCTGAAGGTCACCAGATAACCAGCGACAAGTGATGTACTGGATTTGAAAACATAGTTTTGAAGTTATATAAAGAGTATTTTAAATTAGTTTTAAATACATGTTGTGAAATATATATAAGATTTGATGATCAAGAGTTGAAAGAGCCTTAAACACAAGAGAGGAAACAATCTCAGCATTCTTGACTATGAATGCCGTGTAAAGGGTTAAACAAAGCAATACTTCTGGGGACGAAACTATAAGCCAGGAACATTTTCAATTAACCAGTTAGCCAACGTCACTCGGCCCGGAGCATTTAAACCTCAGTAGCTACAGTTAGAGGGGAGAAACCAGAAGCATGATAATAATCATAATTAAAGTAACATAATGAAAAACAGGGAAGTAAAAAAAAAAAAAAAGAAAGTAAAATAGTGTTTTTAAATGTGGTTTGAAAGAGGACAGACTGAGAAAAATGATTATTTAAAGTTTTTCAATCAATTGGAAAGTGTCAATTGAAGACAGTGCGCAACCAGTGACTGCTGAATATTAATATCCAGATCCTGCACTGTCAAACCTGAAAATCACTGAGTTCGTTTTAGGAATTCAAAACCGAAAATTTCACAGAAGGAGGCAAAACTCCAGAGAGAGAACAAAAAAACTTCAGAAGACTGAGCTCGAGGCGAGAAGGAAAACAGCAGGTAACAAGAAAAGATGACCAAATGAACCGGGAACTCATAAACCTGGACATGGCTCATAGACACACGGGGGAGAAACAAGGCACAGCTGACAACAATCAGGGAATAGGAAGAGGAGAGGGAGAACAGAGGACACCAGGAACCGTGACAAAACGAGATGAAATAACTGGAAACCGAGTGAAGTCGTGTTGTAACGTGAGGTTTTTGGTGATTTGAAGGGCAAAGTAAAGACCAAGTATGAAAGTATGAAACCAGCAGGTGAACATTCTTCAGCTGACGGTTTACTGTCGAAAAGACTGTGAAAAGCAGCTCTGCATTCTAGTTTCTTATATCGTCTGATATTTTCGTGCAACAAACAGATTGGATCGTAATAGAATTCCTCAAAAATCTGGGTTTTAGTCTCTTTAGCAATTATGGGAATGAGGAGGATTAAAGGACTGGAAGTAAGAGTAAATCCCAGAGGCGGCAATGTGATAATGTTTCCCACTCTACCGTTAAAAACTGTGATAAAAAATTTAAAAAAGCATTTCAGTTACTTTCTGTCACAGTCCAAAAGACTGTTTTAGAGGTTAACTGGTGATTCTGCGTGATTGTGAGCATGTGTGATCTGTCCATCGTGTGGATTATCAAAAAACAAAGAATAGAATTTTGTTTTGGACTCTTAGTCCCTCGCTTTTTAAATCGACATAGGCAGGTTCAGAAACTCACTGAAAGCTGCAACCCGTATTCACACAGTGGCTGAAGGAAGGTTAATGTAAACAAATCAATGGCTTGAATAATAGGACCCCCCCCCCCACGCGAGGGCTTTTAAAATGTTTGGCAAATTCAGGCGTCCCGCAGGGCGTTTCAATGGCAACTGAAGTCCCAAAATAACAGGAGACCACTCAGCTGGTTTGACCCTCACAGTGACCCGTCCGATGGAATAAGCATCAGGCGGAGAGAAAGAAAACATTAGTGTTGGTGACGTTGTATCAGTCGGTGTTTTTAACCGTGATCAGTAAAACTACATCAAATTAGATTAAAATGTGGTTACAGGAAAGTTGTACATCACATTTTTAGTCCGATTTACATTTTAACTTTTTTTTTTGAAATATGATTAATTGCTTCTTTTTTTCTTTCTAAATGGGCCACTTTGTAGAATCGTGATTAGCACTTTTGCCTCGCAGGGGGAAATCTCTGGTTCGATTCCGGGCCTCGGGGTCTTCCTTTGTGGCGTTTGCATGTTTTCCTTGAGGATCTGTGGACTTTCTTTGAGTCCAGCTTGGATCAGCTTCAGTCCCCTGGCAATCTGAGTTTAACGGAGCTATACACAAAGATGGAGGGAGGATTCTTGGTGGTGTTTTATCTTTTAAAAAGTGCCACATCTGAGGGTTTTTTACTCACTTGTGTTAAAAAGACGAAACCTGAACAATGACACTTGTTAGAGCCATTGTGTTACTTAACCCTGCAGCATGTCCTCCGACAAATAATGATAAAATATGGAAGTGCACTAAAAAAAATTATAAATATTCTAATGAAGGAAATTTTCTGAGCTTACATGTAGGAGATATATATAGAAAATGTATCCTCGCCTAAAAATATCATAAAATAATGCTTTTTATTGCCTGTAGATCCCAAAACTCTCACCACAAAGCAAGAAGGTTGTTTTCAAATCTGTTCCTTTCCTTGTGGGGTTTGCATGTTCTCCCCGTTTTTGGGTGGATGGGTACAAAAACATGCATTAAAGGCTACAGAAGACGGGAAAACAACTGACATGAAAGTCTGACATCCACTAAAATGTGCCACTTGACATGTAAACGGGACAACGCTTCCCACTGTGAGATCTCCTCTACTCCGAGTAGCTGACAGTCAGTCACAATTATTTTGTTTGTTACATTTTTTTAAAGTGGCTTATTATTTGTATTAACCTCCTGATCCTTCAAAAATAATTTTTAGTCTAGTTTTACTTAAACTCCAGACTGGTTACTTGAAAGTAATTTAGTCTCCGATGCAAATTATTGTGACAAGTTCATGGTCTGTACCATTCCTGTTGATTAATGATAATGATTTTGGTTAAAAAACAAGAGTTTGAAAATAACAAAAAAAAAAATACCTGTACATTTCAATGTTTGGAATATAAGTACTTCTGGTACCTCTTGATATACTTAATGAGTTTTTTGGTTAAATTCACTGAGCAACCAACAAAAAGAGCTCACTTCGCAGATTCACCATGAAATCCAGTGAAAATTACGTGAAAAGCAGATTATTGATCACATCAATGTGGCAGCAACAGGTTTTCTCTCCTCTCTTCAAACTGTTAGTAACATGCAACTTAAACTTAAGATGATTTTCACTATAGGACTGTCTAATAAACGCCTCGAAGTGACGTTTTATAAAAGAAGGTCATTGTGCATTAAATTCTGTTGCAGCCAGTGTGGACAACAAGCGGTGACACTGCCTTGCGTGTTCTCACTGCGCTTCATCCTGATTGGCCAGTTTCATTATTAAAAAAAAAAAAAAAAAGAAGGATAAATATTGTTCAGAGCAGATTCCAGTCAGTGTGAAAAAAACCCAAAACAATTAAGACTGAACGACATGTCAAGTGTCAGGCAGGTTATTTCCACACTGCAATGAGTGTTTCAATTATAGTTATCTTTTTTTGAATTGCATTTTTATTGACAAAACGAAGCCCACTGAATTTTCCAGTCTGTACCGCTCGTATGTCTGCCGTCTCTGATCTCTACATGAACAAACATTCAGCTTGGTTACACTCATGCCAGCGCAGATTAATCGAAGTCGCTTCTGAATACAGACAGCTGCACACAGCTGGACCCGTGTGTGTGTGTGTGTGTGTGTGTGTGTTCACGCTCACTTGTGATGTTTTGTGTTTGAATGTTCTGGTATATTTGTGTCATATGTGATTATTCATGCATACAGGAATCCACGTGTGTGTTTCCCGTTCATGCACATCAGCCTGTTCGTGTGTGTGTGTGTGTGTGTGTGTGTGTGTGTGTGTGTGTGTGTGTGTGTGTGTGTGTGTGTGTGTGTGTGTGTGTAAGGTGGTTTTCGGTGTGATCACATTCATGTGTGTTTGTTTATGGTTGGATGTCCATGTATATATGTGTCATATAAATAAGTAAACATGCAAACAAGAATCTGGTTGTTTGTTAGAAAATCAGCCTGTGTGTGTGTGTGTGTGTGTGTGTGTGTGTGTGTGTGTGTGTGTGTGTGTGTGTGTGTGTGTGTGTATTACCTGAGGGCATGTTTCTCCCTTTTGCCTCCATCTCCTCTGCCTCCTGCTGATGCTGTTCTTCTTCTCCTTCTTCTTCTCCTCCGTCAGTGAAGAGCGCTCCGTAGCCCCGGTCCGAGCCGCCTCCATCCACCGTTTATCCTTCGCTTTTCTCGATCCTTCCTCTTCTCTCCTTCGCTCCACTTCGTTTCTTTCTTTTCGTCCTTCTCCAACTCTTTTTTCTTCCCCTCAGCTTCTTCTCTTTTTTTTTTTTACCTTCAGCACTCCTTCGCTCCTTTCTGGCAAGTAAAAAGAGGGGTGGGGGGGTACTTCACTTCCTCTCCTCTCATTGAATTGTCATGGCAGTCATCTTAGCTACAAAGAGAGGCAGGAGAGAGGTGGCAGTGAGGGCGGCGGTGGGGGGGGGGGGGGGGGGGGGGGTAAAGTGCAGGAGAGAGAGGGGGGGGCAGAAAGAGAGGGACAGCGGCAGAAGATAAGCGAGGGAAGCGCGAAAGAAGGAGATGAGAAGATGAGATGGGGTGGGCGGGGAATCGATTAACGAACGTGACACGAGTCTTCAAACCTGAACAGGAAGCATCTCTCAAACAGGCATGTTTTCTATAGGAGGACGACACCGTGTCATGCAACGACAAACAAACTGGAACTGTATCAGTGGCAAAAACGGAGAGAGAGAGAGAGAGAGAGAGAGAGAGGTGGAGATATCAAGCAATACAAAAAAAGGCGATGGGAGAGAGCGTGCTCTATTTCATTGCCATGGCAACAGTGAATTCCAAAGTCTATGGTGAAGCTGGTGTGTGTGTGTGTGTGTGTGTGTGTGTGTGTGTGTTGAGGGGAGTAGAGGGATGGATGTAACAGCTGAGAGGATTTTACTGATTAAAAAAAAAGAGGGAATTACACGGCTAATATGGAGGCAAAAAGATTGTACGTGTGGAGAGCTGTACATGTATTATCTAGAGTTGTGTGTGTATAATTAGATGTGTGTGTGTGTGTGTGGTGTAATTTGTGTATGCATACTCGTATAGGTGCACTGACTGATCAGTGAGTGCGTGATGACATTTGTGTCCTACTGGAGGATTGTGTGTGTGCGTACGTTGATTTGTGTTTATGCAGTTTATACACGCGTACTTAGATTTATGCAAACACTGACGTGGCAGTGCGTGAAATGTGTGTGTCGTCACTGAGATCTGCGAGTGCGAACTTGGATTTGTGATGCACTTCATGTGAATACTTAGAGTCAAGTGTATGAACATTTGGATGTGCGCACCAAAATGTGTGCATGTAATCAGATCTGCGTGTGTGTAATCGTTTTTTTGCTGATATTTGTGGTACAAGCACCTGTGAAATGTCTGATCTCCACCTTTTGGCTGCAAGTCATTGCAGATTTTCTTTGGTTCATATTGCAGGATTCGGTCTGTACTGTGTCTTGTTAGTTATACAATAATACTGCATTTGTAACATAAATATCACAAAAAACTGAATGAATACTTTAACGTATTTTTAACAGCCCCAATTATTTCATACCCGGTGGCCACGGGGTAGAAATCAGAAGTACAAAAATCATGAAAAATTGACAAAAATAACAATTATGAAAAAACAACAACACTTGTATTGTAAAGTAGGGGCAAGAAAAAAGGCACTGATTTTTGAAAGGAACAAATCCCTGAGCACACACCGGTGGTATTTACTCCAGAATACACTAGTTACTGCATATCGCATGTTGACCCGATATCGTGCAGCCCCGCTAAACAACCTTCGTTATGACTAAGCGCCACTGTTGTGCATGTCTGTTACACTTTAAGTCACCGCGGACCACCTGAAGCACACGCAACCTGACCGAGCCTGCGAGTCCACACCGAGGGCAAAACGTATTACACAAGCACAAATTTTCTTACGCACACGCACACAGATCAAAATACATGTGGGCTCACAAATCAATCTTCGGCAATAAAGAAGTGTGTGTATTGTGCGCCTGCATGTGAAACGCTTACGTCGTCCTGGTACATGACTGCACACGAGTACTCGAGTACACCAGGAATGAACATTCACAGGGGAGATGACAGGCTCGTGAGTCATCCGTGCTGCGGTCACAGTGTCTCTGCATGTTTCATCTGTACAACTTTCTTCCTCTCGGTGCGACGGCTTAATCACAAGCACTTAACACAGTTTGCATGATCTGAAATGTACAATGCTGATTTTTTCTTTTTTTCTTTCTTCTTCTTTTTTCTCCAACAAAAGCTCATCGGGGCTCGTTGGGATTTGGTGCCTTGCTCAGAGGCGTTCCAGCACAGCAGCAGACTTCCTGCTTGAACCCACGTCCTACATTTCTACCAGCAGAGTAAATCCCCACCAGCACTGACAAAGTGTCTCGTTTTGCTGGTTTTTAAACCATTTCCAAACCAAGGCACAGGAAAAACCCACATGAGAGGAACCTGCAGCAACACAGCAGGAGATCCCAAGTTGCTTCACATCAACGGCACATCCTGAGGCAGTTCTGACCAGAAATATCTGTTTGGAAACACCCGGGAAAAAAAACAACAGTATCTGTTAGAATGCCTTAACACTGCAGGTGTTTATGTTTTACTTTCTTATTGTCCATTAGGAAGAAAAACTAAACAATAATGAGGATTTTACTCGACTACATCATTCAAGAAATATGTAATTCTATTGTGTAATAGGTTCCCTGCATTGATAACCAGAAGATTTGTTTGTTCAGCCAAGATATTCCTTCCAAAACTAGTCAAACCTTTACATAAGTGGAAATAAGAAAATAGAGTTTATTATCCTCATTCTGAATTCTTTGCATGGGCTCCACTGCAGAATAGACTTGATATCCTGCTGCTGGATTTAGAGTGGAGGCCTGGCTGGAATAAGGTCCTCACACATAATGGAACCATTTTCAAAGGGTTCATCGCAACATGTGATAAGAGACTTAGGATAATTGAATGAATCAGTGGAGACATATACATGATATTCATATCATCAACCTGACTAAAGCTCCTGACACGGCCCTGCTTTGGTTTATAGTGACATCCAACCCTATGAGATGAGAATAATATAAGAAATATTCACCGATTCAAATCCTGATTCTTCTATATAGAAATATAGACGTTTGTCTTTTCTTGCTATCATACTACAAGTTATGTTTAAAATTGTGCTTTTATCCTCATTCACTGTTCAGAGTCTTCATTAGCCCTGGTGTCTGTTGGTGTGACACACTTTAATTTGGCTCGTTGCTTTGGAAAAGTATTTTCATCCTGAGGTTAGGAAATCCTCTGTTATTAGCTGTTGTGTCTGTTAGTCAGCAGCCCACTCTTCTGTTCACGTCCAGCTTATCTTGCGATGTTTTGACTTGATGGGAGGAAGCTGGAGGTTCTGGGAACAACCTCAGTTAATGCAGGATCTCTGAAGACGTACTGTTAGGAATGCAAGTTAAACTACGAAACGTTTTGTCACAGAAACGGCTGAACCTGAGGAATCAGGGCGGTACTGAGCATGCTCAGAGAGGATCGGGTCAAATCTAACTCCATCCTGCAACCGTCCTCGTCCCCTCGACATGTCAGTGTTTCTTCTGTCCTCACAACTGGCTGGTAATTCAATGGCAATGACGCATTCAATCAAAATTTTAATACATGTTAGGGAGAACATAATACAGTTAATCTCAGAACCGTTAAACTCCTAAATGAGGTTCTACTTTGAATAGTTAGTTACTGAAGCAGGAAGGTTTTGTTCTCTGGCGCTCTGAGGAAAGTATTTTCTCTGCTGTGACTCGCCGCCGGTATCTTTTATTCTTGATTCGTTGCAGCTTTGATAAGCAAGATTTACAATTCACCTGTTTATGAAAAGAACCCGCATGAGAAATTCTCATCATCTAAAACACGAGCGGGAGTATTTGTTGCTCTCCCACAGGACAGCGCTGCAGTGGAGTCAAGTTAACCCTCGGTAGTAAATGAAAATGACTGGCAGGAATCAGCATCCAGAGAAGATTGTGAGCACACACTGACGCTGGCTGGAACTCGTTAACACCTCCACCCCCACGGCGGAGTGTGAGAAGCAGAAACTAGAGCTGCTTTTGCTGATTTTATTTGGGATTATGAAACTTCCAGGAAGTTTATCTGTGGATTTTGGTCAAGCTCAAGGATTTAAATATTTCTCTTATTGTGGAGCCAACAAATTGAAGAATAAAGTACCTGTGTGGGTTTTCACTATAGTAAGCTTCTTATTTTCATTAAAGGTTGTCAAAGGTGTGGTCTAGACAGTTATTCTTAAACTAAACTCCTGTTTGCTGAAGGAATCTCCGTCCCTCTGCCAGTAACATGAACGATTCATTAGTTTTGTCCACGGTCGCTGGGATTACGCAGCTCGATGAGCAAACGTTCATAGAGTTTGGCTGCACATTTGTGGTTTGTTAAAGCTTATTGTCATTTTTCTATGAATCAGTGGTAATATTCTGATTCTAGAGCGTCTGAATCCATGTAATTAGCACATGCTGCGTTTGCGCTAAACTGCATTTTTTTGTTGACATCCAGACTTTCTAATGTTATTCAAAATAAAAATATATTATGATTGACAATTCTGAAATTGGAATTGATGTGTATTAGTTGGAGGTATTTTGATGAACGGTAACAAACTGCCCCGACTTTAATTTCACACGATAGCTCAAGGGTTTGAAACATGAGGCCAAAACCGGGCCGGAAGAGGCTCCAATTTCAAAGAAAACAAAGATTTTTTTTTTAACAGATTTCTTAAGAGTAGCGGACACAATGCAGCACTGCGACTCGAGCTGAGATATTGGCGATGCTGCGACAGTTGTAGGAGAAGTTTACAGGACATTTCAATGTATTTTACACTAGAAAGTTTGATATAATTGGACTTTCTCTACTGATTTGAAGAATTATCAGTCGTATTTGTTTGGTTTTGTGGAAATAAACATTTTCATAACGTATACTTTGCGCCACAACGCAGAAAAACTTCAATTCAAAAGTTAGGATGGCACTATTTTACCAGTCCGGCCAACTTGAGATGAATATGTATTGTATGCCACATACAGCCTGAACTAAAATGTGCTTGACACCCCGGTATTACAATATTTATATAATTACTTAGCTTTAAATCATCAAATGTATATGTCCACAGTGGTGTAGTGGTCAGCTCTGTCGCCTCACAGTGAGAAAGTCCTGGGTTTTATTCTTGGTGCTCCAGCTTCCTCCAGAAACAGGCATTTGGGGACCGGTTCAAATTAAGTAAATAAAACTGTATGGAAGAAGGATAGATGCATATTTACAGGACCATTTGATTGAAATGCTCATGCTTGAACTACTTACTTGATATTTTCTATAACTTTTATTACATAAAAAAAAAAAAAAAAAAAAAGTAACTCGTAATCATAATGAAACACACGATTTGCAGTAATTGGTGTAACGACACCGAAAAGGCAGATTGGGTGAAGCAAATGCAGACCGACTTAAAACTGCGACTCCTTCCTCTTTTCCCGTCGAACTGCCGGCTGGATTTTCTCGCCATGAGTGCTTTCTATTGTTACGTAGACAGAAAGCATGAATATGGATGTTTCTGCCACAATCAGATGAGGAATTTCAAATGCATCGCATACCCTTCCAGTGAAACCTCACAAAAGTGTGAGGTGGTGAATTGAAGCCCCCCCACCCCCCCACCCACCCCGTATATCTGCAGCAGTCCTTGATGGGCGATTCCCCCCACATTTACACAGCAGCTGAAGATCAGTTCATAACCATGGATGTGCAGATGCAGGACTGATGCTGAACGCTGATAGGTTGATGGCCTTCTTCTAAATCATGCCGGAGAGGTTTAGGAGCTTTTTATGGCCACAGATTGTGCTGAATCTCCTGTCAGGCAGACCAAATGATGACGACCTAAAGGCCTTTTAAATGTATAATGCTGCCATGTGCACAGCGACGCACCGCAGTGCTGATGTGATCCCAAAAGATCAGGAAGGTTTCGATTATACTTCAGTGATTCGTGAAGCAAAATCTAATGAGAGGAGACAAAAAAAATAATAACAATTTTGAGGAAAAAATAAGTAATGTTTTAAAAATATTTGTGTCTTTATGTTTAGGCCTGTTCACCTTGTACAGGTGATTTCATTAACAATGGCAGTGTTTTTATTGTGTGAGCGATCATTCAAATCTTTATTCCAAATTAAGAGGAAGTCATTGCTAAACTTTTCTAACCTTGTAAATCTTTATTTTTTTCTCCAATGTATTTCAAACTAACTGAACAGCAATTTAAATGTTAAAACTTACGAGAAAAAGCGATGCAGTAGGCAGTTTTAGAGAATAGTTCACAGACTACTTTATAAACAAGTATGTAATGTCTCTGTTGTACATTAGGTAGTGCCCGTATTTAATCACTTTACAATCAGTCTGTCTTCAAACCTGATCTGAACATGAACTACTTTAACTACCAACCACAAAGAGGAGCCAGTGATTAAATGGCGTCTATCTACTAATCACAAACATGCTTCAGACATATTTTATTTTTGTTAACCAAGTTTACATGACAATGCTTCAAGGGAAGTTTTGTGAAAACGCATTGTTTTTTGCATTTTTGTTTCAGATAAGTGTGCTTTCTCCCCCGTTTCCAGGGAGACGGAGTTGAAAGATTTTGAAAAAGTTCCACCTTGGGAGCTGCTCTCAAAAAGTCTCGTTTTCAGTTCCTCCGACGGGCCGGCAAGTTTTTTTTGTTTTCACTTGAAAACATTGGTTAAGGTTTTAAAAAAATTAAGCCTTAACCTCCTGCTGCTTATATGAGGGACACAGCACACCATCTTGTGGTGAAAACTGGTATTGCAAGATATAACAGGCTGATGCGAGCTGGATAACTGAAGGACAAAATCGTTGTGACATCAGGACTTTTGATTTGTCTCATTCAATTTGATATTTAAGAAATATTACATGGCATATATCTTTGAGGACATTTAGAAAAAGTGCCCATTTAGCTTGATCCTTGTCTCAGTCAGTTAATGTTTGTTGGCAGTTCAACTGGAATTTCACTTAAGAGTTAACCCAATGGATTAATTTTAATCAGACTTTCTTGTAATGTTGTGTACCCCCCCCCACACACACACACTCATTGCATAATTTTTGCATTTTCTTCAGGAAATTTCTCGAGTTAATTCAATAACAACACAATCTCAGCTTTTACACGCCCCATCTAGTGGCCATTATCAGATTTGCAGCTGGACGTTTCAGCTGTGTATTCAGTATTCATCTTCATGCTTCGTTCTGAGACTCACTGAATGCCCTACAGGACACCCCGGGGTGCCTGCAAACAGTAAACAGCAAGCACAAATACAGGAGGCGGGACATTGTTCATTTGTGCCCAGAGCTGAAAATAACCCTGTGTTTTTCTAGACGGATAGTGGGCATTACCAGAGAGGCTCCCACATGTTGGAAGGGCTGGCTGGAGGCAGCGGACAACACACCGAGGATGAAAGTTCAAGGACAAGCCGGCCACGCTCTGCATCAAGAATGCAGCGATGGTATGAAAAACTGCTGTGAATACAGAGCAGCAGCAGGACGTGGACAAACTGTAGCAGCTTGTTAGGCATTAATATGACAGCAACATCGCCAGAAGAAACCATCAAACACCAGGTAGAGATCGGAGGATGAACATGTCCTGCATTCTGGGTGAAAATGGATCGGAGCTCACGTCCAGTGGGATTTCATTTGATCAATTCACAGTCGTCTCATGCCTCTGAGCAAAGAGAAACAGAAAAACTAACAATTTATAAGTAGAGGAGGGAATAATCCCTGGAGGAGAAAGAAATTTCAATCTGAACCAACAAACATGAGCTGGGACTGAAGAATCACATTGCAGTACTGGAAGCACTCAACATTGTGTGTATGTAGGGGAAAATGAAGAATATTCCTGAATAGGACAAGAAAATATCATAATTATGAGAGAAGTGAAGTGTTTGCCTTTCATTTAGCCACATTTCAACCCTTAACCACCATGTTTAAATGAGATTTTTAATAAATATAAAAGCTCTTAGCCTGATATTAACAAAAATAATGACAACAATGGGTTTCATGTGACTAATTCTAGTTTTATAAATACACTTTCTTGCCAACAAATGAACATGTTTTTATATTTTATAGGATATTGAGTTAATCTTCGTAGGTAAAGCACTGACGGGGTAAACTAAGACAAAAGTGGGATCAGTTTGATGAATATGCAATATTGATCCATCCATCTCAGGTCGACACCTACTGATCATTTCATCAACAGCAAATCTATGCATGCACGGAGAGAACATGCAAACTCCAGACACAAATCCTAACCTGAATTCAAACCAGGGATTTATCTCACTTTCAGGCCAGAGTGCAAACCACCCCACCACTGTGCAGGTTTAGAAACTACAGGAAAGTGTATCCACGTCATGTCTGGAGCCACACTGTGTTCACCTCCTCTGCACTATGACAGTCTGTTCTGAAACCGGAGCACCGGAGCAAAGGACCGAGGAAGATGAAATACGTCTGTTATTCTCGTGATTAGATTATAAATTATAGGATCCAAACAAACCAGTGATCAGAAGTTTCAGTGTCCACGCAGGTTGTTTTTTTTTTGTTTTTGTTAATGCCCCCTTGGTCCCTCATCATCCGTGCAGGCAACTGTTTTTATTTCCTCCAATTAACGCGGTCTTACCTCGTTTCTTCTTCAAACACAGATCTTCTTCCCACCGAGCAGCGATGTGACGCTTCCAATTGATTCTGCTCTGAATTCAGCGCCGGTGCAGAGCGCAGCTCTCCGGTGGCTCTCCAGAGTACAGCGTGTCCATGTGGTGCGCTCCTCCGCCGCTCCAGGCATGCGCAAAAGTGCGCAGCGCATCGGAGCGCGCGCACTGCACAGCCCGGACTGTCTCCGACTGGAACCGCAACCTGTCATCAATAGGTACAGACCGGTTCAGTCAATAAATAGATATTTGAAGTGCATTGCAAATGCTGGAAAACTTACAAAAGTATGTATCTAATGGTTCCGACTCTAGAGAAGGTAAAACTTATTCATGTTAGAAGAAGTTGTGTCCAGATCTTTCCCAATGTAACTTCCTTACCTGAGCAAAATTTACCCAATTAATTTAGTAATTTGGTGGTGGGTGATATGTGCATGCTGTATATGTTTATCAATGTGGATCTGACAGATCAGGTTTCAACAGGTGTTATAGTTTTGAATCATAAACAGGCTAATACAAGGTCACACCTTCTTTTAAACACTGTATATTTTTACTTGAAAGACAAACAAGAGGTTTTGGCTGTTAGTATGATATTATCAGGACAAAAACATAAAAAACATATAAAAGCCAACCTGCTATTCAGCAGGCCGGTTCAACAAATGTGAACTTTAGAAAGTATTACGATGTGAGTAAAAGTCAGAAATAATTACGGAGTAAAGTATTGATAGATATAAAAAAAAGAATTCTACTTACATAGAGGAATGGAGTACAAATACTCAGGATTACTGACACTTTAATATCTATTATGTTATAGAAATAATATAATTGGGATTATTATCTTTTTTTAATTTTTAAGATGCAGATTCTTTTCCTATGAAGGGTTCGGGCTGTTTTTATGTTTTTAGACAAGATTAATCAGCTCAATCTTTGATGTTTAATTTTAGTTTTAAGGAGAAGTTCGTGTTAAAATTCTTATTTCAAGCATACAAATCTTTATAGTTGGACTGGAAAGTCCAATAAACTTGAAAATAACTTACTATATAAGAAGATAAAACACAAGAAAAAGCTGTTTTCTGAATTAGTGCTAGATCTAATGAACTCTTTATTTATGAAAACAAACTGGTCACTTCTTTCTGTCAAGTGATTTTTATTTCCTCTTATATTGAAAGAGACGCCACAAGTAAAAATATCATCTTATTTTACATGCAGGTGTTGAACTTTTAGGTCACGTCAACAGTGTTTCACTGTTTATATCCGAGTTTTATCCCATTTTTATGAACTGTGACGATATGATGAACAGCAATAGCTGTGCAGCATTTGAGAAAGATTCTTTTGTAGTCCGCAAAACATTGGAGCAAAACTTCTCTCACAAATCAGACTGCAACTTCTCATTCGTCCCCTTTTTGTTTAGAACAGGAATTAATGAGGACAAGTGGCTGAGTTACAGTTTCCCTCAAGTCCTTTTGACAATCAAGGATTGAATCAAGCACAGCGGAGGGGAAACCTAAAACATGGTGGAGTGTCTCTTATTGGAAGTTTGATGGAAGGGAAAAATAAAGTTTTCTTTCCGTTGCATTGGACACCAGTCTGCCGGGATTCATGCATCCAGAAGACTTTACAGCAATGTATTCCGAAAGGCATTAAGAGCCGGTTAAATAAACAAATGAAAGGTTAGCGTACAAGTTGATTGTGTAATGACTGTTGGTTTGCAGCAAAGAGAAAAGAAGAAGAAGAAACAAGAAAAAAAGAGGGAAACAAAAGAAGGAAGAAGAATGAGTGTGGAAAGCAGAACCGACAGGTAGAAGGAGACCGCCCTCACAGCTCTAATAGGGAACAGAGAGGCAGCGGATCACAGCAGTGTGTGTGTGTGTGTGTGTGTGTGTGTGTGTGTGTGTGTGTGTGTGTGTGTGTGTGTGTGTGTGTGTGTGTGTGTGTGTGTGTGTGAGAAGGGCAGCTACAGTAATAAAAACGGACGGAAGGGAAATCAATGCCCAGGCCAGAAAGACAAACACTGAGAAATGAAGTCCAGCTCTCATTTGAAGTGACAGTGAAGTTCAGTCGGCCTGAACTCTCCCTGACATTCACTGTCCAGTCGGTTCACTCAGGACTCAGGACTCAGGACTCAGGACTCAGGACTCAGGACTCAGGACTCAGGACTCAGGACTCAGGACTCAGGACTCAGGACTCAGGACAATTATTGCCATTAGAGAATAATCGGCCAAAAGATGTCCGTTGCTTGTTTTATTATCATGAATATAAATATGATTCTCATGTTATTGGCAGATTTGTTTTTACACCCGGTTGATCTGTATCGGCTCATTGTGACTTGAATTCATCGTCTCTGTTTGTTTTCTCGGTTACTGAGCCGCAGCACATAAGAAGCCTAAATTGAGACGGACCAGCTGCCCAAAAAGCGATTTGTCATCAAACAAAACTTCAGACCTCAGAGTGCATGTTCCTGAATGAAAAGTGCAGCTGGTGCACACATCATGACGTCACTCTCACTTCTGAGCGAGTTTGAGAGGAGCTCACAAACTTTATAATTAGTGTCAGGCCAGTTATCTAACATCTCCGGCAGGATAATAAGCTTGTCCAAAATGAAATTGGACCAAAGAGTTTCAGCAACATCTGCGTTGGCTCTTAACGCCCCGAACACCCGCAGCCGCCTCCGGATTAGACGCTTTCTAAGTGTAAAAGGAAAAAAAAACCTGCTTGAGTGACATTTCTTAAAATCTCTCCTCAGATTCGCCTCCTCACATCGGGGAGGACAAATGGTTGTTCTGACCTCGGCTTATCTGCAGCGAAAAGCTGCACTCTGGTTCAAACCGAGCCCCGATCTAATTAGCTCAAGGCTAAACACCTCCTCTCTTAAAGGACCCACTGGGAGTTCATTGTAAACACATTTTCCAGAAAGAAGCATTTTGTTCCTTTCACCTTTTCAAACACATTGAATATCGAAACTTTTAGAGAGGAAGAGCCTGATAATGTGTGAACAGCTGCTGTTATAGAGATATAAAGAGAAACATCATATTGCTCTCACAGGCTCATTTATAAAAAAACAGGAAGAGACGGTTTCTAACCGGGACAGTGGGACAGAGAGCAAATTCCCAGCCGAGGACGCTGCGAGATGTCAGGAGATCTGAAAAATGCCGTGATGCACATTACACAACTTATGAAAGAAGACTTAATTCTTTATAGGGCAGTTATGGAAATACTTTGGGATTTATAAAGAATAGTAGATTTTTCTCCACTTTTGTGAGTCCTTGAATTGAGTAAAAAGGTAATTTCATGCCACTTATAAATTAACTAAATGTTCAAATTGATTTTAAGACATTAAACTGACGGAGAAAACAATAATTCAGGAATTTCTTTCAGTAGTCCACTGTCTGTAATCAAAAATGTTCATGTTTTTAAATAACAGCAAAGAAGCAAAACACAATTGTGTTACTGAGAAGTAAATCTCAGCTTGACTAGTTTTAATAAAGTCAATGAAGGAAAGAGTGTTGTGAAAAACACAATCTCAAATATTCAATAGGAACGTTGCACGATTTTAGTGCTGGAGAGATCTAAACAAAGACTTCAACTCTTCTTCTTCCTTTAATAATGACGCTTGAAACAAAAGCCTGATATGATAAGAGCCCAGTCCTCCATCGCTGTGATGAGTCATGTGATTAAATACTGCAGGAATCCACACATTATACCGCACAACATTAACATGTTGGCGTTATGCAAACAGATGTGTCGTTTTAAAACAATGCCTTCTGCAACTGTTACATAACAGCTGGTATCAACACATGCAAATATGTTTTCTTACTCATCAAGGTTGGACTCATCCTGTCACCTGATTCAGATTTCTGAAATGCAGAATGTCCTGACTGAAACGGATTCTGTCATTTAAAGCAGTTTGTCGTCAAATGTTTTGTGCTGGAACACACCTGCTTGATCCTGATGAAGCTCTGCAGAAACCTCCTCCTCCTCCTCCTCCTCCTTCTTGTTAGGGAATGCTGGGTGCAACACTGCCCCCTTCTGACCTGGAGTGGAAGCTAGTTAGAGATCTTTAAATTCTAATTCTAATCACCTGCTGTCGCTCTCTCTTCTTTCTTTTTTTTTTTTTGCACACACATAAAACTCAGCCCACTTTTGGATTCATGTATGATCGCATTATTAACACGGCAGGTCTGGTTCTGATCCACACACAACATAAACACGCTGTTTGTTTGTGTAGAGGACTTCTCTGTAAAGAACAACACATCTGGAACAGCCTGTCTCTTTCTCACGGCGTTGCCATGGTAACAAAGCAGGGATTTATTGTTTGTGGCTGCTACTGTGGAAAATGACTGTGATATGATACGTAACAGAACATGAGACCTCCTCCATGAGCTGATATTCAGTATAACATCACTGCAACGCTGGAAGAATTTGCCTTTTTAACAACGCCAGCTAAATGTTTACAACATACAAATGTACATAATGTGATGTCATCTTGGGAATTTACAGATTTCTGACGAGAATGACAATGATAACTGGCTGACAGCAGGTAGACAACCATGATATTCCATCCATCCATCCATCCATCCATCCATCCATCCATCCATCCATCCATCCATCCATCCATCCATCCATCCAGCTACAGAAGCAAACAAACACTGAATCCAGGCAAGCTTTATTTGTTTTAAACTTAACAAAACATTGCTGCAGATAAAAATCCTACATAATCAGAAATAGTGAAAATAAAACAAAAAAAAACAAACAAACATAAAATCAATAATTGAAAATAAGTGAGAATAATGCTGATTTTTGAGAAGTCAGTCTTGAATGATACTGACTGCAAACATAAATATATTTTTTTGAACTGTACTATTTATTCTACCTCATGTAAGCACGTCTTAGGTTGTCTGCGTACAGGATATACAGTGTGAATATTTACACCCCGATCACAGTTTGAACAATAACGTTTCAAAAATGATTCACTGCATCAGATCTCAGCTTCTCTTCTGCGATGTCCTTAAAAAAAAACTAACAAACAAACAAACAAACAAACACTGTTGGTTCAGATTGATCAGTGTCAAGAAGAAGAATCTTCTGACGTCAGCTACATAACGATGTCCGTGTGTCTGCGTGTGCGTGTATGTGTGCGACAACAGCATGAATGTTCAGCTTTGGCAGTTCAAACATAAACATCTCAAAACATCAGCAAAAAGCTTGAATAATCTGCGGCTAAATGATTTCCTATTTATGTTTTCATATCTCAAATATTCATTAAAATATGCTAATAACACTGCAATCGATTTGCTACAATGTCTTTATTTAACAGAACCACAGGTTGTAAGCTTAACTTTTTTTTTCTTCTTTTTCTTTTTTTTTTTTAAGTCCTTCGTGGGTCTAAAAAATGGCTACAAACGATGCCCTGTGCCGGGCATGATTGATAATATGCTACGAAAACAAGCAAATCTTTTCAAACACGGTGGAACACGAGAGCTCAGACAGGAGGCAAACTGTCTACGTGTGTGTGTGTGTGTGTGTGTGTGTGTGTGTGTGTGTGTGTGTGTGTGTGTGTGTGTGTGTGTGTGTGTGTGTGTGTGTGTGTGTGTGTGTGTACATGCTGCAGTGACTTCTAAGACATAAAGAAAGTTCACAAACACTGTGTGCCACATTAACCCTTTGTACCGAATTCACTAAAACGTTTGGTTGTGGACAGTTTCAGGTGTTATCGTCTCCACCGCTGAGGTCCTCAGGAGGAGCTTCACTAAATGTTCCCAGAGCCAGAGGAAACAAGGTGAGGCAGCTTTCAGTTCCTACGC
This sequence comes from Lipophrys pholis, assembly GCF_963383615.2. NCBI lineage: Eukaryota > Metazoa > Chordata > Actinopteri > Blenniiformes > Blenniidae > Lipophrys > Lipophrys pholis. The sequence goes on along the minus strand of NC_137643.1, from coordinate 5,610,897 downwards.
CCCTCACCTGTGGAACACACTTCCTGCTGACACACTCGCTTCTTTTACAGCAGGACTTAAAACATTATTTGCTCAGGTCTTCCATTGAAGAATAGTTTTTACATAGTTTATGACTTTTATCCTAAATGATAAAAAAACGTTTTTACTTTATGTATTCTCCTTTTTATGCTTTTCTTAAATCATAGCTTTCTAAATTCAGAAAATGAATATAATAATGAAATATTGTGAATGACACTTCTGTTTTAGACTATCCATCTTTAGCAAAATGTCTCATACCGTTTCTTTAATGTAATAATGGAAACACTAATGTGGCAGTTTAACTAAAATATGTACAATTTAACCAGTAAATGGGAATGTTTTTCTATATTTCCTCCAAAAAGCAGCATTTTGGGTCCAGATTTGATGGATATTATACAATCTGGGACTACTGAAGTACAGTGAATCAGTCGCTCCAGTTTACTTCCTGTGTGAGCTCATGTTCCCCCGAGCGAGTTTAACTTCTATCTATCCTTTATCTAAACCCGACTTTCCTCACATGAAACCAGAAGGAGTGACTTTCCATTTCAAACCTGTCGGCACAGGAAGCGTGCTACGACTCAACCACACAAAAGTAAACGTTTCCTGTGGGAACTGAGGGTCAGTCATTCTGCGTAACCCCCCCCCACTGGATGGAAATCGCTGTCAAATTATTAGATCAGTGTGCTTGAAATGAAGATTTCTTCCATGATTATTGTCACATTTTACAGTAACTTGTGACACCTGGAAGAAATATGTTACTTGATGAGGTATATCTTATTAAATGCTTCATTTTGCATGAGACAGTTTAGTTCAGTGTGTTGGGAGGATTTGATCGGTAATGGTGCGTTTCACAGACCTGGGAACTTGGGAAATTACCAGTTCTGTGACTAGAGATCACTTCACTACTTCTCGAAGTGGAGTCAGACGAGACTAATGAAGTTTGGTTATCGTCACTTGATTTTGGTTTACATCACTGAGAAATCCCCCACTTGCTACTTTAACATTGTTTAAATATATGTTTCCCCAATGGAGGATTAAAATTTCCCAAATTCCCAGTTACTCATGAATGCACCACAGCAAAGTCCTGCTACAGCTCTGTTTTGTGTGTTTGTGTGTGTGTGCGTGTGTTTCTTTTCTGAATAGAGTGTGATGTGAACCTGGAGTGAAGTCTTCTCTCTCATTCTTGCATTTATGTCCATTATTTACACACCGTTGACATTTATAGTGCTTTGCAGTTGTCTGATGAACTCGGAATTCCCAGTTGTTGAGGAGTGGAAGTTGTAAGACTTCTGCCATCCTGAGATCAGAGAACTAGATCTGAACTTCTGCAGTTTCACACAGGTTCTTTGTTTTTGTTTTCTATTATTTTGAAGTTTGAACAGCATTTTGATGGCTTGTACATATACAGGTCTGCTATACCATGTCTTATTTGACACATATGAAGAACTGGAACGTTCATTCCTAGTTAGGAATTCGGAATTCCCAGACAACTGGAACGCAGCATTAACTCCCCGTTTCATGTCAAAATCTTGGAAGCAACCACACTGACTGATCTCTGCTGCAGGAGACGGTTCCTCCCTGATTGGCGATTTTACACAAACCCTGCAAAGCTCCAACTGTGCTCGACTCTTTAAATAGTCTCTCGGTTTCATTCAACAGAATATTAAACATTCATTCCCGAAGCTTCCATCTTAAAATACAAACAACCTATAAAATTCATTAGCTAAAATCTCTAAAACATACAGGATTAATTTTTTTCTGTTCCGTGATGAGGGCGGGCAGGAGGAATCTCTGTACAGTATAAATCTGGACACATATGTACGTTACCTCTGGGTGTGTGGGTGAGAGGTGGAGGTCATGGTCGAGAGTAGAGAGCGACATTCTGTGTGGTATTGTTTCTACTTCCGCTTCATTTTCAAATGCAGTCCAACACTGCGATGAAATATATTTTGATTAATTCATCCAGTAATGTTGTTTTGAAGATTTAACAGTTTGATCGAATTCTCGACACAGTGCCAAAATTAATGTTTGTAGTGTGATTTATCAAGCCTGCTTTTCTTTTAAGTGACTTTAGTAGTTTTATACGTTTTGTACCTGCTACATTTGGGTGCAGCAGCAGGTTTTCCTGCACAATAAAGATCATGTTAAGTCTTCAGTAGGTGGAAGGATAATATACTGTGAAAGATCCACTGCTTGTCTGTTAGTTTTGTTTAGTTTTTTTTCATGAATGGGCAGCCTTGTGAACATGAATTGTTTGGCTGTTTCCCGCGCCGCTCCTCTGCGTTGCCTGTGTATCACGGCCCCGGTGATGAATGTACCCGTCAGAAACCCCACAAACGTCTTGTAGCTGCTAATCACGCCGTCCCTCACTCCTCCCCCCTCCCATATTCCCTCCCACAGCCTGTTCAAAGTTTTGAAAAGTGTCTGTCTTCAGGTTGGCATCACCGGTGAGTCATCCCTCCGCCCGGCCGCCTCCTCCTCCCCTTTTATTTTCTCCCCCCCCCCATTTGATTTCCTCAAACCGCCATCCTTCAGCTCCCTACTCCCACACACGTCGAGGGTTCAAGGTTTGTTGGGTGTGTTTTGTGTGATGTCTAACATGTGTAACAGAGCCCCACCCCCCCGACCTCCCCCACATACCCCCGTCACCCTCCCCAGTTGTGTTTGCCCTCCCGTTCCCCTGCTCCGAGCAGCCTAGCATGGCGAGGCGCTCATTCGCATGTGTGTGTGGTAGCGAGGCGGAGGCACAGCAGCAGGGGGCGCCGCCATGGGCAGGGACTGGGGCGGGGGCCCGCTCGGGTGGGGGTGGGGATGAGGGTGGGCATGGGCATGGGAGGCCCTGGGCAGGGTGGAGATGGCGCCTGGGTGAAGGGGGTGAGGGTAGGACGAGGAGGTGGAGGAGGAGGAGGCCGGCTGCAGCTGGTAGCTGGCGGCCGACGACGGCCCAGAGGAGGAGGGTGTCGCCTGGGAGCTGCTGCCCCCCTTCAGGGGCGCCTGCGGGGGCGGAGTCTGGTTGAGCTGGATGGAGATGTCGGAGGAGACGTCGGAGGGACTACGGCCTCGCTGGGGAGGAGGCCAGGAGTCCGGATGGAGGAACTGCCCGCTGTAGTCGCTGCAGTCAGACATACGGGGGCGGTAGAGAGCAGGGTGGGGTCGGAAGAGCTCCTCCTCGGCGTAACGCTTCATGAAGAGGTAGACGGACATGACCCCCGCACCCTGAAGACGGAGACAAGTCGACATTAACAAACACAAATCTGGAACTGCAGATTCTTCTTTTATTTTTCCTGAAATTTACTTATCGAAGATTCACAAAACTTTTTCCAGACTTCAGATTGTTGTCGGTTCCTTTATACACTGGGTATTGGTTACATAGTTCCAGTGCTTTGGACTTGATTTTCTGCTTCGTCAATGATATTCAGCTCTTCATCTCCACCCACTCAACCCTGACAAACTGCATCACTGAAAAAAAATCTTGACTTCAAACAAATTCCCTGAAGCTGAAGTGCGACAAATCCAACGTGGTAATTGTTGGACCAAGAACACTCATCAAATCATCCTTAAACATGACTGGGAACATCAACCGCTCCACTTGGGAAATCTGGGCGTCAACTATGAACAAACCTTCTGTGTCCATATTCTTTCTTTATTCCTATACTCTGTTTTGCATCTTTGAGGATATTCACCCTTTATATGGTCCCAACTTAATACCTGCAAGTGGAAAATCTGAAGTGTCGTTCTTTACGCTGAGACTTTGTAATTAGCTAAAATAGCATAACCCCCCCCCCCCCCCAAACTAAATTGCAGCTATTGTATGATTTAGTGCTTGAAAGTGTGTCTATGCCTGAGTCTGTGTGTTTAAAGTGTGTTTATTTGTAACTGTAAATCCCCTGTGATGGACTGGAGACCTGCTGGGATCGGCTGCGGCCCCATGCTGCTCCATGCGGATGGAAGGGTGATAAACAATCTTTACAATGAAATAAATTCCATATTTTCATTTTATATCAGAGGTAAAGACACACTTCCTCTTGTTACCCCCAAAGTCATTTGTTTACATATTTATTCAGATTGAATCTTGAATTGAATTGACTGAATCCCCACCAGCTACGACTTCTTCATAATTGGATATTTTGTAAACAGCTCTGGTGATGTAGTTTTGCATAAACAGTCATGTAAGCCAAGTGTATTTGAGAACACTGAAAAAGATCAAACAATACTGAGAATGTCTGCTGAACAGCAGAAGCCGAGATGAAGAGAGGAGAGGGCGCTGTCTGTTGCACAACATGTGCATGAAAGCACAACATCTGCATTGCCGCGGGGAATCGAAATGAGCATCGCCGAGTTTTTCAGCAGATTCAGAAATGCAAAACAGATTGACAAAACACCAGAATCAGCAACGTCCTTCTGCCTGAACTGCAACACACTGCCATGACGACGAGGTGGCGAAAAAAAAAAAAAATTAAAATTAAAATTAAACAAATCCATAATAATTTTTGCAAAGTGCTGACAAAAATGCTCGGAGCTCTCCGGTGGAATGAGCCATTATCAGAGACGTATTCATGTTTCCACCCGGGCATGGGCTGAGCATTCGCAGCTCATTCACTATTCATCCACAACATCATCACTACAGCAACCCTGAAAACCAACGCTGACGAGCATGAGTGTGAGGAAAAGAGTTGGCCCGAATGCAATTCTCAACTCCAGTGCAGATCAGACGAGGAGGAAGCGAGGGAGGAAGAGGAGAAGAGAGGAAGAGAAGAAGAGAGGAGGGGAAGCAGGGAAGGAGGCAAAGAGAGGAGTTAGACCAAGAGCTGAATATGGGAAGGTGGACAATGAATGGGATGAAAAGAGCGCAGAATGAGATTGCAGTGATTGTGAATGAAGGGAAAGGAAACGTATAAATATGATTAAAAATACACAATAAGGGGAAAAGAAGCAAAGCAGAAAAACTGAAATTAAAGTATTGTCGTGATTTATTTTTTCTATATTAGGATAAATATCACCGTGGTTTCCACAATTAAATGACGTTCACTGAGATTTCACAACTGTACCTTAATATTAACATTTCTTCAAGTTATATACTGACGTTATATCGAGTCATATAAAGATAAGTGGGATTTCTCACGGTGCTGTGATGTTTAAGGAGATTTTCCACAGTATCTTGATCTTTACTTGCAGGGCTATACATCTTGTGATTTGTCACAGTCATTCAAATTCCACTGAAATTGTCCCCAGCAGTGTGATTTTTACAATGTTGTAATGTTTATGGGGATTTTCCTAAAATGTGCGGTGATTTCCAATCTGAGAACAAAAAGTTATTGAATCAGGAATTTTATTATCGTCCTTTACAGTATTATTAGGTTTTATTATTTCTTTTTTCCACCATAGTTTCATACAGTTTCTTTACGAAGTCGTTTACATTTTGTCGTAAATGTGGGGGGAGACAGAATGTGGAGAAACGATGGAGGAGGAATGACAGAGGGTGAGTATGAGGAGGGACGAGGACAACAAAACCAAAAAGACAAGAGAGAAACCAAGAGGAGATTTACGCACAGGGAGGCAAGAGGAGTGGGGAGGAGAGCAGGAGGAGATAAGGGAGGAAGAAGAAGGGGAAGGGACAACAGAGGATTAAAGAGGAGCAGATAAAAGACGGGAGAAGAGACAAGATAAAAGTAGAGGACACACAAAAAGATGAGTGAAACAGAAAGGAAGCGACATGAGGAGGGTACAGAGGAGAAAAGAGATAAAATGAGAGGGATGAAGGATGAAGGAGGAGCAGCGCAGCGTCCTCGTACTCCTCTTCCTCCTCCTCCTCCTCCTCCGAGCAAAGAATAATCGGATGCATATGAAGCTTTGCTGCGACAGAGCTGCTGCCCCCAAGTAGTCAAGCTATTAACATTCATGAATATTGATGCAGGCAGGATGACGGCTCCTACGCAGGCACTTTTTAAATGTGTGTGTGTGTGTTCAGCTGAATAAGCCTGCATGTGTGTGTGCGTGTGTGTGTGTGTTTGGTTGGTGGACATCCACACTCCACATTTCCAACAATGTGTGTGTGTGTGTGTGTGTGTGTGTGTGTGTGTGTGTGTGTGTGTGTGTGTGTGTGTGTGTGTGTGTGTGTGTGTGTGTGTGTGTGTGTGTGTGTGTGTGTGTGTGTGTGTGTGTCTCAGCACATCAAGTCTTTCTAAATGTTAAACATCACTATGTGTTTGTATCACTGTGAGCTTCTGTGTGCTTGTGTGTTCACTCTAAAGCGTCTGGTTTGTGCATGTGTGTGAGTGTGTGTGTGTGTGTGTGTGTGCGCGTGTGCTGCGCTCTGATCACCTCTTTGAGCAGGAAGGAGGAGGCGGCGAAGGCGAAGGACCAGCCGTAGTGGTAGTGGAAGAACTGCTCGGCCTCTCTGGGTCGGTTCATCACCTCGTCGTTGATACTGGAGATGTATAAAACCAGACCCACCACCAGGCTGAGACCTGCGACCACACACACACACATCACAGTTTAATCAAATGCTTATCGCCACAAACACAAGAGGTCCTGTGGTGCCACGGTTTATCCTCATGGGTTTATATTGTTTTCCTTCCGTCTCTCGTCCATCTGCATAGTAAACATCCGCTTGCAGAGGCGAGTGGGAGCATTAAAAGACGTGTACCATGTACTCGTCTTTCTGCAAGCCCTGCGATGTGAACAGGAAACTGAACCATAGCTTATCGTACAGGTTAGGGTTAAGACTGCCAGGGTCGTCTAGTCCAGTCCATGATTGGACAGTGAGACGGGCAGACACAATCACAACCAATTTAGATCCAATTCCCTGAACAAGCGTGTCCGGATTGTCGGATGCAGGGAAATTACTCTGAGACTCTCCATCTGTACTTTCTAGAGTTTTAGCATTTTGCTTCAGCGATGAGTTGCCAGGAAAAAAAATCAAATGTGTTATCCTTATGAGCTATCATTTTCAATCATTCGAGTTACTAAACATCACGTCTTCTGGAGATCAAAAGCAGAAGAACACAGGAGCAGGTGGTGTAAAAACAAGACTCATTGAAATGAAGTGAAACAGACTTTCATACAAGTGCAGATGAAAATGAGACGCAGAGGGAACGATCAGGGGTGAGCTTGAGGAAGGGGCTGCAGTCCACAAACGGAATGGAAAAGTAAAACAGATTATCAATAGTGGAAGAAAGGACAACATATGAGATGACAACACAGCACTTCAAATATGAAGTATAGTGGCAGTGGAGAATACAAAGAAAACACTCTACTAAAGGTTGGGTCCTCCAGTTTTACACTTACAAGCAGGCGGAATATGTTTGCAGTTGTGACCAGACTAAAAGATTTATACTAAAGCCATAGCAGATTATTTTTGTAGGTCACCCTATTGAATGGAAGAAAAAACAACTGACAGATAATCGAACTTTGTTTGTTTTCTGTCCTTTATGAATGGATGAACTCCTAAGAGGTGCGAGGCGAATGGTACAGTTCCCTTCTTACCTTGTAATGGGCTTTTGGTGTGTGTGTGTGTGTGTGTGTGTGTGTGTGTGTGTGTGTGTGTGTGTGTGTGTGTGTGTGTGTGTGTGTGTGTGTGTGTGTGTGTGTGTGTGTGTGTGTGTGTGTGTGTTATCTCTCCACCACAGTACAGCCTGTTTTTGGGGCTTTTCTGGGCCAATTTTACAGTACAAGCGAGAAATGTTATCGTTATCTCTTCCAGCGACACACACACACACACACACACACACACACACACACACACACACACACACACACACACACACACACACACACACACACACACACACACACACACACACACACACACACACACACACACACACACACACACACACACACACACACACACACGGTACGAATGTCAGTTCCTCCTCTGTAGATGGGCGAACTCGTGCAGCTGACCTGCAAAATCCTGCAGAATTTAAACTGACACCCCAAACAACAGTTTCACACGGATGCTTCACCTCTGTTCCTCACAGTAATGGTGACAGAACATAAATATATAATAATTGTAAGCTGGCATCGCGTTTAAAACCAGAGTTTTGCAGATGTCCTGTAGCTTTGCGCATCTGCTCATAATACAAAAAGTTAGGGCAGGTTTACACTATGTTCACTATGTTCACTATGTTCATTATGTTCACTATGTTCCCGGCAGCCCCATTTGCCTGAAACGTAGTGTGCCGTGGGATTTTGGGGAATTCTGAGGAAGGCGTGGCATGTCGTTCACGTTCTGTCAAGACTTTCTACGGATGATGGACGCCGGACCGTTTTGAAAGCAGGTTTATGCCTCAAAGAGCCACCAAAAGTGAAGGTAATCACTGCATCCTGAGACTTTTGCTGGGTGCAGACATTCCTCTGGAGAAGATGTTCTGTCGCTGATTGCTCAGACTCTAATGAAACTCTCCTCCGGGCTCGGACTCGGCTTCCTCCCAGACCGTGCGCGCCCCGGCAAGCCGCGATTGAACGTGACGAAACGGCGCCGTGAGAACCGTGACGAAGCGCGGCGCGACGTGATAAAACGCGACGCAACCGTGAAACAACCGCGATGGAACGCCCACTACGTCACTTCGGGTAAGCCTCCCGTCCCGCTACGGACCGCCTCCGGGTTCTATTACGGCCAGTTACGTGCTGCCAAGGACGTTCATCCCGTTTTACTCCGGGCTACTGAGTTCCTCATCCGAGCCGTGGCAAATTATTTGACAGTTTAAAAATCTGGCACGGCGCCAACGGCAATCACGACCTGTTACATCTGCCCATCGCGTCCCCCTGCGTTGTCTCACGTCCATCCCGTCCCCCTGCGTTGTCTCACGTCCATCCCGTCCCCCTGTGTTGTCTCACGTCCATCCCGTCCCCCTGCGTTGTCTCACGTCCATCCCGTCCCCCTGTGTTGTCTCACGTCCATCCCGTTTTGTCCATGGTGGCCTGAAACGGGGCTGCCGTGGACATAGTGTAAATGCACCATAAAGAAAAATGCTTTCTAACAATGTTGCCGAGCCATTTTTAAATGTATTTCTTAATTGGGGCCACATGTCTGAGAAACATGTATTTGCGTGATGAGCACCATATCGGTTCCTTCCAGGCGAAATAATCTACCAAACACAAATATCCTCACTTTCTCTGCTTTGTGACGCTTGATGCCGGCAATGCAAACATGGGAAACAACAAGTGTGAACGGCAACGCGTCTCTTTATGTAAACGGTTTCATGTCTGTGAAAAAAGCAAGGGCAGCCTCCAGCATTATCAGCTCCCATCGTATTTATCCATCATTAGGCGCACAGCTAAAAGGAAAGACACTCATAGAAGACGACCATCTGGTTGCGATTGAAGATACCTGCTGTTTGGTGCAGCAGCTGCTGGAACAAAGAGGCTTGAATGAAAGCAGGAGAGTCCTTAAAGAGATGATCAGGAGTTGGACAGAAACTGTGAAACATGCCTGAGTGGATGCTTTTAGGCTTAATCTCAAAAAAAAAAAAAAAAAGACTTACTCAGTTTTATTTTTCTATTGCATTTCTGGTCTAATGTATTCATATAATCACGAACACTTCTAAATTACATTATTGCAACTATTCTATATTTAACAATATATATATTTAATAATATTTCTATTTGAATAATCTATTTAGGTGCAGTCTAACAGAAGAATAAAACGTTGAGAACTTAATGTGAGTTTTTAAAGTGTCACATTCAAGGGGGGGGGGGGGGGGGGGGGGGAGTTGTAATTCGCTTTTCTGGCCATCAGATGGCAGTGTTGCTACTGCTGAATGCTCACCACTGACTCGTGTGCATGATTTATAAGGTTCACATGTGTGCGTGCGCAACACACACACACACACACACACACACACACACACACACACACACACACACACACACACACACACACACACACACACACACACACACACACACACACACACACACACACACACACACACACACACACACACACACACACACACACACACACACACACACACACACACACACACACACACACACACACACACACACACACACACACACACACACAGAAAAGAGTAGAAAAAGGAGGCAATAGGTGTTCCAGAGTCACTCTGCTGTAACCTGTCAGACAACACAATAATACACACATACTGACAGAAACAAGCGCTGCACTACACAATCAGTGACATTAATGACCAACTCCACAGATTTCTGGGATTTCTTTGCACCCTCTCGCTGTGTGTGACATATCCACCGCTGCCTTCAGAGAACAAACTGTTCTTTTGTGACAAATGGCAAGAAGAAATAGTGTAGAAAAGAAAAGCATTATATTGTCAGATTTGCCATTTTGCTTTTCAGAGGTGAAATTGTCAGCCGTGAAACATTGATGATTGACTTAAGACTTTATTCCTGAGGCAGAAGTCGCCGGTAGGAAACAGAGTTTTATTGTTCACAAGAGGTGGCAAACAATTACTATTTGTGGAAATGACTTTTTAAAGTTAAAAAAGGCAGAGCGCATTAATCTGTTCAGCTTCAATCTGTGAGTCTTGCTTTTCTCTTCCTTTGTACCTGCCTTATCTTGAAAAATGTGTCCACACGGTAGGGTCAGTTTGTTTTGTTAAATCACTGAAAGGCATCCTTTAGACATTTAAGAACATCTAACTTTACACTATACAATATTTAAAATAAACTAAGATATTGTGAGATTAACGCAATGCAAGTGTTTTTTGGATTGGGAGGTGTTTTCTGGTGTTTGTAGTGTTTTGCACCTCCAGGCCACCGTACTGATGAGACGACAGTCTCTATAAGATCAAAATTATTCCAAGCAATCCAATACAAGTCTGTTTTTAACTTTTTGTTATTTCTATCTCACATGTTTGTGGGATTACAAACATTTCCACTTTATTCTGAATTTCATCTGCAACATTTTCTTCTTTCTCTTCTCATAATTCAGATTGGACCTTATGAATTTACAACGCACGTTTTCTTTCTCTCATTGCATTTTCACGGGATTCAATTGGATTAAATTCATTATCATCTGTGATTTTATTAATATTTTCACATGATTCCTGACATGCGAACTTTAGTTAACTGTATTCTCCATTATTTGGAACAGAACTCTGAAGGCAAAGTTGTAATTTGAACCATTTTAAGACCATTTATTCTGACTTTATGAAGAAAAAGTGCAACGACCGAATTCCTTTTCCAAAGGTTCGACTGTCACGACTGCCTCTGTCGGGGTAAAAGCCACATTTCTCTGCTTCTCTTTTAAGTTTGGACTTGAGAAGTATTCATGTCACATCCTGTCTATTGTGAAAATTAGAAAATAGTAAAACATTTAAAATAACCCTGATATGTCATTGTAAGGTACAGATTTTGTTGAATTATGGTTTGGATTCTGTGTTCGGTTCTTCATTTTTCACACTTTTGTCCACTCAGGCCTCCACGTCGCTGAGCTTCTGCATCAAAGAGTTGCAGATATGCATGACTGCGCTTGGCTTGATTCATTTTGATGACCGCACGCGTCCAGTCAGCAGTCCTCCATGCTAAGCTGGCATCTGTGAGGTGAAGCTCCCCTCGCTAGAACAGGAAGATGACTTCATCCCGCGGAAAAAAAAAAACCCCGACTACCTACAACAAACAGTCCGTCAGCTGATTGCAGCTGAGCGTGAGCCGGAGGTAACCTGCGGCCATACGAGGAGGTGAGCTCACCCTGTTGGCCGCGGCCGCTCTTTATCTCAACAGGACGCACACACACACACACACACACACACACACACACACACACACACACACACACACACACACACACACACACACACACACACACACACACACACACACACACACACACACACACACACACACACACACACACACACACGCGAGTCACGCGGCTCAGAAACAGGTTTCACAGTTTTTGGTGTAACTCCAGGATCCTATCAGTTTGACAAGGCGGTAAAGAAGACGGATGGCTGTTTCCATGTGAAATGTTAGAGGACACATGTCGATACCAAAACCAGTGGATTCCAATCCGCACACATCGTTCTGCTGCTATAATAGCTCCTCTCTTCTGGGAATGCTTTCCTCGTGGATTTGGATCTGGACTCCAGGGATTTGCTCCCATTTAGCTGGAAGACGGCTGACGATTGACGCAGATTTGAATGCCAGTGTTTAATTCCTCCGCGGTGTCTAAAGAGGAGGAAGTCTGATAATGTCTCCTGCAGTAAGAGGGATTTTTCAGGTCTCCAGGTTTCTGGCCAGTTTGCAGAGCGATGATCGTTCAGACTGGGAGACAGAAAACCAACCTCGTTAACGACTTTCTTATTAAACCATCAAACTACAAGAAAGTCCCTTTCCAGACTGTTTGCTTTGAGTTGGAAGTTTATTTCTTATATTTTTTCCACCCAAAAAGCCTGAAGCGAAAACATCAAATCACCGCTGCCCCGCGGCGTCCTCGGCAGAGAGCAATTATTTGGAATTAAATCCCGTTCACTGTTCAGCCGGCAGCAAGAACAAGGTACGGTCTGACAAGCTGTCAGCCGGGAAACACAGAAAGGAGCCGTGGAGTGAATCTCCCATCTACTGAGCTGTCTTCTTACCATTAACCTGTGAGAGCGTTCACTCCCGGGAAGCACTCGTCTGTTCTTCCACTCGGCCGCTATTTGGATGCTCAACATCCCATTTAAGTTGGCAGGTGAGGGAGGAGTTTAGAATTCGCCGCTCGGTTTATTTGCCTGTTTTCAGTCTGGATGAAGTCGAGGTCTTCATGACGACAACCGAGGGGCTCTTGAGCTCCTGATCACAGCACTGCTAGCGCACATTTATTATCATTTGGTGTGTTCCTGAGTGAACCTCTGTAGGTTTCTTGTTAGATCCATTCATATGGGGACACGGTAACACATCTTTGTAGCTTCACTACAAACAGCAGGAACATCCTAGTATCCTATTACAATCATGAACTGGATAACAAACATACACACATGCAGTAGTTACTTCAGCAGTCCGTGCAGCTGCTGCCGTCTCTGCTCGCTTAACACACCGTTCATTATCCAATGCTGCTTTTTCCGGACCCGTTACTATTTCACCTAAAAAGCGCCTTAAATAAATGTGAGAATAACGTTCGTTATTGCATTGAATTAGAGAGTCATTTTCTTTTCTTTTTTGCTCACTTCCAGATTTTAGAGCATCTTCCTCCAACAAACAAACCAATGTAATTTCAGCAGAACCTAACAAGTGCATCAGTCATCAGTCTACTGAATGAGTTTTGATTTTCACTAAATACTTAAAGTAACTATATTAAATTTCAAAGAACAAATGTGTAACTGAGATTCATAACACATTTTTTGTGACTTTCAAATCACTAAACATATATCATATTTTGCTTCCTGGATCCAGATTGTCCTCATATTATGCTTTCAAATCATGTTGCACAAAAATTCTATTTTCTCCAAATCCGATGAAAAACTATAACGAGTTTGTGTTGCCACAGTATCTACCTGAAGCAAGAAAGACAGTGAAAATGTAATTAAAAACCTGCAGCTGCCGTCTCCCTGCACACGGCGACGTTCGTTCTAAAGCCTTTCCAACCGTAGATGAGCTTTAAATCTTCACCGTCAGGTACTGTAAAGTCTGCGCTTTAAAGAGAAGCTAAATGAGACTGACCCGCGGTCACAGTCTGGCTTTATCGTTTGATCACACACCTTTAAATATTTCTTTGAGGCTTTGCGTTTCTCTGATTAGCTGGATGGAGTTCACCTTTCCTCGTGGCGTGCATACTGAGCAGGCCGCACTCTGCGGAGCTGCTAAATGTGTTTACTCTCCGCGGACCCTCCATCCACAGGCTTTCTGACAGCTGCGCGCCGCGTTTGGCTCCCGGGCTGCTCCGCGATGACGAGACCACGTCGCAGAATAATTGGAAATTCGGGAAACAAACTGTGACAAGAAAATCCCGGGGTGTGTGGTTGTTCCACAAGTGTGTAAAATTAGTGTTCTGTGAGGTTTTGATGGTTCGCATATGTTGCTTCTCTGCAACGGGACGAGCTCTGGAACCCGATGAGGAAGACTCACGGTGGCGTGACTGAGGAAGCTTTACACGGCAAACAGCTTCTTCTCACAAAAAACAGTGTTACCTGACAATATGAAGAATATCCCGGAAACGAAGGCAAGGATGGTGCGCTGCGGCCGGATGTGTCCGATGTTACTGATGACGAAGGCAGTGAAGACGAAGAGCAGGGAGACCATGGGGAACGGAGTGGCAGTTCGCACCATTTCTGGAGGGAGGAGGAGGAGGGAAGGAGGAGGAGATGAAGACGCTACAGTCAGGCAAACCTGTGAAACCTTGATGAAAGACCCTCTTGAGCCGTTCTTACTGCACTAAAGCAAACTAAATGTAATTAACTTTACATGAAATCTGTCAATTAAGTTGTTCACCGCAGATTCCATCGTTTTGTTCGGTTGAAATGTGAGTTAATTCTCACTCACCCCCAATAAACATCGTCTCTGATGAACCAACATCCCTGATGAAATTATTCTACTAGATCTCCTACTTTTTGCATAACATTTATTTATGTTGCTCAAGCAAGATTGTTCTTTATTTGAACTAAATACTTAAAAAAAAAAAAGTTTTTTTATGTCTCAGGATCCTTAAATCATCTGTATAAACTGGAATGTGTTTGATAGAGTGTTTGTAGTCCATCTTCCACTAATACAGCAATAACCTCCTGCCTCTTTGTATATCTTCATTCAATCCATCTTGGTACTTTGCTGTACCAGTGATGGCTTATGGGTATTGTAGTATTTTGTGTAATATTGACCAAACACAGTAAAGATAGCAAGATAGTTTTTTTGTTGTTGTGTGGATGAATTTAAAAGGATTGGCTCACATTGCTTAAACTATTCATGTTACGAAAATGTATATATATTTATATATGTGAGTGAGTGAGAATGTATATATATATTTGTATATAGGTTTTGTACAATTTTCTTGGACTTAAAAATGTTTCTTATGATCTGCCCAATCAAGCACTCTTAGATGACCTTAAGTTAAATACAGTAAAGACATTCAAACATAGTATTTGTTTCTTCTTATCAACAATTAAGTTATGTTAATGGATTATTGTATCGTCCAGGTTGGACCTGAGCAGAGCAGCAACTTTCTGCTGAACATTTTATCACTTCGTTTAAAATTTTGCACCTTTTCTTTTCACGACCACTGTGCTTGCGTGGTCAGTGAGATACGTTAGTAACTGAGTTTTTTTGGCAGAAGGTACAACAGTTGAATCGGCACAACCCTACAGCTTAAAGAAGCCTAAACATTTACATGCGACTGTTCTCTGCGTGCATGGTTGTTTTCCAATACGCACAACGCCAGCTGGTGGCCTGACATGGTAATGGCAACGTTTTCTGCGATCGTGTTTCATCAAGGGGAAACTTTCCTGAAACAAAAAGTCAAAATCGACGCAATTTCTCGTTGATCATTATCAACAGTTTTTCATCCGTGCATCAATGTGATCAAAATAATTTGTGCCATTATCCTAAAGGTAAAGTATTTCCTGGTTTTGTTCAGACGGAAGTGAGAAACGTAGCGTAGCGCTCACATGCAGCGGGAGGTCTGCTGCAGCTCGCTCGGCCCGACGCCGAGTAAAGGCCATGATTTATTCAGGAGCCTCTCCCACCGACCCTCTGCAGTGTTATGACTTGCGCGCCTACCTGAGGACATTTATCTAGCATTAAATGGACCGCGCGGCTTCGCTCCCCCTCCGGCGTCTCCAACAAGCGTGTGTGGTTCACTTCAAACAGACAGAGCAAACTGCGGAGGGGAGAAGCACTCTGAGGCCAGTTCACAGTGTCAACATTTTAAATCATTAAAACAGCTCGGAGACAAAAATCGCCCCACCGGGAACCATGTTGATCTCAGAGAATTCATTTACCGAGCGAGCGAGAAAACACATTCGCTCTGAAAACAAACACCGGTTTTCACGGGGTTTCTTAACCAGACGTGGGAATTTAGACGCTGGATATTCACTTCGTTTAGCGCACGGCCGACCCGGTGAAACAATGAGCTCTTAAAGAACACGAGCAAGCTTCAACTGCAGGAGACAGTCAATGACCATTAAGACTTTCCCGCTGCCTGTTTTTCACTCGGTGAGACAGAAAGAGAGAACTTTGACATCAACAAATCTTCTGGAGGAGTTTAATTCAAATATCCGGTGAGCAGTTGTGCTTCGACAAGCTGAAAGATCTAAACTGAACCAAGAGTATGTTCGCTTCTAAAATATTTACCTTTGTTTAGGCATATATTCCATTAAATTAAAGAGATTATAATGCATGTTACAAAATAAAAATATTAATGTATTTTATCTATAGGGGACATTCAAATATGTCAGAGTTGGCTTTTATCCCAATTGTGTCAGTTTTGGTGATTTTGAGGTGCAACGATGAACGATTTCTTCACATTTAAAATATTCTAAGGTTTACAAACTAGCTCTGTCTTCCCCCTGCAATGTCTTGATCTACCGATGAAACGCCTTTAAATTCCCTTCAAACGATGAGATGAAAACGGCATTAATTTATTTAATTAACAGCTCCATCTGCTTTCTGTAGTCATCACTTTAATAAGCAGCACTATAACCTGCCATGTTCCTGTTCGGACGTTAGAATCATAGCCGCCACCTCAGGTTGCCAGTATTTTGAAACTGCCCTTTCATATTCCTTTCCAGTGTCATTAACGCGCTTCATCCAAGTATTTCAGAGCTGATTTAAGGCATGACCTTCACGAATGAATGTTCAAACTTTTTCTTTCATGATTTAAATTAAAATGTTTCATAATACAAAAGGCTGGTAGAAACTGAAAAATTAGCCGAAAAGAGTTTAAATGAATACATTTGACATATTTTTTCTAAAAACAGTGGATCTCAATGAGCCCAAAAAAAGAGAAGAGATTGTTGATAAGAGGAGGGAAAAAGTAATAAAATAATCTTAATAAAAATAGATCTTTACTAATTCAGAGTTACGGCTGATCAGCAGGAAATAATGGATTAAATTTGTAATATAAATTTGTCAATCACAGAGTTATTGTGAACCTTTCTTACATATTTGAAATTCTGTCATTTTGCATGTGCAGAACATGAATGCACAGAGTGTGGAAACAATTTGTCACAAGTTTAGTCTTTTGCGATATGCACAATGAAAAAATTGGAATCGTGCTCGCAGTTATATTTGAAATACCTTGTGCATCCAAGCCGCCGCCATTCCTCTTGTGCTTGTAGCACAGTGATGGTGAAAACCTCAACTAAACATGGTATATTAGGATCCTAATTGTGCTGCAGGTGGCTGTGCGGCTCAGATCTTAAAGTGAGCACTGATCTCCAGGTCGCTCTGAACATCTCCATGTCGACTGACGAGTGAACGTGTCAACATGTTGAAGCCATGCAGCTCTTTTGGGAGCTCGCTCGCCATATTGTGTGTATGAAGGTGACTTACTGAGTATGTTGGCTGTGTTTTCAGTGGTAATCTCTATCTCTGGCTCGGTGAAATACTCGGACGCCACACATCTGCCCTTCTCGGGTCCTGGGGGAGAGAGGGAAAAATACAGAATGAGAATGAAGGGAAGAAGTCAGGAGTGAGTGGATGATCAGGTCACAAACAATATGAAAATTTTAGCATATGGAAATAAAACCGAGCTAAACAAACAAACAAACAACAAAATGGAGGTCAGGAAAAGAGAGAGAAAGGGCAGACAGGGAGACGCGGGCCACGCTGGAGATAAACACGCAGATTTGGGGAGGACCAATAAAGAGAAAGGTGAAAGAGACGTGAGAATCCTCGAAAGAGATAGTGGGATTAACAAAAAAAAAGAAAAAAGTGAAATGTGGAGGCACAGTGTGAAAACAAAAAAGTGAATTAAAGGCAGAGACAGATGGAGGTCAGGAGGTTCAGGAGAACACGAGGTCTGAGCGGAGGGAGAGAGAGGAAACAGACATGGTGATTAACCTCAAAGTGGAGGGGGAGAGAGAGAGAGAGAGAGAGAGAGAGAGAGAGAGAGAGAGAGGCACATAAACAATACGAATACTAAAATCTATCCATGCATGCAAATATGTCACTAAAATGATGCATAAGCGCACAGATAAATGTGATATTGTCCTCTCTGTTTCTTTCACACACACACACACACACACACACACACACACACACACACACACACACACACACACACACACACACACACACACACACACACACACACACACACACACACACACACACACACACACACACACACACATACACACACACACACACACACACACTTGGCTGCTCCAAATGCCACCAGCGTTTCCCTCCTCTGACCTTTTGTACCAGGCGTCAGACGACAGGGAAACACAAACATGGCCGCCTCCCCAGAGCAGCACCCTCCTGACCCCAAACACAGAGACAGCCACTGCATTAAGGACAGTTATTTGTATCAGGGTGTCCACCCTGCTGCTGTTAGTGTGTGTGCATGTGTGTGTGTGTGTGTGTGTGTGTGTGTGTGTGTGTGTGTGTGTGTGTGTGTGTGTGTGTGTGTGTGTGTGTGTGTGTGTGTGTGTGTGTGTGTGTGTGTGCATGTGTAAAGAGACACACTATCTTTTAGCTTTAACACAAACTGGCACCGTCCAAACAGAGGCAGTTTTGTCTTTCAGAGATTCCTGTTTTATCAATCAATTTTTTTTTTTACCATGAAGCCGTCGTAGTGGTGAACGCTCACGTCTCCCAGTGAGAAGGTTCGATACCGGTCCGTAAAGAGGAGTGTGCATGTTCAACCTCTGCATGTCCACAGGTTGGATTTTATTGTTGTCTCGGTAACGTTTCACAGCCGTCATCGCAAAAGCTCTTACTACATGTAATTTATCTGTAGATTAGCCATTTGTTTCAGGGTTGGTAGTGCTCAGCACGAGTCTCACTGACTCTAAACTCACAAGCAAATACGTTATGTTTCTCAAGGGAAGCTTCATTTTTTTTAGCTCCGTTTCACGATTCAACTTATTTGAACTTCAGATTCTTCCCTCAGGAGCTTTGCACTAAAATCACGAGCTTGAAATCGTTGCCCACCTGCCACGAAGCAGACCCTCCACAGGCCGGAGTGCAGCGCCATCTTGACCTCGGTGGTCTGGTTCTGCTGCAGGACGATCCCCTCCTCCATCAGCAGCCAGTAGTCCGTGGACACGGCGACGCCCACCAGCAACAGGCCGCAGGCCCCGAACACCGACGAGAGTAACGTCAGGGCCCTCGTGCTGAACGAACTCATCTACAGGGAGAAAACCAGACGTCAGAGTCATGTGAGTTTGAAGCGAAGTTTACAGCTTGTTGATTAAAACAGTCCTGAGGCGATGGGATTCAGAAACATGAAAAAGAAGAGGTGACAGGAGGACAAAGCGAAATTGATTCAATTCATTGATTTCTACATTTTAAAAAATGCATAAGCTGCGGCAGAGACGTTGAATCCCAGGCTGAGGAATCGGATTCTGATCTTTCTTGACTTCCATTGACTCCAGCTGTTAAATATTTATGCACCTATGGACAGAAGATGAAAACAGCAGCGGAGGGGAGGCGGGGGCGGAGAAACCTTGGAGGGACTGAACTATCTTCATATAGAAAATAGAAAAACACAACAAAGCAGCTCTCAGTCAATCCTGGGGATTTTTATTAAACCGCATGATTGGACTGCACGAGCGCTTCGTGCAAATAGAAGTGATGGAGACGTGTTCCTGAACAAAACCGAGAGGAGGGTAATGACGCTCCGAGACGGGACATCGGAAACAATCACATTTTTCAGGCTGTACACATCATGAGAAGTGTTGTTCCAGGTATGTCATTATAATCACGCATAAGCACAAATTCCGCCGTCTAATTTACTTCCCTACTTTTACAATAGCTTGCATGTCCTCCTAGTACACACATACATCTTCTCCAGTACTCCAGTTTGTCTCGCAGTACATTGTAGTTGTAATTGACTAAAATGTTTTACTGGTTCCTCCCATGATGTCAAAGTCTCTGTTTATTGAGTTGGGGCAACTGTTTTTGAGAGACGCATTCAATAATCGGGAAATAAATGAGACTTTGATCTTGCATCTCTAAAGTCTTCCACTGTTTTTATCTTTCAGTTGTCTGACCTGAGAAAAAGCCTTTATGGAAGCATTTTCATTATTCTGGAGGTCTCTCCTTCAGCCATTACAGTTACAGCTTTTAAAGTGGCAGTGAAAAGAGACATTATTATAAAAGAACAAATAAATGGCCAGGCAGTGGAGTAATATATTATCAGCTGGCTGAAGCAGTATAGAAGATCAATGGGCCACTAGGAGGCATATTTTGATTTTTTTTTCTTTTTAACATTTGGCTGATTTTCCATGCATATATTACTTTCTTTGCTTTTTTCTTGGACCCTAATTTGGTCTGAAGCAGCCCTGAGAACAATAACTTCACAGATGTTCTCATGAGGCAATATTGGACTGAGAAAGATGCATCGGGTAAAGAGGAGACATAGAACAAAACCCAAACAGTCATTGAAGTAAACAGCAGTTTTAGGCAAAAGGGTATCATTTTGAATACGTTGTTGACACTTTTGATGACCAAAATAACACGGTTGAGTGAGATACTGATCATTTTCTGAGCTGCTCCAGCAGGCAGGGCCGGCCTGTCAGACTTCCAGGTTTCCTGCAGTGCAGTTTGACACTCACTAGGTGGCAGAAACGCAGCCTCTGCCAGCCATCGCTTCAACTGTTGACACACTGAGAAACATCCTACTTTCTCTCTCTATCTCTCGCTCTCTCTCTCTCTCTCTCTCACACACACAGTGTCTCATCCATCCAGTCAAAATGGAGGTCACTCTCACCACGCTGTCGAGGAAGCCTCACCATCGACACACAAAACTTAGCAAGGTGCAATAAACACCTGGCATCCTCCTAAAATAAACATTTCCATACATCATTTATAATCATTAAGTCGGAACATGTGAAGTGTTTCTTTTCTTTCTTTCTTATAAACAGAAACAACTTCACAGAAGTGGCCTTCTCATCGCTGCTGCACATTCAGTCCCAGACCACCTGCAGTTCACATAACCTGCAGCAGTGCACAGCGCGAGCTGTTAATTAAGACTCGAGCTGCGCAGTGTTAATACTGTTCAATAAAACATGCCAGGAGCTTTACATGCATTTATGAAACATGAAATTATTTGCACAGTAAATGTTGGAAGACTTTAATAGGAGAGATTTTTTTTCTTCATCAGTGATGTTGAACAGCACTGTTTTGTTTGTTTAGGTGAAAATAATGATGAAATATCCGGAAGTAAAAAGTAGAATTTGGAGGTTTCGTTCTCGTCTTAATTTTGTATTTTTGTATGTAAAATCTAGCTTATCTTCTTGAAGATATTTACTGTATATAATATGATTACAAGAGAAATTACACAGTCTTTTAATAATCACTTTCATTTTTCCCTTTCATGCTTCCTTTTCTTATTCCTTGCCTTATTGTCACGGATTCAGTCGTCAGTGAAGCACCTTGAATTTTGCATGAAAATTGTAATATAAATAAAGTTTGTGTTTTGAATAATATATGAGATATGATGCAAAGCTGTGAGTGTAACAGGGGAAGGTTTCAACCTATCACACATCAACAAATGATCTGATTATCAGAGAACTTTTCATTAGATTCCTAATGATGACTCATTATTTCAGGGCCCCAGTTCTGTGTTTTTCCCAGTCTAACGTTTTTCTTTCTTCTGTATTCACCATAAATCTGTTAAACATGATTTAAGTTCTGAGGCCCTGTTTACACAATGACATTCCAGGTGAACATTATTAGTTTTTGTGCGTTTGTTTCAGAAAACGTTTGCGTTTACACGGAAAATGCAGGAAAACACTGAAAACGATGTAGTTGTAATGTTGGGCCACTAGTGGGTGCTGTTGCTTGTTTTTGTAATGAAACCACACAGACATGTGCAGAGAAGAATCCACTGTAAACATTAACAATGATGGTACACAGACATTCGTATTTAAGTGTGTTAAAAGTGTTTTTTTTTCCCTTCTTCATCTTCTTGTTCTATTATTATTATTATTATTATTATTATTATTATTATTATTATTATTATTATTACAGAGTTTCAGCTGTGAATCTGGACATTTTGACCAAGCTTTATTCAGACTGTACTCATCACAGCTTACTTAAAACATAAGACTCTTAGCAGGCAATTAATTTTACATTCGAAATACCTTTGCAGCACACAGATAAAACTTGCTGATGTGAGAGGAGTCATAAGAAACTGCAGCAGCTTGAGTGCTTCCAGTCAAATTTGCATCATACACATTTGAAAAGAAAAGAAAAGAAAAGAAAAGAAAAGAAAAGAAAGAAAAAGCTCCTGAAGCTGTTTCTGGGCAGAATGTAACTTTGAACATTGCATGAATACCCTCAAGATTTCTCCACTTTCACAGCAAGCTACATTTTTGAAATATACATAAAGAAACAGACATGCTTTAAGAGGATGCTTATACGGTCAAACTGAATTTTTTTTACATCTATTATCCCGACTAACAAGCAGGATTTACACCACAGTGTTAAAACGGGTCCATGAACTCCTGGAACAGTGTTTATGGGTGGAGGCTGAGAAAGAGGCAAGCCGATAAGAGAGCGTCACAGAACAAAATGAAGTCGGCAGACAAGATCAGAACCCAACAGATAAGAAGCAAAAGAGAAATTTGCTGTCAGGCAGGAAGAGACTGAAGCGTGACCTCATCACTCAAGTGAGACGCGAGTTTCTGCGAGCACATTCTGCAGTGTCAGGGAGGATCCGCGCTCTCAGACATGAGTCACCCCCATTACCAATATTTGATATAGTAAATCAGAAATCCCCTGCAGAGATGATGGCTGACGTGCAGGTATGTGAGAGTGCATGTGCAGCTGCTCACATGCACGTATACGATGTGAAAGAGGGAAAAAACTTTTGGGGGGGGGGCATTTACACAGCTGCATTATCTACAGACCTCATCACTAAAAGGAGTAGTTAATTACAGTTAACCTGAAAAAGTAAAACTTTGATTGTGTGTCGGGCGTCCGTTTAGAAGACAACGGTGCTCAGAGCCACTACAACTTTTTGAGGGTCCCAAGGTGGAACTTTCTGAACACACTCCCACTCCGTCTCTGTGGAGGAAAATGAAACTTTTTGTGATGCACAGTAAACGGACAATAACAACAATGGCGGCCCCCAGAGTGTCATGACTCCCACTCCATATTCTCCTGGGACTTGGTAGTTTTATATTGACAGTCTCCAGAATAACAATCAGACTTGGTCGATGAATATCCATGTACTCACCATTGTTAATGTTTATTGCGTATTGCTCTCTGCCCATGTGTGTGTGATTTCATTACAACTACAAGCAACAGCACACACTAGTGGCCCAACATGTTAACTACATCGTTTTCAGTGTTTCTACCATTTCCATGTAAACGCACATCATTTTCAAAACGTTGCTGTGTAAACGCAAAACTTTACTGAAACAGAAACGCTGCGTTTTTACTTGAAACGTTGTCGTGTATACGGGGCCGAAAAAAACTACACTAGTGTGTAATTAAGACAACTTACAGTACATTAATGCTGATGTTAATGCTCCTGACAATGGAAAATCTTGGGAGGAGGAAGACGCTCTATAATCTGGACGTTGGTGTGGCTTGAAAGAAACTGCTGACATGCAGATATCGGTTGGCCTATTGTTGAAACAACAGCCGATATTAATGCAGAAGGTAAAACTATGATGCATTAATAAATCTTACAGTAGTTGTGGCATTCCAGTCACGCTTTACTTCTTAACGAAATTCATGAGAGCTGTAAACTCAAACTTTCTGAAAGTCATAAAAAATGCTTGAGCCTCCTGGTGAGACCTTGACCAAAAAAAGTCTCAAACACACCAGCTCGTGGATAAATCATGAATTTTTAACACTTGGAAGGTTTGTGTGTGTGTGTGTGTGTGTGCGTGCGTGCGTGCGTGCGTGCGTGTGTGTGTGTTTGTGGTTGCAAGTCCATGCAACTCGTGTTATTTTTCCAGGCAAAACATACATTTTGAAGAGCTCAAGACATTATCCACCAAATATCTCAAATGTGCAACCAATAAATGTCCAAAAGTGCAGAAACAAGGACAAAACAAGACGTCAGTGAGAGACTCTGAGGGACATTGGGGCCCGGAGAAAGTAGCGTCCTCTGAAAAAGACGAAGGTGGATTTGAGCGTGGCGTGTGTAAATAAGAATCAGTCTTAGTGTTGGAAATGTCAGGCTCAACATGAGAGGCAGCCAGGCGCTCAGCGCTGCCGAGTCAAAACACACAGATCCATCGTCGTCTCTGAGCGGAGGAGACGGAGCGAGGACCTGCAGGACTCACGCGTCCGTCTCACCTCGCGGGCGCTCACACTGCTTGTCTTTGACACTTTAATTCTCCCTAACGTGCACGTCTGATACATGCTGAGTGTCTTATTACCATTTATAATTACATGCCTTGAAAAATCTACAGATAATCAGTACAAAGGGGCTTATATTTAATGTTTTCTTTTTGAAGGTATCACAGTCCTTTACAGACCCTTAGACCACTTAGAAATCTCTTTCTTACACACACAAAAGAAAAACATGTTTTCTGGTAGATTTCTGCTTTACTGTACATCACACATTCATCATTATTTCGTCAACCTATTTGTCACCAAATCTGGACATCAGCACTCGGTCACTTTATGCCACAAACAAATATAGATACTCATTTTTAAAAGAAGCTTAAAACTTAAGCTCACCTGCACATTAATCAGAGAAATTTCTGTCAAAGTAACATAAAAAACTGTCAAAACTCCAAAGTTGCATGGATCTCACTGCACAGCACAACTATTCCATCTGGATTCAGTCACTGGTTTTAATCGTTTTAACTTTTTAATTGTACGTTCGTGAAGAAATGTGAAGAAGTGTCCTCACTTCACCAAAAATGCTCAACAATGGCCACAGTGGGACGATTTCCACTGATACCGTAACTTTAACAACTCTTACCCTGACTTCACACTTCAAACGCAGCAAATCACTTCTTCACGATCAAATGTTGATCAAGTTTCATCAGGTCGATCAAGTTGGATCGGGCTCTCGAGGAAGCCACTTTTAACCCCCGGGGCCTCACGTTTGACGCTCCTGCCCTCATCCTTCTGGAACTAAACTGTTAAACCTTGAACGCTGAAGCTCTGTGCATGATTCTGTGGCTTTAAAACTGGAAAGAGAAAGAAGAATTGCCCGGAAGAAATGTAGGTTTGGAGGACAAGAACGGTTGTGACGTGTCACTTTCTGAATATTTGATGTTTCCCTCTGGTGGCACGTCGGGTGAAGCGTTGACCTTGAGTGCAAGGGATCCCGGTTTGAATCCTGTGACGCAGGGTGAAGGGTGTTGAGATGCCAAAGAGTTTTATAGCAGCAGAATATACTTCCACTTATTTTGCATAATGACTTCTAACAAAACGGCTCTGCTTACTGACAGTCCACCATCAACCTATTAGCAGTTAAATCTTGAATCAAGTATTTTTCTCGCCCTTGAAAGTCGAGCAACACCCAACAAATTAAGTGTGTGTGTTAGTGTGTGTGTGTGTGTGTGTGTGTGTGTGTGTGTGTGTGTGTGTGTGTGTGTGTGTGTGTGTGTGTGTGTGTGTGTGTGTGTGTGTGTGTGTGTGTGTGTGTGTGTGTGACACGAGTGTGTCCCCACAACATGAGCAACACCAGCACACACCCCCACACAATGAGCCAGGCCTGTATTTGCTGAGATAGCAGACAACAAATGGGCTCGGATGAGGCTCACTTTGTAGTTTAAGCCTTGAGAATATAACCACAATTCCCAGGCTGCACTGGCTGCTAACTAACTGTGTGAGCAGGGACGAATCGTGGAGCAGAGGCGATGTAATGAATTACAGATGAATGTGCTTAGGAACAAAGTCTGAGGTAATGATGTGGCAGAGGAGGAGTGGAGGGGACGAGGGGAGAGGATTTCCACAATGTGGCTTCAGGGGGAGAGGAGAACTGAAGAACGGTGAGGGTTAAAAGGTAGAGAGGGGAGAAAGAGTGATAAAAGGGAGCGAGATAAAAAGGAGAGTCGGGAGAATGGAAGGAGGATTAGTGACAGAAGAAGCAGGATGGAGGTAAGAAAATGAAGAAAGAGAAGAGTGCAGAAAAAAAAGTATTTGGTCATATCCCTGATGCTTCACATTGAAAATGAAGTTTTTTGGTCTAAATGTTAAAAGTTATTTACAAAATTGTCACATTAAAAGCCCGACTAAGTAAAATGTAAACACAGATGTCACTTAATCAGAGTAAATGTTGAATCTCAGTTAAAATGTCTGTTCTCATCTCATCCTCATATAATCTCATTATAGTAGCTTTATATAAATGCTATATTTTTATTAGAAACATTACATACAAAGCAGAGCAATGTTTTGGCTCACTTTGTGAGTCGTTCTCATGACTCTGGATTTTATTATTCTGACTTTCTATTTCACTAATATTGCTTAAAAGATCATTATTTTCATGTTGTATCTTTTGTATTATACGTCATAATTTTCACTTGATATCTCAAATGTTTATTTTGTATTTCATCATTCTGAGTTTGTATCTCTGTATTATAACTTTATATTTTGTTACTTCCTGCAGAATATGTATCCTGTTATTATGACTTTACATGGTATCACACTGTTCTGCTTACATACTTTAAAGTATGAAAGTATAACTTATTAAGTAGGATATTTAATCTTACTTTAAAGACTATTATCATAAAATTGTCTCCCATTGTCATGATTTTGGGGTGGGAGGTTGAGGGAAAACCTTCAATCGATCGACAGTTTTGGAGGAAATCAGAATGCCTGCAGGATGCACATCCACAGGAGGAACATGCAAACTCACCAGAGAGTAAAAGTCTTACTGCTCAACCTGGGAGTGAATCTGAAAAGCTTCTCATGCTCACCACGCTACCACTGCTCCTCCTATTATTATGATCCTCTATCTCATACCGTTGGACACTTTATCCCACATTAATGTTCGTGAATCTCATTTTAATGACTTTTAATCTTAATTTCTCACTTTGTGTCCGATTACATTCACATTGTATTTCATTATTTGAGCGAGCGACTGATGATCATCGCCTCGATTTTAAACTTGTTATGAATGAATGGACTGTGATCAGTGTGCTGGGGAGCTGTCCACCACTGTGGTGCTGAAATCCTTATACCGCGTGTCCGTCCCTCCAATTCTGTTACAACAAAGTTCTACTATAATGTTTCACGGTGTTTTTGACCCAGTTTCTGTAGCATGTTGTCCTCGGAGATCTGTGTTCTCCTTCACATGAGGCGACCCTCCTGTGAATACCGAGAGAAGCAGGTCGAAGCATGAGAGTTGTTTCTGCTCCAAGCGCAGAGCCTCCCAGCAAACAGCAGCATGTTTTCTCTCCCATACGCCACAGTTTCCAATGCAAACGGCTTCCACTCAATTATGAGGCTTCAGTACGACGCACGGTCAAAGGTCAGGGTCAGCTAGATTTCACTACAGCTCGTTCTCCTTCCAAAGTATCTCTGCAAAGGAAAACGACGAACAGATTTTACTGGTGAAGTTTTCTCCTGCAGTGATTTAGAAAGACAAATCTATAACCACAAACTTAAAGCCGGTGAACTGTATGCCTTCTGAATACTTAATTAAGGTAAAGTTTTGTAGCGTAATGCTGTAGGTTTAATTAAATCTGCTGGTTTTCTGATTCATTACAGAGCAACACGCTCCACACAATGCACCTTTTTTTGGGGGGGGGGGGGGGGGGGGGGGGTTCATTATTAATTTGATTTAGTTTTATTGGAGGCTTGAAAGCATCCTCAATGAAGTCCAGCTTAATGAATGAGTATGCTTTACTAATTAAGACATTAAAGTGGGGGTTGTCAGTGTAGGAGTGATAATAAGTTTCCTTAATCAGGAGCTTTGTACATCTGAATTAATTTCTGGAAATAGGCCATTTACTTAATAAGGAGCCCATTGTACAGTGAAGTCTGGGAGATGTTTTTTTTATCTTCTATCAAAAACCCTCTTCACTGGTAATTATAGTGGTGCGTTGAGGTGGTAATTGTGCTTCTTAATTAATGAATGAGGTTATGATTGTTGTGAGATTTGAAGCTCACAGACCGGCTGAACGGAGCTAAATGTGATCTGATAAAAAAATGGAAGTGATAACAATGGATTAATATGGGATATAAAGATTTATACACATTCAACTGTGATAACCATGATTCTCTTTGTGAACACCAAACTTTTCTTTAATGGAAATACACCGTGACACCAGCAGCTAATAGCTAATAAATAATCTGATTTGAGCTCCGGGTCGTTTATCATTCCATCATGTAAACACCTTTATCTGATTAGATGAGTCTTATCTGAATGAAGTTGGTGCAAAAGCATAACAAAGTATAAGTAGTTGATGCAGGGGATAAAGCTTCTCTGAAACAAATTAAAAGACTATAAAAGAACTGAAAAAACTCCCCAGACATAAAGCTGGCTATAGCGATTCTGTTGTCTCGATCTAAGAAATCTATATTCAACACTTAGAGCAGGTTTCTGCAGGACGGAAGAGGGATCCATCCAAACATCACAGTGCAAGGCATTGTGGGATTGATCCACTGTCTCAATAGGATGATATTCTTTGTGCATATAAACCAGCTGATTCCTTCATTCAGTGCTGAAGTAACTCGACAGTCTGATCTCTCACAAAGAGTTCACAAGTTTCTGATGATGATGTCTGACCTTTATGAAATGCCTCCGGTCCGGATGTTTCAACAAAAAGGTAAAAATCTGGATTGGGAAACATTTGAATCACAGTCTGGCGACGTCTGCTTGATCAGTGTTGATTACATCTGGTTGTGAAGCCTGAGTGGTTTGGTGTTCAGCGTGGCTTCAAGAGCCTCCTGAAATGAGAATGCTCACCGATGTTTTATCTTTGTTCTGACCTTTGGGACTTTATAAAATCCAGTATCCCGAGAGCACAAAGCCCAAGTAGGCACATAATGGTTTAAAAGATCAACCACGTAGATATCAAAACTGCTTACCTAAGTTTATTCATTCACCCTCTGTCCTTCTATTCTTTTTTACATACTTGATTTATTCAGAGCATCAGATCACCCGAGACCAGGAACTGTGCATACTCATGGATTCCAAGCTTCGACGAAGCTGCATGGTCACCAAAAGTCCAAAAACAAGAATTTTAGGTGTGAATATGAATACTTGTGAGTAGATAGGAATGCAATTTACTCCAGTGGAAGTCAATACTCTTCCTCACTTCATTTCATACTTTGTGTTTCTATCGAAATGTAGTTACAGTACTTATATATAATGTTTCAGCTGGTTTTGGTTAACATAGCTTTATGATGAATGACGCCTGTGAAAGCTAATGGATGAGGCGTCACGCTGGAGGTCATTTCTATGGGATGTTAATGGGAAACTTCTCTTTTTCTCCTCTATTACTTGACTTGTCTCTGTTTTAATGAGTGTGACGTCTTATTCACACAAGGACACTATATGAGAGAAAACTACGCTTTAAAAGAGCTAAAAGCTGATGGAATTAAAATAAGTTTTGAATTTTGTTACACCAGAAGGAGAAAGTAGGGACAAAACTCTAAGTAGATCATAGTCTTAAGCAGTGTTTTTCTTAAGTGTGTGCAAAGAAACAAATGAGCGTCAGTGATACGAACCACAGTGTCAGTGTCACTTCTAGTGACTTCTGAGAAACTCCCGGAGAGGATTGCGATGTTGGCTCTCGGCGTTAAGAAGTGGCAGAGAAATAAAAAGGGAATCAGATTAAAGGAAGATGAAAGACTCTGCAGTGGCTACGGGGTCAGCGCGGCGAGGAGGGCGAAGCAACTGCTGAGCACCGCGAAACTACACGTCCCATGGTGCCGGGCGGGGCTCCACAGATGGCGCTCCCTGGTTAGTCTGTTAGTGGTGGGGGTGGGTGGGTGGGGTGTTTTCTGTTGAGAAGGCAATATGTCCCCTCTGTCAGCAGCGAGAGGCGTGAGCCAACTGGCAGGAGAAGAGATGGATATTTAAAGATGTTTAAAAAAAATAAATGGAGGACAAGATAAAGAGGAGGGGGTGGGGGGTGGGTGGGTTAGGCAGGATAGGACGGGGTGGGTGGGGGGAAGGAGGAGTTAAAAAAAACAAAAAAAAAAACAAAATTATATTGGAACATGTGTTGCATGAAAAAGCTCCAAATTAATGTGAAAAGGGGAATAAAGACAGAGACTGTGACTCCGGTGAGACGAGAGAGCGGGTCAAAAAGGATTATCGTGGGGAGAAAAAAGAAAACATAGTTAAATCAGGGAGCTTTGGGGAGGGAAAGGGACGAGCAGAGGAGAGAGGAGAGGCATGCTGGGATGTGTTGGGAAAAAAAAAAGAGAAACTTAGATGTTTTTGGAAGGGTGCAATGATAATCTACTGTTGACTTTTCTTGTATATCAACGGTCTGCAGCCCGCGACCTTCTGAAGCGTTCATCAAATGGCATGTAAATATAGAATTATATGAGATTTCTCAACGCGCCTTCAAAGGAAGTCTTATCTCACAGTTTGAGAAGTGACAGTAACAGGAAGTACAAACCAGCAGAGCGGCCCTTTTTTTTTTTTTGCCAGTTGTATCGACATTGTCTTTTTCTTATTGTCCCAAAATCCCATCGTAACATTTTTTAAAGACTTTTCTGGGACTTGACGGAAGCTGAGACACAAATTTCCCCGAGTCACAATAAGACTCTTCTTTCCAGAAGCAGCACTTCACAAACATGAAAGCTTCGGGGAGACAAACCCTCGTCCTGCAGACTGAAGAACGACTGCTGGACCGGAAGATAATTAGCTCATGCGACGGGTAAAACACAAACACACACACACACACACACACCAGAAAAAAAGAGGTGGGTTTGTTAATGTGCCGATGGGCGGCAGATAAAGAGGAAGAGACAGACCTTGGCCCAAAAAAATGTAGGAAAATCCTGGACGCACGCACGCACGAACCACAGCCGGCAGGCAGGCGGCGTTACGTGTGACGCATCCCGCACGTCTGTACCAGCACATTCACAAAAACGCCCTCGCCTTCATTCACCTTCACTCACTTTCAGCGTTGTGTAATTTGTGTTGGAGGTCACACTCGGTGGCCTGAAGGGGAATCGACCTCAAACTGAACAGGATTCAAACACTAATAATGTCTCACTGCTGATGGGTTAAAAGTTTCAGCACAATGTTGTTTTTTTTAAAAAAGATCTTTGAAGGTTTGGGGTTAGAGGCCGATCATCACCACCACTTCCTTAAACAAAGGGTTAAATACGCTGACACGCACTGACTGTGGTAATCCAACCCAACACTGTGACTTTGCCTCATGTCTTTAAAGCACTGGGAATGTAACATTGGACCAGCTGTGACTTTCCGAAACGAAGGATCCCAAAAGCGCTCAATGACCAAATGTGAAGAGAAAGTAAATTCATTTTTTTTTTCTTCTCTGAAGTCTTCCTCTGTCATTTTGTCACTTCCTGCACAATAAGATACAGGAGAGCCTGCATAGAAGTGTCTTTTTATCTCCTTTGGTGGAAATACTCAGCAGAAAATGTCAGTTGTAAAAGAGTCTTTTTACCCTGCTGCCCTTTAAAACACGCAAACAAACATTTTGTTATTAGAAGATATAATGAAAACTTGATTATTAGATCTCTCCTGATAACTAGAATGTTGTCTGATCCAACAGTAGGTGTAAATTCAAAGGAGATATAACTGCGTTTCCAAAACTGTAACAAATACGACATGCTCCCCCTTCGTCTGCTTCATGATGGTTTGGTCCATTTTCTGTCTATTGGTTAAAACGTACTTTTCTCATAAGTTGATTTATTTATTTTATTCATTTATTATTCATCTTAATAGACATCACAATGTGATGTAATGTCGACCCAACCTTCTTTCAAGCTTTTAAAGTTTTTTGTTTATTATCCTGAAAGACCTACAATTAACAAGTAGAATAAGAGTAAATCAGGCCTTTTGATAGAAAATGCAGTAAAACCAACCCCAAAAAATTTACTATAAATTAATTAAAACAATCTGCAAGAAGGATTTTAGACGCGTTCGTCTATAATTTAATGCATTTCAAAGTTCTTGTAAAGCACTTTGAATTACTTTGTTCCCAAATGCTGCTACATGAATAAACTTGCTTTGAAGTATGAAGCATCGCTCTCTAGTATAGATCTGGATCGGCGATTCTTTTTTCGCTGCTGGAGGAATAAAAAAAAAATATTGCTTTAAACTTCACATATTTTCTCTCATAATGGTTCGTATTACTGTAAGAAAAGCACAAACTATGAGTTAGGTCCCGCCCCCAATCAGATTATTCTGTGCTATTCAAACCTCAAACGACATTAAATGACTGAATCTGACACATTTTAATTGGTTTCCTCCTGATGAGACGCTCTCGTGCCCTCTTTTAAAATGCCGATCTATTCTCAGATCCAGCTGACCGTGCAGCTGGAGATCGTGTAAAACATGGACGCCGGAGTCAGGAGGTCTCGCTGTGACGGCAGCTGTGATGATGTGTTGTTATAACTCCCGTCTCTCCGCTGTTGGACACATTCCTAAAACACTTGACGGCACCCTGAGTGAGCCTCCGGTGGGAAATGAAGCACTGACCCTGCCACGGTGACGGACTCACATCATCAATCAGCCGTTTAAACAACTGAGGTTGGCTCGGGATTCATTTCCCGTCGCCCGATCGACGACGACGACGACGCCTCGCGTCGGACGCAGTCACTCTACCGAGCAGGAGTACAACTGCTGCCTCCGTCTCACCTTCCCTGCGGCTCGGAGCAGGTCGGCCTGAACTCGCGTTAAAGAGCGAATCGTTATCTCGTTGGAAACGCACAACTAGTCCCTCACTTGATTCTGTTTTAAAATGGCATCAGTAACAAGAACCATTTCAGCCTGTGGATCTTCTTCAGAGCTTTCTCCGGGTGTGAGTGATGTCTGACCTGCACTTCCTTTCAGTTTGATTTAGATGACGCCAGTTTCAACGCTGTCCTCTAACAGTACTTTTGATTAAAGGAGTCCAACCTTCACACAAGCAACAGGAGAGAGAAAAAAAACTCCTTAACGTGGTAGAAATCTCTAGTGGAGACAGACGGGTCATCTTGTTCCAAGAAACAACGTTTGAATTAGCAGCAACACACTCAAATAAAGAAACTTCCTGATTATGAGTATTTCATGCTGAACTCATCTATTTTATTATAAAACATCACTTTTACTTCAGATTTTGAGCAGATGATGTTTACCCAATTAGAAAATCATCATCAATCTTAACAATAAAGTCAATGAGGAGGTCAAATGAAAACATGATTGGTTGTTAAAGAAACTAAAAGGGAAAAAAGTCCTATGCAGCCTAAAAACCAATATGTCTTCTAATGAAGATCGATGAAGAGGATTAGGAAATGTGGAACCCATCCACTGAACCCGACTCTGTGAGGAGAGCTTCTCCTCCCACACTTTGGTCTGGATGACATACTCTGACATCCTGTTGTTTACCACCATATTCAACCCCCAGCTGTGTGTTCTTGATGCAATTTAAAATGAAACCTCACAAAATACAGAACCCCAATTTCTCACGCTGCCTCACCTTTAAAGGGATAAACAGTTGAAGATCTGATATATCAAGAAATCTGTGTTATATGTTAAAAACGTCACGTGTACCAGAAGGTATGGCTGACTAATTACATACACAAAGACCATTTTCAGTCAAGTTTGAGATTCACTTTGCAGAGGTCGTTTTTCATTTTTCACATCCGCCCTGCATCCTGCATGAATGAAAAGAGATTTTTTTGTTTTGGATTGAGAGAAGATGACAAGAGGCGAAAACATTATAACATCATCATCATGCATGAATGTGTGGATTTCCTGTGTTTGATCAGGAGCAACATTAAAGAACAGGGAGAACAGTTTTCATCTTTTTTTTTTTCCTGTCCTTACAATCCACACACAATTTATGCACATGTGTGGAGATAGAGAGAGAGAGAGAGAGAGAGAGAGAGAGAGAGAGAGAGAGAGAGAGAGAGAGAGAGAGAGAGAGAGAGAGAGAGAGAGACCCAATAAGAAGTGCTGCAGTCTGCTGGAACAGTATCACAGAATGGGTTCCCCAAGAAGGAGCCAGGAGTTTTTTAGAGCACGAGCACGAGCACGAGCACACACACACACACACACACACACACACACACACACACACACACACACACACACACACACACACACACACACACACACACACACACGCCTGGTCCCCCCCACGGCTACTCCTCCCGCCCCCCCTCCCCTGCACACGCCGCTGGGAGCGGAGCGGCTTCACCGAGCTGCTGCTCTCCAGTCTGGACGCAGCCTCCATCCTGAGCACCTTCCACACGCAGCGGCGCGTTTCTCCAATGACAGCCGGACGCGCGCACTGTCACACA
Source organism: Lipophrys pholis (assembly GCF_963383615.2). Taxonomy (NCBI): domain Eukaryota; kingdom Metazoa; phylum Chordata; class Actinopteri; order Blenniiformes; family Blenniidae; genus Lipophrys; species Lipophrys pholis. Next base: position 5,576,397 of record NC_137643.1, on the reverse strand, counting down.
CACACAGACACACACACCAGCAGCTGTCAACACCACATCCCCCCCCCCCCCCCCCCCCCCCCCCCCCCCCTTCACCCCGAGGTGAGCACGCGCCCCTGATGCCAGCACACGACCACATGCACGTGCAGCCTCCCTGACGTCTCCCCGCAGCTCAAGTCCAGGCGAGCGCAAAACCCCCCAACCCTCCAACAAGCCCCGAAAGAGTGAGAGCATCTTTAAAACAGATGTAACGAAAAGAGAGCGGGAAGGAGAGAGAAAGAGGGGGAGCGGTCAGGCTGAGGTGCAACGATGAAATTGAGAAAGAGACGCAGTTTAAGGGAGAAATCGCGCTACTCACCCTGCAGAGCGGAGAGCTGGTCGGACGGTGCAGCCGAGCTCAGTGCGCACTGGGAAGCCTGGACACCAAATCCTCTCTCTCTCTCTCTCTCTCTCTCTCTCTCTCTCTCTCTCTCTCTCTCTCTCTCTCTCTCTCTCTCTCGCTCTCGCTCGTGTTTCCCGGAGTCTCCCCCTCTTCTCCTTCACTCCTCCGCCTCCTCTTCCTCCTCCTTCTGTACTTCACTCCGCTCTTTCAGCACTGCGGAGAATCGCTTGAATTGGCTTCACTGTAGTTTGGGAGGTGGGACTGGTGTGTGTGTGTGTGTGTGTGAGGAGAGAGAGGTGGTGTGTGTGTTGATGCTGGTACCGGGGTTACACTTATGGAGTGGGGGGAAAAAAAGGAGGCTCACTGGCTCGCGCACGCAGCGTGGCAAGTGCGCGCGCCGGCTGGAATTGAGGACACATCATGCACACTGACAGCGTGACTGATCCAAACATACAGCGACAATTAGCGTGGCGTCAGTCATTAATGGACAAAAACAGGCAGACTCGTAGTAGATCTGCTGGTGTGAGCGCGTCTTCGTCTTTTCTCCAGGACGAAGGGAGGAAAATGATTGACACAATGAGTAAATCTCCAGAGGAGGGAATTAACTCATATGGTTTGATACGCAGCTCCTTTGTTTCGAAACAAGTAAATAAATTATAAGAGGACCTGTATATGGCAGGAGTGATCCAACAGATGATATAAAAGTGCGTAATAATGTAATTTTGTTAACTTACTACCTCATGGACAAGTATACGAACATTGTGGGAATCAATGAAATACCAATTGGTCCAGAATAAGAATTATAATCAGATTTAATTGAGCGAACAGTCATTTTACAGCAGGATGGTGTGTAGTCGGGTGGCACTGAGGTTTCTGGGCCTGGTCAGAGCTGCAGACTCCACGGGGATGGTGGCATTGATATTTCAAACACATCCAAATTAAACAAACCAGGAGTGGTATGTAGAGCTGTTTCCATGATTAATTCTTAAAGGACAATCTGATAATCTGTCTTGATGTGCCATGCGAGTATGGAAGAATCACGTTTAACATCTGTGTTTTCAGCTAATTTTTCTCCATCACCCATTGTGGCAGCCATTGATTTTGCCCAAGTCCCCTCATTCCACCTCCATCACTGTGGTCCAGACCTGTTTCTACCTAAAACTTTGCTGGATTTCGACAACTAAACTTTATCAGAATGACAACTATGACACAAAGAAATGTGTGTAATGAGAAGATTCTATAATTAAGAGGTTTATAAACGATCACTGTGAGAACAGCCTATTAGTGTCAGTATACATTCCCAAAACATTCTGATGTATATGGAAGCACAACTGGTTTATGTGAAACTTATTGAACTTCAAACTAGAGTAAAAATGCTTGATCGTAGTTAAAACATTTTCTTTTCTCCTGGAGTTGTCACAAAAACAGTATGACAAACTGCCTGCTGAGCTTTGGAAAGAACAGAAAATGAGTGATGATGGGAAAAGGCGGGGAGGGAGTGGTGCCAAGCTGGATTAATTACAAGCGCACTAATTGCAAATTTGTCTCGCAATACAATGTGCAAAGTGAGAGCGTAAAAAGAATATTAAGAGGACCTTTAAAGTCTCATCAGTATTCGTTGATCAGAATTTATCTCTCCATTCTCACTGAGCTGATCGAGGCGAACAGAGAAAGGTCCCAGACCACACAAACCTGGCTGACCAAAGGAAGAGGAAGATAACGTCCAAATAAAGTGCCTGGGATTGATTGAACAGCCATAAAAACTCAGACAACACTAATATTTAATGAAAGATGCGGTGATAAAAAACTGAATATAACACAATTCAGGATTATGACACATGACACGTATAAACCTCTTGGTTCAAGTCCAGTTCATGTGGTAGTGTTGGTAACTGAAAGAAGATTCTGCCTTTTAAAAGCAGAGAAAGATGCAGGAAAGGAGGGAAGATGTCACATATTTGCTTGTGAGAAAAAGAAACTGTGTGCATGTGTCTCCCTGCAATTTTGCATGTGATTGGGTGTGCGTGTGTATGTGTGTGTGTGTGTGTGTGTGTGTGTGTGTGTGTGTGTGTGTGTGTGTGTGTGTGTGTGTGTGTGTGTGTGTGTGTGTGTGTGTGTGTGTGTGTGTGTACTTCTTATGCCTCCATACCCTCTTTCATGGTTGAGTGGCCCCATCAACCCCCGGCGACCAACAGACTGATACAGTAGGCTGCGTTGCCCTGTGACTCATGACTCACTGCGTTTGTGTGTGTGTGTGTGTGTGTGTGTGTGTGTGTGTGTGTGTGTGTGTGTGTGTGTGTGTGTGTGTGTGTGTGTGTGTGTGTGTGTGTGTGTGTGTGTGTGTAAATGTAGGCAGCAAGGGGAGTTTATCCCACCTGCTCCCTCTAAACACACACCAACATCATAAACATAAACCAACGACCTGGGCCAAAACTGAGATCGAGCATTTGTATAACAACGATAATAAACCGAAAACAGTCATTTAGACAAGAGTGGAAGTCAGGCAGGAAAAAAACGCACTATTATTGATTCCATTCCAGTGGGGAAAAAAATCTACTTGGTCGAAAAAGAAGAAGATGAAGATCACAATAATTTGTGTTCATTTACACTAGTAGAAAACCAATGGTGACGGCCAATGGCCCCATCTTGGGGTTCAGTGTCTCACCCAAGGGCATTTTGACACATGGACAGGCGGAAAAGGAAATCAATCTGGGGAAGATGACCCGCTCTACCAACAGAGTCAAATCTGCCCCTAAAGACTTCATGGTTTTATAGACCTCTGCTGTAAATAACACGGGCCTTGGGAAAAGGATTAATTGGGCATTTAGACCGGGATTCATACTGTACATGGCTGAGTGATAATAGTTATTCTGAATGAAATTCAGATGAGTTTGATGTCAGTATATCGACTCCTTGTTTGACAAATGATGTACACTTGTTTGGATTTGCGAGAAGGCTGGCAACGAATGTAAATCCCATCATGACACGAGTATACGAGAACAGAAATGTAAGTATTTCCTGCTCGGCCACGCAACTGATGTTCAAACCTCAAGGAGAACATTTCAAGCAATGACTCCTGTGATGAAACCGAGATGAAGTCAAACACCAAGCGGTCGGATCTATATATCATCATCCTTTCAAGAGCAACGAGAGACTGATGAGAGGTGACAAGGGCCGTGTGGTCTCCACAGGGTCCGGAGTCAATGGTAATCACATCCTTCACCGCATGTTAGCTCTTCGCAGCCACTGCCCTACATTCCCAACACGTTTCAAAAGGATCTGCCCTCAGAATGGATAAAAAAAGATGACTTCAGCCCCGAAATGGGTCGCCCCCACTTCAGGTGGGCTCTCATCCGTCAGTTTTACAGAATGAGTAATCTGTTCTCCCAAACGTCCACCACTGTGGGGGACAATGTAAACTTGTCATCAGGGATGAAAATGGATGGAAGTTGGAGGGAAAATGGTCACATCACCTGCACACGTCTGGCTAAAAGGAAAGTGCCGCACGTTGTTAAAGTATAATTATATCAGAATAGTCATGAGAGATCAGAGATTGTGCTTGTTTCTGCCTGTGGATCAGTGGAAGTGTTTTCAGTTAGAGGTAACGGACACCCAAGAAGTAGCTAATTTACAAATAATCATTCAGTTTGAAGTTATACTTTTAATTCGGACTAATACTTTCCATGTAAGTGCCTGAAAGCCTTTATAATGATCTTCTGGTAGATTCAAACAGCGTCTTCTCAAAGCTATTGTTATTTTTCTGCACTGCGCTGCAACATTTCATTAAAAGGTTGTTTAATGACACTGTGATTTACGCGAGTCTGTCCTTGCTGGATTCACTTTGGCAAAGTTGATTACTGGATGTCCTCAGACGGAGAGAAACCTAAAATCATTACATTCTGAACATAACTGCTTTTAAGAATGTCCTTTACTGTCTTACTGTGACGTGATGGACTGCTTCTGCACACATTTCGCTTCCCAATTTAGGTTTTAAAACTACAGAGAACAGCAGAACTGTAGATTAAATACTGAAGTGTGTCAGTGCAGCTGCTTCTGTCTGAAATGTCTCATTCAAAACTGATAACAAAGATGAAGAATTGGCTGGAAAAGAGCTGGTTTCCAGCGCGGTGTCTACTAAAAGAAGGAGAGGTGTGGGCCAGTGGAGAGCTCAGGCTCAGAGACAGCAGTGGATGGGATTAAGCCAGCTTGAGGAGTCGCCATGTGTGAAGGAAAGTCTCAAGACACATTTAGGATTTTTAAAAAAATGTAGATAAGTCTGTAGCATGAAATCACAAAGACAATACGGAGCCAACAATAAACAATATAAGTTGGTCTTTGGTTCAGACGTGTGTAACTGGTGACCCTTTATCAAGATCATAATCATTTCAATTACATTTGAATCTGGTATCAGAGAAAATGAAATAGAAGCAAACTTCAGATAGGAATTCCTCTGTCCTGGCTTTAAGGAATCATCATTTCACTGACCTGCTCTAGAGTCAAAGTCATAGTCACACAAATTATTCTTAAAAATTCTATCATCAAATCTCTGATGATCCACAATCCAATGAATAAAAAGTCACTGTCACAATGACTATGAATCAAGGTCTAGTTTATCCTAAGTTCTATGTAAACGTCCATCTTTTGAGCCTTTAAGCTTTATTTTGAAGTTCATGTTGCAGGTACTGGGGCGTGAGTTTACGCACCCACTCAGCAACTCTCCATACCTTCAAAGAAAGTCAAGCAATTCCACATAAAGACTGTTTAGGTTCCACAGTTGACCTGAGAATGAGAAACAGTACGATGGTAGAAAACCAAACAAGAACAAGGAGGATACTGCACTCTTCCACCAAAGTGAAACCTACTTGGACAAAATACAATCGTCTGTCAAGAAACTGCTTGTCGTCTTCGCTGACGACTTCCCTGACCAAATATGTACATCTCCTAAACTAGTGACTTGATCCAAACGGTCTCACTTCCTTTGATGAGTGTGAACACAGTTTGCATATCAAGTGAATCTCGGCATGCCACTGAAGCGCCACAACAGCAGCGTTAAGGAACCTCGTGCCATTTATGGAGTTACTATGTGACTCATAATCACAAACATAGTAACAGCGAGGGAACACATGGCCTAGTTCACTGGTTATTCCCGAGTCAGGCCAACCGGTCCTGAGTCCAAATGCCTTCTGCTACTGAGAGATGCGGGACAAAATAACCACAACTGCAGTCATCAGACTTTGTTTGACGTTTACAGTTTCACAGCCTCCAGTATCTGTTGTTCTACTGTATGCAATCGTTTTACAAGCCCCAACACATTATAGAAGGCCGACAAGTGTTGCAAAATTGATGAAAATTGATCAATCTCAGTGACAATATTCCTCTTTGTGGAGTTTTGCTGAAACAGCACGGATATAGACGCAGATCACTGGAACTGGAATTGACTTGCTTGTCGACGGGATGTAAAATTACCCTTCAGGCTTTCTGCAGTAAAATAAAGAAAAGGGGTTCTGCTGAGACCTACATTAAACACCACCGGATCAATACTAATGTCACTTCAGAGAGGCATAAGTTCATTTTTAAAGACAAAGCAAAACTCAATAATTATACAAAGCTTAAAAATTTTAAATCAATACAGTCATTGATCTGATCCTAAAAAAACCAGCAAAGTAACAAAAATGTCAGGATCTAGTGAAGTGAGGGAAATAAAATGACGGAGGAATGTATACCGAGTTGTTTTGTTTTCATTTGTATATCAAAAGAAATGTGCAAAACAAGTGTCTTTATTCAACTTTAAATATGAATTAAATTGATATTTAGTCAGTTTGTACCGTCACTTACATGGGACCATGTTTTAAGTTATTACTCTTATTCCGTTTTCATTCCATTTGGTTGCAGTTTCTACATTTACTAAACTGCTGTTGTTTGTATAAAGCATATTAAGTGTTGGTGAAACGTGCCACACAAGTAAAGATAGCCTGTGTTTTAATAGATAGTGTCACGTGAACGGCACCAATATTCAATCAAGGGATCTGGGCTGAACTGCACAGTGTCCCGAGTAGTCTGGGTATCCTCCAAAAGTCCAAACACACACTTTAGAAAAGGCCTGTCGATGTGAACGTGAGTGTGTGTGATCGTCTCTCTGTGATGATGTCGGGGTGCGTCCAGCAGTCGCCCATTGTTACCCCAAGTTCAATGAAGTGGAATCGGAGTAGGATTGACTGACGATGCTCCTCATTCTTAACCAGAATCAAATTCTCTCCTACTTGACTCCGTCTACTCGCCTCACTCTTGCTGTTTGGTAGCTTGCAGGTAATTAGCAGGTGTGTTAATCTTGAAAGTGCAGCACCTGGCCCGCTGTTCATCAGCCTCCCACCAGCCACCTTGGGCCCCGACAAGCTGTTATCCTGCGTTATGTTTGGTTTCTTTATGTTTTTTCTCCCTTTTTCACAACATCAACATGCCACCCATCTTGGAATGTTCCCTCACATAAATCACTGAACATTTTCGCTCCATTTTATTCTAGAGTTTTATGGGCCAGTGATGACAGCTGATATATAAAAACAGCCAAGTTCAAGTGTTGCCCCAAATCCCCAAACCTTCACACACACACACACACTTTGATTTATGTCACCTCTGTTATTATAGGTCAAGTTAACCTGCAAGGCATGCCTGGACAGTGTGACGCTCCAGCGTCTCCTCACTGACCTGCATGAGGTTAGTGAGAAATTACAAATATCAAACCGAGTCTACATGACTTTTACCGGCCATTTTCCTGTTATGCTTTGCTACAGCGGATCATCTTCCATCCCCCTCGGTCTCCCGTCCCTTCCTTCACACCAGTCGCCTGCATCACTGCATTCAAGAGCCTTCCTCTTCTCCTCCCCCTCTCTCACTCTCCCAACACACGGTCTGACATGATGAAAACCTCAACCTCCATTTTACACTTATACTAAATAGTTACGATTATTCATCTTTGTAAATGAATTAAAACTTGCTGCGCCAATGCCTTTGCACAAAACCAAAACAAAGTCAGAATGAAACGTTGCTCCAGCGACTCTCTGATATTCAGATCTGTGGCTGGCCGCCAGCTTTAGATTCTCTATGCTTCAGCAGCAGCAGCAGCAGCAGCAGCTCGATCAGCAATGAGGACAATCTTCTGCCTAACACAGCTCTTAGAAAAAAAGAAAAGGAAAGAAAAAACTCCCAGTGGACACGGAAACCTACTACTTGTGCCTGAGGCATCCTTTAGGAGCTCCTGTGGAGTAACTGAAGTAAAACTCCCTTGGCACCGAGATGCTGAAGGAAGAGGTGGGCACTGATCCACAAATGCAATACTACCTCCCCGCCACCCCCAACCCCCCCAACCAACCCCAAACTGAATTGTGCATCTGTCATTTGTCTCCATCAAAAAGGATGTTTAAAAAAACAAAAAAACAAACTGGATTCTACTATTACTTAACCTAATTAATTCATTGAGAACCCAAACATAACAACAGTACAACTTCACAGGTCGAGAGCAGGTAGAATATAAGCTGCATACAGTGTGCAGAGTCCATATAGCTCCTCCTTCTCCCCCTCCTTTCATCCTACACTGTTTGTCTTATTCCTTTGGGGATCCTCTCGCCCCCTCGTTCTATTTTTAGCTCCCTGCCAGGGAAATCCAATACTCGAGCAGAGCTATATATAGCCAGCTGTGCATTGATCTCCGCTCGTGAGTGATAGCATTGAAATGAGGGGTTTCTACATCAATGGACTGCAGGCACCAGCACTGTGGTAATGAGGGAGAGCGAGCTCCTCCGTCTGCATGTTGCTGCCGTGGCAGCGAGGACTGCAGGATTTTTCAGGGATTTCCATCTATTAAAAGAACCTCTACTACTGTTTATATGAATATATGAGTTGGTCCAGCAGTGGTGCAGTGGTTAGCAACAGCTCAACACACACACTCAAGCGAAAATACGTACATTATGAAAACATCTACATTTGATTAGATTTGTTTACACAATACCAAAAAAAGCTATTTTAAATAATACTAACGTGAAGACATGTTTCAACATGGCTCTTTGGGTGAATGTATGAATGTATTGGATGTTTGTGTTTTTTTTCTACAATAGACATGAATTTGTGCTTTAAGAGGTTCCACGTTTCAAACAGATCTGAAACGCTCCTTCGGTCGCTCTGCTTTTCAATGCGCATGATTTCTGCAGCCTTCAGCAGGCACGTTCTCAAGAAATCACAGAATGACTTTGAGGCTATTGTGATCAATAAGGTATTCATCACTGATTATTTTGCAGGGTGTCAGCGTTTGGTTACGTTGTCTGTGATGTCAACTGAATAAATCAGCAGCTCCTGACTTTTTGCCATAAATTGGAAGTCAAATCTTTGTCTGCTGGCTGGATTGGACTCACTGGCGGCCATGTTTTGGCCTGCGGGCCAGATGTTCGACAAACCTGTCTTCACGGGAAACTGAGTTGTCCATGTGATTGATGGTCTCTCTATTTCAGCCCTGTGATAGATTATTGACCAGGGTGTATCCTGCCTGCTGGCTGGAAAATGGCTCCTGCCCCCCTGAGAGCACACTCCAAATAGATGGAACTAATCCAGTTTCTTACTTCAAGATTCCTGGTTTTTGAACACAAATCCAATATTTAATAGGGAGAAAACACAAAATAGTGCAGTTTTTATGATATTGCATCTATCTTGCAACATGATCCGTAATGTGCAAATATTACCAGCAGTGAAAACAAAACAAAACGGGGACACACTCCGGTTGGCATTAATGGGAATTATGAATATTCAGCCCATTTTTATTTTTTTTTACTTCATTTCCTCATATTTAGATCCTTATGTGGCACAACCTAAACAAAGATATGACAGGAACAGCATTAAATCAGCACGTTTGCACAGGCTATGCAAATGTCAAAAGACTTGAGTGTGTGTGTGTGTGTGTGTGTGTCCATGCATGTGCCTAATGAGCCCGAGTACATACTGATCTTCATGTAGCCAGTATTTACATGTGTGCACGCTCTCATATTCATATTTGACTGTGCATATGTTTGCCTGCCTGCACGTGACATTATTATCCACTCTGCCTGTACTCAAGTGGAACAAAAAGAACTGTTGGGGTAATTTGAGTGGATTCTGTATATTTGACAAACAGAAAAAAAAGATTTCAATTTGTTTTAAGCTGTGGAAGCTGCAGTGTGCTGCAGATAGTTGTATTTTTTCATTTATTAATTTTTTTTACCAAGGTTTCTTTATTGGAGAAACAGAAGTTAACCCTACTATTGATAAACTGCATTATTCGTAGGGCCATGAGAGCTATCATGGCTTAAAACAGTTCAGAAATTTGTTCTACTGCTTGCCTTTATTGCTAACTATGATGTCAATTTCAATCCACAAACGCTACATAATATTTGACTAATAATCTAATCTTGTTTTAACTTATACATAAAACTGTAAAATGTGTTGCTTGTATGATCAAACAGCAGTGCCACAGCACAATTTTAAGACTAACAAGCTGCAGTTTCCTGCTCTGAAGCTCAGAGAAATCTGCTCTGATCTGCCTTCCTGCCATCAATTGGCTGACAAAGTTCACAGATAACAGAACAAAAAGGAGCAATTTGCAGCTGAACAAAGTGAGAGTCATCAGGTTAATGTAAAATATGCATCCACTTGGAAAATAATGAATTCAGTTCAGATTTATTGATGTATTACAGCCAAATGATCTGAATAAGGGTGAGAAGTTCCAACTAAATTTAAGAAGACAAACAGCGATTCGCACAGGAGCTGTGTGGGAGGGGAAACTCTGTGTTTAACAGGAAGAAACCTTAAAGAGGAGCCGACTCAGAGGTGGGCGGCCATCTGCCTTGAGCGGTCGGGGTTAGGGGACAAAACAAACGGTAAACAACAACAACAACAACAACAACAACAACAACACAATCAGCGAGATCCAGGCTGATGGGGGCACGGAGTGGACCTCTGGGCACGAGGGGGTTCAGACGCAGGAGGAATATTTTTCAATTATTGTACGTACCAAAACCAAACGTGGGATTGCAGATGGTCTCAAGGTACAATAATACCTCAGAGGTTACTCACATACCACCGAGTATACCTTCCTATGTTTGACAGCACAATGAATGGCATTTTGGGCAATGTCATGCAATGTACTCTTTGAAAGCACTCTTCATTATTGTTGACATAGTTTTTTGTACCCATATAGTATAGCAAGTCATTTTGACTATATTATACGGTATATCACACTTTTGTGGCCGTGCTGTAAATTATTCATGAGTATTGTCACAGTACCACACAGCATGGTCTATATCACATGGTACGTGAGTCTACCACAGTATTTTATTGACAGTATGTCATGTTTTATTTCAACCTTACCATGGTATTATTGAAGCTATACCATGTTTTTGTCCGGACTATACAACATACTATGATTTTTCCCCAGTCATAAACTGTTTAACACAATTTGTTTGGTTTTAAATATGCAATATACCATGCTTTTATCACTGTACTACACAGTATACATGGAATTTTTTTTACAGTATCATACAATATTTCTGGTTTCTGACAGTATACAATAGTATTTTTGACAATATTAGAAAGTACACTATATTTTTTGTCCAAAGTATCCAATGTACTATGGTGTTTTTATTTTATGCTTTACAGTATCCCCCCCCCCCTTAATTGATCTTGAAAGTTTATCTAATATCTATATTCCATATTTTTTCTATTGTACATTCTACATTATAACATGGCATTTCTGAAAGTATCAGAGTATACAATTTTCTTTTTGTCGGAACTGTAGAATATACTATGGTTTTCTTTTTACACTAAACTATACAGCATAGCCTGATATTTTTGACATCTTGTTTTTGATAGCATACATGTACTATGTATTCTCTACATCTTGAAAATATGATGCTCCTAAAATGCAGAAACTAAAGAAAGCCCTGTTTCTAAACATGAGATCTCTGCTGTCCGTCCTAATCAGATCACACCATTCAATTATGAATGAAGTCCTTCCTTTAAGAGGCTTTAATCCTCTTGTGAGGCTGCACAGAGGTGAGGCAGAGGTTAGAAATGTCACCGCAGAAACACGTTTCCATTTATTTACAGAAGACTTGTTATCTTATGCTGCATGTAAAGTCTGCGTGGGAGGAAACAAAAGGCTGCAGAGCTCTAGTAAACACGGCTGCACCTTTTGATTGTGGCGAATACTTTCAGAGTCATTATGTGGTTGCTGCGGTTATTTTTCAGTAAAGAATTTCAGCAGGAAAATAACATGAGATGGAAGAGGTGAGGGGCAGAGAGGGGAGGGGGCATTTAAATGAGAAGAGAGGTCTGACAGTGAGCGAGGGAGGTGGTGCTATGATTAGGAGAGAAAATGAAAAGAATGAAGATGTTTGGAGGAAGAGAGGAGCACAAGAAGAAGACGGCAGCAGGAAGAGGAGGAGGAGGAGAAAGCAAAAACAAAGCGAGGGAAAGAAAAAAACAAGGCAAAAATAAGAGTCAATATGAGAATACTAGCGGATGAAGGGAAGAGAAGGAGACAATATGAAAACAAATAGGAACTAAGGGAAGGAAAATGAAGGAATAAATTAAAAAACGATGGAGGAAACATGATAAAAAGAAGATTACCATGTGAAAGGGGGAACCTGGGGTGATGTGAGGACACGAGGAGCAGTTGGAGAGAAGAAAAGAGCAGCAGAAAGAGAAAGAGAATACATTCAAACACAAACAGTGAGATGAAAACACCAGTCGGCTATAGAACACACACTGACAAATTGATTAAGTTTATTAGTCGTGACTGGTCGTTTCACAGACGGAGACAAAGAGAAATAAGTAGAGGAGGAGGTCATAGAACAACAAATAGATCCGAAATTTAATATGGGGAAAAAAATTGATGGGACACATAAACAAACGCATATACTGGAGAGTCAATAATCAGCTTCTGGCCGTCTTTATGCCACCAGGTGATGTCTGATAGGAAATCTGCTGAAGTTGCTTTTACCACTGAGAAGGAGGAGTGGTTTACTTCCTACAGGAACTGATTCCCCAGATCCTTTTCTACAGGGCTGTTAGCTAACAAACTGATTATCGATTCATGCTGTTATGTTACCGATAGATTGTGTACAAACTGACCTTTTCTCATCCTGTTAAGAGGAAACGGCAGGTTTGTGTATTTTCAGTGAAGTAGTGGTGAAAAACCCTTAACAGGCAGACAATATGTCTTCAAATAACATTACACATGCATGGGGATGTTGGGACAAAACACAATAAATCAAATCAGTGAGTTTTAAGATCTAATACCATGTTCACTGTCAAACCGACCAGTTCGGATGATTTCTGGAATGGGGTTTGGACAAGTTTCACATTAACGACCAATCAAATCACAAGGGACGTGCTGCAGTCTTTCGCCCTCCACTGGTTGGCAAGTTGTAATGTTGTCACATCACAACTGTAACTTCCCCTAAGATTAGCAGAAGTTCCCTCTTAATGTCCTGTGAGTTTATCAGTTTGACCTCATTTTCAACCCAATCCAATTATTCCTCTATCGTGGTTTTAATGGTGCACAATAATGTAATCTTTACTATCTGATTGACCTGGGTTGATATATATACGGTGTCTGATGTTCATTCTGCTAATGATCTCAGGCCAACCAACTCCAATCTGTCGACAGGTTGGTTGACCCTGCTCCCCGTTTAAACAAAAGGATCCCATTTGTATTGTGCGTTTTCACAGTTTTACTGTCCCAACGCGCTATACAGCTCAAAGACTCGGAGACATTTTGGCGGTTGACATTACAACATGGAGGATGGAGTCTGCAACCATGTGACTGAAAGCTGATCCCCTCAATCAACTGAGTGACAGCCGCCAAGGTGAACACTGCCTTTGCTCTACTTAAGAAAAGCTGTAGTGTACAGTGGCCCCAGGTTAGATAATTAGTTACAGAAGATGGATGGATGGTACCAAGTTAGTTTTTTTTTATATGAAAGGAAAATCTGAGGTCAATTTCTGAAAACCCGTGAGAGTTTTGGTTTTGAATTGTGTGACAAAAGCCTAAAACAGTTTATTGTGTGAACCTTATGTACACTTTTCTTATTACCAGCCTAGGGGTAATAGCTGATGGGAAAATGTAGAAATAAAGAAAATTAGCAGAATTAGTCCTTTTACTGCACACAAACACAGACCTGTACTAAAAAGATCACTGCCACAGCCTGTGTTTGGTCTGTTTAGACATCCAAGCAGAGGTTTGCCTCTTCAGTAGACTTGGACTACTTGTTTGGTGTATACAGAGTTTCGAGGGCAAGTATACTTAACACACCCAATCGTTAAGGTTTGCTGAAAGGAGGACTCGAGATGCCAGACGCTGCCATTATTGGTGGAACAGGAGCTCACTTCAATGGAGCACAATAACAAATTTAAATAAGATATCCCAAAGAAACAAAAAACCAGAGATCAGAGAAACTAAGGCTGAGATACATGAACGCAACCAACACAGACAAACCAACAACCAAGATCACGAAGAAGATACCTGGAATATATACGTACCACAGCCAGCAGGTGAAGACAATCACACTCAGGCACAGGTGAAACACATCAGGGCAGCAATCAGACACGAGGAGGGGAAGCCAAGGATCCTGAAAAGAGAGACAGCGGCAGAATTTCACAGTAACATAGGAAACAAAATATGTCTCAGTTACATTAAATTACTCACACACTGCTGTTGATTCAGCTGCCATGAAGGAAACTCATCCACCGGTGGTAGCAGCCTGATAAAGATCAATCGAAAACCTTTACGATTGAAAAAAAAGCTCCATGAGCTGAGCTGCAGTCTCGGGCTCATGTCCCATGAAAGCGCGGAGAAGACCCTTGAAGACAAAGTGTGAGGATATCATGGATGGAACGGATTCCTTTGCGATAATCTTATCATTTTATGTATGTGTGGAAAAATGTGAAAACACACCCTTTAACCATCTTTCTTTATCAGTCTAACTTTGATTAAATTTGGAGCGGTGCGTTCAAATATCATTTTTCATCCTTGTGTCAGTTGCTGCGCGCCGGGTTTGACTGTCCTCAGTTCATTTATACTGACAGACACAAACAGAAAATGAACCAATATGCATAGATATGAGGGTGATCATTCTTCTTCTGTCAGAAAAGGATACAGAAAGTTGCTTGTTCATTTGCACACTTGTCTCTCACATGTTGGTTTTTTTCTTCCACAGTCTGCACTCTAATATGTTTAATAAAATTGACACTTTAATACATTCAAAGTCAATTTAAAACACTGCACATGTGGCAGTTTGTAACCAAAACAAAGGATTGTAAAGTTCATTAAACCTGTCATTGAGTTAAACAAACAAAACAAACAAACAAAAGAAAACAACTCATTTAGCCATTTTGTTCAACACAAGTAATTCAAAAAGTACAAAATCAATCACAGAAAACAATCTATAACACAATATTAAAGCAAACTGACTTAATTATTAAAGACAACATCTCGTTAGAATAATTCAATATTTACACAAATCAACTTTTGGTGCTGCAATTTTTTTCTGAAACAGTTCATTTTCATTTTGACAACTGCTTTTTTTTTTTTTTTTTTTTTTAATAGTGGCATAGCAAAAATTCATAAGCCACAACATGAAGGCAAAAGCAATAAAGCAAATCCAAAAAACCCTAACCTGAATACACAAGCTGCAACCCAAGCACAAAACACACAACATGAAAACCAAACTACAAGACAAATAGAAAAAAGTCATGACGCAGATGCAAAAACCACATCTTAAATGCAAACGCCACAAATCCAGTGCAGTGACTTCGCTCTGCCACTATAATTTTGTCGTGAACTGCAGCATCGTGGAAACTTGTCACGAGAGTTTGAATTGTGTGCTTTTCTTCCTGTTTGAATAATTTCTTCTGTCCCATCCACGTTGTTGACGGCAACCTTTTCTTGTTCACCAAAATCCTTTTAACATTTTGACTTTTCTCATACAACCTAATTCATCTCCGGCACGAACAAGCACAAGTATGCGCCTCAATTTTCGCAGAGCAAAAACTAAACTGGCAACGAGCTAAATAAAGCCTTCACACCATCCTTCTCAAAAATGTGCTTTAGTCTTTGAGCTGGCAAACAAATCAAATGGGGCTGAGCTACAGGATGGAGACAGGATCAAGAGAGAAAAGGATGACAGAGGCAGATTGACTAAAGCAGAAAAAGAGGGATTTTGCAGCTTCGACAGTCTCAAACAGGAAGGTCAGCATCTTCAGGGGATCGTCAGGAAAACAACAAAGTGGGAGAAGGGTGGAGAGAAGATGGGCGATAAGGAGAATGAGGGAATGATGTAGTGGGCGGGATGTTTCCCGGTCGACCATGTAAACGTACCCACAAAAAGCAATTATGATGTGGGAATATAAACGTAATCCACACTTTAGAATGTGATCACAATATAGATCTATTTAAACATACAGTATTGTATTGACTGGAAAATGTTAGTTTCATGAAATTTCATCTTCCCATGCCATTTACAGCTGTTGATTGGTAGAGGGATGGGTAGTTTTGTGTAAACCAGAATTTTAAGTTTAAGGTCTTAGGTTTTTATTGATGAACCTGAGTATTTCTCAGCAGGTTGGGTGAGAACAAGCTTCACTTGACCCTCATGTGGACCAAAACAGCATTGAAACTGGTCTGAAGGGGAGTCTCAGTACCTGTATAGTTTGAAGGAAACACCTGTTGCAGTTGCCTTTTGTATGCAACAAGTTTGGGGTTAAAAAGTTTGAGAAACACTAAATTTGAAAGGGCTTCTGGAACTGTGTGGAAGAGCACCATGTCTAGAAGAAGGCCTCAGTCTAGAAGAAGCAAATAGCTGGACCAGGCGTTTGAGGTGCTCACTGGGTAGAGGTACCTGGCCCTCTGGACTGACTCAGGACATCGTAAGAGGTATGGTTACCTGACTCTCTTTGCTCTTCATATTGTCACCCAAATGCCATCTGGTCTGAGACTGAGTCTGGGGTCCTACCCACCCCAGAAGATCTGCACATCTTGTTGCAGGGGACAAGGATTTCTGTTCTTCTGTACTCTCCATACTTCCACATACAGATTACTCTGGAAAGACGATAGGATGGAAGATATTTAATGGTTTTATCATGTGTATGGGATTCTAGTCTATTCTTTTCTTTTCTATTCTATCCCTGCACCATAACGACTGGTTTAAAAGCACAAAATAATTCAAATCCCAGCGCCAAGTCCTTTAAAATATGATAATGTAAGGACTGAATGACATTACAGAAGCCAGTGAAGACCAGCTCTGAAGGGAAATGGAGCTTTTGACCTTTGTTCTGACCTTTATAAACCTCTCATGGCGACTAGTTGAATTTCTTTTTTTTTGTTAAGTCAGAAGCTCTTGAATTTTTCTGGCATTTTATAGACAATGAGGAAACGCATTCCCCACCATAGTCCCTTATAGTGAAAGTAAGATATATGGATACAGTCATGTGCTGTGTGTAACATGTGCATTGTGTGTGTGTGTGTGTGTGTGTGTGTGTGTGTGTGTGTGTGTGTGTGTGTGTGTGTGTGTGTGTGTGTGTGTGTGTGTGTGTGTGTGTGTGTGTGTGTGTGTGTGTGTGAAGCCACGCCGTCCTTGAAAGATGTTTGTCAGCATGTGCATTGTTGCTGCTGTGGGATCTGTCAATACTGTATTGCACATCTCTATTCCAATTATGACTGTTGCTGCGGAGCGAAGGAGAGGACGGGAGAGGAGGGAGGATGAAGGAGAGGTGAGCGGGAGGATGTGGCAAAGGACAGAGGGAACAATAGGAACAAACGACACACAGGCTGCCAAGACAGAGAAATGAAGGCTAAAACCCTCCGAAAATCAGCTTTTCACATTGGCAGACGTTGCTGCAGTCATTTATTAGCTCCGTCTGCATGTGCTATTTTTAGTGTGAATTATGGTAAGTTGCACACAGCTGTCTGATGGATGCAGTGCGTTCTGCCTTTCGACAGAGAGAAAACATTTAGGTGATAATTGCATTAAATACGCCGGCATACGAAGACGTCTTCGGTGTCACTCCGATTCTGCAGCAATGTCGCTGAGCAGCACGGCGTTTAGCATACAGCTAAAAATGAAGGAAATCAGCCAGCAAGATCAGCTTAGTCACAGGAACACAAACATCATATACACGATGTCAACATGATTTAGCATTAACATTAAGAGCAGCACAGTGAGACGCAAGGAGGCTGGAAGGCAAAGAGAGGGACCCGCCGTGGGAGAGATAGGGGGGGAAGAAAAGAGGGAGGAAGACAGAGGGAGAGTGGATTTAAGTAAAGAGGAAAATTAGTCATCTGCAGGGGGTGTGGAGGATTTCAAAGAGGCATTATGTCTTGGCTCAGACTTTTTTTTTCTTCTCTCCTTTAATCCTTCCAACTTCCATGCACTGAATCGCAGCGGGGAAAGGCCAAAGAAATCACAACGGAGGATCATCTTAATTCATGCCCAACATGGCGTCCGAACAACTTATTTAAACTTTTGAGATGCACAGGATAACTTACAATAAAATGATAGAAAGATATGAGTTAATTCAAAGATGCAGCTGAAGTGGCACGGTGACAGCTGTCAGAGCTTTAATGTGGAAGCTAATATCTGAACTTTAGGGGAATGTGTTTGTAGAAATGTTGTCAGAGGCAGCGGCGCCCGCCTCCGGCCATCTCCATCCCAACACTTGTAAACACTTGAAGTGAAATATGGCAGCCATCGGCTGGGGGCTGAGATGAAGTGCACTGACATGGTTATAGTTACGTAACATGTGACACTGGCCCCATGTCCCCAAGTCGTTCTAATGATTCAGGAGTATTAGCAGTAATAGTGATGCTTCAAATTCCAGTCTGATCTGGGGAAACAGGCACATTAAACCTTTCTATGTGCTGCTAAAACAGATCATTTTGCTTTTACAATGTACATATTGACTTGTTTCTTCACCTATAAGCATTTAGCAATGCTCGGTCTTCCTTACTTTTTAAATTAATGAAGTAATTCTAATTTATTTATATTGCGCCAAGAGTAATATGGTCACCATAAGGCACTTTCACAGCATAAACCCAACTATTCCACATGGGCAGAGAGAGCATGGAAAGAGAAAAACTCCCCTTTAACATGAAGAAACCTGCATTAACAGGCTCAGAGGAGGGGCCTTTCTGCTGTTCCAGAACTATGAGCTTAAAATTAGAGATTGCATTAGTTTCCTGATAATTTCTGATCTGTTGGAGCATTTCCTTTATACGAGCAGCTAATTCATTTCATGCTCATTTTACCAGAACATCTTCTAGACATGGATGCTCTGTACGCCCTGAACCGGCTGCCAGTCCATCACAGCATAACTGCAACAGGACTACCTGAGGAAACCCCACGCAAACACAGGGTGATCATGCAAACTCAAGGGCCGGACTAACATTAATGGGTCAACAGGAGCACAGTAAAGGCCCAACTCTCTCAATCACAATGAAAATGTGTTATCAATGAAGGTATTCATAGTTTTCTCTGAGAAAACGGGAAGAACATTCATTGATGTTGCACCACTATATAAATTTTTCTCATATTCCAGTTTTTCTAAACGTTCATCAATAGTTTGTTTGAATGTGGTGGTGATGGTAAAACAACAGCTGGTTACTAGCTGCCAATAAATGTATTTAACAAAGAGATCATTCCATCCTTCTGTGCTGTTGGATGAAAGGTTTGTGAGGTTTTTCTTTTGTTTACAGATCATGAATGCATCGCTGCCATAGAACAAATAGATTTTTCTCTTGAATGAAACATTCTGCAAAAACGAGAAAACAAAAAACAAGAGAAGGATTTGTGGCGAGGCGAGGCTGCACATGCCGTAAAATTAATATGCAAAATGCTGCGTTGAGTGACACGAGGCTCTCAGCACGAGACAAAGGTAAGTAATCAGTGCGCAGCAGTTAAACCCATGCTTGCGCACATCAAATACAAAATTAAACAAACCGAGAGACATCGACTGTTTGAAACTGACGGTAAAATTATAGAAAATTGTTAGAGTTGATAACAGCCATTACTGCCTCGGTATAAAGAAAACCCTATCTTTTGAAAGTGGAAATGATGTGAATTAGTCAAATTTGCCCATTGCAGTGATTGATCCTGCAAGCAAGGTTTTCAAATAACCAATAAAAAGCCATTAAACCATCTGACTTGCAGGTTAAAGGGATCAGTGAATCTGAAAAAAGCCTGGCATTAAAGCAGAGCAAACAGACAGATTGTCTTGTTTTTTTATTTACATTACTGAAAGTGTTTGAATTTCCAAGAAGAAAGAAATTGTAGTAAGCCGGGTTTTTTTGGGGGTTTTTTTTCCTCCCAGCGAGAGAAACGCCCAGAGCCACACTGGGATGGCAGACGCTGCCGAGGCCTGAAGGGACCTGGAGCGCTGAGCTGACTGCCTCCCTCCACACGACTGTAATCACATCTCCCGCAGAAACACCAACACACACACAGACACTCACTTATCAAAGGACGCTCACAGAGTGAAACATAATTGACTCACGTGTTTTGGCACACACTTTCAAGCAAAAAGAAGGGATCGCTTGATAATACTATAAGCCACAGTGAAACATTACATAGCCATCGCTCCATTTGTGCATCCAGAGAAACCCTTGAAAGGTGACCTATGAATTCAAATGTGTGTGTAAGATAGAGTGTGTTCAGGTCTGCGATGCCTCTGACCCAGTTCTGGCCTTCTGCTCAGCCAGATGAGGGCCTGAATGTCTGAGTGGCTGCATGTTTTTTAGCCCCCAGCCACACGACTCGGGCACATCTGTGACAGACTGCCAGACCAGAGGCTTGACCTCAAGTGTGTATGTGTGTGCGGTCCAAAGCTGAACTTGTGTGAACACACAGTGATGTCAATGTTGAATTTATTCCATTAAAAGCATCAAAAAAGAAGAAGGAAAAAAAAAAAAAACGGTGAAAGGTGAAATGGAAACTGCATCTCTTTGAAGTATTCAGCCGGTAATGAACACCTTGTGCAAAATATTGGCATATCTATATTTCTTTGTCAGCCTCGCATTGAAAAATGAGCAAATGGGAAGGAAAAAAAAAATCAATAGAAAAGGAGATGTAGTGGCAGAAAGTTGCCACAAGCTGGCAGCAAACCATCTTCCTTTTGATGTGCTCATCAGGTACAGTAGTCATTGTTCAGTCTGTCGCCTACAGTATCAGCACATCATGAATGACTCTTCTAATTGATCTATGCATCCAACCTTTCTGCAGCAAAAGCAAGCAATAAGATCACAGAGATCACGGATAGCATCACTTCATCACCAGGCAGAACGTGGAAATGATTTGATATGTCATAGATTTAAGCCATTCGAACGACTCAAGATTGTTGGAAACAGACAAGTCATCTGCATCAAAAGGAACAGCCTCTAAATCACGTTTCTATAGCTTGTATGTAAGGATGGGAGTGATTCTTTTAAAAACACATATGAAGCAGAGTTAGTGCTCCGGTATTACAGCCAGACAGAGTCTCGACTAGTTCTGCTTGTCTATGTGGGGTTTGTATGTTTTCCATGTGCTAGATAGCCCAGCACCCATATAGAGTTCTACTGGAGTCCATGCTTGAAGAAGTCAGGGCGACGATGGCAGCAGGCAGGGGGTCTACATCAGATTGGAGTGGCGGTCATAATAATATGGCTGATTGATGTGGCTTTGTTTCTGTCCCCTCAGGATGTTTACATGTATGTATCTCCTTGTTACTTAATTTTCTTTGATTTAAAGCAAAAAAAAATTGGAATCAATTAACGAGCGACACCTCTTCTATATATGCAGCAGAAGATTTTCAGTCTTTATTCTGACTTCCTGCCTGTATCATCGAGTTTAAAACTCTTTCCCATTCTTTTAGTTGTCACGACTAACCGACACCATCCGGTACTGTGGATGGATGGAGGTGATATCCATATGTGTGATGCTGGCTCCACCATCGTAGTCATACCCTTCAACATCTGCCCACACGAGCAACGCCACACGTTAAACTTACTGAATCTGCTCCCTTTCATCTCGTCATCGGATTTGTTAATTGCCCATTTTGAAGCTTAAAGCTTGTTAGAGCATTCATTAATTAACATGCTGTAGCTGCTGTGGTGATATATTGCAGCGTCACACGAACCTAAAACGCAGACTTGCCCTTTTGAGATTATTAATGATCAGTGCAGCGTTCATTTATTAGTTCAGTGCAGTTTTCCCCCCCTTCGCTGCTGCTGCTGTGAGCGGCTGAACACTGTCATCTTTTGTCTTCTTGGTCTTTCTTTTCTATGCACAATTTTCACAGCAGAGTCCAGAGTCCATTTTTTATCCAGCTCTGCACTATTGGAGCTGAAATGATATTGATTAAATGCTGCTTTCACTTCTCAACACTTTTGAAATCTTTATCTTTCAATAAAAAAAAAACTATGTGAGATGAAATCCTTTGTGTGAACATCCCCCAAAATGTTTTGTTTTGTTTTTTTGTTGCAAAAGATAACCAAGAGAAAGATATGGGAATTTGTTTCTATTGTGTGTATTGTAGGATTATTATATCTGACTGTGGCATTAATTTCCACTGGTTTTTCAATGAAGTTTGGTTTCTCCGCTTTGCTCCTTTCTTCCATTATTTCCTTTAAGAAACCATCTCAAAATCCAGCATGAGTCAAATTCGAGGGAAAATGAAAAAAGCACCCACAGCAAGCAGAATGCCAGGATTCACAAGTTTGACTTTTAACCACATCGTCATCTCCGACCATTCATTCATCTGTCTCTTATGCCATATCGTTCGATTTAGGGAAATTCAAAGTCACACTTTACGGGGTAACCCAACCCCGAATGCAGGTTTGTTTGTTTTTTAAACTATGGGTAGACACAAACAGAACAGAATTGATAACACCGAGACAATAACGTCCCAGTATGGCAATTATCACAGCAGTGTACGTCCCTCCTGCATTGGGTTCAGGCAGATGCAGGGTCACCCAGAGGACCTTTCTCTGTCGCCGGTGACTTGCCTCTGACCGCCTCAGGACCTACTTAGACAAGAACGCCTACAAAACCACCTGTCTCGCAAAACCTGGGCATGTTGGACCATCGCTCACTGCTCCTCATCCCACTCAGGAGGAAATCATTTCTTAAAGCAGTTCAAAACTGGCCTGCAGGGGCTTCTATCCCATCCCCCCCCCCCCCACACACACACCTTTATGTGTCTCACTGGTGATTAGGTTTTCTGCATGACTCAGCTCAAATTTAGAAGTGCAAACCAGAACATACCTGGTTGTAGATAATAACGCTCCTGAATTTTGCATGTCATCATGTCTATAAGATTTTTAACAATACACTTAAAAAAACATTGAATTAATTTTAATGCAATAACCTCCTTCCTCACTGAAATATGTTTTTGCTTGTATTTAAAGATGCTAAAAGCAAAACAATTAAGTGTGGTCTTGCCAGAGCCTGATCAGAAATTGGTTCTATCTGTAGCTGCAAGAGGCAAATTTACTTTGACGTTTAATTTGTTTTCTTCTGATAAGTCGCCACAGAGAATCCATCCAAACACGATGACGGACTCACACAGAGGCAAGCCACACTTCATATTCCTTTTCTACATTCACTCTCAGAGAATCATGACTGACATTCAGAGCTACGTGTTCCCACTTTCCCGGCCTCATATAGACATATGCAGACACACTCACTCACACACACACACACACACACACACACACACACACACACACACACACACACACACACACACACAGAGACCTACATTTTCACCCCCTCCGTCGCCCTCATTGCCGCTCGTCTCCTCTTCTCTTTCTGATTGAGTCGGGCTCAGAGGGGTGTTGGATCTCCTGCTGGATGTCATCAGCCAAGGCATCACGTACGTACGTACACACACACACACACACACACACACACACACACACACACACACGCATTCTGCATTCAGGTATCTGTGCTGTGCTTATAGGTACACAGAGGGAAGTTTCAATCACTAAAGAAGACATTACATCAGTATATACATTATATTTTTATTCTACATCCTGCAAACTGGTTTCTGTCCACAGTATATGAGTAATAATATACATTTCATAGTTTCTAACTTTGCCTCGCTCTAACTAGGCTAGTTAAAGCTTGTGACAAGAACACACACACACACACACACACACACACACACACACACACACACACACACACACACACACACACACACACACACACACACACACACACACACTTCCCTCCTGCAGATGCTGATATTGGATGGCCAGCTCAGACTTTATTACCACACCGTGAGATTAGATTAAAAGGAACTTTATTGTCCTTCACTTTTCAAGGTCTCCCATAGCCCTGATCTCAGTTAGGCTTTGCATATTTAAAGCGTCTCTTATGAAGTACAAAAGGGCAGTAATAAGGCCAGACTCACTGTGTGTGGTGTTTTTATTTTCACGAGTCAGAGTTGACGCTACAACATTCTATCATTGTGGCTCTTTTGCATGTACTTGAGGTCCATGGTGTGAACAGATTTTCTCATATGTATTTTTCTTTTCATTCTGTATGCTACAGAACTGAAGCCTGCGCTCTCATGTGTGTATTATGTAACAGGTGAGATGTAATGCTGCAGGTGTGTGTGTTCTCCTCACACACACATGAATCTAATGTGATCTAATGGCTTTTGACAGCACTATTGAGCTGTCATCGTGGTTGCGGAGCTGCAGCAGCGCTGATGTGAATGGTGGGACTTCCCAGCTTGTTCCCTCTTCATTATACCTCACCTGAGTCCACTTCACTCTGCTCCATTGGGTTTCTGTTCATTCCACTCTGGTGACTCCATCCCCTAAAGTCCAGTCCATTCATGGTTTCAAAAAAAAGAAAAGAAAAGATAAGTGTGACCACTGGTCAGTAATTACTGTCCTGGCCATGGTAATGGGATTTATTAGGTCAGGTTTAAGTAGTGTGAGTCTCAGGCAGGTATTCAGAGCGGATACAAGGAAAGACTTTCCTTCTTTCGCTGCCTGGAAAACCTCCCTGTATCTGGCCCCCTCTAGTGGACAGATTGCTGAAATGAACCCTATGTACACAGTCATCCTCCCTCAATTACCACCATTAATGAAGCTTTATCTTATCTCCCCTAACAACATGTTTCATGGTAACTGACAACTGATTTCATTGGTGGTCCACGCCACAAAATCCATGAGACTTACAAGACAGACTCAGGGTGGATCGTTGAGCCTCATGAAACCAAAGTTTTCTGTTTCCCTGCAATGCAGTCATCTCGCCTGCAGTTGTCTTGCTGATAGGATGAAGGAAAATCAGCTTTAAAAGGGTGTTTTTATGTCATTGTCACTGACAGACACAAACCTATTGAAGCCGCCTCTCTTCTCTGTGTGAGGTAGTCTGAAAGCTTCCACACTGAGGCGAGGCAGACCCCACACACACAAACAGGCTTATGCAGCTCGCACACTGACATAATGTGCATGAGCCCTAATTAATCTTTGTGGGACAAAAAATAAATAAAAAATGCATTGCCCAGTAGGCAAAGTAAGTAAAACAAAGTCACACATATATATTTTGGATGTACCTCAGGATAGCGTAGTAGCGTGGAGATTCAGTGATGAATGAACTTTTTTATGAATTAACTCATATTAAATAGGTAAAACATGCATGAGGATGAGTGGCAATGTTTTAGTATCTCGGCTTAAAGTCCCTTTACAAAGCTTGCCCATTGATTTGTTCCTTGAAGACTGAACACAAGTGAATCCTGTATTATCAGGGCATCACAATAACTCTGTGAAATGTCCTCAGTCAAACCAACAACAGGACTTCAGATCGGAGTTAGCGAGGTTTCTTTTGATTTTACCAGATTTAAAATTCTGAATTCACCTTCTTTTGATGTTCAGCCTCTTACAACCAAGCACCGACCATCACGCATCAGGACAAGGCTTTGCTCTCACAGTAATGCTTCAGGTTTAGTTTTTGACTGGATGTTAAGAGTTATGAGAGGATGTAACTGTGACTCATCCATCTTTGATATTGATAGTATTGTTTATATTTATTTATTTATTTATTTTACAATAAACCCATCTCAAATGGAACATGGGCTTGAGTAACAAGTGAGTAAGTGCAGGCAACAGGAAAAACTGTCTTTTACAAGAAAGGTCTTATGCAACCTTCAGAATTAAGAGAGTTGCTTTGACCATTTTCCACCAAGAATTTAAAATTGCTCACTTTTAAAAGTTGCGTGTGGCATATTTGTTTATCGATAGAAACATTCTATCTCGCGCATCATTTATTTGTGTGCCTATATGTGTTTGTGTATTGGGTGAAGGTGTGTGGATGGAATGGGGAGTGTATAGCACTTTTTTCTCAATTTTTAAATGAAGATCAATTGATTGATTTACGGGGTTTCACATCTATGTAGCATTGGGCATTTTTCATTAGACACTATTTGCTGATATTTCCAAATCCTTGGAATAAAATTTTGTCGACGATCCCCGAGTGTCGTGCACGGTGGAACGGTGTTCAGGTTTAGATCCCAGCTCTGGCAGATTTCTGCTTGAATTGTTTGCAGCTGGAGCAGAGAAAATTAAACAAACATGTTGATGTCAGAAAGCAATCTGCTAGCTCCACAGAGACTCTTCAGGAATAACACAGACGACACGAGAGACACACAAAGTTAAAGATGTATGGGGAGTGAATCACATGATCTAAGTTAGAGTATGAAATCTGGAGCCTGTCCAAGCTATTGTTGTGCTGAGCACGTGCGTCACTGCAGAAGATTAATACTGTGCTTTTGTTTCTTTGCCTTCACCTCCCTCCTGTCCATCATCACACTCTCCCTCCTCACCTTGGTGTAATTAGAAACGGATCATTCACGGTGTGTTTGCTGTACATCTGAGGCCATCAGCAGCGCCACACTTCAGTCAGTCTCACAGCATCTTCTGACTTCCACAGGAGCAGGAAGGGCTGCGGGTCAACCTCGGCCCGGCACTCTGTGAGGTTTTCAATCACCCTCGTGGCTTTTGGTGTGTGTATGATGAAGATAAGTTGACGCGTGAAAGGCTATTATTCACGTGAGCGTGCACGTGGCAGTGCATCACGAGGGGATTTCAATTATAGCTATGTCAACGTCTATAAGTGAATGTCACATGAGATTTCTGATCGTTTGCTCCGTGTGTGTGTGTGTGTGTGTGTGTGTGTGTGTGTGTGTGTGTGTGTGTGTGTGTGTGTGTGTGTGTGTGTGTGTGTGTGTGTGTGTGTGTGTGTGTGTGTGTGTGTGGTAAGTAGTGATGAAAGTGTCGCTCAATGCCCACCTTCATTTTAGGCCTTTGCCTGCAGCTGCACACGGTCACCAGGAGGCCAGTGTGGATCTGATGGGGAGCATGAACTCTCACCACGCTGCCCTCCTCTGGTCAGCGGGGGGACTATTATCTGCAGTGGGCAGTTAAAAGGGCAGTAAGTTAGGTCTTTATTGCCCCCTTCTCTCGCAGTGTCCATAATATTGCATCTGCGGCAGCTTGATAGGTTTATCGTTCAATCCAAATGAATGAGGATGTGCTGAGGATTCCGGTCCTCAAACTGCCCTTTGTGCTTTATTGTTCGCAAAATAATGTCTGGACCTGAAGAAATATCTCCACTGGATTGATTACCAATACTTTGAGCGTATGACTACAGTCCTTTCAAACACTGAAGCTAAACTTGATTTGTGCAGAGGTATGATTTAGGACAAAAGATGAAGACAAGACGGAAAAAAAACAAGGAAATCGGAAAGATGAACAGGTCGGGAGGGAGAAGTGAAACCAGAACAAACAGCGGAGCCATGAAAGCACAACAAACTGTCAGAAGAAAGAGAGCTGAGCTGTGAGGGAGCGCTGGAAGGATTGGGAGTGGGAGTGTTGAGTGGGATCAAACCAGGTCAGTGGAAGTGAAGGGGCAAAACAGCATATTATAAAAAAAAAAACCAATCAAACGCACTCTAAAATTAGATAAAAGTCCCATAATTTGATTAAAAAGTGAGAAAAAGTCAATTGACGTTTAAAATGACAACAAAGAAGCTGCATGGTGGTGCAGTGTTTAGCTCCTTCAACTCACAGAAAGAAAGTTATTAGATTAAATCAGAGGTGTCAAACACATTTTAGTTCAAGGGGAAAATCCAGTCCAATTTCATCTCGAGTGGGCCGGACCAGTAAAACAGTGTCGTACGTGAAATGTCCCAAACATTCATCCTTCCTTCCTTCCGTCCTTCCTATTTCATAAAACTCCTGTTTTTTGATGGCGGAGCACCTCATTCATCCTGACCTTTCACTCATATTGCTTCACTCAGGTTTTTTAGAGGTAGCTATATGTATTTCTTTTACAGACTTTACGAGCTTTTAATCAGCCAAGACAAATACAAATGATATTTTCCAACACTAAATGGGTCCAGAAGCACCCAAACACAAACGGAAGTCATTACTTCTTCTGAGCCGAGTCAGTTTCAGTCTGTTAGACTCGCAGACAGGCGCCGACTGACAGTGAACCCAAGAAGCTGGTTTGATTAATTTACTCACCACAGCCTCCTCCTGTCTCAGGGTCTTAATAAGTTTCCAAATTAAATGAATTATCGCCTTCACGGGATCTCTTGACACTCGGTGAGACTGCAGGGTTCGAGGAAGAGAATGTGCAGAAACTGACGGAGCCGACAACTTGGATTCAGAGACGTAAAACCTGCTCGCTGACAAAAGCAACAACTTTAACACTTATGCACAGTTACTACAAGGAAATAGTTTTAGAAACTGTGAAAACTTTGTTCCAGGACTTCAAAACTTGATCACCTACGTCCGATGAAAACATAAAGGTTATTTAAAACTTTCATTTAAAATGTTAACACAGTCATTTACACATAATAAAACTGTGACACAGTTTTGTCCTGTTATTTTAGCTCCCGATGTCAAAGACTCTCAGCTTGAGGCTGCACCAACGAAAGCACTCTTCAGACATAATTATTACTCTCAGGAGTGTCACTCTCGTCCAAAGTTTCACATTGTCCTTTGGGCAATGAAATAATGTACCAATCCTCGGACACAAAGGTCACTCCCCTTTAAAAATAATGACTTGTTTAATCACCTCAGGTGTGAGAGTGTGCGGCGTACCAAACCTTCGCCCGGCTAAAGGAGTTTACTGTGTGTACGATGTCGGCAGGGATTTAAAACATGCCAAACAAAGTCGTTTCTGTCACGTGGATACTGTGAGGTAACTTCTCTATATTATAGGAATCTAACTGAAGGTTCCCAATTTGGAACTGTTGATCATTACAAACACTGACCACGTCCTCCTCTGATATCTGCATTTAAATAAATGTCTGTAATTCTGGATTCTGTGTGTGTGTCTCTTGAAGCCTGGTGGTGGCGGAGAGAGGATTGCAGCCAATCTGGTTTTAATTACAATATCATTGGCTTGATTGTTTTTCAAATTCAACTCAATTCTCTGTAATAAATCATTTAAACTTGATATTTAAACTCTGACTTATTACTGTTCTTTCTCGCTGGCTCAGGCCAACATTGCCTCAACAGTTACCAGAAGTCTGGCCACAATCCTGTTCTATCAACTTTGTTGAGTTACTTCAAATCATTTGTGAACATCTGTATAATACTATTCCACCAAGTTTGAGTTTTGGAGACATTTTGAATGTGGAAATGTGTCTGCTTCTGGATAGCTCTCAAAATCAGAAAAAACTGAGCAATCACCGTTTGAGAGCGAGTCGACTCGGTAGAAACACTTAACCTTGAGATATTCATACATTTTCTCTGGGATGTTGTATGAGGGGAGACGATTGAAAAAGTCACGCGTCCTTTTTTTTGGCTTTCACTCGAAAGTCGACACATTTTACAACGTAAAACCGTTGATGAGACGGCGGATCGACACTCGGAGTTACGCTGACATGAGAATCAAACCGGCTGGATGATTTCTACATTTTTTATTTATAATTTTTGGACAACCATCTTTTGTCTGGAAATGAAACTGAGCCTGTTTTTAAGAAGAAACGTGAAACACACAATATAAACTTAAAAAAAAAAAAAACTTTCAAACTTTAAATGATCAATATTGGAAAAATTATATAACATTGAATTGATCAAGTAAAATCAAAGATGTTCTAACATTTTTATATCTGAATTACATTTCGGTTTAAAAGTATACCAGAGACCAGGAACTCCAAAAGGAGCTGAAATTTAATTAAAATCTTTTACTACAAGAGTAAATGCAGCCACATGTGTACTAACACCAGTTTTCTGATTAAAAAGTTCTGCTTCTTATATTAGAGGTATCAAAAGAAGTGTTAAATTGTTAGCAATCATAAGGAGAGTATTCCAGCTGTGTATTGAACAGACACACAACACTTTCTTCAATTTGACAAGGTCTTTATTTGACCATGAGCCTCTCTGCTCCGGCGTTTGATTGATGATCTCCTCTGCTTATCGCCAGCCTGCTGCCACAACGCGACTTCCTGTCAACGCATTGCCGAGTGCCACTGTGCATTGTGTTGTGACGGCATGGAAGTGACACGTCTGCGCTCCAGTGTCACTTGCACTGCAGGTGCAGGTGAAGTCTTGCTGGTTGTTTTGGGGCTCGGAGGCACTCGGCGGCAGCAGCGGCGCCACATCAAGGATTCTGAATCAGAAAAGCCAATTCCTCTTATTTTTAACTCGATGCTTTCATAAAAAAAAAGATATTTTCGGGTGGAGAAAAGATGCAGAGGGTGGCCAGGAAATTAATATTTAAATTGAATTCCTCTAAAGAATTGATGAACACATATTCAGAACCAATTCCCTTGAAATTAATGGACGAGCTCGTGCCGTTTCTTCCATGCCAAAATGAGCAGCAAAACATAAAAAAACTATTTATTCTACAAAGGATTTTTCTTTTTAGCTTGGAGGTCACTACCTAAGTTTTAATCAGTAGAACTGTTTAGTGGAGAGGTACTCAAAGCAGAAAAGCAACCTACCATTATGTGTCTCATATCTGACACACACCACATTATAGACCGCAGCGTAAAGAGGATGGAGATAAAAAGCGGAAGTTGCTAAACGTGTCGAACTGATTTCATGGGTGGCAAAATCTATTGATTACTCTTCTAAACCTGCTTTTTCCAAGTTATTGTGTTCAAGCATTTCATCATAGCCGGCTGAGTCAGCAGGGTTCACCTTGTAGAGGCTCTAAAACAGAAAATTGCACACACCCAGACACAACCTCACGTCTATGTTTGAGTTTAACTAAGAGTCATAGAAATAATAAGTTATTGGACTTAATGCTCTTATGAAGATATGTCCTCAGAGTACAGAATTACTCTGACATTAGCGGGCGGTTTTATTAATCGAGTGCTTCAGTTGGAGGTTTTGCTTGTTGCTTTGAGACGTTGAGAGTTGGAAATGGGATGTGTTGCTTTCTGTGCTGCTGTTTAATGTTCAGCTCAGGTCCTGCTAAAGAGAGTTACTATAGAGACTAATGGGGGAAAAAAGATGAAAATCCAATGAGGCTGACAGAGAGCATCTAACCAATCTCTTTCTCAGCCTCTCTCTCGCAGTCCTATATACCGTATTGACTCTGCCTGTCATTTCTTCTTTTTATTTACTTGAGTATACCTTCAGCGCTCCGTGACCCTCACGTGTCTCAGACTCAGCACCGGTAATGTCAAAACATCTTTAGATGCTGCTTTTGTTTGTGGAAAACAATTTAGAATAGCGCTTCACTGTTATGTTCTGAATGACGGCGTCCATTCTTCTCCTTAAAACATCCACTAAACATCATTCAATGTAGGTTTTGTTCATGTAGCCACGATTTAACATCCTCTTGTAACGTATATCGAAGAACCCTGTGATCCCACATGAGCAAGCTTAAGAGAGTAAGAAGAAGTAATTCTTACCATGAAGAAACCTGCATCAGAAGCAGACATTTCAAATGAAAATGCATTGTTTTGTTTTGTTGTTGTTGTTTGTTTTTGTAATAAAACCACATGTGCCTGCAGAGAACAATAAGCCATAAACATTAACAATGAGAGAAAAACAGACTTTCGTATGGACAGACAAGCAAATTGGATTGTTGTTCCAGGTGACTCTCTAATATAAAGCTATGGAGTCATGTCACTCTGGAGGCCTACATTGTTGTTACTGTCTATCTACTCACGCACATGCAGCGCAGCAATAGCATTTTCAAGAAGTTGGTCTTCGTCCGTCTACAAAAAGAAGGAGTTGGAGCATTTTTAAAGTGTGTTTTTCGTCGTTTCGATGAAGATGGAGATGGAACTGTAGCAATTAAGAAAACTTCCACCTTGGGAGCTATTTTCAAAAGGTTGCGTATTCAGTGGGTCATATAAAAAAACAAAAAAACCAGACGAAAGATTTTTATTTTCATTTGATGGTGGACTGGCCACTGGGAAGTGCCCGGTGGGCCAGATGTTCCTGGAGGAAAACTATGAGCAAGTTAATATCGTGTACGCGGTGAGCCGACGAGCTCCAGCCCCGGTGACGATAATGGCGAGGCTGACCGAGACCACCAGGCCTCACCTGGTCTCTGAAGCGAAGTCTGATGTATCGAGCTCAGCCACACCCCGGCATGTTGCCTCCAGTGAACCAGGAGTCAGTCATGATGATCCAGCCTCCATCCTTCCACTGCTTTTGTTACATGTGGGTTTTTCATCAACTCTATGCTGCTCCACAACATCTCCGTTCAGGAGCAGCTGATCTCCAGAGGAAACATCCATGTGATCTAGAGCAGTGATTCCCAACCAGGGGCCCTGATTTGATTTTAAAGCAGGGGTGTCAAACATAAGGCCCATGGACCAAAACTGTCCCTGAAGAGGCTCCAATCTGGCCAAACTACTGAATAAATTGTAAAACTTTCAAAGAAAGCAGATTTTTTATTTTCTTTTAACATAGAATATGGCTTCATAGACACAATGAACAGAATTAGTGCTGAATTCATCTTCTGGAGTGAAAAACAGTCAAATCAAAGTTTGAAACTTCAAGCTGAAGTGGCATCAGACCGCGAACACCCAGTAAATAGTGTGAACCAAAGAGTTCATCCTCAGAGAGAAATAACTCATCATTACAGAAAATGATAGAAGCTATTTCATTTTTGAAGTTCCTTCAACGTTTTTAGTAATTGTATGGACTGGTGGAGGTCGCCCCGGGTTTACAATGGTGAGAAATGTGGGTCCCTCAAGTGAAAGGTTGGAATCAGTGATCTAGAAAAAGATTTTGCAAAGAACAGTGTAGGGGCCCATGACTATCTTAATCCTCCCCTGCCCACCCGCCCAAATCTGACCTCTCTGTCAGTTTTTGTCTCCGCTTTCAAAAATCAATGCTTGATTCAGTCAACTGATAACGTGGACCCGTCTGGGCCCAGAATGGCAGGGCTGATGTTTTGCCCGAGTCCACTCCCGCCTTAGAGGTTGTGCCATCTGACAAACAGGGTTGGGATTAGAGCAAAGGCAAAAATGAAAGAAATAGGACCAAAAAAAACAACAAACTTGAGATTAGGATGTTTTATCTCCATAGCCAGAGATCCCTGCTAGAAGAGAAAGAGAGCCAGACGTGAGGGCATGACTTACAGTTTGAATACATTGAGTTTAGTGTTTTAAATAAAGACGCCCAGCTATCTAAACCCAGAGCAGTTTCATTAAGAAAACTGAGAAAATGGTCCAGGATGACCAGAGCCAACCCGAGCTGTAAGCTCCATCAAATAGGAACATTTTAAGTTTCGTGTTAGCCTCAGTAACTCAAACTGGGATTTGGTTCTTCAGTAGTGGAGCCAGTAATTTAGTCCACAAGTTCATTACAGGTTAAATGGTGGTAATCATACACTCATAGCTTAATGCGTTTGTAGTTCCCCATTAAAAACAGAGTTGTTTCCCCACAGTAACAACCTTCTCTTTCTTCTCTTTCTCCTTCAAGCAGTTTGCATCCATACATTTCTGCCATCTGCCGGATCTATCGATACTGTTTCCCACATATCTTGTCGTCCCTGATGACTGTTTCCCCTCCTGTTTCCAGCGAGCTCTCGCCATTCCAACAACTCAAGTTTTTTTAAATAAAAATAAAGAAGAACAAAAAAAGAAACTGACATACAAACTCCTTTATCATCTGCTAACCTTTGTTTCTCTACATGCTGGTAAAATCATTTGGAATTAAAGCCACAGGATCCAGGTTGTGTGAAAGTCTTTCAGGTTTCCAGCTCTTTCATCATTACACGGATGCAGACGTTGGATACTTTCAAAGTCAAACTTCACATCTTATAAGAGGCAAAGAATAAAGCAATAAAACACTGCAGGAAAAACAGACAAAGTCAAAGGAAAGAAAGATAATAGCAAATACTTGAAGAGGGGCTTTAACTGGTGATGAGGAACCATGTCTTAATCCATCACTCTCTTTTCTATTCTTTCTATTTACCTTCCATCTCACTTTGACTGCACCCATCTGTCTATCTGCAATTTCTCACAATCAGAAATATCTCTGCTCGCTTCCCTTTGAATTTCTGGATCCGTCCTTGTCTCTTTATTTCTGTTATTTGCTTTCCTGGCATCATTTTCCGTCAATCTCTCTCACTCAGTCTCTCTGGATGTCTCGATCATGGCCTGATTTTCACTACACTCTGCCTACCACAGATAGAAATGAAGAACGGCATGCTTTCCCTTTGAGTTTTTCATTCAACGCCATGGCACCAAAAACCGTGCCCTAGGAAAACATAAATATAGCATTGCCTGAAATACAGTCTCAAAACAGCATTCATAATCTCACAGTCAGAAGATGGAGCACAGCACAGTACATATCATCTGTTTTTAGTGGCACATTTAGAGCCGCTGTGGCAGGAATCTGTCTTCTCTCAGAGAGTATGTGACAAAACTAACAATCAGCTTTTGCAATGGTTCACTAGGATAAATATAGTCGCATCCACTACATGGCTTATGCTGGGCAGAATTTGAGAGGAATAGGGTTTAAGTGTTAGTTGTACAAATGTATTGGAACTAGAGCTGAGCTTTACGGCTAAAGAATTAGAGTTATTATAATCTCAGCACTGGAGTATATCAGACTTTTTTCTTGAGAGAATAATTAATTGTACATATCGTATGAAAGGAAACTGATACAGTCTTTGCAGACCTGCAATCTAAACCTTTCGAGGTTTAAATTATTAGTTTTTAAACAAAGTTACCAAACTCACCATTTTAAAAGATCTGGAAGTCATGGAGTTGTTGACACAGCTGAGAAATCAACAATTGTATAATTAAAATATTGAACATCGAATAATATCTCAGCATGGCAATCGATGTTGACTCCACTTAGGCCTCATTTACACGACAATATTTCAAGTGTTTTGAAAACAATGGCCATTTACATTAGAATGGCAGAAACGCTGAAGATGGTGTAGTTTTGATGTTGGGCCACTAGAGGGTGCTGTTTACGGTATAAACATTACCAATGGGAGCACGCGGACATTCATAAGGATAGACGACGAAGTTGGATTAATATAATGAAGATTCTCAACTATAGAACTATCAAGTCCCTGGAGAATATGGACTGCGAGTTATGACGCTCTGGAGGCTGCCATAGTTGTTATTATCCATCTACGTATGCGTATGAGAAAAGTTGCATTTTCCCCCATTTAAAGGGAGAAAAGTTCCACCTTGGGAGCTGTATTGAAAAAGTGGCGTTTTCAGTGGCTCCGAACACGGCTGTTGTGTAAACGGACATCTAAAATGCAACAAACGTTTTCCGTTCTCACTTGAAAATATGGCGGATTTTACCGCTGCATTACAAAATCATCCACAAACACTCCAGTGGTGACGGCTGTTGTGCATTGGAACGAACTCGGGGGTTCAGTGTCTTGTGTCACACAGACACAAGTGAGAACGGGGATCGAACCTTGACCGGTTTGGAAAATGACCGCCTCTACTAACAGAGCCACATGTGACACTATACAACGGGTGTTTTAACATATAGCCAGGAATAACATAAACAGAAAGACTGATTGTAAAGCTGCAGTTTTTGTTTTTTATTGTCAGACCATGCTTATATCAAAATGTCAGTAAGCCATAAACAAACCAAAAAAAAAAAGGTGGAAAATCAATTTAATGTTCACTGAGGCAACCATGCTGCTGCTCCACTTGGGCTTTTACTCTAGACTACATGAAGCAATGGAGCCAAAATTTCCCTCCCCAGGCTGTAATCGAGGAGTCCAAATTGGCCGAGGTGTCATTGAACATCTTGTCTTACATCCTGAATACACGGAGAAACAATCGCACCTGCTTCCCCAAGGAACAGGTGTGATAAGATGTCCTGCCCAGAGACACAAACTGGAACATCTTGTGATTGTAGTCCGGCTCAATCCTACGACTTACCATTTCCCTTTCCACCAATTTGACCGAAACCCACAGGGATGTGTTAGAAAGGAGAAAGGCAGTAGAAACCGTTCTGGAGGAAAAGTGAGACAGATTGATGGATTTCATGCTGAACATTCACAGACTGAGTCCCTGAGAGGAAATGTATACACTGTCCTGGATCCATCAAACATTATATAGAATGAGATTGTGGAAGGATGTCTAGAAACTAGAAATATATATATATATTTTCTATATATTGGGTTTTTTTTTAAGTTTGAGAGCTCCTTTCACTGGACTAGCAATGTTCACAAAACCGACTCTATAAACTTTTCCCTTCTTGATAAACTGATGAGTTGATCACAACATTTTATCTGTGAGCACAACTGCATGCTATTTTCTCGGGTTTTTAACGTCTGCCACAACTAGCAGCAACCACGCCACAATGATTGCACAACACATTCATGATAAATCTGCCGCCACCACTTGTGACTTGCACGTTAAATGTGGAGCGATCTCGGACTGGCTGCTCGGTGCCTCGGCTCTGCCGACAGACAGAAATGAATGGCGTGGGATCTTTCCACACTCTGCTATCAACCAATATGTGATCCACATATTGGACGACCCCGCTGTAAACCTACTCAGAACACGTGTCGTTAAGTTTCTCACTGAACACACTTACTTCCTTACTTTTTTTTTCCAGGATTTGCACCTTGAGCATAACGGATATGTTGGTCCTGCAGCGTACACTCAAGGCAAAGCATGTCACTTCGAGATTGAGTGGAAATCAATTTATTCCGGCATTGCTGCATGAGAAGGCGAGGATGTTTTGTATTTCCTGTGAATAGTTTATTTCCAGCCCTCTCATCATGTATGGAATATGTGCATCCCAATGACAAACCTGAAGCAATACCTGCAGATTATCTCAATACACCCACACCCACACCCACACACCCACACCCACACCCACACCCACACACACGATTAAAGTCATGTTGTCGACAGGTATAAATGAGGAAAATATGGAATACAGACTGATTACAGGGGCGTTACTTTGCGATAGATAAAACCCTGTGTTGACATAATCGTATTTCTTTGGACGCAGAGAACAAACAAGCCATTTTCTGTGCAGAAGAGTGGAGCGAACCCAGGAAGACTCGGGGCGACGAGGGCTGTGGAAGGTGAGAGGAGCTCAGAGTGTAGTGAACTCGTCCTGAACTGTGCCGCTGTGAAATAATGAAATAATGACTGCTCTCTCGCCAACATCACCATTTTGTGCCACTTCAGGCTTTAGTTTTATTTCAGTGGCTCCTGTCCGGATTCATTGGTAATTAAAATAAAAGTGCTAAAATTATCATAATAACCCAAAATTTTATTAAAAATTAAAAATTAAAAAAGCAGGAGGAAGAAAAAACAAATGGTAATGGATTAATACAAAACAACCTGTTAGATAACTCAACCGAGAAAAATAAGCTTTACATAACTCGCATGGAATTTGGAGTTTATTCATGTCTTTCTGCTGTTTACCTTGTTCGCTGGGAGAGTCTCCACATCAGGAGTCACGATGAAGCAAGAATGACTCTTCAGTACAGTTGCATGGCCAAATGGATTTGGCCTTTTAATGATGGACGTAAACAAAACGATAAAAGAGCCTTTTTACTTCTGGACTACATCCAAGGACTAGAGATGTTTGTAAAAATGAACCAAATCTGTTAATTGGAAGGGAATAACGCAGCCTAAAGTCAAAGTTTAAATACCCAGAATTATTATGAATGTGGAGTGTTCATTAGTCTAAACTTTTAATTAACTATAACTCATCCATTCATGATGTGAATTTTTACACCTTTGAATTTAATACCCAGATAAAAGCACCTGTGGATCTCCGCTGCCTCTTTCAGGTTTCATTACCTAATTGTGGTTTCACACAGAGTTATGGTTTTTAATAAAACTTTTACGGTTCGCTCCTCCAGTTTCACATTTATCACTTCATATCACATTGAGTACATTTACAATTAAAACCAAAGAGAAAGGAGAAAAGAGAAAAGACGCAAAAGGGATCTATTTTGAATTTGAAACTAAGGTGAAGTGCAGGTGACAAATAATACCACTATAATTCAATAATCATTAACATTTATGTGTCTCTCGCGTGCAGCAGCTCCCACACTGTCTGTAAATGCAGTACTGACCACCTTGCAGCAGAATCACAAAGACATTTGGACTGCATAGTTCAGGAAATACTACCTGAGCACCCACAGAGCGACTCCTTCATTCCAGGCAGCAGTGAGGAAGTGGGACGATAATCAGGGTGGAGGTTTGTGCTCGCGGTGGGATTGCTGCATTCCCTCCCCTCACCGCCGCACGGCTTTCTAAAGCTTTGTGAGCGTGCACTCACAGCGAGCCGTGTTGTTCAACACCACCGCAGGCCACACTAATTCAAAATGCAAAACGTCTCGGTGCTCTCAATGGCCAGCCTGACTCTGCCTGGCCCGCACATTTTTAATACGGCTGCTTACTCGTCGGGATCAATGCTCTGCACAGCAGCAGCCTCCAGGTGGTTTTGACAATCGTTAATCATTTCTGAAGTTTAAACAGAGCACAAACTTCACTCAAGTTAAAATACACTGAAAATAGAAAAAGATCACATTAAAGAAAGAGTCTGCAAATAGGATTGTTTGTGGTTGAACACAATCCAAGGTTAGATGAGCATGCGCAACCCGCAACCCTAGAAACCATCGAACATGCAAACCCAGTCGCTCCACTTTGGAGAGAATATTTTCTTAAAATAGGTCAAATGTATTTGATACAAACATTATTAATATTGCACTGCTGGAATAAAAATAAATAAAAAAAGCCCTCTGGCAAAAAAATAAAAACAAACCCCATTTGAACACATTTTCCATAGTAAAATAATTTATTCATTTAAAGCATTTATTCTACACTGGAGAAACATCAGTCGTATCTTACTTGATAATTTGGATTTAATCTGTCCAGTCAGGAGTTTGGAATGACGAAATAGTAAAACACAAAATAAACTCTTAAATATAAAACAGTGTGAAGTTGTTCAGTTTTTAATGAGCTTTAAAGAGATGAGAAGTGTTGCAATAAATCTACAGAAACCACAAACCAACACAAAAACAATGTTCTGCTTCTGGCCCTGTTTTGTGGGAGTTCATGATAAATACTAATTAATTGTTCAATGGTTCGGCCCTTTTGTACAACAACATCGTTTCCTATTTTTTACTTGGAAATGTTAAACAGGGTCTTAGTTCATGATTAATAATTGGTTAAAAAAAAAACTATTGCATTCGTTTTTTCCAGTAGGAACTTTCTGCACAGTGTGGGTCAATTCAATTATTTTCTTATGTAACTTCAGCTGAACTTAATGAGTGAATTTAACCAGTAAGATATTTAATTTATAATTATGCCTATTAAAATGGAGAAGGGCCAACAGTATTGTTTCTTATTCTTACCAAACTTTTTTATTCTTTGTCCTGTTATTCTGTTATTGATGCTGAAATAACACATTAATCAAAAAAGTCAGAAACGAATAAATATCCCGATTTTAATATTTTTAAATAATTATTTCCTACTGAAACAAATAGATATTTTAGGTGCTCATGTAGGCGTCATGTACATTTGTTACCTGTAAATTAATTCCGCATTAATAACCTTGATGTAAAATGTGCTGAGTATTAGAAAAAGATCCACCGATCTTCAAACCAGGCAACAACAACAAGAGGACACGTGAAGATCATATTTCAATTAAGTCAGGGGATTCTATATATATTAATTACCTTTTCACCATATGATTTCTCTGACATATCTATGTTATGACTTGTTTTAATGAAATTAATTCTGAAGTTTCAACTTGAATTTGTGTTGTTTTAACTCCAATACACAGACATGAAACAGGCATACAAACACTTTTATCTAAATACATCTTAACGTGGAACTGGAACTGCATTCCTAATTTCATTAAAGTGATCACATGTTATTTCCAAAGGCAGTAGAGATCCAGTACAGTTATTTTATGACACATGACTGGCTGAATGTTCAGCTCCTCTAAACGTCTGAATGTCGGCGGCTGCTGCCGTCAATCACGTCGCTGTGTGATCCTCGCTTGGTTTCTCCCTTCAATCACTCTCCATTCCCGTCCATGTCCACATCCAGTCAATAACCTCCTCCATTCCCAAGAAAATTAAACTAATGAGCTACCGGAGGAAGGTGGAATTTCAATCCCTGAGATGAGGATGAAAGTCAGCAGGAAACAATTGAAATATTCTTTCTGGATCTGAGACAGCGAAGTGGATTCCGTTTCAAAAGACGAGTAAATCTGTTGTAGTTTCATCAGTATTGGGACATACCGTGATATTTTGGTTTCCTGCAGTTTTTAGTGAGGCAGGAACTTTGAAGGGGAAATCCTGACAGCTGCGTTGTTTCTGCTGCTGTGTGTTTATGTGAAAAGTTTAAGAACAAGTTGTCCGACCGCCGTGAACCGCAGAAGCCCCACGCGCCATAAATATTTCCACCAACGTCCCCAACAAACAGACTTGTTTTCAATACTTGGCAGACAGGAAGCCACACATATCGAATGAGCGAGTAAACACGGGGAACAATCCTCCGAACAATGACTGGACTGTCATTATAGCTGCGGCCGCAGTGTAATCCCAAACCCGCCGGAGCGCCGCGCCGAAACCCGATGAACTGCCGTGTTTTTTACCGGAGTTCTGGGACGCCTTTGTCCCCCCGTCTGCTTAACATTGTCAACACCTCCCCTCAGACTGCAGGGACACGTCTCTGCATATTTCAACACTGCCCGAGTCCAACCGCTCATCAGAACGCCGGGCCATGAACTCTGCGTCTGCACCAGCTTTTAAATTATCACTCACAGCCGAGAAAAGGTAGCCTCATTATGACTTATGGAAAACTCCCTCAGCTATATTTGAAAAATTCAAGCCTCTGAAAGCGCAGGCGACCCTTCTCACAGTCACAAATTGCATTTTTCTGAATACCAATGATGATGGTTTCATTCTTATTTA
This sequence comes from Lipophrys pholis, assembly GCF_963383615.2. Lineage (NCBI taxonomy): Eukaryota > Metazoa > Chordata > Actinopteri > Blenniiformes > Blenniidae > Lipophrys > Lipophrys pholis. The sequence continues at coordinate 5,535,606 of NC_137643.1, read as the reverse complement.
AATTGAGTTTGACTCTGTGGATCAAGGCATCCTGATAATTTGAGAACAAGAATATGGACATGACACTCTGGAGGCCGACATTCTTCTTATTGTCAATCTACTCATGTATGTGCAGAAGAACTATTGCCCAGTAGCAGCTCTTCGGAAAAGTTGTGCTTGCCACCATTTACATTTACTTGAGTGACTTTTTGAATCAATTAAACTTGTGAGCGTAGTGTTGGGGCAACACACTTTTCAGTTGAGTACAATTCTGGAAAAAAACTACTTTTGACTCTTTTATTCTGGGTTTAGAACGGATTAATAATAGTAATATCAATATTAACGATAACACATTTTATTTACCAGTGCTTTTCAAAAACACCCAAGGTGTTAAAAACAAGTTAAAAAACAAGTAAAAAAACATAGCAGTAAAAACAAACGTTCCAGCATTGGCAGCAGACATCACCTTCAGTCTCTGGCTCCGCCTCCTGACTCTGTGCGACCAATCAAAGCCAAACGTGACTGAACACAAAGTGAAAAATCAAAAAATGAGAGAGAAAATAGTTTCTCTATAACCAGGCAGAAATTCAGATGATTAATCAAAATGTTTTTATGTCTCAAAAGGTACAAATATAATAAAAAAAATCTCTGATTTACAACAATGATAAAAGACAATATCTTTTTTCCCAAATATTCTCACAGTCCAGTGTTCTGGAGCCACAAAACATGTTGATAAAGTCAAATGAAGAAAAAAAAATGTCACATACTAACCACTGATGTTGGATTCATGACATTTCATAGCTATAGTTTAGACATTTTATAAACAAAAGAAAGAAATACTTTGGGGGAAATAAACAAAAAAACAACAACCCTGAATTCACCCAATTCTTATCTGATCAATATAAACCTCATATTATAAATGAAGCAACTCATATTTAGGCACCGTCGAGGCTCAACATAACCTGAATTAACTCTGGATCGCTCTAAGCAAGTTTCAGGTAAAACGTCCAGACATGGCAACAAATGTTTAAAAAAATATTTGCCGATTGAAGTAAACAGAGTAATTTTGTTTTCTTGCACATAGGAGTACATTTCTGTGTGCGAGCACTCCGATTTGTTTGGTTTGGACGTCATAACAGATGTTCCATTTCATTCCAGTTTTGTGTCTCCAAACCTGTTCCACATCTCTGAGCAGTGTTTGGGAACAGAAGGACAGTTTCGACTGCGACTACATTTCAGAAAAATCCAGTCTGTCAGAAACATTCCTCTCACTTCAGCTGGATCCAACCGAAGCGCTGCCCACCGGAGGCAAGAATCAGGCCATCATAAGTGTTTTGTTAATGCATTAAATTCTAAAGCATGTCATTAGTGGATTGATTATGATGCAACAATCATGTGTTCGCGTGTTCCAAGGATGTGCAGGTTCAAACCCCGACAAATCAGAGCGCCAGGTGATTTCACTGATTAACGCACCGCCAATCAGACGGAACAAACTAATCAGTGAAATCAGCCGCTGGAGCGAGTGGCTGGAATAGAAATGTGCACAAAGTGTGCCCGGGTTCGTGTTCGCCGCTTCTTCCTATGATTTCATGCAAATCCGACAGACAAGTAAGCCACTTCATTAGGTGTGTGATGCAATGTGTTTTCATAAATCCTGTTTGGAGCTGTGCAAGTGTTTGAGCGAGGCTCGAGGAACGCTGCAGAGCGGCGGCGTCCTCCGAGCCATCACCACTTATCCTCCCGTTACCTGCGTTGCCCCTGGATACAGGAGCGATCGCCTTTCTTCTCCCTGCTATCAGGCCCTGCCTTGTATTCCAGACACGCATCTGTGTGTGTGTGTGTAGAGGACCCAAAGCCACACACATGATTAAGCACTTACACTGACACAAATGGACAAACACCATAAGAGGGGATGATTATGATCACACACACACACACACACACACACACACACACACACACACACACACACACACACACACACACACACACACACACACACACACACACACACACACACACACACACACACACACACACACACACACACACGAGGACTGTCAGGTCGTTGCATCAGGATGACACCCCCGCCTGCAACTTGCAGACCATGGAAGTAAAGTACAAACAGACGAAGGCAGCGACGGTGTGCGTTCGTGTTCTTCATCACTGGCGGGAACGTCGACCTGATCGCACACGGGCTTCAATGGAGATTTACGTCAAGGAGGACAAGATGTAAAGTCCCCATGAGAAAAAAAAAAACACCAGACTTGGTTTAAAATGTGCATGCAAATAGGATTTACAGCTTATTTTATAGCAAATCTAGTCAACATGTGCACAGAAAATACAGTGGAAACTGCAACTGCTCACCATGTATGGAAACTACATTAGATGAATAGTAAAGGGTAAATAGACTTCACTTAAATAGCACTTTTCCACTGCGTGAGCAGCCCAAAGCGCTATACATCATTAAAGGTGTGTGTGTTTCTATACTTGTGGGCATGTCAGCCTGATTGAACGCTGCCCTGTGGGGACTACTGTTACCATGGAGACTCAAGTTGAGGTTGCCTTATGATTAATCAGCCAATATTTAGGTGACAATCCATTTCAAGGTGACGCTTAGTGAGTTTAGAAAACAGTAAGAGCTCATGAATAAATGTGAATTAGTACCTTGGAAATATGAGAGCGTGACATGTGCAGGTATGCAAATGTTAGTTATTGTTGGTAATTGAATGGTTTACATACATTAATTATGAAACATTTGATGTGAAAAGTAGGGTAGCATATCAACTCCAGCCAGTACAGAAGAACTACTGTGGCAAATAAAATCAACAGTGGACAGCACATCAGGACTTCAGGGACGTTCCCTGATGTCCCAAGGGTCATGAGAGGCTGCAGTGAACAATCAATCCGAGCTATAAAAATATTGCACGCAGGAAGTATAAATAGAAAGTATAGCCCGAGCAGAGTTAGAGTTTTAAAATGATTTTTACTGCAGTGGAAAGTCATTCAGAAATGATCGATTCCATCAAAACGGAGCCTTTTCAAATCATCACACACCTTTTTTTTTTTTTTTTTAAGCCACCCTATTGTGGTTGTCTGCTCCAAAGTTTTATTCAATTAATAGTGGTACTTCTTTTTGCAAAGCTCTCCCAGTCATCTTACATCACACATGAAAAACAAGACAAGAACTAAAGAAAAGTGTTTGAGGCAGGAAACCTTTTTTTTTTTAATGTAATTTGATGGTGAAGAAGTTTATGTCCTGATATCCTGTGGGAATGGATTCCAGTGTCTTGTAGCTGAGCAGCAAAAACATCTCAGTCCCATTATAAAGGTATAGTGCTCCTCCCCAATAAATCAATCAAATATAGTGAGTCAACAGTTCAAATCCTTTCAATTTAAAAAAAAAAAAAAAAAAAAAAAAAAGGACATTTGAAAGAAAGCAGTCAACCGTTTTACAATTTATTCATCAATGAAATTATGATCACCCCCGAGGCGTGAATTATGTCAGTGTATAAACGTGTGGAGCCTGCAGGTTACATACAAAGCCGCAGTGCAAACAGCATAAAGATGATAAAATAATAAGTGTTTATGAAAAGAAAAAATGTATCTCCAAACAGCTGGCAGCATAGTGGCTGAATATTGTAACATATGTTGTGCCCGTCAAAAAATGATGAAAGCGTATGTTTGAATTGTGATTTGCACCTATTAAGAGAATACAGTCGTTTATTAAGCCCTTTGGGGACTTTAAGGGGTTTGCAGATGAATGGGAGGAGACATATTAATCATCACTGCAATAATTGTGGCACTAGAATGATTAAGGAGAACACAGAGTGATCATCATGGATGTTCTCCTGTGGCCTCCGCACGGCGTAATGTACAGAAAATTACACCAGTGCTTCATTCAAAAAACAATACCAAGAACAATAATGAATCCTCCCTGATGTGGGTTTTGTCCAGTGGTTCCCCCCCCATCCCATCCCTATGTTTTGTGAATGTGCCTATAAGTAGGTGGAGTAGCAGTAAATGTCTGGATGCACCTTCTCACACAGTAACTCGTGAGGAAGGCCCAACGTTCTTGCAAGAGCCTGTTCCACTTTAGCACTTGATGATTTTCTTTGTTTTCTTCTGAGTTCTGACTTCTCTCAAGTAGTTCGATAGAACAAACAGTTGTACAAAACAGATGTTGACGACAAAATCCATTAAAATAAAGTATAGAAAAGAGATAGGAATACTATATTTTGAGGTGCTCGATGGGGTATTAAAGTAGCACATCTTCACTTTCCACTCAAACGACCACAATGTTGGACTGTTGGATGTTTCTTCCCAGTCGTCATCCATCATTATTACATTTGCTTCCAGTTTCCATCTTTCTTTAACATCCATATTATTATCATTGGATTCATATTGTTGAGCTTTATATGTTTTTCAAATGAACCCTTTTTTTTTTGAGCCATCCTCTTTCAATGACGTGAACAATTCTTCATCTTTGGTTGGTTCTTTGCTTATTCTTTCCCAATCCTAGTGGGTCTGAAGGTAATGTCTCAAGTGTAAATATCTATGAAAAGAAAATCATTATTTGGTCAATTAAATTCCTGTTTAAGTTGTTCAAATGATTTCAAAATATGCCCTTTAAAAATGTGTGCATATATATATATATATATATACATATACATAATAGTCCATTGCTTGCCCCTTTCTCAAATCCTGCATTAAAAGTACATGGTACAAAGTCTGGGTTTTTAGTTAGTTTTATAGCTCTACTGTCAGACCTTGATATGTCTAATCTATTTTGTGCTGTTGACCATATTTTCATTGTTTCTATAATCAATTCATTTCCAATTTAAGCTTCTTTTGCATTGCCCTAGTTGTAACTGGTAGTGATTCCAGTGGCACATCAGGGCAGGCCCTTTGCTCCAATTCAACCCATTTAGTTTCTTTATCTTTAGTTATTCATAATATTAGAGCTGCACTTTCATATCTACCCTTGCGATGGGACGATCATGAAAATTTCAAGGCACCATTGGATTCGAAGATGGCTCAATTGAAGATTGCGAGGAAGAAATCAAAGCAGAGAGTGTATTTATCTCTGTTACCTCCCAGAGGTCATTCATTAATAATCCTTATCAATGTAAACCTTCACAAATGAAGCCTGGAATACCATCTGGTTCACCGATGCGGCCTCAGTAATTACAGAAGCGACTAGTCTTAGAGGATTCGACTTGAAGTCACCACACACACACCACTAAATCAATATGACCCGGAGCTTTTTGCTCATAACTCAGACACGTGTACGCCTGCTAATGCATGATGCCTCGGGAGCCATTTCATGCATCAAGGTTGTGTGTGTGTGTGTGTGTGTGTGTGTGCAGGATGTAGGCGAAGCCATTTCTCCGAGTGGATGTTCTCCACCATGCCCATCGGATCATTCTTCACTTTAACTGGCTCGGTAATAACCGGGCCTTCACTGGCAACTAATGGAAGAAAATCCCCCAATTCTGAGTTTATGGTGAAAAACATGAGTAATGCAAGGTCAACTCTGGGGTGTTGTATGTATAAAACACTTCTCTCTAAACAGAGTACAGCTCAGTGGTAAAAACTGATCTCAGTGGTTCTTTTGTACCAAAGCTTTTCCTCTAAAAGGTTTTTTGTCACTAATGTGATCGAGCGGCAGAAAACTGGAACCACAAAGTTATGGTTTTAGGGCTTCAATGAATTTTCACCAGTCCTCAAGACACTAAACATTTAACATTTCCTGAACCGAACAGATGAGATATGAATATTTGTAAAAAAAAAAAAATTCCATTCATTATAGTTTTCATGTACTCATCTTTTTTTCTTTTCGTCACATAACTTCAAACCAACACTCACCCTCTTTCAGTTCCAATCTTTCAGCAAATGATTGAGGTCTTCATGACCAAAAGAGGAGAATAAAAGCTAAATGATTAAAAAAACAAAACCAGGTTAACTTCTATTCATATCAGTCGTAATACAATTTTGTGTTTGAAAATATTTACTTTCCCACAATTCTCTGAATCATCCAGACATGATCGGATCTTTTTTTCTTTGTATTGGAAAGATTTGAATCAGAGGAACATTTTACAAGAAAGAGTTTTCAGAGTTGGAGCCACTTTGTGAACACACACACACACACACACACACACACACACACACACACACACACACACACACACACACACACACACACACACACACACACACACACACACACACACACACACACACACACACACACACACGTTTAGTATGCGAGAAGAAATGATGGTTGTTGTGTCATGGTTCCCGTTTACCTTCACTTTTGAACAAGACATGTATTGTCAGTCACAAAACCCAGAAAAATAAAAACATTTTTTGTTTATTATAGATTTGACTCGGGTATAAAATGACTTTGATTGTTGGTTTTTACATTTCTGTCAATATCCCAGACCTGTTTTCAGATAATGTTTGTCATGGCTGCCAAACAAACAGAAAATCTGTTGTTCTATCTGAAAGACAAGGAGTCCACTCCTACTCTGAGTCTGTAGTGGGCGAGGCACAGCCTTGAGCCAAGCTGATGAACATGTTTTGTTTTTTCCCTTGTCCTGGTCGGCAGCTGAGGAAAACAGTATTATGTGATTGGGAGCCTTCCGGTGTCAGAACAGCTTTTACTGTCTTTATTAGAAGCTGGCATGGCTGCCGTACACGACCGTGGAGGGAACGCTCAGAGAGAGACCACCCTTGTTAATGCTATATACACCATTTACATTTATCACACTGTTTCAAACTCAACGGCAAGGTTTGCCCCCCAGGTGTGGCTGGAACTGTTGCAGGGAGGCCCGCAGCAACACCCCAGGATCTGAGGCCATTTAGCATTCCTGGGTCTGGCCCGCCCAGACCCAGGAAGGCTCCAGCGAACCACCCCAGAGTGCCACACCCCCAGCCCAGGAAGCACCAGAGGGAGAACGCAGTAGAGACCACCCCCAGCCAGGAGGAGCCCGCAAGACAAGGAGAAGGGACGCAGGGCCCCAGGCTGAGCGGGAAAGCCTGCCATGCCCCCCCCCGCCATGCCCCCCCATAGAGCCTAGAAGGCTGCAGCCGCCTCACCGTGATTTATTGATACACAGCTTTATATTGATATTAAAATGTGCTCACTTGATCATTTCACTCAGTTTAACAGAAACAATATATTGTGAGACACAGGATACACCAACTTATACTAACCTAGACTCTTGATGCTAAAAACTTTCCTGCAATCAATATAAACATTTGGACAAACATGTAGCATGAGCTCCATCTAGAGACTCCTGGTCTCACTTTGATAAGTTTTAGAACATAAATTACACTTCAGCGACAGTTTGCACTCTGAGTGTAGAAGGGTGAAAGAGCCAGGTAATGGATCCTTCAGTTATAAAATGACAAAACAAAAACATCTTCAGTTCACTCAACAGCAGCGCCAACGTTACAAATTAACTGTTGGCCTTTTCTCACAGCCTCTGCAAATAAGAAAGAAAAGAATCCTCCAGACAGTCTCTCATTGTCCTTTTATTCCCTCTTGCTTACGGTTGTCCAATCAGGCAGAGCACTGCCATCAGCTCACAGGTGATTTCAATCTGCCTTCCACTGGAGCTGAGGAAGACTCACCTGTTAAACGCCATCACAACACTCCAGCAACGTCTGTCTTTTTCACCGAAGATTAACCTGATTGCATTTTGCCTACATGCCAAAATTATTTTAAAAGACTGTACAATGAAACAATTGCAAACTTCAAAACTTCAACAGTGTGACGGTGAGAGGAATGTGCACCTTTCTGACTCCATGGTATAAATTAAAGGCCATTGAAACCTCGAAGACTACAACATTCTGACGAAGTGCCTGAGTTGGGCACTTTTTTAAAAGAACCCTACAGACCTCCCTCAGCTTACATCACACACACACACACACACACACACACACACACACACACACACACACACACACACACACACACACACACACACACACACACACACACACACACACACACACACACACACACACACACACACACACACACACACACACACACACACACACACACACACACACACACACACACACACACACACACACACACACACACACACACACACACACACACACACACACACGGCTTATTAAAGAGTCTGTGTGTCTGATTGCAGCAGACAGGAGAAACTTCCTGCTGTGGTGGAATCAGTAAAACCTTGTTTTTAAGAGATGCTCTATAAATAAAGTTGATGATAATAATGATTAAAAAAAAAACAAGCACATTAGAAACATGAAAAAAACACATTTTACACTCTAAAGTGACGTTATCCCGATAAAACTAAGATTTAATGAGGTATCCTCTCTGATATGTGGAATCAAGACATCACTACATTCAACGTTAATCTGTGATTTTTAACCTCTGTTGTCGTGCCAACACAAAAGCCAAAAAAGTACCCATCAAAAAGCACTTTGGTCCACAAAAGAACACTGAGCTGCACAAAGCCGCTTCAAAAGGAAAGTCCAGTTATAGCCATGAAAACACGGGAAACGGGACACCCAACAAAGGTTTTTAGATTTCACTTTAAAACATTGTTGTTGTGTAACTTAACAGAGAGAATAGGCAACCTCTATAATCTGAACTTTGAAACCTCTTCCATTGAGGTGAAACAGGAACAGAAAAGCACTGTCTATCGATCTGTCCTTGTGAATTGGGTGTTGTAGCAGGAGGTCCATACAATGCCTCGCAGTTGGCTTTCACAGGAATTCTCTCTCTTGATATTTGTGCTGAAAACACCATCCATTAGAAAACATAGGACACGTTTTGCTGGTGTATTAAAAGGTACATTCACATCATGCGCTCTTTCTGGAACATGTGCTCTTGTCAGCATCTGATGCATTATCTCGTGTTATATTTACTTTGCGCACCGTGTAAAATGCCTGTCACGCCCCGTCCATTAAGGTTCAACAGACTCGGGTCGTCTTGTAAATATGACACTGAGAGCTTGAACTTGAACTCCATCAGCAGTCCCACAGTCCCCCTGGCATTTTACCATCTTTCACATTAGACTTTATCGAGTCGGCAGTTTTATGTCACCACACATGTGAGCAGGTACACACCCCAGGAGGGTTGTTAGGAGGCGACATTAATCAAAGGAGTCAAATGGAGTGCATCGCCTCTGCTTTGTAGTAAAAGCTCGTTTTCAGTCAACAAAATTGAACTCTTGAACCTGCCGTCTAATTATAGGGTTGCAAAATGAGAAGCAGAGGGAGCACAAGGTAAGTCCTGCTGTGTGGGATAGATATATATATATATAATATGTGTATGGCAGCAATACGTCTGAGTGAAGAGGCGCAAGATGGGACTATAGAAAGTGCATGTGTGTGAGATTTATCCAAATCTCCTGTGTTCCTAATACAGGCAGAGCTCTGTGATGGCCTATTGTTGTCAGAAATGACAACCGTCTCTATCTTACCCTGCAGACATTCCCTTATTTCTTCTTGTTATGTTTCTTTCTCTGCACCTTTTTTTTTGTTGCCAGTTTTGGGATCTTTAACCGGCACTTGCGGTCTTCTCTTTTCTTTTTTTTTTTCACTTTCTCTCTGCTCTTCATCTTTCTCTTCGCTGACGTTCCCCCACTTGTTTACATTCATTCCATGTAATTTGTTGCCCGTTTTTTTAACATTGGGATTTCATCCAATTCCACCACTAAACTAAAATTGCCTCCAGGCTGTGCATGATTTTCACATTTAAAGACAATAAGCCAGAGATTTCTTGAACGTCTTGCAAATAAATATGCTTATCGTGCTTAGCAGAATGGCTCTCATACTCTGGAAAAGCAATTTCTGAAATTCATTTTAAAAAGCCTCGTCATCCAATTATTTAGGATTGATCTATTTTTCCAAGTGCCTGAAGGCGTTCTCTTTCAGATCTGGTGACAATTGACAGGTTTTTACCCTAATAAATCAATCAATTAACTGAAATATGCTCAGCATATATTGAGAAACCACAACCCAAATGCATATATTGAGAAACCATAACCCAAATCTAGATGTAGAAAATAGATGGATAGTTAATTTATATCTTGTGATATATTGTGTGAGAGCTATTTTAGGTGCCCAGGTTCAGGATTTATAATCTTCTGCAGAATTTAGGAACTAATGCTCAACACAGTCTGACGAGTTGGATTGACAGTTGGATCTATGTTTGCAATATGTGACACAATAACTCCCAAACTGTACTGTCGAAAAGATCTTGTTTAAGGTAGCTTAAAATCGGCCATTTCTGCCCAAAGAGGAGGGAAAAAAAGAATTCTTTGATAAGGTTTTCATCAACGATTGTCTCTAAGTGCTTATTTGATTATGCATTTACAGATGTTTTAAACAGTAGTGTTTCTCCGTAGTAATTCAGATGACGGTGTAGAAACAAAAAGCAGTCTATAAAGTCCAAAAACATATCCACAACATCCACTAGACAACATCAATTAGACAAAAACAGGAATCCAAGTGATAAATGATATAAAGATTGAAAAGCTCACCAGACAGGAGTGACAGGAAGTAAACAGATGGACAACAAGGACACAACAACAGACTCACGCTTGTATCATGTGGCAGGAGTTAAAGCTTGACGAGACACAGCTGGAATCAATCAGGGGTTAATCATCAAGCGAGACGCATGAAGGGCAGAGCAGCGACATACTGGAAACTAGGAGAGAAACAGTGAAGCCAGAACATGAACTAAACAGACAAACATGACAATAACTCGACTCTGACAAGGAAATGCACCAACAAGACACGAGCAGACAGAGAATTGAGGAACTGTCCAGAACCTAAAGAGACCACATGAACGGTAAAACTGCTGATGACATCAAAGCCAATCTGGCAAACAAATAAACAACAAAAAAAACCCATGACATTTAAAGTACTCAAACTCTTCATAGGACCATCCAAATAAAGCTCGGACAAAAGAGTTCTTTATTAAAATCATCTTTTTATTTTCATCCCGCTTGCAGTACAGCACAATATTGTCATCGTCCCCACTGGTGGCAGAGGTGAAGCAGAGTGGTGGCAGCATCCCGCCACGTCTCTCTCTGTGTGTAGTATATGTGTGTGTGTGTGTGTGTGTGTGTGTGTGTGTGTGTGAGGTGCTGACAATAAAGTGCAGCACGACCAGCCATCATCCCATACAGTCAGTCAATACAGCAGGATTAATACAAGGCCTTTAGACATTGTTCAGAGGCGTACAGGCAAAAAACTGTGGATGTGCTTCCACTGCAGGCTAAAACTGGGCTCACCAGGGCTTCCGACCAGTAAATGCTTCAAATATCTTCAAAAGCAGCTGGAGAATTACCTTTCGCCGTACTGACTTACTGTACAGTTAATGCATTGTAAGCATGTAAATGTAAGTTGGCTCAGAGAAAAAGGACCTCAGGCAGTGTTGTTTCCTGTGTTCTACCCACTGACATGGGATGTGCAATCACTGTTTTCTGGAAAAAAAAATAAAAAAAATAAAATAAAAGTGGAAATACGAACAGTTTTTCTTTCTTGAAAATCCAAGGAAAGCCCCGGTTCAGCCACTTTTGGCCTTAGTGGATGTCACACCAGCGAGCAGATTCAGCTCTGCCCGAACATGTGTCGTAGTAGCTTTACCAGTTTTGAAAAATTAGGAAACCATGTGTTTGTGGTGTTTAGTATTTTTTTCTTTTCTTTCTCTTTTACAGCACAGCAGCTTGGCAGATACAACACACTATGTACGGATATCAAAGTCCTTATACAGTGTATACCATAAAGGTTGGTTGGCAGGGGTAGCTGTGCATGTTTTATAATATTACAGCTACTAAAAGGTGCAAAACAACCCAACAAAAAAACGAAAGAAGGAAAAAAGCCTGTGCTGCTCGCTACATTGTGTTTCAAAGAGGTCACCTCACTGTACAATAAGGTATAAACTCACGGGTCCGTTGAACCCAAAACCGGGTCGAGAATGTGACCCTCTACATAAGTGAGATATTGTGATAAAAGCTGCTGTATCCATAAAAGGTTTAATTAGTCATTTATCTGAAGCCCCAACCAAAAAGAAAGGCCCCTCTGGGTAGACAAACACACGCCACCACTGCTACAGTGACACGGTCATAAGACACTCGTGCACCCCTCCGCGTTGTCACTTTGATGAACTCTTAGCATTTAGCTATGGTAGATAGCTAATGGAGGCGGATGGTTGGTCTTAAGTGAGCAAAAACACAGTTACATACTGGTCTCTGTTTTCGCTGGGTGGTGGGGAGCTGGGCGGGAGGTTTGAGACAAGGAAAGACAGAGAGACAAAAAAAGACATATTCATCAAGATAATATCGTAATTTCAGTAGACAAACTTATAGAACATAGATCATAGAGTCTTGAAATATACTATCATATATATTTAGATATGCTATTTTCTTTCTTTTTTTTTTTTGATGAAATAAATATTTCCACAGATACTCTTCTTTGCTTTTTAAAAAACAAACAAACAAACAAAAAAACCCAAACAGATCAGCTTTACAATTGCAAACACGCACCAACACAATGGATAGACGTGAGGAGAAAAGGCGAGGGGGTGGGGGGAGCGGGGAAGATTGGTGGCTTTTTTTTCTCTCTTTGTGTTTCACGCCGCCAGGAGCAGCTGTGCTGAACTCGTGTACGGTTACACTTCAACGCCAGCTGACTGACGCTGTCGCGTTTCGGCAAAGGCTTTGACAAACTGTAAGCTGAACGGTACCATGGTCCTGTTTGTATTTGGGGAAACAAAGTCGAGTTGATTGTTACAGGAATGCACAGGAACATGTCGCACTCAATGCTTTTCCTGGTTTTATGAACCTCTTTGTAAGTGGTGGGTTGCTGATTGTGAAAAGCACAGCACTAAAATATCTTCATCTTTATTTAATACAGTCAATTTATTTTTTTTTTTTTAAGAAAAATGTAAATCTATATTTTGAAATAAATAAGGTTCCTGTTGTCAGCGAATATAATGGTGTATGTGTCTTTAACACGATTATACGTTCACATTAATGGACTTGTAATGAGAAACAATATCCCCAAATATCAAGATGCTAAACAACATTTTTCTCTAATGCTACCCACGGCCACAAATATATATCTATATATATGATATATATATTTAGATACTTTTTTCATAAAGAAATTCAGACAAACCCTACACAACAAATTCATGTTACAAACTTAGGTGTTCTTTTGAATTCTTCAGCTGAAGTAAATTATGGCTCAGATGCAGTTCCAGGCAAACGACATGAGCTGACCAGACTTGATGGCTCAGGCATTTCAACCAACTGAGAAACACACACTATTGTGTCTGTGGCTCCTGCTTCTTCACTAATACATCACTGATGTCCAGTTTCCTGAAGCTAAATTCTAATGTTGATGGTTGTCACTGACTACTAAGTGCTTGACATCTGAGTGTAACTGCTGGTGTCAGCTCGGTCATGGATGGAAAACCTATAGCTCTTGGTTGCACATTTACAAGGTGAGAAATACTTCTTGAAAAAAAAAAATTAAAAAACCCAAAACAAAACAACTAAGCATCACTTGAAGTGCTACTGTGTCTTTCATACAGCATCATTCAGAACCAACCCGTCTTCATAACCATCTCATCTGCTAGCATCCGACGCAGGCACAGTCTCTTTGACATCAAAACGGCACTTGCACAAAATATTTGCACTGATCCAATCCCGGTCTGGTCACATTGACTCTTTAGCACAACGTTAACCCCAGACGCACTGATTAAAATACAGAACTGCATACCTTTCACAAAATATATGGCAGGACCAATTAGCCGGGGGCTAAATGTATTTCATTTACCTGCACCTGGGATCACAATCCGTGTGACACCCCCTCATATAATAGGTGCATGTCTTCTACTCGACTGCAAGCTAGTCTATGTTGATTGGTGCTAATTAAAACTCTTGCAGATAAAAAACTTAGTCTTTTTAAACCCCCCACTTCCCGCCCCAACAACTCTTTTAGACTTGCCCTATAGAGTTAGCATACCATTGTTCACATCATGCTTTGTCAACAATAACTGAGGTCAACTCTGTCACAAATGTCTCGATTGCACATGCTAACCATCAGAAATGCTACAAATTTCCATCTTCAAATGTCTCAATTGGTGTTGCAGCACACCGGTTCGGTGGCCGACTTTACATTCAGTCAAATGCAGGGAGGGAACAGACATGGGCCTCCATTGTCTTGGTTAGGTAGTTGAGAGAAACACTTTATGTGCACCCAAGTTTAAGTAGTATGGCACAGTGCTTACATTGTAATAAATTTCTTGATATACAGAACACCACTAATAACAACAACTACAACACAGAAGTAAAGTAAGGACTTCAACATATAAAGCTTCAACATGAACAGAAGGTGACTAATGTATTGCTCAAGAAAACAAACAAACAAACAAACAAATGAAGTGACTTCTTCAGGTGCGTGTCCTCTTGCATGTGCCTGTATGTGTGAATGTGTGTGTTAGTATGTGCACATGTTTTGCAGAAGATGGACGACTCGGCAAGATAAAAGGAAACACAGCTGCTCACGTTGTACAAATTGATGTGGAGCTTGACTTAAGTTTGGCACTCAGCTTTTCATTAAGCCAGTAGAATATCAGTCACAGCTGACTTACCCTGTTGTCAAGAATACAAACACAGAAAAGCACGGACACACAGAATAATCACATCAAGGAGAGGAGCCAAGAGGGCAGGACAAGAGATGACAAGAGAGATGAGAAGTAGATAGACATGGAAATGGGATAGTAGTAGAAAAATAGAAATAGAAACAAACAATTTATAGGGTCAAAGAAGTGAAAAGGGGTAAAAGATATGGCCCAAAAAAAAAATGGAGATCAGAGAAGACAAGGTGGTTATCACCTTCCTCTCCTACTAAACAAGGTATTGATCAGACACAACAAAGGTGCCTTGGGTGGGTGTCACAGTTCTGCGGGGGTGTAAACAGTTTGTTAAGGAAAACAGAAAATAGGCGTACGCGATTTTTTAAGGGAGGAAAAAAAAAGCACATTGTTCATGTTAAAGGCTTCCGAGAGCAGCAGGCATACAGTACTATAAAGTTCCTGAGCTCTCAGTAAGCATTAAGAATTTTCTGAATACAAACTACTGCTCTGCTTCAACATCCAAAGCCCTTTACTTTCTCTAGCAAAGGAGTTTCCTTTAGTTGTATGACTTTTGATGTCTGATTTACTTCTACTGTATTGGTTAACTCAGTTCAGAACACCAAGTTGTCACTGTGTTTGCAGTCTTTCACATACTGAGAGGAATAGAAGGAAACAGTAAACATAAGATTGCTCCTGTTTTCCTTTGACCGTCCCCCACTGGGTTTGTTTGGCTTTCTGGTTTGTTTGTTTGTGCAGAACTTTAGGAAAGGGCTCAGTGCGTAGACGGGACTGACTTGGCTGTGCAGCTATGTTTGCTGCCAGGGCAGATTCAGATCCTGACACCTGCTTGGCACCAGCCTTGCAGGACTCTCTTATGACTTTGATACCTTGTTGAACGTCAGACCTCGCTCTCCACGCTGGAGAAATGGGCCGAGCCCCTTCGTGAGCAAAGGCTCTTGGCTTTGAGTGGTAAGTGAGGAGACTGAGGAAACCTCTGGGGTTGGGGTACAGAGCGCAACCTCTGGTACTGCAGTTTGGCACTTGCCGAAGCCATAGAGGAGGCCTGGGGTGCCCCCGGTGCAGATGAGACCACGGAAGGAGAAGATACTGATGAGGACGAGGTAGGGGGAGGAGCATGGATAGAGTGTGATGAAGACGGGGGAGCCGGAAGGGCAGGGAGAGGTGGCAAGTTTGGTATGAGGCTCGAAGGCGGGGATGGTTGTCTTCCTCGATCTCGATCTCTATCAGTTCTCTGTGTCCGCTGCTGGATGCTGAGGTTTGACTGGCTGCCAGATTTTGATGGATTCTGTGATCGGTCAGGCTTGGATGAGGATGAGGAGTCTTGTTTCGGCTTAAAGGGACCACCAAAACTTTGGCAGTGGTGGAACAGCTCTTCCTGACTGCGCGATGTAACACGGGCCCACTTGGACAAATGAGACTGTTGGTGGTGTCGTGGGGAATGACAGGAGGAACAGGCCGTGTGTGCTCTTCCTTTATCCTTTGATTTACGTTTACTCTTCTTCTCATCTTGTATGTGGAGCTTGTCCACTGACCAGTATCGGCGCGGAGGTGGTGGTGTGAGAGGAGGTGGGGGCCAGTGTGAACCTGATCCCCAACCTCTTTCTGCTCCATCCCCTCCACCACCACCACCACCTGCACTGGACCCCCACCCACTTTCAGCTGTTCCCCACCTCTCTCCTCGCTCCAGAAAGAGGTCATCTCTACTGTTGATGCTTCCTGCTTTATCCCTTGACGGGTAGGTACTGAAAAACCAACCTCCTCCTCCAATTCCACCCACTGCCCTGCCTTCATGATCTTCCCAGTACCTCTCAAACTTCCCAAACTCTCCTGATGAGCCATCATCATCTGAATAAATCCCGACCACCTTATCTCGCTCTCGCTCCTCATCGGACATTGTCCTTCCTCCTCCACGCCTTTTCCTACGTTCTGATTTCCTCCTTTCCTGCTCAGAATCCTCTTCATCCTCTATTTCAGACTCCCACTCATGAAAGGACAACCCCTCCTTGGAATGCATCTCACTTCTCTCGTTCCGTCCCAATAATGGTCTCCTCTCTCCTTCCACTCCCACAGCGTCTCTGTCTGAACTTTTACTCTTCCTCCTTTTGGAGGAAGCAGGCAACAAGGGCAGGAAGGCAGATGGAATAGCATCAGAGGATGGGTTACCCCCTCCCCAGAACTTGACAGATGTAGAAGGCTTACTGCTGGAGCTGTGGTAGTGCTTGCTGTTCCTCCGTCTGTGGTGTCTTTCTTTTCCTCTACTGTCTTCTGCATCATCTCTTTCTTTCTCATCTCTTTGCTTCCTTTCATCTTCACCCGGGATGTTCCATCCATAGCTTCGGATTGAGCTCTCACTTTTTTTACGAAAGGACTCTCGCCTCAGTGGTGGGTAAGACGGGTAATCTGGTGTTGCCGTTTTAAGTTCTTCTCTTTTATCAGGCTCTGCCACTTCCTGTTCTGACCTCTTCGGTTCTCTCTTCCTCATTTTATCATCTTTTTTTCTTTTCTTCTTTACTTTGCGTCGCTTGCGTTCTCTTTCTCTCTCTCTCTCCTCCCTTTTTTTTTTCTTCCGACCCTTCTTTCTCCTCTTTCTTTCGCGCTCCCTCTCTTTGTGGTGTCTCTTTTCTTCTCTACCCACAGCGCCGTCTCCTCGGCTTGGAGCGCCACTCCTCCCTCGCTCTCTGTCACCCCATGACGCCCACCATTCCTGCAACTGGGCCAGCTGGCTGCCGGTCCTCTCTCTGCCATATTCTCTCTGGGGACGAGGTTTCCGCGGGGGGATTGGTGGAGGTGGTGGGCTGCATGGCAGCGATCGTGATGACATTCGGCGTGAACGAATCTTCCGACGTGACCCAAGGAGAAGGCTAGACTCCTCTGTAAGGAGATCTGAGTCATACTCGTCCTCCACCGTAAAATCACGATCACCTGCTCGATAACGAAAACTCAGGGAGGAGTTGTATGAGCTATCACTGGAGCAAGAGGAGGGGGAATTTGATCGAGAAAGTGACACAGAAGATGAAGAAGAAGATGAGGATGATGTGGTAGAGGAAGATGAAGATGAGGCACTGGAACAAGAGGAGTAGAAACGGCATGGGGAGGATGGAGTTGTAGGGGTATGCGTTGGGGAAGAAAGCGGTACAGGAAGAGGTGGAGGTGGAGGGGGCCGACGCCCTCTCCTTCCACCTCCATCACTTGCACCATATCTCCCACCTCCTCGCCTCCCAAGAGGGAGTATATTCTCATACAACGGACCTCCTGAGCTCTTTCTTCTTGTCTGACCAAGGCTTCCTCGTCGCCAGAAGGGAGGCCTTCGTGGAGAGGATGGGAGTGGGGGAGGAGGCTTGGCGATTAAGTGTCCTTGGCCTTGAGGTGGGCCTTTTGGAGGCAGCCGTGGCATGCCTGAGGCTTTGGAGCTTCGGGGATTGACTTTGGGCGTTTGCTGTGGGGCCCCTGCTTGTTGATCTGAGTTAGCTCCAAGCCCCTCTGGATCTATAGGACCATAGTAGCGTTTATATTCATCGAGTCCTGTGTCTCCTACAACCCCTGCTCCACCTGCAACTCCTCCCTGCAGGCTCCAGTGCTGTCCAAGATTCTGTTGATACTGCTGCTGGGCCTGTAAGTCAGTTATTCCTCCTGCTATACCCCCAACACCTACTCCACCACTGCCAGTGGTCAGGACTTTCTCTGGTTTTGGTCTGTTCCAACGATCAACTACTGCCAGTCTGCGGTCGTGGCGGGGCAAGAATGTAGAACAAGGCATGGGGCCTTCCAACAGGGGGCTATTTGAGGGACCCAAAGCCATCGCTGAGTGTCCTGTAGTTGGGGGTGATCCTGGTAGCATTGTGGTATAAGTCTGCCCCTGTTGCTGTTGATGGTGCTTCTGCTGCGGTTGCTGCTGCACCATAGCAATGGCCGTCGTGTTGTTTACTGTTGCTGTAACAAGGTGCTGTTGGGCAGCTGTAGGCATGGCGGTCATGGTGTGGTACTGGGGTAAAGAGGACTTGCTCCCTCCCGGTGCCGTCTCATCTTCAAACTGGCAGCAACTGTACATCCCCTGGATGAAGAGATAGCAAAGAGATTGTAATTAGACCAGCAGGCTGCGAGGTATGATAAGGCGGGAGTGTGTGAGTGTGTAGGCGTGCAGACGTAAGTGTGTGGGTGCGAGCGTGTCTCAGTGTGAGATAGGGTGAAAGTCTATAGAGCAGTTGTTGATAAATATCTCTACAAACACATGAAATCCATGTTTGAAAAACTGAGATATATAAGCACAGACAGATTATTATGTCACTCTGTGACAATTCAAAATACAATCCAAATCTTTTCTTTCAACAGATTTTATCATAACACACCCAGGATTTCTAACAATTCAGACAAAATGAACAGTGATCACCTGAAATAGCAGACAGGAGAATGAATGAAAATATGGTGTCTGATTTAAACCTCCACACTCTGAAGGAGGGCCCAAACTGTCTACACTGCATGTTATTTAGTACCTGTAAAGATGCAACAGATTCATTTTGTCACGCCGTTTCGAAGACAGTCTGCTAAGAACCTGCTATAAATATCAAAGACTGTCCTGTAACACTGTGACAGGTTGCTGTGTCAAAAAAATACTTTGCATTGGTCTGAGCTACAACTTTTTACAGCCACATAATCCTTTATCGTTACTCAGCACATCGTATTAACAGACTGTGTAGCTTCATTAGCTCGACAAAATTTGACATTCTGATTGAAGAAATCTATATTTTCTCCTAAGATGCCGGGAATTCTCTGTAGTTTGTGTCGTCCTACCTAAGGTTTTCTGTGTCACCACGTGTGTTTATGAATGAGTGTAAAAAAAAAAAACAATTTACCAGGCTTATCAGAGTGTCAGTTGTGACTCTTTAGCTCGATAAAGTTTTGGTAAGTTATCTTACTATTTGAAAGGTATATTTTTGTATTAAAGAAGTAAGTAGATTACATTAATCATCACATATCATGATGGTAAATACACAGTCGGAACAAATGATTATCTGATGTAGCGGCTATTTCGTCCAATTTTTTTTCAACATTTTCCTAAGATTGAATGTAGTTGAATGTGACTATGGCACGTTCAGGTAGAAGCTGCTTGTTTTCTTGTATGTAGCGGCTGTTATTTTTTTCCACTTGACTCTAAATAAGCCTGTTCTCACTCTGTTTTTAATGAACTCCTCAAAAAAGTGGCAAGAGCACTTTAAATCACCAGTCTGGCTTTTTTTCCATCTCGGCAGCTGCAGCGTTCAACAAAGCTTTGATATGAATAAAACATGAAATAAAAAAGTCAGAGATATATATGAATTACTCACGCCTCATGACATATTTTAAGCTCTCTCTCTCTCTCTCTCTCTCTCTCTCTCTCTCTCTCTCTCTCTCTCTCTCTCTCTCTCTCTCTCTCTCTCTCTCTCTCTCTCTCTCTCTCTCTCTCTCTCTCTCTCTCTCTCTCTCTCTCTCTCTCTCTCTCTCTCTCTCTCTCTCTCTCTCTCTCTCTCTCTCACCTCTGTGTATTTACCTTGCTGTAGATCGATGGAATTTAATTAGCAATACTGAGATGAGCCATGTAAATCACAAAACCTCTATTATTCCACATGTGAAAATGATTCATACAATCCTCCGATATCTATCACATCTTAATGACAAAATGTGTGGGTCTTCTTGTAAATCTCTGTTCCCCACCGAGACACAGATCTGATGGAGGGACTGTAATAATGGCCCTTCCGGACACATGAATCAGCAGTCCCAGTGGCAGAAGTGCTATCACAGTCCCCCAGAGCACGGGCAGCGCAGCACAGTGTGAAATTGAAACTTGGGCGAGTCACTGATTGGGTTAAAGCGAGTAACCGGGACCAGCTGCAGGGACTTTAAAGCAACCACAGCATATAGCGGGGCAGATAGACGCTAACTGGCTGTGTGTGTGTGTGTGTGTGTGTGTGTGTGTGTGTGTGTGTGTGTGTGTGTGTGTGTGTGTGTGTGTGTGTGTGTGTGTGTGTGTGTGTGTGTGTGTGTGTGTGTGTGTGTGCGTGTGTGTGTGTGGGTCCTTTGCATTGAATTGATGTTTTTAATCTCAGAAGGAGGAATTCCACAGATAACCTTTTCTAAAAAATATTAAAGATTGCATAGGGTTTATGTATAAGGATGTCTGTGTAGATATCGGAGACTGCACAGGACAGAACGGCTTTTCACCAAGATGTCCAATATAAATAATGAGCGTGCTCAGTAAATGGACACCTCATCAATCTTGGATCAGCACAGACACAAGAGCAAAAGATCTCCAACTGGACTGATTGAATGGGACAACCTTGAGGCGTTCAAAGAGGAATTAAAGGCCATTCAAAACAGCACAAAAAAGTGATGCACATTTGAAAAGGACGGATTTGTACTTTTAGATGAGACGAGATGAGGTGTTATACGCTCACCTCTAACTCTGGCAGGTACACATTTTAAAACACTACATAGAAGAGCAGCTGAAGCTCAAACTGACCTTGAGAAAGGGGCAGAAAAAGAAATTTGGGTGAAAGTTTTTAGAGGTGACCGAAATGTTGTTCCCACATGGGCTGGATGAGTATTAAATAAACTGTTGACCTTCTGGGGTTATCACACACAACCATCAGTGGAGTGTACAGAGACAGGTTCCAAATCCTAGAAAAGATCAGTAACTCAAAATATCACTGGTATTTTAACCAAAGTATGTAAAAGAGCATCTCTGAGCTGGTGGGCTGAAGCAGCAGAAGACAAACTCCGGCCGTTAAGGACCACATCTTCTGATGACTACGTCCAGCAGGATATCACACCGTGTCACAAAGCTCACATGATCTCAAGCTGATTTCATAATAATGAAGATGAGTTATTACACTGTACTCCAATGGATTATACAGTCACACAGATATGGTGAAACAGACGATTCACATCGTGGATGTTCAGCTCACAAATCTGCAGCATATTGCATGATTTTAACCATGTCATTAGCAAGATGTACTGTACTTTAAAAGCTCTCAATATATGGTTTTTACATTAAAAGTCTATAATTTGTTTCAAAATAAAAAAAATTGTTTTTTTAGAAATTACTATTCAAAAGTTGTAAAGTATTGAGAGGTTATGGTTGTGTACAATTTGAAAATCCTGTCTTCACTATGCAGTGGGAGAATAAATGCTGGGCTAAAGAGAAACATGAATCAGTCGGAAGGAAAAGGATTGTACCAACAGAGTTCCATAGAATATGATTTCATAGAAGTAATGGACAAAATTCCAACTGAATAAATCTTATGAGGTAAAAAACGGGCAAATAAAAGTTTGACGGAGTGTAAACACAAAGACTTTATCCTCAGAGAAAAGGAAGTCATCGTTACAGACTATAACAAAGAAACTGTGTTTCACATGTCGTGTGTTCTGAAGTTCCTCGAACGTTGTTTTCTAATGGTACAGGGCGTGGTGAGGATGGGAACCCCCCACAACTCGAACTTTTTGAGCATCATACAACCCCAGGACCTCGCGTCTTTGATGATGTGTCCTGCTTCTGTATGTGAAGCAACATTTTCAGAGTAAAAGTCATTTATAAGTCCCTTCTCATTCTAATTCTGCAGCACGACAGTGCTCATGTACAAGCTTGCTGTGTTTTATCGCCTGGTTTACTGCTTCCATGTTTGTCTCATTAACCAGCGCAGGATGAGGAATGACTTCCTGTGCAAAAGGAATGAATCGGTCGTTTTGTGAATTAAAAGCCTTGATTTAGCCTGACTTGCCAATATGTTGGAGGTCTAATCTCAGAAATTCCACCTCTAATGTCCCTGGCTCTTTATGATGCAATTACAGCACTCTTACACTCTGAATAAATTATTCATTTTCTCAGCATTGTATTGCAAGAGGTGGAAATATATCACCATCTTTGTAGTTGACCCACTGTGGCGGTATCACCCTCACAACTATTTCACCGCAAACATGGCGGCGTCCTCCAGAATATCTCTGCAGTGTTCCGTGAAGCCTGCTTCTCACTCCAGCAGCCTCTCCCCCTCCACCTCACCCTTCTCCTCTGTCCCTTCTGATTCCTTTCCCTCCTTCACCTCCCCTTGGCCGCCCCCAAAGACCTGCCATACTCCAGTACCTCTGCCATCCAAACCTCCAAGTGTCTCCTCCGTCGACTCTGCTCCCTTATTATCTGAGAAGCCCCCACCTGACTTCACCTCCTCAGTCCTCCTCACCATCCCTCCACAATCACTTCATCATTCTCTCTTGCCACCACAAGTGAAGCACCCGCCTTTTTCACTTCCCATCCCATCTTTCTAGTCATCGTAAACAGTTTTTTTGGAATTTTTTTTTTGATTTCTCTTGTTTCCTCTACCCCTCCTGTTTTTTCACGGCATTTGCAGTAAATATTTCATGACCTCGCGGTGAACTTACTGGAACTGCTTTGGCACAAGAGGGAAATAGCTGTGCAGCAGCCAAGTCATCACTCGGGCCTAAACCCTTTGTGTTTTCATCCTTGAATGATGCCAAAACCTTCATCCCACTGATGCTCCACCGTGTGGCTTCCACTGCTCGTCCCCACTGAGCGCCACCATGAACCACACTGAAGAACAGCAGCTACTTTCTGTCCAATCCGTCTCCTGATCATATCTGTCCAGAGTTCATTAACCTTGCTTCTATTGGAAGCTCGGGTGACCTGAATATGACCACGGTGGTGCAGTCAGTTGAGTGACGTTAATCTTTTTTTTCATGAATAGAGTCCATACAAGTAACATGAGATCTCAAGGTTTCTGCACCTTTTCACAGTATCACAACATCTGTTCCTGCATAAATCATTTATCAGTGCTCCTCAAGCACTGTATTAAGAATCAGTGGCCGATTTCACTGATTGGTCCCCCTCTTCTTAGGCTGAGGTTGTGCGAATCAGTGTGATCTGCTATTTCCGACTGAAATAAGGGGCTAAAAAAACATTTATTCGGAAGAGTTTAATGGCTTTGATTTTTTGAATCCCTGCTGAGACGTTTCATAGCTGTGCAGTGGTTAACACTGTGGCAGGAAGGGTCCCTGCCAGACTGTTTGAAGCTGTTAGTGATCCACCAGGTAACCCCAGAGGCAGATATGACATATCGTAACTATTGATAGTATTACTATGGTAAAGTGCAATGAAGGAAAAATAAAATAATTTGTAGCACTCAAAAGGAAAATTTATTCAAATTCATTATCTGGATTATTATTGATGTGGGTTTGGTAAATGTTTGAACTTTCAGCTACGATACGGAGTTTTAGGGATATTTTGGGGTGTTTGATGGAGAAATCTACCCACACAGTTATCAACAAGGTACAAGTGGCACATCACATCTGCAACATTCAGAGTTCAAAACTGATCACAGTGACTCTTCAATATAGATCCATTGCAACTCTTCCCTTTCAGCACTTTTATCTAGTTTATTACATGAAATACAGTTTGCTCCGCTTTGTGACTCTGGCGGGAATCAGCCAGGCAAGTATATCCCTAAAAACAAGTTCCTTGTGTTCCTAATTGAGACCCTAAAGTATCTGCACACAGTCCAAACACAGTCTTGTCTGAATTCCAGTTATTTGTTTGGAATTGGGATAGCAAGTCCTCTATGTACTGTTCTTTTTTTCTGTACAGGCATCTTATTTTTTTTTTGTATACCACTTCCTGACCAGGTCATTAATGTTCACGAGAACCAGTTCTCAATTAACGCACGCTAGCAAAATAAAGGTATAATGAAAATTAACAAAAAATATATGGAATAAACTCTGTATCTTCCTCAATCAAGAAAAATCCTGCTAGATTTCTCTCATGGTGGCGGCACACGCACAGGAAAACAAAATGCAATGTGGACACAAGCCCTCGTGAGACTTTATGATTGATAGTCACGTGAGTGGTGTGTATTACCCTGCTGAGAGCCAGGAGGAAGTCCATCCCACCGGATCGCTTGACGCAGTGCCGCAGCTTCCAGTAGACCAAGTGTTCCCAGGCGAACACCAGCAGGCTGAGCCCCATGGCCACCAGCAGCATGTAGAAGACCCCCGCCATGTTGTCAATGTCCAGCTTACTGCTCATCACCTGAGGGAGCGCGAGATAAAGAGGCAACAAAGGAGGAAATGAATGGGAGCAGAAGGTAAAAAGAGGTAAAAGGAAACATAATAATAGGGACAGAGATTAGACAGGAGAGTGTATTTATTACTAATGAGGGGCAATTTGTCTCCCAGACAGCAGATAAAAAGTTAATTACAACCAACAGCGCGAACGAGGCTCCCTTGCCGCTGTCACTGGATGTTGGAGCGCCCATCTGTGATATTTTACAGCCAATGCACTCAAAAGAGCAACACAAAGAACAAATCTTGTCAGTCACTAAAAAAAAAAATATTTTATGTCAAACAAAAAGGTTTTCAGGCACTTTGTTCATTTTCAAAGTCTCTCTCTCTTTGTCGTCTTGAGCCAGAGTGAATTCAGAGTGAATCAATAGTTATTAATGCTCCATATCAGAGGTTTCAGTTCCTGTGAAAGCATTCAATCCAGACTTATCTGTACTTTGTTTTCTTTTTAATTAATATATATTTCCACATTGTGGCACCGCATCAAATTAGCCAGACGGGTTCAAACTCATAATGAGTTGGTGGGACAAAAACACACGCAAACACACACCGACTGTAACTTTGGAACCGGACAAAGTGGCTTCAACCAATCAGTTTGAACTATTTAACTGATTGACTACTTTGTTGTTAATAGCTGTAAGTTTCTGTTGACAATAAAAGCTGTTTTCAGCTTTGCAATACATTTTAAGAGTCTTTGGAGGTGGTTACTCATACAAACTTGAAAGAAAACATACAGAGTTATCTTTTGCGAACAGTTTACAGGGTCTACACCAGGCCCCCAGAAGAGTCTTTAAGTCCCTCAGACGTTCTGAAAAATGTGATGAAGTGACTTTGGTGGAGCTTGAGCTTCTTTACGAGGCAGTGGATATCTTCTCTAGTCTTTAATGAGGTTGTAGAAAGGGATGCACCGTAAATCTGTTATGTTCTCCAGTGACGTGGAGAACAAGAACGTCATCACTTCGCATTTGGAATAAAATCCAAAGTTCATAGTTGTGATGAGAAATATTCATAGATTAACATTATTTGTTTGCCTGACAGGCCAAAAGTACCTCATTTAATACTACAACAACTGTGAAGTAAGAATGGTAAATAATTCTTTTTTTCTGGTTGACAGAGAACATGTGAGATCGTCGTACCTCAATTTTATCATTGTGGCAGATTCCCGACAACCAGAGACGCTCCAGCATGTCGATCTCATCTGGAAGAGAAAATGTGAAACAGAAAGGTCATGAAAAGACACATTCTACAAAATCAGAAAATAACAACTTGATTAGACACGATTGAGAGGAAATAGTAACGTAAGATCCCAAGTTGAGCCATAGCTGATATCATCAATACGATACTGATGTCTTGGACCAGGCCTTATGTGTAAAAGTATCAGCCATCAGCGGAAGCAGTTCAATGCAATTTCCTTTAAATGATAGCTACTGAAAAGACGCCAAGGCAAACATGTACATCTCAGATCCAAACATGACATGTGTTTGTCATTAAGCATACTATGAACATGTCTCAGCATCTGACACAAAGATCCTGAGTGCCAGCGTGTGCGGAGCGTTTACACATTATTCTGTCAGCCAAATATGGTAATAATGAGGGTTGTGGTAGTGTGGCAGCATTCTGTTGTCATACAATATTAACTGGTATATTTTAACATATAAGTCGCCGTTTAACACAAGTTGCAAGACCAGCAAAACAAAACAAAAAAAAAAGTGACTTATTTGGAAAATATGGCAAACGACAATGTAAATATTGGTTATTAACATCAGAACGATACAAAAACTGACATACAACTAATATTTCGTTATTGATCTGCAAATAACCTGAAAGAAGTATACCAAGAAAGTCATGGGAGAAGCCATGGAGCATAAAAGAAAGTTTCAGTGTCTTTATTTTCTGTTATGCATCTGGAAAATAAAAGCGAGGTGGTGCGTATTGTAAGTAACCACCGAATGGAGCCACAGTTTTACCATTTGTCAGAGGTTACAAGCTGTGAGCACAGAATGTACTTCTTGTGAATTAGAGCATTTGGCTGGAGAAACTGAAGGAAATGACATCTGCAGCAGGAGTTATGGGATTGCAAAGAGAATCAGGGAATTGGAAACAGTAAAGGGAGCAGAGAGGAGCTCTTTGAAATGGCCGGGTGTCTGCGGAGGGCAGAGCTGTGCGATATCACATGTGAGATGAAAGTGTGTGTGTGTGTGTGGGGGGGGGGGGGCAGGGATGCACACAAACATTACAATCGTCACATGTGATGCGCACTCGGCGCTCCTGCGTAATGGGTCTCTCAGCGCCGGCCATTAATGCATTAATCAAAAAGAATGTGGCAGTGGGCAGGAAACCAGGCTTTTCCTTGGTATGTAAAAAGGGACTCGTGCAGACAGATGTGCATGACCGGGTTGCAGAGGACCTTTAAAACGAGAACACACACCCTCGGAGTCTGCCACTGCACACACTCTGAAGATATCTCAGTCAAAGGAAGTTCCAATTCCCAGTGCTCACAGTTACAATATTAATCGACCTCTGGGTTAATTAACGCCGTCTGGAAACTCCTTTATGGAGCGTTGGCTCGTGGATTAGGCCACCGCGACTCGGACGTGTTGACTGAGACGTCAAATCTGCTCAAACAAAACACAAATCTCACTCCAACGCGTGCGACTGCGTGCCACGTTTCACTCCCCCGACGAGTCACGTAGGAATTCAAATGTCCCCTGACGGCTGAATTAAAGCGGGCTCAACGCCACCGACCCTTCCCCACACAGTCCCCAACAATAGGCGCTAATACGCATGTTCACTCCGTGTGCGGCTCGCTCCCGTAATCTAATTCCAGTTTCAATGAGTGCCCGCTTGATTCCCCCCTCTCGCCGTCCGGCTCGCCGCCTCGCTCTCTCCCCTTTATCTCCCGGTAAATACGTTAATCACGGCAGTCGGCTGCGCACAAATCGGCTCTTTGGGAGAAATCTGCCCCCACAAAGAGCTGACAGACAGGGCGAGTTTCATCCGTCTCCTCTCTCACCTGCTCCCAGCAGCAAAACGCCCCGAAGAAAAGAGACGGAATGAAAAGGAGAAGACGTGCAGACACATTTCCTCCCCTTGATTTTTGACAGTTTCGTTGTGTTTTGGGAGCAATTCAATTCACTCACATCCACCTCTATTATGTCTGCGTGCCGGCATCCTGCAGCTTTGCATCGCTCCGCAGTGAGAGCTTAGGGCCCGTCAATCTCTAATCCTCATAGTGGCATGATAAATAATATCTCCATTATCCAATCTGTGCAGAAACAGCATTAAGGCGATGGTATTACCTGGGGGAGTTTTATGCCTATAGTATCAATTGCAAACCCTTCAAAAGTAGGTAAACAGGAGGCATCTGATCAAATAGAAACACACCGACTGGCTGTTCTCCAACAAGTAGCTTTTGTTCTCCGTCGGAACTTTTTACCCTTTCTCTTGTATTTGATGCTCATGGCAAATACACCCAGGAGAAGTAGCCAAATCTTAATGTGTAAATGATTCATTATCTCTTCCTCTCAGATATATTAACCTCACTTGAGTATCTACTTGTCTGATCAGCGCACGTGAAGGTAAATATCTCTACTTCTTAGAGAGTACGACCCCATCTATACGACAGCGTTTCAATTGAAAACTTTTGCATTTTCATTTCAGAAGGTTTCACATTTTCATGGAAGCATTTTGAAAACGTAAATTTACATGGGAATGGGGAGGAACACCAAATAAAATGTAGCTTTCAAGTTGGGCCACTAGTGGGCGCTGTTTGTTGTTGTAATGAAACCACACATACAGACGGCCAAGATGGATCATCATTACAGTGACCGTCAACTTTAAAACTGACTGGGAGTCGTGCCACTCTGGAGACAAGCACTATTGTTACCGTCCATCTGCTTGCACGTGTGCAGAAGAACTATTTACTACGACCGTGGTGCACAAGCACGGTAGAAGCATTTCAGAAAAGTTGCGTTTTCTCCCGAGTTTCCTTAGAGATGGAGTCGGAGCGATTTTAAAAAACAGACACTCAAAATACAGTGAAAGTTTTCCGTTTTCACGTGAAGCTGCTTCCTCTGGCGCTTATCCACATACAGTATAATCCACATATACTCCACACATACTCAAGGACTGGGTCTGGTGTGAAAACAATCTGAATTGCAGCCTTCATACAGCCACAAAACAAGTCGGATACGAGTCACTTGTGAGCAAAAAAAAAATCTAAATTAGGTCTCATTTCCCTGCAGTGTGAATGTGCCCCAAGATGCTTTCTGGTCTATATGAGGATGTTATTGTAATAAAGAACCTTCACAAACTCAGCTCTGAGCACAATGTATGTCACTTCTGTCATATAAGACCAACTTACAGTTTTTTGGGCCAATCATAACGAACAATCTAAATTATTAAGAAATTATTAAATATGAGATTTTGTTTTGATTTTAATTTCCCTTATTTTATACTTTGCTTAAAAAAAATGTCACGGCTTGGTAAACAAATAAATTGCTTTGCTCTAGTCTTTTCGATTTGGCCTTTAATTTTATTCTACAGCAGTCATATTGGATTACACATAATCTGAGTGACACCCTGGACAGCAGCAACACCCAGCTCATGAATAAAGAGTAAACCCGAACACGGCGTTTAAAGTTACGAGGGCTGTTTCTCTGTGAGTGACGGAGGTGAATGATGTGAGCTACCGCTGGTCCCATCAGCGTGTCGGTGTACAGTTCCTCCATCTGGGAGAGAAATCGCTTTGTCAGCCGGCTTGTGAGAGTACATGATGAAGGGCAAAGCGAACCAGAGAGACGGAGGGGGTTTCCAGGCTGGGAGAAGGGTTGTGTGTAGGAGGAGGTGGAATCTAATTGATCTCTTAGGAGGACCATCCCTAAATATTAATCCCCTCAAGAGGACTTAAGTAAGGACTTATGATAACTTGTAGGAGCAACTTGATGTAATGCAGTGCTGTCATTTAATATAAGTTGGTGACTTGAAGTTGCCTGTAGGTGAAACTCTAGAGTGAATAAATATGTAGAGAAGAGGAATGGGTGGAAAAAAAAATCACACGCACTGTAGACTTTACCTTAATTACAGCAACATGCGTTCATTAATTATTACATATCAATAATAAATATGACTCATTATAAATGTTAAAACATTTGATCAGGCTGTTATTGATATCATAGAACTGTATTTATTATAGCTTTTATTGCAGTTCATCTTCTCTCTCTCTCTCTCTCTCTCTCTGTCTCTCTCTCTCGCTATATATATATATTAAAAAAGGCTGAGATAAAAACAGAAAGCCTTTTCTCCGGGGTGTAAAGCGTTGCCTCAGTTTGTTGAGGTTCATATTCACGTTTTCTTTTTTATCATCCTTTGGCGTGCGAGGGGTTCTTCGTCGCCTTTGCTCAGTCAGCACGAATCAGTGTGAGTGACACAAAGGGGAAGTGGAGCGGAGGCGAACTTTGGATGCACGCTGCTGTGGGATTTCAGCTCAGGTGCAACATCAGCACTTATAAATGTACACATTCCTGCGTCTCCGGGTCCCTCGCAGCTTCACTCCGACAGCAGTTTGTTTGTCTTCAAAGTGCAGGAGCCAAGTGGGACGTGACACACGGCTGCCTCCACTTCTAAAGGGTTCCTCTTTCAGAGGTATCGCTCGGAACCGGCTCTCTCTCCAGACCGTTTTCACAACTGTGAGCATGAGGGTCAGTGGAAACAAGTTGAACAGGAGGCAGGGACAATTACTGCTGCTAACGAAAGGAAAACTGCAGTTTATTGGCGACTTGACATGACTAATGGAGAAAAAAAAAACGTAGGCCCCATTTGCTTTATGTTTTCAAGTGAAAACGTAAAACTTTTGTTGTGTTTTGGTCGCCAGTTTACAACTTTTTGAAAATGCTTCCCAAGGTGGAACTTTTTGGAAATGCTCCGACTGTGTAAATGGATGACATAGTGCAACTGCGAATGTAATACATGTATACATGTAAACATGGCTGTAGTAAATACTTCTACTGCACATGCTCAGCAAATGGACAATAACAACAATATTTCCTCAAGAGTGTCATGACTCCCAGTTTTATAGTTGACAGTCCCTGCAATAATAATCCAATGACACTGTCTGTCCATACGAATGTCCGTGTACTCCTATTGTTAATGTTTAAAGTGTATTGTTCTCTGTGCTCTTGTGTTTGTAGTTTCTTAAAAAAAAAAAAAAACTACCAACAACACCCACTAGTGGCCCAACATGGTAACTACATCTGTGTACTTTTTCCGTGTCAATGCAAAACGTTTCTGAAATGACAAAACAAAACGACACATTTTCACTTAAAACGCTGTGGTGTAAACGGGGCCTCAATCCGTGGCGTGAATACCTTTTAATAGGAACTGCTATATTTTTCAGTTTGGAGTTAGTCACTAATTACTACTCTGAAATGAAATGACTTGTTAGTTCACACATAAGTGAAGAGTTTGAGAGTTCTGGAGCTGCTGTCTTGTTTACTAGAGTGGAACTAACCCAGCTGTCAGTGACGTCACATCAGCATTAGCTTTTAACCACAGTAGCTGTGGCACAACTGTCTGTATGTTTGTTTGCTGCTTCTTATTGTTTTCATTTGCCCACTTCTTTAAATAATCACTTAAATTGAAAGTATCTTCTTCGCACTAACTGATGTTTCTTTAGTGGAACATAAAGTATAAATGAGGTGAGTTTATGTTGCAGCGACACTACGACATTATGTGAGTCAGACTGAGGGTGACGGACAGTTTAATGGCTTGTTTTTGTCTTTCTTCTTTCATTTTGTGTTCATCTCTTCCATGTGTTTCACCTGAATGAATACAAGGCTGATGTATAAAACTGCATCTTGTGAGTTAAGTCTCGTTCTCTATGTCGGCGTTTCGTAGCACACGTTTGCTTCTCTTGTTACCTTGGTTTTCTTCTTGCCTTGTCCCCATCTGCACATCTGAGTTTTGAACAATAAGAACCATTTTATCACTGAATGCTTTGTCCACTCATTTCTTTTCACATTGAGAGGATGAGGGGGTTGGGGGGTTGGGGGGTGGGGGGGTGAGACAGGACTGTGCGTCTCTGGGTAAAACGAGCGTCCCTGCTTTTAACATGTCAAACACTTTATGCTGCATTTTAATGTATGAAAAGTGCTCTAGAAATAAAGATTGATTGATTGCCTCCACGCTGGGCCGTTAAGTAACCTGAACTTGAGCTGTGACATAAAAAGCAATCACTCTTCAGTCATTTGCATAACACTGGTTATGAGTGTTTAGCATTAGTCCAGCTATATGCATATTTTGACTCCTATGGTGATTCCATCTTTTCTGATCTAATAAAATGATCAACAATCTCCAGAGTGCCTTTACGTTGTCAGTCAGACACACACCGATGGAGCCCTGCAAGGCACTCAATCCATGTCCCGCGTCGTGCTCAAGGACACTTTGAGAGATGAGGGATCAAACCTGCAACCTTCTGACTTAAAGACAACCTGCCTGCTTTAACAACTGAGTCAGCTGTGTGAGAACAGCTATTCTTTTAATTTCCCACATCAACCGTTTCGTAACTGTGTCCAACGATCCGAGGAGCCCAACATGTCATTGTGCGTAGACGCTGCTCAGCTCGAACAGTCAGCGTCCATCTGCAGTCGGCCTCTGGTGTTTTTTTTTAATCCTCCCAGGCTTTGCTGTCACAGACGGCACTGAGGCTTTTTTTTTTTCTCTCCCTCTCGCTAATTAAAAACGGACTAAATTGGTCCCCGGAGGAGCCAATTTGGTGACTGACCATTCGTGTGCTGAGAAAAGAAAACAGCTCCAGCATTGAGATGTTTTACTCAGTACAGTAGATATGTTAATATTACCATAACTATGTTTTGTCTTTTCTGTCATTTTATGGACTTGACATGTGAATTAGATTACATACATGACACACTTTAAATACGTACAAACTGCCTCATACATTCACATTTGGTGAGAAGAGTATTGTCTCCTGGGTAAATGGATAAACGCCGCCTCCGATGTTGGTATTGTAATTCCTTCATTCTCCACTGCTCGCATCATAATCAATACAGCCACTAGAGGGCAGCGTCGACATGAATAAAAAGTCAAACCTTTCAACAACCAGCCACTTGTGCCAGGTTTGGTGTGCAGCATGGCAACATTAGAGAGAGAAAACCAAGAGGAACATAAATGAAATTAAGTCAGTGAAATGTGAGAATCAAACTGGTTTGTACATAATCAAAGTGAGTTGATAGAGAATATGTGATGTGCTGCAGAACAAAGATAAAGAAAAGTTTGTGTGTGTGTGTGTGTGTGTGTGTGTGTGTTATCCCACTGCTTTACCAAGGATCACACATCCCTTCCTTTTTCTTTTCCTTCTCTCTCCCTTCAAACGCCTCTATTGATCTTTCTCTTCATGTTCTCAGAACCTGCTTCCTCTCTTGCTTCTGTACTGACCGTCATCCACTGCATCTCACCTCTCCCCATCCTCACCGGTCACTAGCTTCTTGATTACCTTCTCAAGTTCTTTGCTTGTTCAGTGTCTCTTCCTCTTGACAACTTTTGTGTAACTTTCTCATCTTTCAGCTGAACCAGGGGCGATTTGCTGTGAGAAATGCGTGGATAGACCCACCTGCTGGCCAACACATCCGCTCTGTTTCATTACTTTCACTGCAGGGAGGGGTAACACTGTTTGCCCATGACTTGTCAGCTCGTCTCTGTTGTTCTGCCGCAGTAACCCTGTTGGCCTCACATGGTGAGGTGCCTCTGCATACAGCAGAGGGTCATTTGAATCGGTCCAGTGCAGATTCTTCCCAGTAGTCAGAGTAAGAAGCCTTCAGAGACGCTTTCAAAGTGTTTTTTTTTATTTTTAATCCTGACTGTCCTGGGAATTCTTCCCTTGCTGTGACCATAGAAGGTCTTTTCTAGTAGCTGCTGGTTGGGCATGCAGGGAGCATAATCACCCCAGCATATCTAACTGCATCAACACAGTGTAGGTGTTATGAGGGACTGCTTATGCCTTTGGTATTGAAGGTTACACTGTAAAACCGTGGGCTGCTGAGTTAATTAACCATTGACTAGTATTTGGAGCTTGATATTCAAGTCCCCCCCCCCCTCCCCCCCTCCCCTCGTTCTCTCACCGTCTCCAACCAATTGCAGCAGAGCCAGGTCCAAAGGGCGTTTCCAGCGGGAGTTCTTGTTCAGGGCGATGCCGTAGCCCGTCGTGGCAAACACTTTACCGGAGCCGATTGTCATTACCTTTTCAGAAACAAACACATCAGCATCCGTATCTCCATTGAAACACACAAACACGTTAATCCACAGAGAGAATCAGACACACAGAAGCAGATGGCAATGAGCGAATGGAAATTAGTTTCATTTCAACTGTGTTTTTTTTCTTTTTTCTTTTTTGTCTGCTGTTCTATTAATGCATTTGGCTGAGCTCTAATATCGGCATCCCGGAAAATCCCCCAGCTGAGGAGTGGGATATTGTTTCAGTGGAGGAATTAATATAGATCCACATCAGTTGTAATAATTACTGCAGCAGTGGCTGTTGTGTGAGGCTCGCTGGGAGCTCAGGGCCTCCCACAGACCTTATTACAAATGATCACTGGGCAGGATTTTCATTCTCGCTGCGAGAGCTGTATCAAATACAAAGTTATAAATAAATCAACACCAGCACTGTCCAAAAATGACAACACTAACTAGCTACCGGCCACGGGGGACATATAAATGCATTGGATGTGTTTGATTTATTTAACACAGATGTAGCTCTTGTAGAAATGTTCACTTTGCATGCTTGTTGTGTTTCCGACAAGAAGAGTGTGAGTGCACTCTTTTTGTTTTCGTGTACACAGTAGCTGCAGGGCGAAGGGATTTTAGCAGTGGCTTCTGCTATGTATGAGCGTGTCACTGTGAAGAGCTGCAAAATGACAGAGATCATTTTTCTTTTTTTCCTTTTACCTTGCAGC
Source organism: Lipophrys pholis (assembly GCF_963383615.2). Classification (NCBI taxonomy): domain Eukaryota; kingdom Metazoa; phylum Chordata; class Actinopteri; order Blenniiformes; family Blenniidae; genus Lipophrys; species Lipophrys pholis. Next base: position 5,500,896 of record NC_137643.1, on the reverse strand, counting down.
CCTCGTCCTTCCTGGCCATATAGTTCAGCACAGCCGCATCATAAATGAAGGCATCCAGCTTCCTGCAGGGGAGAGACCAAAGATGAAAATGACAATGAGGGAAGGGAGATCACTGACCTGAAGCTAAATGACAGCAAAGGGAGTGAAACGAGTCGACCAAATGACAAGAGTGATGGGCAAACCAGTGGCAACAGCACAAGGCATAAAACACAAGTTGTCCTTTCCAGGACCTCACCAACACCTTTTCACACAGAGAGATCTTCATTACAGTGCAAACAAAGATTTATTTTATCCTCCTACAAAAGCTTCATAAGACCTAAAAACAAAGTAACAGCAGTGGTTGGAAATCAAGTGAAAGGTGATGATTTAATAGCTTCTAGTTTTTAGTTTCTATGCTCATCCTCTGTGAAATAAACTCCCTGCACACCTGAGTGCCAGACTGTTGCACTGCTAATGTCCTTGTGTCTGGATGAGCTGTACAAATACATTTACCTGTCATATGGAAATATGTGATACAGTGTATTTAAAACTGTTTTTTTCTAATCTGAAAAAAAAAAATCTGGTTGAAGAGACCAAAAACAAATTCCCTGACACGATTAAATTTTATTGACAATGTCGCCATGAGATAATAATAAACAAATGTTTCTGAAGCAGTACAGTAAGAATTCAATCTACATCCAAGGAATAATGTAAGTTTGATATTTGCAGTTCCACTTCCCCTCGCTCTCAAGTCGATGGGTTTGGTTCAATGCTCATAATAAAATCTAAAACGTTTTATTACCTTGCATAGGATCATGAATGTATGAAAATCCACCTTTTGATTGTTTCTATATTCTATATGCAGATCAATTAGTATCAATTTGGAGTGATATATTTATGTATAGCAACCAGCAAACCAACCAACCAACCAACCAACCAACCAACCAACCAGCCAGTTAAGCCCTTAATTTGAAATTCTCATGGGCTTTGATTCTTTCAAAAAGTGACTATAATGCATTGGGGTGCAGGAGCAGAGAAGACAGTCGGTGAAAAGCCAGTGTACATAAAATGAGAATTACACCAGTTCATCACGAGGTAATGGACTAACTGTAACAGCTCAGCTCAGATTGATGATGTACATCTGAGGAACTGATGATAGATTTGCCACTACACCTGCTCTTTTGCCTCACATTAATTTATATTCTCACTGTGGGAGCTGCAGAATCAAACCAAAGTATTTCTGCTGAAGAGACGGAGCTCAGCAGATGGATAGAAAGGAGAAAAGATCTGAGGGGGAGCGTAGAGTGGGCAGGAGGACTGGAGGAGAGTGGCAGAGGAGAAAAATGAGATAAAAACTGCAGGGAGGAAGGAGGAAGAGCAAAGCAGAAGCTAAAGTTGATGAGCTGGGAGCAGGAGTTAATGAGGGGGGAGGGTAAGGCCAAATAGGAGACATGAGACAGAATTACAAAGAAGCAGAGGAAGTTTGAAGAAGGAGCAGAAAAGCTGACTGGAGATGGAGAGGTGATCTTTGTTGCTCTGATAGTGGACTCAAACACGAATCCTCGCCGGGCTTCACTTTGACGGCACAAACTAATGTTTCTCTGCGAGAAGGTTGTCACGACGAGAGGCGGAGGGAAGGATGTGTAAAGGAAGACAAACAACACATAATGAGAAATACGAGGGACTAATTAATGAGGCTGAGGAAAGGCAGCGACACAAAATAATGTTAGAGAAAAGTGTAATAAAAAGAAATGCATCATCGGAGTTTTAATTCCACGCTACAATAAATCTATCCGACTTGTGTATGTGTGTGTGTGTGTGTGTTTGAGCGCAAGGGTGTATGTTTTCAGTTAATGAGGGAAAAATAAGTTTAGTTATGGGAATGTTTGGGTTTAGACAGAAAGTACAAATGGGGTCGTGTGTATGTGGGTGGCGAGATTTATATTTCTCACAAACTCAAATGTCTTCATCTACTCACGAGGCCATCATTGATCGCAAAGACAAAAAAAGCCCCAAAACATCCCAATCGATGACTAAAGTTACCTTCGGATTACAGGTTGGGTTAATCATGGTTTGGACTGAATTCACAGTCTTGAGAGAATGTCGGTATGTAAAAGTCAGCTCAACAGCCGTAGTGAATATAATAATTTTCTGAAACGAAAAAGCAAAAGCAGGTCTAAAATGCTGGACTGGACAAAATGGCAGGTTGTATTTAGAGTTGTAATGTGGCTCCAGTTCAGGTCAGGGTGGGTGAGGTGGAGTAAGACGCCAAAGGATTATGTCAGTGAAATGTGTTTCGTGTGCTTGCTCGGCACATTAAACCTTCATCTGCATCGACTAACATCACTCCACTTTGCAACCCTCACACTTCAAATTTCATGGTGTGCAAGTGTATATTTTATAGTAAGTGCTCGAGGCATTTTGCACTCCCTAGGGCAGATAATAACCCTCCACCCCCAAACGACGAACATAAGAGACGCTTAAGAGCCAAACCAAAGATGGGATGGCACCATTCTCGCACCGCACTGCGGCTGCTGTGAACATATATAATTTAAAAGTCTTCCCCGGCAGCCCCTCTCCCTCCTCCTGCTCCATTTAACAGCCATGACACTTACGGGGCTGCACAGGTTACAGCAGTCAGCTGAGGCTCCCGAGGCAACGGGGATCAATGCGCTAACAGGTTGAGTCAGGCGATGGGGTGCCAGTAATTGTACCGAGTGAAGACAATAGCGCTGCCTCAAGTTGGAAATAAAATATATAAAGGGGAGAAAGGGTGTGATCCCTTTACAGTAGGTGCCATTGTTAAAAATGTACAGATTTAACAAACTTTAGTGTTTGGAAGGTTGTGCGGGGAGTTGTGCTTTTATTTTGAACAAAAGAGTGAGGAGATGTACTCTACAGGCGTGGGCGGATTGAATCCAAACACTGCCTTTCCAGATTGACTATAACAGCAACATATGTGGAAGTTTGTTCTCCTTCAGCCAGTGAGAAGAAAAGGAAAGTCTACAGTCTTTTAAGGCCCATTAATGCTTAATGTTAGATCCACACCAGGCCTTCAGCCTGTGTTCATTTCGTCCGTATTTACAGAGGCGTACGTTTAGGGACCAACAAACGAGTACCACCAGTAAACTAAAGGAGCATTGTTACGTTAAGAATACCAAATGGTTGAAGCTCTTGATGAGTAGTTTTGTGAAACTTTGAGGTTTGTACAGTCGACGATTAGTGTGACCAGTGGTGTCGTGGTCCCTGGAATAGCGGGTAAACTCTCCATGTTCCATTTCTCTTAAAGCCGCCAAGAACCTGGTTTAGAAACAGTGGCAGGTACGACGACTCTATTTAGTGAAAATCCATCCATAGCATTTGTTCATTGTCACATTGTGGTATAATTTATCATTCAGTAGTGTTTGCCTCATTAAGACCGCCCTCCTCTGCCGCCGATTGGCTCGTCAGCCCTCATGCTGCAAAACATAGACATTAACCCTTGAAATCAATGAATGCAGCGAGCCCTAGACACTTAGAGGAAGAGCAGGGTGGATCATGGCTTCATCATCCAAAGCAAAGAAATAGGCATTCTGGCAAATAGAAACTGCTGAGTCATGCATCAGGGGCTATTGGAAAGGGGTGTATATACACCATACTTCCCATCGAAGGTTAAGGGTAGTGATGTTTACACTGTGTGAAGCATATGTATTCATTTTCATATGCAAGTAGAGCCTAACTGTGCCTATATACATGTTCAATATTGGCAATAATGACTTAGAAATTAACTTGTTACTATAGCATCACATTTTTGGGATTTCAGTAACTCCACTACGTGACAAGACTACTTTAGAAAAGCAAGAATTAACTTCCAAGAGCTTGTATAATACTAATGATGTCACATATCATCATTCAGATGGCAATTTTTTTGATGTCCTTAAAAAAAGCAACCAAAAAATCCAAATGAATATTGAAAATTGGCAATCTTAAAATGACATTGTGGAATGAAAAATATCAGTTTAGTCATTTTAGGTGTCATTTACTGAACTGATGCACTTTTTTCTGGAAATGTTCCCATCGGAGGCCTGAAAGAGACGAAGTCATTCGTATCATAAATTTTTTTTTAAATTATGATAGAAAAAAGATCAAATTGTTCAGAATAACAAATTTGCATTGAGACACAAAAGCACCCAAATCATGGCTTGTACATGATGCCTGCATGGAGACATCTGCTCCGTCTCTCACTGTTCCCCTCACATTCATTCATTGAACAGATTCTATTATCAGATATCTGCTTCTACTTTGAGCGTAACACAAAGTCTGATTGCCAGTTGCAGTTCAGTGCTGTCAGATCAGTAACAACCGTGGGCCTGATCGCGGCCCGTGATGCTAAAAGGACACCTGTTCCTGTGTTTAGAGTTTGGATTTGATTTAGATGAAATGGCTGAATGCCTCAGTGCAGCTGAAAACCTGCACCTGCTGGGATCTTTTTTTTTGGGGGGGGGGGGGGGGGGGGGGGCATTGTGTTCCACTCTGAATCTCTACGGCATTACAGCTCAGCACTTTGTCACACCAATTTTCTTTTGTTTAACCTGATCTAATCTTTGAAATTGCTTCCCTTTTCATATAGGTTCACTCCCATTTGTTGTGCATTCCTCTTTATAGACAAAAACCCTGCAGACACACAGGTGCTTTTATAGTTCACCTTTCCTCAAGCTCAGAGCAGGAAGTGCTCATTAAAAGTGCAAGTGGAACCATTAACATTGATGATGGTTCTGATTAAATAGGCTTTCTTGAATACAATTCTAATGAGCCTTTATAAACAATAGCAAAGACTTGAATTGGCTCATCGTCTTCCCCTCCTGTGCGTCAGCGTCACCACTGCATGTTGCAGGGAAAACGATTGACAGGCACCTTGGCGATATGTTTTTTTTGTTTGTTGTGTTTGATCCTTTATTACAATGTCATTACTCTAAACGCATGAGATAACCAGCTTAACATGTCAGTTTACATGACAATGATGCTCTGAGCCACTGAAAACGCTACTTTTTGAAAATGGCTCCCAAGGTGGAACTTTTTGAAAATGCTCTGACTCCGTCTCCGCGGAAAGGTGGGAAAATGCAACTACAGTTAATTAAAATAAAGTGAAGGCAGCTGTAAGTGTGTCAGCTTATTGCACCCCAAGTAATGAATAAATAATTTGTTGCAAAAAGAAAGACACGAGGATTTTGCTTTTCAATCATGAAGTGTGTAATCTGATATTTTTAAAGACTCATCTCCTTGAAATTGTATCTCAGTGCAAGAACAGATCATTATTAGTCTTTTAGATTTTGAGTTCATCTGAAAAATGTGTTTTGAGTTGTTAATAACTTTTCTGTTTGTGTTCTAAGAGTGAGAATATCCCTGCTTAAAGTCTTTTGGGTTTTTTTTCTAGTTCCCCTAGGTATTAGGTTTTTTTTAGGGGGCCCTTACTGACTCGTGATGAATGTTTTATGTATAAATATCGAGGGATATATTTTCCATTCTTACAGAAAGTGTAGCACCCATCACTTTCTGTTTTCTTTACCCACCCCGTCTTGAGGTTGTCGATGGCCTCCTCCACGCCCTTCTGGTTGTTGCGGATCATGTACTGGTGCATGTTGGGATAGTTGGCCCGGATGTTCTCCTCGGTGCTGCCGTTTGGCACCGTGCCGAAGCGCAGCGGTGGGTACTGCTCGGTGGGCTGCTGGAACTGCAGGTGGACGGAGATTAAAGTGATATGAGGGGAGAGGGGAAGGTAAAGAGAGGCAGTTAAAGTGCAGGAAGAACGGCGAAGGAGACTAAAAAGCCTTTTCTTTCAACGAGGGGCCTCTGTGCCACAGTTGCAAGGCAACGGCGACAGGAAACTACATACTTCATTCCACTTTTATTAACTCTTTATTGATATTTTATTGGAAAGTTTTTTAATTTGTTGGAGTTCCACTCGAATCTTTGCCATGCTGGATAACTTTTGTACAAGTTCAGCCATTCATAAACGCACGCGGTTCTCCACACAGTCATGAATTCACACATCCGTCCAGCACAGATTGTACCTTCTTATCTGACAGCCCTGACACCGTGTCAATGTACTCCTCCTGGATCATGAAGGCAGCCAGGTTGGCAGTGTAGGAGGCCAAGAAGATTACAGCGAAGAAGGCCCAAACCAGCACCTGCAGGAGGAGAGCGGTGGAGTAACATCAATGCTGGCCGAGCCTGACAGGTGTGAAAGTGTTTTAGGATTCCAGTGACACCCATTTCACATTTTGACGTTTCAGTGCTAACCAGCCGCTGAAAACTCTCCTGCCTGGAGGCTGGAGTCATATTTGTCAGCACAGCGCTTTAGCTTTTTAGGACTTGTACTGGGTGTAAATAGTAAAAGGGACACATTAATACACTAAAATATACATTTTCTGAATTACATCTGAGCAGACGGTTCAACCACTTATATGTGGAGTGTATTTCCACTTTATTATACCTGATCCTGTCCAAGAATAGTATATTTTCTTCTCTGAAGTATTTATCGCACAATTTTAAAAGAAGAACCTTGCTGTGCCCATTGTAAAAACACTCTAATGTGTAGCATGACTGCCAAGCTGGGATCAAGAATTCTGTATTTTTCATGTATAGCTAAACTTCTCAAGCCTGAAACAAAGGTGAAGCTGTTAAATCCTAATATGTAAAGTTTAATCTAAAATGTTTATGGTGACAAAAACAGGACAAATTCAATTCAGAAGTAGCAGCAGCTTCAAGATTTTAACTTTTCTTTGTTTATTTAGGCAAATTTCATCAGTTTGTTAGTTAGACTTAAAATTTCAATTATAGCTATTCACATGTTTATCTTAAGTTGAACTAAAATAAGTGTTTTAAAGTGATAAGATGTATTATACATGCATGCTCAAAAAAAGAAAGCCAAAATGAAACACACAAAAAAACCCACCAAAACAAATAAAAAAGCAGTAAAGTTAGATACATTCTATACTAATAACCTACCTATACAGGCAATCCTATAGGCACCGTCTAATGGCTTCATTGTGGGGAATAAAATCATTTTCTCCTGCTTGTATGTATTGCTTTTCTACATTTTAAGGTGAATGGCTGGCATTTGGTGGCATTCAGCTCCAGAGGCGATAAACGGGGATCACCCACTGCGTCTTAAAAGACAATATGTACTCTCAAAGTATTTAGCAGTAATAGCAGATGGTACGAATCACATGCCAAGTGGAGCTGATTGCCTATTGCCCCACTGCTATCTGACTGGTTGTTTGCCACATCCTCTTGTCAGAAATTAATATTTTCTCTTAATGGGGACGAGCAGCTGTGCTCCGCTAAGTGTGTCATCTTCTGCAGCACAATGGATTTGATGGGAAAAGCATTAGCATCAGAGGATATACTGTAACACTGGAGAGCAAATTCCTGGCTCAATGTCGTCTTTCTTTCAAGATTCTTTGGAGAATATAAAAACATAGCAAGAGAAAAACACATTATAGCATAATATATGAAACAAGGATAATTGAATACTTTGATTGTGGCTTTTTCTATTAATTTCAAGCAAACATCAACATAAAATATGTTAATCTCTGAAAGGAAGATTCTCCTCACTGGGATTCTGTAAAAACATTAAAATAAAATAAAATAAAATAAAATAAAATAAAATAAAATAAAATAAAATAAAATTAAATTAAATTAAATAACTACCCCAAAATTACTTCATTGATGTAGATTTCAAATAAATGAAATTCAGAAATGATGAAAATTCAGAAGGCAGCGTTTTGAAAACGATCACATGGGAATCCAGGAAAACACCACGTGCTGAGGCTGCATTCTTGTAATACAACATCCACGGTTACGTGCATGCAACAGTTCGATGTAAACATTTAACCCCCTTTAAACTGTCTTTCTTCAGTCAGTCTATCTGAAAAATGCATGTATGCAGATGATGGTGTAATAAATGTACACTTGATTGAAGCATGAACAATCTCTGTTGCTATGGTTGATCTGCTCGCACACGTTCAGAAAAAAATATTTACTATGACTGTCGTGTGAATGCACTGCAGGCTTCAGTAAAGTCGTGTTTTCCCTGTTTGCACAGAGGTGGAGAGGGGTCCATTTTGAAAATATTGCACAAACAGGAACTAAATGTTAAGCATAATTACTAAAATGTGTTCTGGGAAAAAGCAAAGAAATATAGTTACAAAGTGTGGTAACTTGCTTTATAAAGGAGTTATTCTCAGAGCAGGACGTTTATCTAGTGTTTGTTTTGTTGGATTGCTTTATGAGTAGATAATCTGAAAACAATTACCACCATTGAGTAACCACAAGATGTAATGACTGACAGTTACAGGGAGTCTAGAAGATCCCTTGAAAGGTTGTTTGAGAGTTTAGCATTAAGACACTCATGTGTTGTTTACTTTGCTTGAAGATGCTGCTCTGCTGTTGACAGTCAGCCGTGCAGCGAGACCGAGACGTGGATTAGTCTTAACATTAAGTTTGCACTTGCAGCCGGTGATGAACGGGGCTATTTGCTTCCACGGCACTGTGTGCTTGTGCCAAATGTTAATTTGCATAATTTTCTTAATGAAAACGATGACGAATTTACATTATCAGCTCTGTCAACTGAGGAGTATTGTGAAAAGAAATTTTCTGGCTAAAGGGGATGAAGGACGGACTTCTCTGTTGCATTAGTTCCCTGGTGACTCCAGAGACCTTTGTACCTTTGTAAAACCTATTAAATCTTTGATATGTGATATCAATAAAACATTGTTCTCATTTACCCATCAAGTGCAGGCTGAGTGACTCTGTATAGGCTCTAGAAGGTATTAAAAATAAACGAATGAATAGGTGTCCTTTCATGACTAAACCTCCAATAAAAACTGGACGCATGGTGTTTATTGCTGCTTGTGATTCGCTGTGGTTGTCTCTAAAGGTTTGTTAGCCGGCAAGCACTGCAAAAGTGGATAAGATTAGAAGTGACGGTGCTTTAACAGGTGAAATCTTAAACACGTGCTGTTGCACGTTTGCTGGATTTTTGTTCTACTGAAATTTAATTGGATTAAGTAAATCATCAATTATGCTTTGCATTATTCACCAGCCGCTGAGTGACGTGCAGAAAACTCCCAGTTTAGCTGAAAACGTCCACATTTACAGAGAGAGAAACTAAAAATAATCCCCTCCTTCCCTCATCTGACCTTCTTTTTGTGAAGCTTATTGAGCAGCTAATGAGTACTTGAGCTGATTTGGGTTTTTGAGAAAAGCACGACTTGGGAAGACAGTCGACACCTTGAGTTCTTCACCTCGCGTGGCCCTTTTGCTCTCACTTAGGGAAATTTGGTTTTCTTTCTACAGATTTTTCTTGTCAAGTTGGGAGAAGAGAGAAGTTTTTGGGACATGGTTAAGCAATAAATAAATCCATTTCAACATATACACAACATCATAATGTTCCTTCTCAATCTATCTTTGCGTTTCATCCAGGAATTTCTATCACGTCGGACCAAAATACCCATTTTCAATGTCCTTAGAGAATCTGTGGAAGATTTTAAAGCTTGGAATTATTGTATATCCTTCTGAGTAATAGACTCTGGAAACACCTCCGCTATTGGCAGCAATGATAAAAGAAAATCTGAATATAATTACTACAGTTTGAGTGGTTGCTTTTGTTGTGACTGAACATAACTGCTGTCTCCCTCTGCTATCACATGAGCAACACTTAGCTTCAGCGTGAGCCAAAACAAACGGTTATTGTTTCCTAAACTCCTATTTTTCTTAGCGGGGTGTCATTTTAATTGTGAAATGACTCAGTCCTCCTGACAGTCATATGAAAGAACGTTACCATGATCTTGCTGGTGGTTCCTCTTGGATTCTCCACAGGCACAGAGTTGTTGAAGACCAGCGCCCAAAGCAGCCAAACGGATTTGCCAATAGTGAACTTTGATCCTCCAGACTCTGAAAGAGAGACACAGGGGCAGAGTCGGGTCAGGGACCTACTAATCTGTTTAGAAGGACTTGAATGAAGCATGTGTAGAAGATGGATGGTTTCATGAACGTTTCTGCCCCCCATCTAACTATCTGCTTAGGTAAGAGTATTTTTGGTGATTTTTCACTTTATTTCCTCATGGTTCCTTGTGTTTTTGTGTTTCAAAGACCATGCAATTTGCTCGCTGAGATTGGAAGGTCTTCATAAATACTTGTACCAAATATGAAAAAGGTCTTTTTGAACTTATGTCTTCCAAAACAATGAACAAATATTAATTACAAACAAAATCGATACGATTTTACATGAACGGGCCTCCAGAGTCCAAAACCTCAAAAAAGACAGTGAACATAAGCACACAAAGGCAGGACTTTCGACTCACACAATGATCTCAGAACTGACTGTGGTTAAATGTTCAAACCAAAGTGATTGAGAAAAGCCTGATCTGGAGTCATTAAAGCTGGCAGTAGACTCTCGTTTGGAAGGAACAGTCATTAAGCTGCGAGGTCTCTGAAGAGTGAGAAGGCCGGGAGACAGAAGAACAAAAGGGACAGATGGAGTAATGTGGCTGCTTGTTAAATGTGAAAGACGAGGGTACGTCCCTCACTACAAAGTGAGCCGCCTTGTGCCAAAGGTACGGAACAAATGTGATTGATGAAGAAAAGCGAGAGAGGATATAAAAGCTGGAGACTCATGTACAATGTGGTTAAAATGTGAAAGATAAAAGTGCTCAACCTAAACAACCTACCGTTTTTGACCAAAAATAAACTAGAATATAGAACCTTCAAGAATATTTCACAGATTTGAGAGCCACACTAAATTGTATTATATTATCTAATGCGACGCACAGAGCGCTCTCCCCTCACAGGTCAGGTCAGTGTTTCCTCTAGGATTTCTATCAGCTGCTCTCCTGAGCAGGGTTATTACTATACAATCATAACATCAAGTAAATATAAAATAAAAATAAATAAATGGAGCAACAAAATTGGTTTAGCCCCCCGACAAACACCCGAAAAAAAAAAAAAAAAAAAAGACCTTAAATGGTGCACGATGCATTGTGGACTACAAAATACTACATTGTGACGATATTGGACGAACCAAAGAAGAGCCTGCGAACCCCATCCGGGTTCTTCTAGATGTGGCAGGATGACCAAACTACACGAGAACGAGGTCTTGTGTGAATCACAGGAGGGAGGGCGCATGCTCCTGCAGCAAAGTGTTTTCTTATCTTGGCTTGAATAAAAGGCCAACAAAGACTGCACTGTGAGAAAACTTTCCAAATGACTATATTCTACCGATCTTACATTGAATCTGTACTGACCGTTTCTACCCTCACCAGGTCAACAAATGCACTCAGCAGTGTCGTAAAAACTAGTGGTAAGATTGTAGGAGTTCAGCAAAGCACTGTAACTGATCTGTCCAACAGACAAATAATCCAGGCTGATGCCATCCTTTCCTTTACAGCGCCCATCACTTACTTGCTGAGTTCCAGTTTTTACCTTCTGCCGTTCGGCTCAGACTTCCTCGTATGAAGGGAAATAGAAGAAAGAACTCCTTCGTCACCAAAAGCCATTTGCCTCCTGAATTCAGGACGGGGTAGGAGGAGTCATATCTAATTTGATCTGATCTGGGTTTCTCACTGGAGACAGGAATTCACTTTATGAACTGATGTCACTTTAACAACCTTGACTTTAAAGCTGATCGGTATCGGAGCCAAACTTCTTTTCAGTCTATGGTACAATTCTGGTTCAGTACGACTGATGGTTTTTCAGCACATTGTTTTATCCCCTCCCTGTTGGATTTTTAAATGTTTTACGTCATGTATGTATGTAAGTGCACTACTTGTGTTTTTATACTTTGCTGCTACACCAACTTTCCTCGATCAATCCAGCAGACACCAAACATGTTTGTTTTGTTTTTTTAATGGATGTAACAGATCTTTGGTTGGTCTTCTAGTTTTAGATATCTCCACCACTGACTCTGATCTGAGTGGGACTTGCTGCAGTCGCCGTAGACGAAGAAATAAGATTGAGCTGAGCAACAGTTTGAAGTAGAACCCGCCGTAAACTGTGTCCTTCCAAAGACTATTGTTAGCCGAGGGTGGCTCAGCGTATTTTGAACCTTAAGCTGGATGAAAGAAGTGTAGAAGATGTATAGATGGATAACATAGATGTTTAGATGCACTCAGACGATATTTAACATTAAGAATGAATGTGGGTTTTATTAAAGTAAACGCAAGCTTCACTCACTTTGATTGAAAAAAACCTTCAGGCATAAGACCGGCTCCGGCCCGACCATCAGATATATTCACCCCCAAGGTTTCTTCATAAATCACTTTGAAGATATCTAAATTATATTATTCAAAACTAGAAGATCTGAAAACATGCATGAAGAGGATGTTTCAGCTCAGACGAGGCAACAGAAGTGACGACCGGTGACAGACAAACACCCGACTGTCACCCCGATTCATTTTAATGCCACTTGTTGTCAGTTTATTAGAAGGTAATGAATAACATTCCCCGGTGATCATTGAAAATGAATGCGGCTGCACACACGAGCAGCGAGCCCATATCTGGAATAAATGAGGAAACGACAAGTACTGTAAAACCGTCAAAATCAAACACCACCGCATCGGCAGCGCTCGTGTCATGGAAAATAAATAAACCAGATTGTGGGTGTGGAGTGATTGTTTTGACTCATGTACAGACAAAAAAAAAAAAAAAAAAAGATAGAAAAAAGAAAAAGAGGAATACTTTGCATAATTTGAGCAAAACCAGCCTCCTCAAATCAGCCCCCCTCGGCTTACATAACTGACAAAGTGACAAGTTGGTGATAATGTTGTGAAATGAGCAGTGGCGGCGGGTTGATTGGCGTGCCGATGCTGGAGTGACTCCGTCTCTTACTCTTGGCGCTCTGCAGGCTGCGGTTGTATCCCACGGGGCTGAAGAACTCGAAGATGAAGACGGTGACAGCCACCACCGACAGGCACATCACAAACATCATCACCCACACCGCCGGGCTGTAGGGCTCTGCAACACACACACACACACACATGGAAAGTTTCAGAAGTTTGTCTGTGAAGTAGCACATTACTAATCATCATAACTGGACTGTGGACAAGAAAAAAGAAGTGAATGTTAAGATGAGTCTTTAAGTGACCAAGTAAAGAAAACATTGATGTCCTCAAGAATCAGTAATAGAAGTGCAAACATCTGATTATATTTAGTTCATGAGAAAGTGGAGTTGATCAGAGAGAAAAGAAACCTCCATGGTAAACAGACTCAGAGGTGAGCAACGATTGAGAGTGAGAGAGTGCAACAACTTTAAAATAGTGAACACAATGGAGGCTGATGGGACCTTGAAGTGTAGATAAAGAACATCCGGTTCCAGAAGAGGTCCCTGTAGGAGAGACCAGAGAACCAATATCTAAAGCGACAGCAGCTCAGGGTGACCCGAGTCAGCTCAACTCTTAATGTTAACAAAAAAAAAAAACGAAGTCTCAACTCTGAAGACGAGACTGTTTTGTCTCCTTAACTGGAAGCTGGTTCCACCAAAGTCTGAAGTGTTCTGCTGGGACAATATGGTGCTGGCAGCTGTTTAAGACACAATGCAGCTTGGTTCTTAAAATAATGTTGTCAAATTCCATTTTAGATCCAGGAAGGCATAAAAAAAAAAAAAAAAGAAAGAGAGAGATAATGTTTAACAGTTGCTCATTCACACTTCAAACAGCAGCATCTTCATTCGTGTTGTAGGTGGTTTTCCTGCAATCCGTGGAAGCTCCGCATCGACTCTCATCTCCAAACTCCTGAGGGGAAAGAGGTCTTTAACAACAAAACGCGCTTCTCTAACTCAGCCTGTCTTAAACCGTCTGCTGTTTGCAGCCGAGCAGGAAGTGTTCTTCGTGTTTCCGGAGCTCTTTCTCGTGAAACAGCTGCTGTGCAAGGCTGCAAATGACTCCTGAACCAGAACAGTACAGTGGTGGGCTGAACCCCCACACAATGGGATAAAAACTTCTGGCGAAGTTTTGAAAAGTAGGGGTCATTCTCTGGAGGTTCGATACAACAAATGAACCGTTTTGTATTCTCGCATTACTTTTTTAATTGGAAAAAAAGTCGTTACCCAGCTTCAGAATCAAACTGGTTTTTATTTTCACTCAATTTTTGAGAAGTAAAATGTGTTTTCCGGAAATCAAATAAATTTCACCTTCACACAGTTTAACATAGGGTTGTTAAAATGATGGCATATGAGAAGAAACCAGCCCCCAGAATAAACATGCAAAGAGGAAAATTACTGAGTTATTCACTTATGATTACAGTCATTTATAAACAGTTTTTCACTTTCATCAGTTTCCACCAATATAATACAATCACAAGCTGTTTGACAGGAATTATTGACAATGTTATATCAACTTGTTCAGGTTTGTGACAATACATCTAAATAACTTATATTTTAAAAATACTCTTTTGCACTAAAACAAAAGTACAAATTTAATGTTATTTTGCATAAAGTAAAAAGCCATTCCATAGCAACTACCAACAAATCTAATTTATTCATCTTTTAAAAGCCAGATATTTGGCCAAAAATAAACGCCTCTCTATTGAGCTCCCCTTTTGCCGCGAATCAACTTCAACCATATAATGTTAGAAAATAAATCCCTGTTCCTCAGTCTGATCGGTGTTGTGCTGACCTCCGTCTCCACAGGAAACTATTAGGAAAATGTTGGCTGTGATGAACTCTGGCTTACTTTGTTGGCAAAAGTCTCAGAGGAGCGATTTAAGCAGCTTGGCTGATGAATAAACAAGTTGAATTTCATGCTGCAAAACGAGGATGAACAAAGGCGCGTGAGAGAGAAGACAGAGACGGAGCGGGCCCCGTGAAAACGAGTTCGATTCTCTCGGCTGTTCGTTCCGCCGCGTCCACGTCGGCTCAGGCTCCCGCGAAACACGAGCTGCCAAATGAAAAACACTTCCTGTCTGAAGGAATAAGAGGTGAGACGTGCCTCCAACAAACACATGCTACAAATACGGAGAGGCAGTTCTTTTTTTTTTCTTTAAGGCTTATATAAGCCACCAAATAAATAATGAACATCCTGAGAGCTTCAACTACTTTGGATGGAACGTTTTACAATATCTTAGCACACAAAATGAGATGAAAATGTGAGAAATACTCATCGTGAATGGATCATATTGAAAAAGCTGAAATTTCAATAATGACTTCAAATCAGATTCATATGGGTGGGAAGGCAGGCGAACGAATACTTTTGGCAATATAGTGTAGTCTGTGTAGTGAAGGTTCACTATGATAGGATTGTTTAAATGCAAAGAAATGAACTCCTCAAGGGGCTTAAAAAAGAAAATGTGATTGAAATATGAATGAGTTGGTCTCAGTGTTTCCTCACAGCCAAAGCAGCCGTGTTTGATTCTCCTGCCTTCCGAAGACAAACCCCGGGAAGTTAATTTGCTCTGAATTGGTCGCTTGTGTGGTAGTTTGTCTCTCTGTGTTATCTCTATGATGTTATCCAGCCTCGCTGATCCTACCATGAATAGTGTGGTTATGGAAGGAAAATATCCATCTATCTGATGGATTATCAGCTCTGTATCTATTTCAGAAAGAAAGAATTAGTTAACTAAACAAAACCTCGCTTTTACATCACTTACATTCATCTTTAATTTGCTTTCAGGATTAAGTGTCATTTCTTGGCTGCATGACAAAGCATGGCAGCAGTCTATTACAGAAAGCCTCCAGGCACAAGAAAGGAGGAAATAGTTTCCCGTCATCTTGTCTGTCTGTGGGAACAAGAAGAAAAAATATGGGTGCCGGTTTAACTGCAGGAATGAGCAGACACTTCAGAGATTTTCCAAATTAGTGAAGGATGTTGCTGCTGTGATTGACAGCTGCAGCGTTGGCAGCCGAACCCGGAGAGGTCGACTCCTCCACCCCTTCGTCTCTCTGCATTACATCCAGGAAGAGACACTAAATCAAACCTGTGCAGCGACAAGGAGAAGTTTACATGCGAGGCTCGTGGCTTTGGTTTTCCAGCAGAGAGACAAATGTTGATGAAACACGTGGAGAGAAGCTCAGGATTTATCCAGTAAACTCGCTGCCAGACAGAGTTACTGTGCTTTTAAGGACGTACGAGCTGCCAGACGCTCTGCCACCAGGACTTTAATTCCCACCCTGGATTTGGGTGGCTATGTCATCGCTGCTGAAACAAGTGTCATTTTTTTTCATGCATCATTTATTTCTACTCAGTCTTTAATGACCTATCATTTTATTAAATTTGGCTCGGTGTGTATGATGTATAAAGTCTTCCACACGCACAATATTCACAACTAAAGAGCTGAAATGTAAATGTTTGAGGAGGCGAGGAAGACGATATTTTGATTCTATTTTCTAATATTATACATCAACCTCACTTGTTTCTGTGACACTAACTAATTGTTCCGTTCATTGAGTGAACCACCTACCATCAGAACATGACTGGAGCCTCATGCGACACAGTGGAGTAGTGGTTAACGCTCTCAGTCTAATCCCTGGTTAGATTCTGGTTGAGGTACTTTTATTCTGCGTGGAGTTTGCATGTTTGCTCTCATGTGTGCGTCGGTTTGTACCAGGAACTGTTTCCTCCCACAGTCCAGAAACCTGCATTTCAAACCCATTGGTGACTCCAAATTGCCTGTAGGTCACGTGCATATGTGTGACTTCTATTCATTTAAGTGTCTCCGAAATGAAAGTGCAAAAGAAATGAAAGAATCAGTGCAACATGCAAAGAGATGAAATCACTCCAGACTGACGATCGACAGATACTTACTGGGAAATATTCAAAAAGTGTTCAACTTGTTAACTTTAAATCAGATGAAAATGAAGGTTTTTGGTTTTAAATATTTTAATTCAGGCAACTTACAGTGTGGAAAAAATGTAAATATAACTTTACAGAAATGAATTATTGGGACATTTAATGTGGGCTTCATTTGCTGTAGTAATTATAGCATAAGGAACATTTTTGGAGAATTTATAAAACTCAATTAATGGGGGGGATTAAAAAAGTTTTAATGTTATAAATGGGGTAAAGACCACTGTTGACAAGAAAAAAGTGTTGAAAATACACACTCAAGAAAGAAGGATTTATCATGTATCAGATTTCTCTCATTCTTCTGGGAAACACTGCGACAGAGTGTGACTGGTAATTCAACTTTTTCCAATAAAACTGAGAAAAGGTCAATCAGCATGTTGGACAAATAGTTGAACATGTTTGTGTGCATTCACATGTTAAACCAAAGAATCGTGTGCAAACGTGCATCAGTGTGAAGAAGATAAGATTCTAATGATTCATGCTTTATTTCTCTTAACTGATGGCTGAAAGGCTGAAGATTACCGTCAGTGCTTTTATTATATTCCGTGATGTATCTCTAAGTGGCCGAGCGTGACTTGTAATGTTCTTTTGCAGAGCGTTTTTGTAAAACATTGAGATTTGAGTGTGACGCTGAGCTTGTTTGTTAAATAGTGTTTTAGTGGTGGCCTCGGGAAAAGCAATTTAAAAGTGATTTAAAGTATTTGATTACTTTCTGTGGAGCGGAGCTTTTATCAATTTACTGAGCGAGGGACAACTTCTCGGGGTTGTGTCAGAGGGAGACTGGTGAGGACTCTCCCCCGGGTGTCTTTCATTCATTCATTCATTCATTCATTTCCAAATTTATTTCGAGCTACACAACACACAACACTCTTTGTGGAGTTTGCATGTTCTGTGCATGTGTGGGTTTTTAAAGAGGTTCCTGCTGCAATCCATGAGGTTAGTTAGTGATTAAAAGTCTCCTACATTGTTGAATCATGTAGTTAGATTAGATGAATGGACGACATTGCGTGTAAAACATTGCACACATACGTTCATAGTGTTTGTACATTTCCGGTGAGGTTGGATTTATCAGTTATAGGAACATCAGCTGTGCATCAATCAGCTCAACAGGTGGAGTGTATTGATGAGTTGGGCTCCCAGTGGAAATACTGCCTTTGGAGTATAACGCAGTCACAAGGCCTCTGGTTAAATCAAATTTACCTTTACAAAAGGAGAATTCCGGGACGTAATTACACGCTGCACGGCAAACACTGAAGGTTGCATTTGATTTGTAGTCTCTCATTCGGGTAAGAAATCTGAAGAAGCTTCTGTTTGTTTTCCAAAGTGCTGTCAGCCGTGAGTAAAGGTGCGAGGCGCTTCTGTGTTTTATGTTGTATCTATGCACTTTGGTTTGGTTCCCAGCATCCATATATCCCCTTTAGATCAGAGTCTGTCACATATGTGTATAATCCAAGTTAATCATGTTTTGAGCAAGTGACCAGTTGGAACCTTAAGATTATTTGATGGAATTGCCGGAAATGAACAAAGACGTTTTCTTGAACCAAGTCGCTCTTTATACCACCTCATCTATGCTTGAACCTGAAAAGAAATGAACGCACAAAAAATTAAAAATGAATGTTACCAATTAGGATGGCGTCCATTGTGCATGTCAGACTAATGACCAGAAAATTAGGTTCATTTTAGAAATAAGCACATTGTGCTGAGTCATGTCAAATGTAGGCAAATTGTTAATTAATCGGATTTGGTATTATAATGAAAACCTACTTATATATTACTTCTTCTTCCACCTGTCCAGACATGTTGGATTAGATATATGTTATACTTGGTTATAGAATATTATTTACAAGGTGCTATAAGGAAGTGTTGAAATATCAGTTTTGAAGTATTTTATTTAGTGCCCTTTAGACCTACAGGCTGTAGAAGATCAGTTGAAGACATTTCCAAAGAGTCTTTCTTCATATAGTCACATGGAAGTAAACGGCACGTTTCTATAGCTTCAATAGTCTCAAAGCTTTATGCCGCCACATTCCGCCACATATAGAGCGCCATGCGAGGTTCTCGAATCTGGGTGTCATTTTCCTTCCCGTGGATACTTTGACATATGGACAGGGTGAGATAGGGGATCGAGCCGCCAACCATGGCATTTAAAGACAATTTGCTTTATCATCTGAGCCCCAGCTGCTCAGTCCAGCTCCAGTCAGGTGTTGGTGCCAGTGAGCAATCCGCGGCAGCGAGCAGGGTTCAGGTCGGGGTTAATGAGGCTGATGTGCCCTTCCTCGAGGGCATTTTGGCCGCAGCCGCTGGGCGAACTAACATCATTCTGTATTCGATCTGCTCGCCAGGATCCTCCCAGAACATGTTTTAGTGATTTCAAACCGGTGCCCTTCATTCCTTCAGTGAACAGAGGAGCGCGTTAGAGAGGGCTTGCCGCCATATTTTGAACCACAGTGCAGAAAGAATCAAAGCGGCAAAGGACAAGCACACAGTTATGGATGGCATGTCACCGGCTGAGCTCACATTAACATAATGGTGCCATTACAGCCTGTAATTAGAGTGAGGTATTCTTCAATTAAAACGTTGACATGAATGCTGTTAATATTCCATTTTCCATATGGAACGTGTGACAACTAGATTATTCCTGCGGGGAGTCTTGCTGCCATAGTGTGCACCAAAGTGTTCACTGTGCAGACATTATGTGAGCCGGAGCATACCTGAAACACATTGTGCTTAATTAATGTCTGTTCATTAATATGCACCGTCCCATTCAACTAAATTAATTAATGAAAATAATAAGTGAAAATTAAATGAATGGTTACTGAAACTAAAAAGTAACAAGTTACTTGGAAGAGTAATGTTTGCATTACCTGTGCTGAGCCACCAGGAGTGTGTGAGTGTGTCACTGTGAATGAGTGAGTCATTCTGATGAAGTTACATCAGTCTGTTCAAGGAAGATACTGGAACATGCTCTAAAAGCTTTCAAACGTTACTATCTGTTCAAGCAATGGCAACAGAAAGAAGAATAAACAGCTTAAATAAAGATAAAGGTTTTTTTTTTATTTGATAATGCATCTATGTCTATAAGGTTTAGTTAATGCTGCCAATAGAGGGACACTTTTTGGTTCTAGTCAAGAGGAATGAAGTAACACTCATGTAAGAAACGTGTGTTTGGGTTGTTGAAAGAAGCTGGAGAAAACCTGTGCGGGCGAAGGATGAACCTAAAAAGAGAAAAGCATAGACCGGGAATTGAACCTACGTATTCTGGCTGTGAAACTCCAACATGCTGCACTTGTGTTGATTAGACACTTCCTGTGAGATTGGAGGTCAGAACGAGTTGACGAGTTGTCTTTTAACGGAAAAATTTGTTTTTCCAGTCGAGGGAATGGGACGGTAACAAAACAAACACAAAAAGTACTGATGTTAAAAAAAACAATGAAAATGGTCAAAGCAGGGGCAACGCAGGTTGAAGCGCTTCAGCAGTGTGTTAGTCAGGTCACACTCGGCAGGTTTAGTTCAAATAAGGTGACGTCTGGTGCGATTGCTCTGTTGGTGCGGCTCATTAGTGGAGGTTTGTGTGTTGCCACTCCAACCCGGGTGCATGTTTGTTTGGAGAGAAACGCCCTGGAGGAGAAGCTTCCAAACAGAAAATCGACTGACCAAAGTTGTTGAAACCAAATAAAACATCTGACAAGAGAAAACTACACTTTTTTTTTTTTTTGAGACACAGAGACATTCCTCCACTTCTGATTCCACTGTGTTTTGCAAACTGCCGGTGTGAAAACACAACAATAATACCCCGATCACATTTAGCTCTGCGTGTTACACTCATGATCACACGATCAAAAGGAAGAATATGACGACTGTTTGGATATTTGAGGCCACGTGACAACATTTTCAAGTGAAAACAGAAACGTTTTGTTGTGTTTTGGGGGTCCGTTTACACCACAGTGCTCTGAGCCAGTCAAAACACAACTTTTTGAAAACGGAACCCAAAGTGGGACTTTTCGAAAATCCTCCAACTTCTTCTCCATGACAACAGGGTGAAACACAACTTTTTGGAAACGCTCTGACCAGAGTGTCACGACTCCCAGTCCACATTCTCCTGGGACTATCAAGTCCCAGGAGAATCCCGGAATACTAATCCAAATTTTTTGTCTAATTATCTTTTATTCAAATTTTATTTTCTCAAGAATCCAGTGGGGAATTTTCCCATAGAACAAAACTGCAGAGACATAGGAAGAAGGCCCCCAGTTCAGATTCAGGATGAACCTTCTTTGTGGAGTTTGAGGTTGATATGTACTTCAAGGTAAATGTTCAGACTGGAAAAAACAACAACAATCGTTCTGTTTGTAAAACTGGCTGTCATGAGTTTGAAACTGCTAACAGATTACAGATTACAGACCTCCATCTGTGAAGTGCTACTTCACCATAAAGCCAGACATTTCACTGGACTTATTACTTGTAAAAGCACGTCTGTGTTTTTTTTGTTTCATTCTTCTATTGGCTGCAACTAAATGCAGAGACTCCAGAGAGCTCTTAATAAAGCACAAGTCGGTGGTTTGGTCTGAGGTCGGCTTCACTGTCGGTGTGTAAAAGCTTTTACGTTTGGATCGTCGATATGAGAGACTGCCTCGCTGCTGCAGTCAATCATTCAATTACACACACACACACACACACGCACACACACACGCACACACACACACACACACACACACACACACACACACACACACACACACACACACACACACACACACACACACACACACACACACACACACACACACACACACACACACACACACACACACACACACACACACACACACACACACACACACACACACACACACACACACACACACACACACACACACACACACACACACACTGTTGCGCAGCGTGAGCTGCCTGTATGCTTATGTAGGAATAATTGAAGGTTAAAGTAAAGAGGAAGCAGCTACTTTGTAGAAAAGCTCATTCATGCTGCACAAAAGTAAATATATGAGATCGACTGTGGACATTTACGTGAAAAAAACTTTTTTTTAAAGACTTAGAATAGTAGGAAATGTACCAAAATGTACAGGTCAAGTAACCTTGACAGAGACAAGAGAAAGAAAATAGAAATTAATTTGATCTATTTATTTTTAAAAGCTTTTTCATTTCACCACTGTGGATGAAAGCGAGAGAGATGGATGGAAGTAAAACAATTAACCAAAACTTTGCACTAAAAGTGAAATCAAGCAAATGATGATGAATTTCAATTTGCTATTAATAACTTTTTTTTTTTTTATTTACTCATGCAACGTTAAGTCCAATTCTTCTTTTTATAATTTGTGTATTAAAGAGAGTACTTTCCTAAAACAAGATAAACCTTGTGAATTTTCGGTTTTGAGTTTTCATAATCTCTCTCTACCTGCTCAGGTTTTCTTCGGGTCCATCGATACGCTTGTTAAGTGGAATAGTATCTCTAAACTGGATTACATCAGACGTGCCCAAAGCTTGGCCTGAGGGCCAATCATGGTCCAAGATCAGATTTTATATAGTTCGCTTCCGCTGTCCGAGATGACTTCCCTTTTTTATTAATGGCGTCAACATCAGTGTTTTGCATTCATGGGAATTATATTCTATGTAGACCATTACCAGCCCATTGCTCAAATATCTGAATCATTTATCATTATCATGAATGTATCATTTTTCATGAATCATTTGCCTTGATTAATTATTTTCATGCAGATTGAGAGTGTGTACAGTATATTTACTGGTGACAAACCTTTTGCACATGTCAGGTTTTTAACAATCTATTATCAACTATTTGCAATTTCACGTTTTGTGCGTATTGCCACTGTGTGCAGGCGCTCCACCACGCAAAAGCGCACCGTCACTGAGTTACTTTATTCGACACCAAAGCCTCCTCAGAAAGAAAATATTCCCCAGCAGAGTCAATATTGTTCTGAGCACCTTAACTAAGTACTTCACCAACTGTGACGAAAACCTCTCAGTGTTTCAGGTGTGATGTACTTCACTCTGCGTTCCAGCTTATTGCCGGTTATGCCGCCGTCTCTCCACTCTCATTCTCCCTTCTATACCTGACGACACTCTCCGCTTCACTGACACAGAAGGCCAATTTCAATGCCTTTTTTTTTTTTTTCTAAATAAATAAATAAATAAATAAATGGAATACACACCAGTCCACACATGATGGCAAGATTGAAACCACATGTGTGTGCCATCTCCTGGTAGCAGAGTGGAACAAGTAACACATTAAGAGCTACGTGCTGGTTAATCAGGCTATAGACATAAAGAAGTGAGGTGGAAAGATCTGTAATGTATTGAAAAATATCATCTGCATATAAACTCATTTGATATGGTAAAATCCAGTTTGAATGAGGAGGTCATGTTGTCTGATAGAAGCTGCCAGTGGGTCGTCCAATAGTCCAGTAGTAGTAATCAGTGTTGGTCAAGTTATTTGGAAATAGTAATTAGTTACTGATTACTGATTACTTCCATGAGAAAATTATCCAGTTATTTTACTGATAAGTTATTTTCAAAAGTACTTATTTTACTTGAGTTACTTTTCAAAAACCTGATGCACAGCCTGAATACGCTAGAAAGCATTAGACGTTTCAGCCTCAGTCTATTCGTCCTGCAGATTCCATCATATAAAACGGAATCAAACGAAACACTTTTCTCATGAACCCGTTTTGTTCATTTCAATCTTTTAACTTCGTGCACATTGCATCACGCAGAAGTTAAATTAAATGCAACGTCTCTGATTTGAAAGAAATCATTGAACATTTAATCTTCTGCACTTTGTACCATATTTTAATGAAATAAAGCAACTATTTCTTCTGTTAACATGTGTTTTTTTAGTTTTTTTGCATATTCCAGCATATAAAATAAAAACTTTGGGGGATATGTACTCCTATAACTCCAATAGATTAATGAATGTCCAGGGTTTTCTCACTGAGTTTCTCTTTCCTGTGTCATCTTTTACTGAGTGGAACTCAAAGTAATGTCGGCATAATGCTGTAGACAGTAATCAGATTACATGCTACTTTTTACGCCGACCGAAAATCATATTCTTTGTGTTTAATATTTCCTTTTTCACTCTTTTCATGTCCTTTTTTCTTTTTCTTCTATGTCACCGGCTCTGCAAGGTTTTCCCCGCAGGAGCCGTTATTAGTTTAAAAATAAGAAGAAGGGAAAAAAAAGTCCTGCAACCTCATCCGCAGCATTTTGTCTTTCTCACTCGATTGTTTCTTTCACCGGTGACCTTTCCTTCTGCCTTTCTGTTTGCTGTCATTTCGCCCTTGCTTACCTTTTTTCGGTTCTTTTTTTCATCCCGACATCTCATCCACTCTCACACATTCATTCTCAGCTTCGCTCCCACACGATCAGACTGGCTAAGCTGTAATATAGAGTGTGTGTGTCGGCCCCCATTGGCCCGGCAGACTGAAGATAAAACGGCCTTCAGAGCTCTGTACCTCCGTCCAACCATGACATGTTTCAGATTGTCTCCTAAATCTCCTCTGACAGACGGATAGATGTACTACTGCGGCTGTGTAACTATGAAATAGATCCCGTACGGAGTTGAGGGAGAAGACGGTGGAGCAGCTTTCAACTGAGGTTAAAATAAAGCGAGTTTTTATGGCAGAATTATCCTCCAGCGCTGAGCAGCTTCAATATGAAAGTCTAGCAAATAACACTGACAACATACATACAAGAAGATGATCCCGGGAAGAGGGATTGCACATTGCTTTCTGCCTGCATAAAAATGTAAATACACTCCACAGAGATTTGAAAACCCTGTTTGAAGTGAAAACGCATCCTTTTTGTGTTTTCTTTTCAGAAAAGTTTCGCAATTACACGGTAACATTTTGAAAATATGGAAAAAGCAGAAGGACTGAAAACAATGTAGTTTTCAAATTGGGCCATTAGTGTGTGCTGTTGGCTGCCTCATGAAAGTAAACTACCTCCATACATCCACGCAGAGAACAATACACAATAATGACCAACAATGAGTACACAGACATTCGTATGGACAGACGAGCAGGTTGGATTATTTTTACTCACAACTTAAAATATGGACTGGGAGTCATGACACTCTGGAGGCAAACATTGTTACGCTCACCAACGAACACTGGGGCGAAGGTTATGGTTTTGCCCGTGTGTATTTATTTATTTATTGGTTTGTATGTATGTATTTTACATACATCCAAGGACCAATCAATTAGATTTTGGGATCGAACATCTCCCGGGTTTCCATGGTGACAAATGTGGCGTTGGCAAAGGTTTGCGCTCTACCGAGTGCCTGTTTTAGTTGTTCTTGTCCATCTACAGGCACATGCGTAAAAAACGTGTTTACTACGGCTGTGGAGTGCATGCACAATGTCAAAAAGTTGTGTTTTCCCCCATTTAGAGGAGACGGAGTCGGAGGAGCCGTTACAGAAAAGTAGCATTTTCAGTGGCTCCAAGCGCCATTGTCATGTAAACAGACACACAAAATGCAATGAAAATCTTGGGTGTCCAATAAAAATTGTTGTCGTGTAAACTGGGCATTAGTAAGTCTCTAACTTGATGAGGACTGCCTTTTGACTTATCCGTACCGGCGCTACCGCACCAGCCCGTAATGCAAACGTTTGACTTGCAACAAGACTTCCTGACACAAAGGGATTCGAACCATGAACTTCCAATTAACTTCCCTCGAGGCATCCACCTGCAGATTAAAAACATGCTCGAAGCTCCAGTTTCTCATGATCTATGAATAATCCTGCCTCCACCCAAAGGTAATTGATGCCACTCCACCAACGGACCCGACAAGACACATCACATCAATCAGTTTTAAAATGTGAGTGAAAACAACACATTTAACTGTGAATATGAAACGCTCAGGCTCTAACATAATAACTCCACTTCATGTTCATTTTAACACGCATTCTGTCCAAGTGTCTCCATTTTTCTTTTTTTTTCAAATAATTTACTCCAGATTCACACTGAGATCAGGAGTGGATTGACTTACCAGCTTTAATGAAATTACAAAAGGTTTTACTGAAACTCACAAAACACAGATATGAATATCACTATTAAAACACATAATGAAACACTTGAAAAGTTAAAGGTTAACAATAGTCCTCATTCAGCATGCTCTGAGCACAACACTCTTGAATTGATTTTTAAAACAGATACCATTGTTTGTAGAGTTTGTTTTATGCAAATGAGTCAATATCCAACATGCAGAAGTATTTTTTTTGGGTTGTTTTTTTTGTACATCTGTTCAAACAGTAGAAAGCAACCACTTGGAATCCCTGACTCCTCCATCTCCCCGACTTAATGTCATGTTATGAACTACCTGACACGTCTTCCTGCGCCATCACTCAGCCAGACACCCGAGACAGGTAATTATGCCCAACAGATGCAATTATCCCGATGGAAGGAATAGCTGGTGCAGATGTATTCAGTGTGTATCCCTGCAGCGCGAGCAACAATCAGCGGTGCAGGTTGGAAGCACAGATGGAGAGTTTAAACAGTCGCTGCGCTCTCCGCTCACAAATCAGATCTGGGGATTTCCTTTTCTTGTCTCTTGTGAAGATATATATTAATGTTTGAGCACTGTAAGTCCACAGCCATGGCTTATGATATCGAGCCGCTCTCCACAGTCATCTTGGCCCTCTCTCGCTGGTATCGCTGATGGCTCTCCTTCTTCTCGCCACTATGTGTGTGCTGAGATTCAAGTCCTCACAGCGGTCATAAAGTCTCACTCACGCACACACCGATACACACAGATACACAGCAGCATGTCAACAAGCCGCTGCTCAGATTACAACATCTGAAACGGCTCTATCGCTTCTTAAATCAAAGCCACTGTGCCTCTTTTCTTCCCCTCACTCTTTTGTGGTTAGTTCACTGCATCGCTCTTTAATATATTTCCACTGTTTCTCTCATCTCTCCATCTCTTCATGCGCAGAAATGTCTTGAATTAGTCTAAGAAGATTTGTAAATTAAGAGGCGTTATCTTAGAAAAAAAGGCCATCTTTGACTGAAATGGTCTTTTTTTTTTTAAATGACTAAAGGAAGAAGCTCACCCTGCCTCACTGTGGCAGCTCATTTGAATGGCGACAATATCAGATCTAAAGTCTGCGTCGGCTGCTTTGCTTTGAGATGCAAAGGCAGGAGTGTGAGCCTCCTCAAGCGGGAGACAAAAGCTCATCAGAAGCGAAGGCCTCTCACATGAGTGAGGATCATTTACAGTACGGCGTAGCTATCAGCACTGTTGTCCTGTTCATTACTCAGCAACCTCAGGAGCCTTTTTACAAATAAAACCCTATAAAAATCATGTGACATGTGTTTGTGTTTCGGCTGACTGGCTTTCTGTGTGCATGTTGTCCGTGTGTGTGTGTGTGTGTGTGTGTGTGTGGATTTTCTTCAGCGCTGGCCTCCTCTCAGTCTAAACACTTGCTTGTAGGTTAATTTGTGACTTTGCTTGTGTGATGCTGCGTCTCTTTGGCGTCCACAGTGTACGCTCCTCTTTCACTAATTGATTTATTGCGTTATTCAGTATTTTTCTTTGTTTTTACTTTGCAAATAAGCTTGTGTGTGTGTGTGTGTGTGTGTGTGTGTGTGTGTGTGTGTGTGTGTGTGTGTGGCATACTTGCACAACAGCAAGTTATTGCCACTTGCATGGTTTGTTTTACATCGGATGAACTTCCTTCTGCAACTGGGATTTAACTCCACCAGAAATGAAAACAAAAAGTGAATTTAACAAAAGAAATGACGTGTCGAATCAAAGAGCGACCAGGAAAAAAGAAAGGGAAGCATTTTGACCAAGTTGTCTTTCTATACCACTTCTACAAATAGGCTACCTGGATTGATTTATTCAGCTGTAATTGTTGTGGTGCAGTAGGTACTTCAGCTGTTTTTTCTTGAAAACATCCAGTTCCAGTTGAGGCTGAGAAATTCAAGATACGAATGTGCAACGTGCCGCTGAATCTTCTCTGTGATTGGGCGATTGTACTGAGAGAAGTCCTGGGGGCCAAACTGATGACTCAACGTATAAACGAGCAAAAGGTTTTCTGTCATTAGGGCCACCAATTGACCTGCCCTGCATGTTTTTGGACAGATATTTTGGACAAACCCACACATGCACAAGGAGAACATGCAAACGCCACACAGAAAGACCCCAAAACTCAGAACTAAGGTGACAGGTGTTTTGAGCAGATTTGACAAAAGAGCAGCTTCACAGGATGCCGTAATGAGGACAGCAAGAACAGCTATTTCACCCCCCAAACAGACATATCCTTTAATCTTATTACCTCTTCTTATCCTCCATTAGTCTGAAGCTAGCAATCTGGGTGTGAAAAACGTGCATCATCAAATAATATTTAATAACGTCACATAAAACTCATTGATTTCCTCCTCGTTATTTCTGTTTTCTGAAGAAAACAAGCATGTAAAAGCTCGCTTTCAGTTTCAAAGTAACCCATCAGCTTTGAAGCCTTTTTTCTCGAAACAATGTAATTCAGTACGATTCAAATTTCTACCAAGGGATAACAATTAATTGTGCAACATATGTTGAAATATTTAAACTTTTCATTGCAGGCATTGACAAAAAGGACGTGGAATTCTTCTCTGTAAATGTTTTCTTTTCCTCTCCTCCTGAGGTCAGGCCTGTTCTGCTCCCAGAAACCTTTGCTTGTTCTAAACTCTCGGGCAATAAAGTGGATTTAGAAAGATTTTCCACACAGGCTGGAAAGTAATAGCAGGTCAATACTTTCATTGCTACTTCTTCTTCTACATTATCCATCTTTTACAGCTGCATGGCTCTATGGTGCTTTGCTGACAAGCGCAAGCTGTACTTTTTGCTTTTATGTTTTGGTAAAAGTGTTGGAATGGATTAGTTTGGTTGGACTTGTTGGAGGTGAATCTGAGTAAACAAACACAGAGAAAGTGGGACAGTAATACACAGAAGTCAGGTTATGGATGTTGTACGGGTGTTAGACGTTTGAATAATTACCATATGAATTATATATGGTATATTGGTCTCTACTGTAACATGGTACTTTGACACCCGATGTCCCTTTTTTCTTGACTTTTAACTAAGACAGTAGTTTTGTAGACACAATAGTCTGTACCTCAGGCCACTGCTGGCTTACATTTTGTTATAAACCCATTTTCCTGCCCCTGGTTCTGTAACATTTTGTAGAATTACATTTTCTTTGAGTGGTTTTGCTGCTTTAGTTGCAGTAAATGCATCTTAAAGCTCTTTTGTCTCCAGAAGTGCAGCGCAGAAATAATGTTGGTTCCTTCTTCGAAACTCGATTACTGCGCTAGAAAAAGTAAATTTTGGGTTCCATTTATTAGAGTTGGGTCTGCCTTGACATCTTCAAGATTTTTAAAGAAGCAGATTAATGAACTAATGACAACAAGCAGTGGCAGCTCCAAAAACAGCCGCCATGAACCACCAATATGGAAAGACCTCATGTGACAGACTCACCAAGGAATGCGGAGGGTGATACGGTGCCGTTGCTGCGTGAAACCATGACGCTAATCCCCGTCTCCACGAATGGAACCGAGAACTCGACCACCTCCGACCGTTCTTCGTTGATGGTGAGTGAACCGATGGCCATGTCCGCCCTGTTGTTCACCACCTGGAAAACAAACGATGTTCAGTCAGGTCACCAAACGGTTTAAATTACAAAAAGCTGTTGACTCGTGGCAGTTTGGATAGCATTAACAGTGCAACCAGACCAATGCTGATGGACTTTGTTTTTTTCTCCCTTCATCCTGCGACAGTTCGTCTTACCATGTGACCCAAAAGCCTCACACTTGTACATGTCTGCATGCTGTCAGGATCTGTCAATTAATTATTTTAGGATAAAGATAAGAACTTGATCCTTTGTCCAGCATTTACTGATAATTACTTAGAGAATGACTTTCAGTTGTTTTGTTTTGCTCCTCTGTAAAGAGTGATTTTCTGCTGTCTTTTGCGTTTGGGTCTAAGTCTTTGTTCAGATGTGTTCTGCAGTGGTGAGTTTCTTCTCACAGCTGAGGAGCAATAAACCTCAAACCAGCAACGTGGTGTCAGAAGCTGCTGCAAACCAGATTTATTCCATCGCTCCTCTTCATTGTGAGCGTGCTGTACAGGACTTCATTTGTCCATTGCACTGCACATTTTGCTCGATTGCTGGGAGCCTACCGTTTTCAGAACAAGGCAGGGCATTGCCATTGTGTTCAATCAAGCACAAACGGGTGTCAATGAGAAGAAAAAGGGAAGAGGGGATGGTCTGAGCAGAGTGTGTTGGATCGTGCTGGGCTCTTCAGAGCTCCTCTGACGGCTGTAAATTAGACTCGGGTGGTCAGAAGGTGAAGAAGTGAGGAGATTCATGGCTTGTGTTTCACCTGGCAAGAAATACAGGTCACTTGACTGCAGCTTGGGGATTTTTGGAGGTTAAAAGGAGCTGGCTGTGGACCAGCGGTTCATTAATAAGACCTGGCCGGGCACCAAAAGTTGGGAAAAGACAAAAGACTCTGGAGTTATGAGTCGACACCATGGAGATGCATTTCACCAGACACCGCCCTTAAAATGTTCTTTTTCTTTAATGGATCTCCATCAAACCTCCCAGTTTCCTCCTCTCTGTTGTCGCGATGGTTTGATGTCTTTATGTGTGGATATATTTGATGAAAGCTTCCTATGTTGTGCGGAACTGAAAGCGAATCGTCCGATTATGAAAGTGAGAAAAGCTTAATCTAAAATGACTCCAATGTACAAACACGTCCATGAACAATTAAAACAATAGTTGCATGGCTAATTGCTTGTGTCGGACTAAGAATAGATAATCAGCTGTTTTGTAAGCAGTGATCAACAAATATAACGGCTATATCCACCACCTGAAAAAGCTAGGTAAACAATCGTCTTCAAAAGCTGCTTTATACAAAGGAGAGACGCAGAGTCTGAAGTCTATGACAGGCAACAATAGGAAAAGGGTACATCCAGGAGAGGTAAGCTTATGCATGAGCAGAGGAAAACAGACGATTCGCAGTGGAGTGGACAATTAGAGACAATTACCTGTGAATCTGCAATTACACACACAGCCAATATTCGTGATGCACATATGGTAAAAAGTGAACAGCAATATAGTGCTGGCAAGAAATGTGTCTTCAAAATATGAAAGAAATGTGAGATTAATCATAATTAATTCATAATTGTTTTATTATTAACGGATCAATTTTCCCAACCTGTCCAGGGTTTGTCCTGCACTCGCCCCCACAGTTAGTTGTGATTGGCCCCGGGAACCAGAACTATACCTTTACTTTGAGACTTTTGTGCAGCGAAGCAATATCTAATGGGTGGGTTCACATGTTTCCGGTTTGGTCCAATTAAATCCAACCCTGGTGCCAATGCTGCCGGCCTGCTGCCCTCCTGTGCATCAGTGTTTTCAATAGCTTCCAGACAAACTCCAGTGCAGTTCAACTGAAAACAAGCACGGACCTAGGAGCTCAAAACAAACCAAACACCGGCTGTGACAAGCTTCAGATCAACTCTGTTATTTGGTATCGTGTGAAACGTGGGACTTCCTCACACTGTTGTGGCTCTTTTTCATATTTTACGAGCTGTTGACGAGTTTGCTCCTGGTAAAAACACCACCACAATGATCCAGCACAGCACTGTTGTGGAAATAATGGAAGTTTTGTTGTCGTGTTGTCGGTTATACTTGTACACATATATTGAATGAAACCTTGAGTATATTAAATGAAACTTTGAATATACTGAATGAAAATTGACTGACGTCAAAAAGGTACTGCCAGCATGAAAATGGTCTTTTTCAGCATTTCTGTCGTTTCCGTGTAAACAGACATCACTGTCAAAATGTTGCCGTGTAAACATGTAATACTTCTGAAACAAAAAGGTAAAAACAATGCATTTTCACCTGAAACATTGTCATGTAAACAGGGCCGGAGCGTTCTGAAATGAGCCACCAACATGTGCTTGTGACATGTGGAAATGTCTCCTTTATGTACTTTATGTCCGATTTATTGGACAATAATAAACCTACAAAGCAAAACCTTGAGCCCCAGCGGTTCAGAAGAAGTGGAATCTTTGAAAAGCAAACAACATCAACATATTGTTTTTTTTTTCCTATATTGATCTTAGAATAAACCGTTTTATGGCGTCTGTCAATGAACGGGATGCACATATGTTCAGTTCAATGACAAGTGCTGAGAGAGAAAACACTGTAGAAACTACGTGTGTTCAGTCAAACCTTCAGTAGATAAGAGCAGACGGGAAACTTTTACAGTTTGCTTTTGAAGCCTCCAGAGACACTTTAAAGTGAATTTCTACAAGCATTTGATTATGTTCAGGTTTTGCACTTTGATACTGTGTCATTAGTCTGTCAGGATCAATCAATTCAAGACGATTATTGCATTTAGTTTAACTGGGTCACTTAAGATATTTGAATACAGCTCGGGCTGAAAGCAGCACCTGTGGCACTTCTGCTCAGGAAATACTTCAGTGCTGCAACAGAGACACATTACACCGGGACGATGATTCACAGCAGAGGATGAGAAAACATTAAGGACGCAGGAAATTACTCCCTGAACGGGAGGCATTCACTGAAAAGGGACAAAAAGAGCAAGGCTGACAGACATCACGAGAAATAGCAAAAAGTGATTGTTAAAGTTTTTGGTGTGGTTTTTTTTGCACCTGAAGGACAAGGACACTGAAGTCTGAAGGATCAGGACTCATTGGTCTTTAGTGAAATTTCACTTTGTTCAGCACTGTAATGGGAGTTTAAAGTAAAATGGGCACAATGGCGGCACAAAAAGAGATGGAAGGACAAACAAGCTTCTTTTTTGAACAGAGCGGCTGCCAGATAAAACCACCAAGGGCAGAGCAGTATGCCTTTTAACGCAGACTGTTGTCCGTGTCCACGTGTCTGTCTGCAGAAGCAGCTTGAGGCAGGAGGTGTACGGACGGATGGATGGGCCGACACCTAAGCATATCTCGATTGTGGGGTTAGGCTAGCAATAGGCAAGCTCAACAAAGAAAGATCTGTCAGAACAATTCAAAATCGAAGCTTATTTGAACGGGGTTCCTGCATTTTCTATCATCATTTACATCCTTGTTTCATGAGGAGAACCAAGAGTGAAGAGAAATGAATGAATGTCAAAAATCAGGAGATATTAAAAGTGTGTACTGGACGAAGCTTAATGTTCCCATGCTGTTTTTGATGAAGTTTAAATGGTAAATTGACTTTTATTATAAAGGGCTTTTCAACCGAATCAGCAATGGCAAAGCACTTTGCACTGGAGGTCAGACACACACACACACACACACACACACACACACACACACACACACACACACACACACACACACACACACACACACACACACACACACACACACACACACACACACACACACACACACACACACACACACACACACACACACACACACACACACACACACACACACACACACACACACACACACACACACACACACACACACACACACACCAATTCCAGGCTTTGGGCACAGATATACAAATCATTTGGTCCAAAGGAGCTGTAAACTGAATTATCAGCTGACTGAAGAGATTAAACGCAACCTATCACAGATTTGACATTTCTGAAAGGATATGTGGGAAACTAAAAGGACGTCGTTGACGATGTTTTTTTACACGATAGAGATGAATACTGGACTCAAAGTTTCTAAAGTACAGATGACCAAGTTAGATTGTTATTACGGTGACTGTCAACTATAAAGCTACCAAGACCCAATTATTATTGTCCAATTTGCCACAGCTGTGGTGTACATTGGCAGTGGCAGCACTTCAGAAAAGTTGTATTTTCCCCTGTTTCCATGGAAACTGAGTCAGAGCATTTTCAAAAAGTTTCACCTTGGGAGCGGTTTTCAGAAAGTTATGTTTTCAGTGGCTCCAGGCACCATTGTTGTGTAAAAAAAAAACACCCAAAAGGCAACAGCAGTTTTGTGTTTTTGTTCAATAGAGCTCGATTAATGCAGGGTAGTAAAAATGTGCAACACTTTTCTACCACGACTTATAACAATAAAACTGAGAACAAGAAGAATAATAGCTTCCAGCGGGGCACATAACCTTCAATCAACACTTGGAGGACTTCCAATTTTTAAGAAGTGAGAATCCAAGAAGTGTCATTTGGTCGACTACAATGGTTCTCACAAAGATAGCGGCGCAGGATCACAGTCCTGAACACGCTGTGGTAATTTGCATCCAACTCCATGTTAAACCACCTTATTAATCCAGCCACCAGAGGGGGATTGGCAACATGGAAACAGCTAAGTATCTGCCAACACACACACACACACGCACACACAGCGATGCTCTCTCTCAGCTTCTCCAGCACTAATCTTTTTGACAGCCCCCCTCCATATTTCCTCTCTTCTCCTTCGATTCGGGTCCAATCCTCTCTCACTGGGTCACGTTTTAAAGGATTTGAAGGAGGATAAAAAGAATTTCACAGGAGCCCTCGAATCGAGCCCTCTTTTTGTAAACACAACAAAAGGGAAGAAGAAAAAAAAGGGATAATAAGGAAAATGCAAGTGCCACTTTACAGGGAGAAATTGGGAATTAAAAACATAGCAACAATATCTCACTCAGCCACATACAAAAAAAGAGGTTATGGTGTGTTTGTGATCAGGGCCGCTGAATTTTAGAATAAATTCCCCAGAGGGGATGCATACTGTGAGCTGTGCCTTCTTTCAAGTCTCAACTCAACACAGATTTCCATAAACTCATACTTTATCTCTCCCCGATGTTACTATTTGAATTCTGGTGGAGGGAGACGTTTGATGGATCTGGGGCTGCACCTCCTTCCTCTCTCCACAGTGAAGGAGAAAAAGAAAAGAGCCCATCTTCGTCTGGTTTACTTTGCAGTCACGAAAGTGGTTATAAAGTTGGGAGTACAGCGTGCTAATGCAACGGCTTACTGGAAGTTTTCATTAACGCATATTATGTCACATAACTTCCTCGATAAAGACTAAATGCTACAATGGGACGATAAGAGACGCTTGTACACAAGCAGAGCTCATAAAGCACAATTAAAACAGAAGCAGGTTTGTGTGTTGCATCATGAGAAAGTTCATTAAAATAAAATAAAAGTTGTTCATTGATTTATTGATTGATCGAATGACTGATTAAAAAAAGGGGCGGGGCTTCCTGCCAGTATATCTTTTTACTCAGGAAAATTACAAAAATAGCGTAACATCTCTGATATTGTTTCAACGTTAAGGTTTAGTCATGTTGTTTGTTGCTTCAGAGTCTTAGAGCGAGTTGGCCTGTGATTGGCTGAGAGTGGAGAAGGGGGCGGGCCAGGTGGGTGTGCAGAGACTGCGTGTGTGCGTGTGTGTGTGTGTGGGGGGGGGGGGGGGGGGGTCAGTTTGGAGGAGAATGCGGCCCGGATCTATTCAGTAATAAAGCACCTTTTCCGTTCCAATGTCCTGCGGGACGATACAACAGTAACGCACAGCGACTTAGAGAAGTAACTTTAATTTCAGTTCTGGTTTAGAAATAGTAACACGTCAGATTACTTGTTACTGAAAAAGTAGTCATATCAGAGTAATGCGTTACCAACATCACTGCTGCGGGGTAGATGGTGGGTGGCTCAGCCAATGGCACATTTATGCACTCCTGTGACCCTGCAGGGCTCCATATCACCTCATGGTCGCAGCAAAGTCAGTGCTTATAGGCTTCACCAGGCCAAACAGCATCATAATAACCGATGGCCTTCCATCAGAAAGAGCCGTTCTACTCTCTGAAACATAAACATTGCTGATGTCCAAGGTTTGTGTCATTAAACTCAATTTATTCTACTGGACTCATTTCTGTCAAGAGGACGCCCACATGTCTGGTGGCCATTTCCATTTGGTCATTTACCATCAGTCCCTTGTCTCACACAATTTATGGGAAGTAATTGACTAACTGCAGGTCTCCATTTGGACCATTATAGGCTTTTTTTTGTCTTCTATGTCTAAGCGGGGGTCCATATTCCAGGGGGTCCATATACAACACTACACCGACATTGTTCATGCAAAGTGCTGTTTTTTATCCTGAGTCTTGCTGTCCTTATCCATGTTATATCTGCACACGTTTGTCACATTTTCTGCATTAAAAAGATAACGATGATCACATGTAATTAAAAAGGAAGGATTGAGATCAACCTATCACCTGTATGGTGTGCACCAGCACAAGCATTGCTCAAAACATAGTGATTGCACCAGTTTGTCATACAATACAACAGTCATCTCAAAAAAAAAAACAAAAGTCTCCATAAGCAAGCAGCAAACCAGTTGTCTTGACTAGACAATGAGATCGTCTGTAGCAGCGACCTTACCTCTCCCACCATGCCGTTCCACTCCCCGTCGATGTTCTTTCCATGTCTGCCATTCGTCACCAGGTAAAGGTCGTAGGTGAAGCCAACAATCTTGGCCAGTCGCTTGAGGACGTCGATGCAGAATCCTTTGCAACAGTGCTTCATGGGCCCCGAGCTGTCCACCACCAAACTGCAAACACGAGGCCAGAAAAGACACTTAAGTAACGTACTGAACAGTTTCATCTTCATTGTTTTTAATCAAGGATGATTTGGCCGGGACAGACTGTTTGGCTGAAATGACTTTCTCTGGGGAACGGAAAACAAAGAGACGAACACCTCGGGCGGGAGGAAAGAGAATAGAGGAAGGTATGAATTATTGTTGGGGGACTGTGAGGGGATCGATACTGACAGTTTGGGCTGTTGTGTTTGGAGAGGAAAGGCTCAACAGGCCAGATAGCTCAGGAGGGAAAAGCACCACATTATTAAAACCCAACCAAACTCCATTTGGTGCACTGAGATACTGTCTGACAACATAAAAAAAAAAATAAAACAGCAACCCTGCTCCGGCCACAGCATGCCTATATGCCTGAAGTCTGAGTGTCCATCTTGAAAACACTTCATTCACATTGTGAGAGGGTTACACATATGAGGTTCCAAGTGCATGTCGATGACTATCAGCTATGTGGCTGCTGCGCCCTCCATCAACTCTCCATGGCAAAGTGCCCATTTGATGCTCCCGCACTCACTCTGCTATATAGAAACCTTGTGGCTCTGTTACCTAGAAACACAGCTTATGCATTCTGAGGTTGTTTTTTTAATTTATTTTTTAACAACACGCTGTGCTGAGATCAATTTTCTGAGACAGAGTTGGTCAAATTATTGTAAATGTCTTCACAAGAAGTGTGTTCTTCCAAAGACTAAAGCAGCTACAGCACCACGCGTCTTTCTTTTTTTTTTTTATGTCTTTTGTATGTTGCATGATTGTTAAAACCAGTTCAGGTCATATCGCAAAGCGATGCATTATATCAAAAGAGCTTTTTTCCTCAGATAACGGCAGGAAAAGATGAGAACAAAAATCAGCAACACAGTGGAGAGAAGTAAAACTGGCACATAATTCATGTCATCAGAAAACTTTGAGGAAAGTGAAAAATAAACAATTTGGGAACAATTAGATAATTATATAAAAAATAAATAAGAAACAAACACCATCATATACCACTTATACAATCTGTTGTCAAACAGATCCCAATCATGATCATTCCACTATTTATAGCTTAAAAATCTTTAACATTTCTGTACTGAACTCCTTAATGGGTTCTACAGAATATAGTGTTTGCCACATCTTTTAAACTACTGACTGAGTCCTACAACATAATATGTGGTTTGCATGAAGGTGAAGTAAAGACTTAGTCCACATTCTGTCACTGCACTGGTTTGACATGCACACAGCTGATAATCAAACATCTGGTGTAGTGTTGATCGACTGGGTTGGTTTCTACCCAACTGGAGCTTGTTTTAATGTGTTACACAGAAATATTTCGGTTGCTTTCACTATGATTATTAACCTGCTGACCTGATTTTCACTCACTGTACTTAAGACTAAATGTTCTACATTAATCTGTTCCAGAGAAAGCAATAGAACTAAAAGGTCATTTTATATGTACTGTAAGATTGATTTGTTTTGTATAAATGTTGAAATGATGGCAGTGATTTTTCCCACAACCCAAAATATAATAAATAATGGGTTTAATTGACTGCACTAAATTGTCCTAAATTAATTAATTGCGATTCAATCTTAGCTGATAAACTGAAACTGTTTGAATGTGAGTGAAAGAGAAAAATTCTTCAAACGCTAAGCCATAAGCTGAATTCAGTCGTACTTGATATGAGTGCATGTATCATTGAAAAGCCAGTATACTGCAGTATACTGTCTGTTCCTCGTCTGCATCGCCCACATTGTTGTATTTCTTTACTTGTCTTGTTTGACATTTCTTATTTAAACTAACTAAACCCGATAAACAACAACGAGACACGTATAAAAGAAGTACACTGGAAATAAAGCAGCCACCTTCGAAAAAGAGCAAAGCGTTGTATTGTTTGCTTCATGTACAGTCATAACATTTGATTTAAGATTTCACATTTTGACGTTTTCATGGAAGGTTTCGGCACAAAGCACGTTGTGCTTCAGGAAGTTTAGTGGATTCTACATTTTTCAAAAATGCCACCGTGAAATGAGTCTGTGATCGTCAGGACTGAACTTAACAAAACGTGGAAGTCACCAACCATCAAGGTGGTCACTCGTCCAATCCACTGCATTTATTTTAAATCCTAAACTCACAGTGTTTTTATGCTTTTGTTTTAGTCCTCGTAAAAGAAAAAAAAGAAGAAAATGCTTCCATAAATGCTGTTAAGTTTCAGTGCTCGGTTCAGCCCGAGCAGCTCATATCGATGTTTGTTTTCAGTGCCAAACATCCAAATCATGACCTTGTTGTGGTGACATGGGGAAAATAAAAGCTTAAATATCTGAGGCGCCGCACTGCAGCAAGATCAGAGGAGCTGCAGCAGGTGAGAGAAAAAAGATAACAAACCAATTACACAGTGAGAACTTAAAATATATTATAAATAAAGGAGAAAACGGAGCGGCGAGTCAGGAGAAACGCTGCAGTCTGAGTAAATTCATTAACCGGAGAGAAAACCTCTCCCAACCAATAACATTGATGGAGAGTGAACTCGTTATCATCCTATTGGCCGAGTCGTCCGCTGAAGGAAGCTTATCAGGGAGACGCCAGATCCAAACACACACAAGCACACACAGTGTTCTGACTTGTATTTCAGTGAAAGGGACTTCATATTCACACAAAATAGGATGATGCTGAATGTATTTATACAGCTGATCTTCTGAGGGTTGGAGCAAATTGTCTGATGTGAGAAATAAAAATACTCACCGCTTGCTCCATTTCTTGCAGTATACTCTGAGGAGTTCTGCTAATAGATTAAAATACAATATGCAATGTGCTTTAATACGTCTGAAAAGATTTGTATTGTTGAGCATTGTGTGTTTTTAAATGAAATTGAATCAGAGGTTCTGCAATTTGTTTGTTTCTAAAGGCATTTCCTCAGATGCTCTCCACAACTTTTACTTGCAGACTTTAGATTATAAATATATATTTTCTGTGTCAAACCACTTTTTCGTTCTTGCAATCTTTCTGTTCCACGTATTTGCAGAAGGAGGTAATTTAGCTTTACACGGGATCTTTGAATCAACCGTAATGATTAAATAGTTCACATGTTTTAGTCATGTTAAATAATCCTGATCTGGTACAATTTTATAATTGCAATCGATTTTATAGTCCGATTTTATAATCCCACGCTATATTTCAGTGAGTGCTTTGTTTGACTTCAGAGAACTTTTTGTTATTTGTGAGTGCTACTGGGGTACACAGTTGTGCAGTAGTCTGCGTGGAGTGTGTACGTTTTCCTTGCGTGTTTTATTCTAATAAATGTACACTGTGATGGACTGAAGACTTGTCCCTCGCTCGTCGGCGGCTGGGATTGGCGCCTCAATAGGATAAAACCGGTATAGATGACCAGCTTGTAAACCGAATTTGCCGTACGATTGCTGCACGAACCAAAGACTTCTCAAAGGAACAAACACAGGATGTGACAGCTGTCAGAAAGCTCGCTGCAAATTTTTCATTTGAAAGCATTTTCACTCCTTTCAATGTTTTTGAAAGCATATACGAACTTTTAGAAACTACAATTACCACGACACACACTATTGTAAAAGCTCTGACTTTTACTAAACACCATAAGAACTTATAAGTCCAGAACGTTCACACTTCAGAGGCTGGTCGATGCAGTTGGGATTTCCTAATCCACTTGCTGTTAATCACCTGATTCATTAAATGATAACAACTCTGCTTCTGAGATTTTAATGTCGAGCTTTGACAGAATAGTGTTTGGTCTTGATTCTATAGTACAACATACATTTCATGGTACGGATGGATGCAAATTAAATCTCTGGGATTATTAATGTTGTTATTGTGAACCGAGTCCAGTGACAACAGACTGAGAATCCACCGTCAAGCTTTTCCCTCCAACACCTGCAGATGGTGAAGATTTACTGTCCTGCTTGTGGACATGTGGTGAGACATTTCAATTTCACAAGGGATCAGAACATGGCACCTTCTGATATCAAGATGCTTTTTTTCCTACTACTTTTTCCAACTTCATCAACTTTTTTAGGGACTGATGGTATAGCTATGAATGGGGAAAACTAGAAGAAGGTGTTAAGGGCTTGTAATGTTCTGGTGACGGCGATAGTTTTCTCATTTACTTTGTTCATGGTCAAAGCGAGTCATCCTGCCCTTTCACTTTCTTTGACATGTCACGAAACCTACTTCAACTCCATCTATACTTATTTCTGTTACAATTGTTTGAGCCATTCTGGATGATTTCAAACCTCTCATTATGCTGTTTTAATCAAACTCAAATTGAACAAGGAGATGATGAGCTGTTCACCACCGCTGTGCCGTGGAAAGAGTGAGAGTAGTGTTCTGCTCTAATGGCTACTTTAACTGTCAATTGATGTCAAGAAAGGTTGAAAAGTATCACAGAGCAAGAAACTAAACCGAGCGTCTGAGAATGTTTAATAACAAAACCCATTATTGGCCATATAGAGCCTCTTTGAACGGTGTGTGAGTTCACTTGTTTTCACCTGAGAAAATCTACACTCATTACTTTAACTGTACTGCACAGACGGTAACTCGGGTCGGGAAGCTTGTTCAAACAACTAAAAACTGTTTGGAAAGATGGAAGCACAACATATAAGATTTCTCACACAGCCAGGGCTTCGCAGGGGCGGTG
The DNA here is from genome assembly GCF_963383615.2 of Lipophrys pholis. Lineage (NCBI taxonomy): Eukaryota > Metazoa > Chordata > Actinopteri > Blenniiformes > Blenniidae > Lipophrys > Lipophrys pholis. The sequence continues at coordinate 5,459,881 of NC_137643.1, read as the reverse complement.
GTGGTGGTGGTGGTGCAATACCTGGAGTTGACGGGCATGCGGCAGGGCACCGAGTCCCGGATACAGGAGCTGGTACCCGGGTCGGCGGGCTCCACGATGACAAAGGGCCTCTCCTCCAGCGTGACCACTCGGAGGTGCTGAGCGTCGTCCAGGGGCTTCAAGAAGGAACCGTACCGAGACCAAGGATGGTAACGAAGACGCAGATGTCCGTTCTCCCACCAGCCGACCTGGAGGAAACAAACAGATGGTGAAGTCCTTCAGTTCCCCCCTATGTTTTTAGCAGATACCTGGAAGGTATGATGAAGAGCAACAGTTTAAAGAAGATTCATTCATTCATCTTCTCCATTTCCAAGCATTTGCATTCTAAAAACACAGCAAGTATTGGCCCCAACATGCACGCTCCAGCATTTTCAGTGGTTTCCATGTGGATGGAGATCTTTAAGAACGTTTTTTTTTTCTTTTTTCTGAAAACTTGTCTGAAACGAAAACAGGAAAATGATGCAGTTGATGGTTGTCTGGTAAACAGGCTCTAAATAACAAGTCTCCCTGTTCAGGCCCCGTGTAGGATAAATCCATCCTGGAGTCACTGCTGTTTGATAAAGTTTAGGCTTTAAAATATTTGGTCAGACGGTGTTTGGTTTGACAAGTTTATCGCGTTTCATAACTCACTTGAAATTTAAGGTTGATTTAATCTTCTTGTCCTGTGCAAGTCTGAGTCTCTTCAGTAGAAATAATGTGTGTAATCCATCTATTCACGCCACCATCGCATACTTTTTGTTTTGCTCTTTTCAATTGTACGCCTGTCGTTTCTCCTGTTGCAAGCACTTACGCATTTAGCTTGTAGGTTCAAGAGCTGCTGAGACATGAAATATCAACAGATTTCAAGTAAAATATTGCCAAACATTTTTGTTCAGTGTTAATGTGTAATATTTTTTTTTACATACAACCGACTTTTTTTTTTTTTTTTTTTAACTTGCAGGTCATTTGACTAGGATTCAGCATAATAAAGTTGATAGCACAATTAAAGATGTCATGGAATCACAAAATGTCCATGGCAACAACTCAATTAATTTTAAATCAACCGAATTTAAAAGTTAAGTTCTGGCCACAAACTGAAACATTTACATTTTAAACATTTAGCAGAATTTAACAGACTTCAATCATTCGATTAAGATGTGGCGACTCCGTCATAGAGAACCTCAGTCTGCCATGTTTTCAATGTTTTCTCCTACAGCACATCGCAATTTAACAATTGTGTCACCATGAAGCTCGACAGAATGTACAATAACAACAGGACTGTGGCCTTTCAGGACCAGCAATTACACAAAAGTAATCTAACTTCAAGCCCAATGGAAGTGAAATCTTAGCCTTCACAAAGCTGCAATCACTTTGACTCGAAACGCTGCTGCTGGATCTGGCAAGAAGAGAATCCAGAGGTTCATTCAGCTGTAGTGGATAAAAGTGTTGAAAATAATATCAAAGCAGCGGTCCAGTACTTTGCCATAAGTCCATTAGAACTTGGGGCATGCTTGTGTCCCAGTTATTTTAAGAACTGTGTACCGAGCTGCACAACATTTCATTTCTCTCCTCATGCTTTCAGTATCTGTTGCGCTAATGATGGAAAAAGCCCCCGAGACGAGTCTGGAGCTGATGTTCAAAATGATCTGCTGCATTACGTTGCCATGTATCACTTGCAAACACAGAGAAGTACATAGGTACTCCGCTACTTTGACTTTGACGGTGACTGATTATCCCCGAGTCTTTGCATTCAGTGATTGGTCCTGGTGTCTGGAGATCCTCAGAGCTGCACAGAAAGCCTCCGGGGACAGCGTTACAAATCACAGAACAACGGGAACCCGACAACTCTGATTGCAACTTACTTAAAGTACGTTAGCGGATATGATGACCGCAGGTAGCTCGGTCCATCTGTCTGCTGGCTGGATTATATCCACTGAGGCAGCTAAAAAGGAGAATGTCTCCTTGAATTGTGCGAGCCGCACAATAAGCAGCCTGTTTACTATGGCTGAGTTCGTTATCTTTGACTACAAGATGATCGCTCCTGGACACTACTGGCTCAACAGTTTACAGTGACCCACATCAAATGTGTTTACATCGGCTGAGGATTTTTCCTTGATGGATGTGCAACAACGATATGTCAGATGTGTGATAATATGCTGAATGCTCTGTGGTCAAATATTCAAACCATTACTTTCAGAGGACGCTCTGGTGCATCAGACCTGGCTGCTGGGATTTGTGGAGAAAAATAACCTGCAAAGCCTCTTTAAACCCGAGCACGCACGTGATTCTGTTGCTCATCGGGACTTTAGGATTACCTTCACCTTAATCGCTGCGTGGCTGGAATCAACCCTGACTTTAATTTTAATTGTATGACTGGATCTTGAACAAAAATCAGATGATTAACTTTTGGAGGATTTGCTTTTGTTACTAAGTGCGGCTGTAAATTCTAATTCTCTTATCAACATCACAGCTTGCATTTGTTGAGGTGACTGCTTTTTTTTTATGTGATATATTTTATGGCATGTATTATCTATCTGTTGTCAAAAGCTCATGGAAACAAAGGGGATGTCACACATCTTTGTGATTGGTGTTTCCTGTGAGCTGCGTTGCTGATTGGACGGATTGCTGAAGCATGACGGATCCAAGATGGCAGCCAGCTCAAACATATACTGGACACTATTTACCTCACACCAAGTAGTAAGTATAAACAGTATTTATTGGCTTTAATTTCAGAAGTAGCAGATATGATAAATGTTGGCAACCAACATGCCTACAACATTTTAATCTTTATCTGGGAAATTAAGATTTTCGAACTTCTGCATTTCTCCTGTTCCAACATCAGTAATGATCATTAATGTGGCTCTGAATATTTACTCACAGTATTTGTAGAATTGGTAAAACATTTTTTTTAAACAGATTTCAGCTTTGGACACATTATAAAATGATTCTGTGTTTGCTTTTTTTCAAACCATGTTTGATGATATGCTGATGACATGCTCCTATAAACAGTAGAAGTTACATTATGTCCTTTTTCAAGCGATTTTTTACATCCAATGCATCCAAAAAGCCATATTTAGGCTTGTAAACAACTGCCGATTTATAGAAAAGATCCTTTGATTTCTACTGAAATTTTTAATGTCTCAAGTAAGATGTGGTATTTTAAATAACATTCCTTTTTTAAACAGTGTGGACAATGCATTCTTTTTATTTTAGAGTTATTTCATTTTTGTCAGCAAATTTCAGGCTATGATTTTTTTTGGGGAAAAATAACAAGCAGTGCTTGAACTACAGTGTGATTACATATATCCATCTTATTTCATGCTGTTATTTCATGAAATCAGAGTTCAAAGACACACACATAAGCGGCAATACATATACATAAACAATGTTTAAACTACAGCGATTTTGAATTAATCTATGAATAGATAAATCCTGTTTGCAGAAACCCATAAGCATGTTAAATATGTTAAAAAAAGATCTGCTGTGCTGCAGGACAATAGAAGTCATGTATTATTCTCAGCTGGTGCAATTGAACTCAGCATTTGTCCCCAGGTGGGTGATCAGTTCAGTAACATACTGTGTTAGACAGATGCATAAAAGAGTATTTAACATCGTACAAACAGGAAAACAAAGACAGAGTAGCGACATGAATAAAACACACAACTATCACACAATCCTCTGATTCTCATTCTGCCCATTTAAACATATTAACACGTGTAACTGTGATGCAAACGAGGCACCTCATTGCATTTCCGATGCTCGCTCCGTCTCTCTCTGGTTTTGCACTTTCCTCCCCCTGCTGCATAAACAATAATAGCCACATCCGATAATTTGTGATGCTCAATAAATTGCTCTCCTCTGCTCATTTGTCCTCCATTTCACCCATTCTAACACGTTTTGCATTAACGAATGCAAACGCTTTATCGACTGCTTAACACACACACACACACACACACACACACACACACACACACACACACACACACACACACACACACACACACACACACACACACACACACACACACACACACACACACACACACACACACACACACACACACACACACACACACACACACACACACACACACACACACACACACACACACACCAAGCCTGAATCCATGGTTTGCCGGAGAGCAGAATACAGTGAGAGCAAATTGTTTGCTATTCTGTTGGTTGCAGTTTCCATGGAGCTCGAACAAATATCCTCAGACATGGGATGTAATTTTCAAGCATCAGAGTGACAATCATTTTCAGTCCCTCCGTGTCCATCTTAGTTTTCCATTATAGTCCATTACAGTACTCTTACGACGCGTTTACTCTCCGAGCTCGATAGTTTTTGGGTCCACGACTTGGATGAATCAATAATTCAATGTGCATTACATCCAAAATCAACACTCCTGCATGCATTGAGCTGTCTTGAAGAATTACTTTTGCAGTCATTGTCACCAAAATGCTCTGCCGGATCGATAACCTGATCCGCTACCTTTCTCCTGTCAATAATTTGACTTTCTTTTTTCTTCTTTTTTTAATAACTGTTCTCTACAGTAGTTTTCTCCCCAGCAGCAGCAGCAGCAGAGGTACAACTCATCACTATCAAAGCACCAGAGGACCTTTTCACACAAAGACCAAACACTCAGTGATGAGAATAACAATCGTACAAACTGTTCCAGGATGAGTCACCATTACTCCACTTGGCTTGAAGCTGGGGAAACATTCATTCAGAAATAAAAGGTAGAAAGATACTGTGTGAAATAAGGCTGGGCCGGTCGGACCATTATGAACAGATGATTACAGTACACACTTTAGATTTGCATGACACTAACTGTACAGATTAATACCCAGTAATATTAAGTGTTGATAATGTGCTCTTTATTATAGCAGTTGTATACAGTTAAATCTTAATAAATAAAAGTTTTACAATTTAGGTTTGAAAGAAGATACATTTTCAGGGTATTGGTACTGATAGTTTACGCCATAACAGTATTTTAGCAGGATTTCTTGCATTAACAATGTGATATAGGAAGGAGATAAGAAAATGTTTAATGCATGTGTTAGATGTGATTCCTGCAGATTGTTTAGTGCGATCATTAATCATTGTAATCATATTTTCCAATCACTCTGTTAGTCGTGTCACTCTGCTCCACATGACACTGACTCTGACTGAAAGGTTAAAATATTCAAACATCAAACAAACATCTCAACATTTTATTACACTAATGGGTTTCAATTATATCATTCAAAGTCTATGTCTTTATGCTTTTTGCTGCCAGTACTTTTAAAATGTTTCAAAAGATTCCTGATTACCTTCACATGTTCAGCCTGGTGTGGTTGTACTCAGTACTTGGAAATCTAACATTGTACCCATGGAAATTCTAAGATTAAGATTTGAATTTTTTTTTTAAATTAAAGCAAAGGTATGATTGTAAGAAAACAATCTACTTTGGTAGCCCCCCTCAATAAAACGTGCTGAAAGAAGAATATTTGAAAACAGTGAATATGAACAGCTGCTATGTAAACTTTTAAATGAGCTTTTTGAAATCAACTCAGTCTTATCAACTGTTTGTAGTTTGAAAGTGCTCAATAGATAAATGCTATGCTTTCATTATGAATGATAAAATACCCAACTTCATATTCATAATGATTTTAAAACGATTTTTCTTTCTGTGTTTCATGTTTCTGCAGTTGACTGAATGATCTTCAGCATGAGGTGAGATTTAAAGCCTGCTCCCGTCTGAAGCCTCCTGTGAATCACTAAAATGGACGACGAGCTCTATCAACCCTGCAGATGGATTGTGATCACTCCGGGTTGTGAGGTTGTCAAACTTTGATTGCACCTTTAAATTCATCTGAAATGGAATTAAAAGTGTGTGCAGATTCCAGCTCCTTGGTCACACCGGTGAGAACAGCACTCCCCTCGTCGCACTCCCTCAATGATCCGCCGCACGAGGCCTATTTATGCTCAGAGTGCAAACAAATTTCAGGTGACTTGCTGTGTTGTTGCATCACGTAACTTCCAACATTCACAGGATACGGTGCTCATGAAAGAAGCCTCGACCGACAGTAAAAAAAAAAAATCCAACAAAAGAAGCCTTTCATTTGCAATGTGATCTGCAGCAGTGCGCACAGACATAAATAACTAAACAGCACAATCCTCTGAAGGGATACACTGTAAAAGAATCAACGCAACAATATTGCTAAATATATATAATAAAAGTGAGGAATTAGCAGTGATATAAAAGAGAATCGAAATTGTCTAACGACTTATCTTTGTATAAGTTAAATGAGATGTATCCTGAGCAGCTCTGGATGTACAAAAGTGAAGATTGTTTGCCCCTGGGAGCAATTTAACCCCGGCTCAGAAAAGCTGCTGCTGTTGCCCTGCTCTCATGGTTTGTGCTTTTCTTTCACCTCCTGTTGAGCCGTTGCTCCATTCGAAACCTCAACTAACAGAGGATGAAGCCTCCATTCACTGAGAACACAGGCATCAAACTAAAGGCCCATGGGCCAAAACTGGCCTGCGAGAGGCTCCAATCCGGCCAACCCACCAAGAAACACAGACATTTTAACACATTTTCTACGAGTAGCAGCTGTGGCCATTGAACTCAAATGTGTTTGACATGCCCTGAACTACACAATAAATTGACTTGTGTGTGATTATAACTCGACACGACAAAGTCTCATGAAACGCCTCACCTATAAAAAAAAGTGGTGCGTTTACACTGCAGCAGCGGACAAACAGACAACGGTGTAGTTAGTATGACAGTCCACGGGAGGACGCTGTTGCTTGTTTTTGTAATGAAACCACACAGACATGCAGAGAACAATTAAACCTGAAGAAAATTGAGAATACTCAACATTCGTATGGACTGATGACAAATCGGATGTTATTAAGGGTGAGTGTCACCCATAGTGACCTCCAGCTAACATTTTGACTGTCAATTTTCGGAAAAGAGGGACAAAAAACTATATGTGTATAATGCCGATCACTACTTCACCGTCTAATTTTGTCTAAAGCCATCTTTTCTCACCAAGATACAGCAAATTATCGGCTCGAGTACAAAACAGGCAATTGACTTCCGGTTTTGCATGACCCACAGGTGGTATCAATTCTATGGAGCTATGATCTATCTCAATTTTCATTTAAAATTTGTTGACACATGTTTGGACATCTGTACATTATTGATGTTTTTCATTGAAGAATTAAATATTCTTTGCAGTGAAAATGTTGTTGATTTTGATATATAATTATTGACAATAATGCTTGTTCCCTCACCAATTTAAGTATGTGTGATTGTGACATACTGGCAATATATTACTGTGAAGAAGCAAAATCAAATCACATATCACAATGTAGTATTTAGTAGTCCAGAATACATTAGAATGCCGTATTTTAAGCTCTTTTTTTAAAAAAAAATCTTCCCAGAGGAGGCCCCCCTGGACTTCTCCCTTGTGCCGTTTGCTGCCAAAAAATATTTTAGAAACCCAGATTTTTTGGGATGGACACCCAAATCACAAATTTCTGCCTAAAACCATGGTCTCACCTATTAAACTGGTCTCACCTATTAAACTGGTCTCACCTATCAAACTACCGATATGGACTATAAAGCGCCACATGTAAACGGGGCCTCAATGATGATTCAAAGTAGAAATGTTTCCTTTTCAGAGCTCACATGTATCTTGCTTGTAGTAGTGAGACCTTTCAGCTCCTCGCCGCAGGATTTGATGAAAGAAACCGCAAACAGAGGTCAAAGGTCATGTGGAGTCGGTGGATCAAGCACAACCGCAGTACTAAACTTTTCTTTTAGTGTTGATTCCCACTTCTATTTATATTTCCACAAAAAGTTGGATCTTCACTCTGGCCTGAATTAAGGGATTTGGATTTGTTTACCACCTCCTGGGCAACTCAGCAGGTTAGCACCGTTAGCGTTCGCTCGTGTCCTGATAGAGACAGAAATGCTTCACAAATAAATTCCTAAAATGTGTTTCTTTTTCGCCCAAAGCGAGAGTAAATAAAAGTCTCTGTCAGTTCTCTCACTGTTGGATAAATATTGTCACAGATCTCTCAATGAGCTGTGAAGCCCGTGTTCATTCAGCCGACATGAGACTGCTGAGCTCCGCAAATAGACGTCATGATTCAGTTCAGCAAAGGTTAATTCAGAAAACACAAAGTCGGAGGACTGCGATGTTTAGCCACCTGACGCCAGAGTGAAGGACAGAGCAGTGAGGGTCAAGTCACACTGCATGAGATCCTTTAGGTCAAAGCAGCAAGACACTTACACTAACCACTTTGTACAATGAATATATAGATCTATTCGTCTAAGCTACAAACTCACTCATTCATCCCGTCATGGCCATAAAGTAAGGCCGCAATTCGCTAACCAACCCTGTCCTGAGCTTTGGCTTGCTCACCGCCCAATTATATTCTCATCTCTGTCAAAGAAGTTGCTTTGCAGGGGTTGGCTCCACAGACAGAGTCAATCTCATAAAATGTTTTTACCGTATTGGTCCGAATTAAAGATGACTGTGATTATGAGATGATTGTAGATTAGATCTTGATTTTCTAAAGACACGAGTTGTTCAAAATCAGGACAGACGTACAGCAGAAGTGCAACAACTTGCTCCTGACTGTCCGTGTGAATACAGACCGTGAAAGTGTGGCTTGATGGTCTTTCTGACTGTATGAGGGATTTGTGGGTGGCTTTGGGAGAGGGAACGGTGATTGAACAGGGTGAGCCGGGGAGCCAGTGAAGGAGTCCAGACCAGTAGGGTGGAGTGAGGTATATCAAGGCTTTGCAAATGATTAGAAGTTTTTGCTGGTGAGCAGTAGAGGACAGGAGGCAATGAAGATGAGGAGGAGGAGAGAGAAGAGCAAACAGATGGAACTAGATTGTTCTGGTATGTATCTGATGTGCTGGTAGAAGGAAAGTGTTCGTTCAAAGATGAGGAGGGTGAAACTGTCAATGTTCAGTTAAAAGAAAATGTTTTTGAGCCTGGATTTTATTTCAGTGATTCAGTTTCTCATCGTTGAATTTGTAATCTTGGTGAAGATGAGGAGCTGGATATCATCAGTTAATCTGTATGATAATACAGATATTATGACGTGGAGGGGACTGAGAAGTGAATGTTGGGGGAGGGGCGCATGGAGGGATTTTCAGTTTATGAGGGAGATGAAGTGCAGTCTGTGGGATACACATGATTTGATCCAGTTTAAGGCAGATTTGAGGATTAGAGATGGAGTGTTTGATAATGTCAAAAGCAGCACTGGAATCGAGGAGGATGAAGACGTTGAGGATGTACTGGTGATTTTGAGAGGGGCCGATTCACTACAATGGTTTGGTCTTGATCTGAATTGAAACATGTCATCAGCATAGAGGTGGTCTTTCAGTCGGGAGGCCTCAGCATGTTCCACACTGATCTCCAACCCACCCGTCAAGCAGGTGGTGTCTAAAAGGTACGACAGGGTGACCCGTCTTGTCGTGGTCAAGGGTTCACAGCGATGTCGCCTTCTTACTGTTGGTGCAGTGTTTTAAACTGTTTCCTGTTCTATAAATTCCTCGCTCATCCAGCAAGTTCCACGCCACCATACAGAACAAATTACAAGGAAAAGCCTGTCTGATATGTCTCAGGCTTCATTGTGTTCACTCTTTGTAGGGTTCGATAAGTCCAGCGTCAGCAAGCTAATGCTGTACTGGATGAGCTACAAAATGCTAAAACAGTGAATCAAGCTGAGGGAAACTTCAGAGCTGGGTAATAATTCCCCGTGGGTTTGTCACTAACAGCCTCTTTTATTGACACATGTAATCGTTTCATCTACTGTTAATGCATTTATACACAGAGGACATTTTTATTCCAGCAATTTCTTTGCTGTAGAGTGTCGGAGTAATCAGTGTGAAATTTACATGTTCTGTATTATCCTGCCACAACCGAAGGTTAAACCGGTTGATTGCTGACTATTAACATTGTCCAGAAGCGCGAGTGTGTGTCACTTTGTGTTTGGTGTTAGAAGACTGACTACCTGCACATGCTTACGTAAAATGTAGCTGCATGTGTATCTACAGTAAACGATGAATGGACTGAAAGACTGAAATAAGAACGCATAATAGGGAAAAAAATCTGCTAAACTATGTATACTGTCACGAGCTGCAGTTGTTCACAAGATGATTCAAGCTGAAAAAAAAAATCAAAGCGAAGTTGAAAATGTTTATACGCTGCCAAATGGTAAATATTAACCAATCACATGGCATCACAACAGTCATGTTGATCATTCGTGTTTGTGCCTCTCAGATATGATATGATCTCAAACTGCCTCGATCACATTGTGAAACAGCTCCTGTGTGATTTAGTGCCGTCCTCCATTTCTCTCCAAGACTTGTAAAATCAGACACACCCAAAATCTTCTCTTCGCAGTGAGGAAGAAGAGGACATCAAATGATATTGAATCTGTTTTTCCTTTGAAAAATGAGCTACAGAAATCTTTTTGTAATCATTTATTGAAAAAATTATATCAATATTGTTTTGATGTGAAGTACTTACAATTTAATTTTTTTCTTTTTTTATCCCAACTCTAGAGTGCAGGGGAACTTAATATTATATGTAGAAGCATAATGTGATCAATTATGTCACATGTGAAGCTGAAGCAGCACCTCCCAGTGAACGATAGGAACACGTGGAGACTGGAGATATTGTAAAGTCCTGGGAGGGATTTCTTATTTGAACCTTGGCACAGTGCTGATTTGCTCTTCACCCCACCTGAACATCAGATATGAAGGAGCAGCACATCAGAGGTCTTTTCAGAGCAGCAGTGTAATGTAAACTGTTATCTGTCGTTTTTGTCAGTTGTTTTTGTCCTGCTGGCTGTAGCCAGAATCTTCCTCCAAACCCACAGAGGAGGAGAGAGTGAAGCAACGATGAAGCATTGCTTCAGTTTGTCGTCTCTGTGCGCCGGACACATCTTATTGTCTCTAATCTGCTAAAGGCCAGAAAAAAAAACAACAGATCTGATGCAACAAAAGCCAAAGAAAGCTCGAACAAAATACAAGAAACAAGCTGAAAATAGACGACACACTCCAAAAATAGATGCACCTTAAAGCGATGTCTCTGTTTGTTTTGTTTTTTTATCAGTGTGTCTCTTTTCGTCAGGTTGGAGTCCATGTATTTCCCCTGACCTGAATGTTGCTCTGAGGCTTGTTATCGTCTGCGAAACAAGACCGATAACAACATGGATGAGTTATACAACTCTTCAGTTCAATATTCTCCCAAATTCAGGATTCATAATCTGTGTGTCAATGTCAAGATACGTTGTTTTATCATGAGTGGGACATCTGAGGACACAGTGGAGTAGTTTTTAGTCCTCTCGACTCAATGCACAATTATACCCGCTATATAGAGTCTGCATGTTCTTTCTGTGTAAGTGTGAGTTGGCTCTGGGTACTCAGGTTTCCTTATGCACTCTGGATGGATGCATGGATGGATGGATGGATGCATGGATGGATGGATGGATGGATGGATGGATGGATGGATGGATGGATGGATGGATGGATGGATGGATGGATGGATGGATGGAAAGATTACCCAAAAGAGGAAGCCCAGTGACCATAAGTGGAAAGATCAAAATCTAACAGTTGGTTTGAAGACAGCAGATAACTACATCTATTAACATTGTTCATGTTTATGTAATTTCAGAAGTATCTTGATGTAACTCAACATGTTGCTGCCCATAGTAACGGTTGATGGGAGAATTCAGATCCATTCCACCAGAATGGCTTGTTGCAAATGGAGTTACGGCCATAAATCAGCCCATAGAAAAGTGTCCAACAGCTGCAGAGATTTAAAGATGGAAATACTGTGTTTGAACCTTGCATCTATTTTGTGTGATTTCAGAGACTTGGACTTTTTCAGTTGAGCACACTTTGTTGGATTTTTTTCTTTTTTAATGTTACCTTGACGAAAAACACAGCTCCACAATTAATGTGTACAAGTTACAGAATTTAAAATGACTTCCGATGAGGTTAAATGTCTGCCTTTCTTTTGATAATCATGGAGGTACAAAAGAAAACTTGCACATTTTAATTTAAAATGCAGACGGTATTCAATTCCTCCACGGTGAGGGGACACAGAGCTGAAAGCTCAGAAGACAAAGAGCTACTCAGTGTGGGAATACCCCGAGGCCTTTCACCATTTGTACACTCACAGTTAAAACTGAACACAGGACGAACACCACAAGACATTGACGATCCGGAAGAAGGTAAATTCATATTAAGTTGTGTGTGTGTTTTTTTAGTGAGGAAACTGAAACAAAACGATGATACTGGTTGACTCATGGTCTCTGTGTACATGCTCACCACGCAAGTGCCACCCACCACAAAATGTTCACAACGCCTTCAAAAGTCACATTTTAAATTTTGCTTGAGTTCATTTCAGAAAGAAGAGCAGAGAATTAAAAAAAAAAAAAAAAGCTTTGCTTCCTCCTACACCTTTTCAGACATGATTGCTGTTGGTGTGTATGTGTGGTATGAAAGTGGGCGTAGACGCTATAGCTGTGGGGGTACATTTACATATAAACCACATACATAAAGGTGCGTAAAGTGTTACGATGTACTGTACATGACCAGAATATATTATGATTGAGAGGTTGAATCAGTATTTTTTTCACATCCTTTTCTCCACAAGCATATGTACTTCCACTTTAATAAACAAAAGAAATATATTTGCCACCTCTGCAACACACCGAAGACAAAGAACAACACACACTTTTAAAATGAATCCAGTCCTGTACAATTCAGTGAAGAAGAAGTGTGCAGATACACTATCCTATCTGAGTCCTCAATGGAAAAACATATTGCTACAAATAAAAAGAATGATGCAATATTTAATGTAACATAGGATACCATGCAAGTAAAATGAATAATGATATTGTTAAAAAAAAAATAAAAAAATACACTGCTGTGACTATAAACATGCATCCATTCATATAATGTACAGCAACTGTTTTGGGTGTAAGAACAGTTGCTTTTTAAAATATTCAATGAACAAATGAAATAATCCAGTTGGGGTTGAGCTTTCCATTATTACTATATATTTAAATTCTGAGAATCTTAATCCATTTCTAGGTTGCTGCATATCCGGATTTACACTCATGACCCAGGCATTAGATTCTTTGTCAGATTGTTGTAAATTGAAGTGCAGTTGCAGAAATAGAGGCCGTTTGATGGCCCTCCCTTGCACATTGGAATATTTTGCTCCGACAGGTTTGAGAGTGGAAGCCAACCCCTGCAATAACTTACACTTTCACAGCAAAGTTACAAAACTTTTGGCTATTAAATGTTAGACTCCCCTGAGGACTTGAGCAGCCTGTGATTGTGATAAGAAACCTCCTCTTCCTGCTGCTCATTCAGTAATAAAACCATTTAAACTCCATTGACCCAAACTTTAACCACACTGTGAGGTTAGTAAAGTTTGTTTTCTCACAATCATTTGTATAATAACAATAACGTGCCCCAGACAATGCCTGCTGCTGCAAACTGTGCTTGGAAGCCAAAACCACATAAGCTAAAATGGCTTCAGAGAGTTTTATGGGATATATTGAGCCAGAAAACCCCAAACCTCCTCCACAAAGTGCCTCTGGAAAGAACAAATAAAGGTTTCAAACGGTTCTTCGGACATACACAATATATTTCATGGACATCATTATAAATTGTTCTGAGTTCAGGCCCCGTTTACACGACAACATTTGACAACAAGTGAAAACGCATCGTTTGTGTTTTTGTTTCAGAAAAGATTCATGTTTTTAAGTAGCAGCGACTTCAAAAAAGTTTTAATTTTCTCCACCTAAATGGAGACGGAGCTGGAGCGTTTTCAAAAAGTTCCACCTTTGGAGCCGTTTTCAAAAAGTTCCAAGCACCGTTGCCATGGAAACAGAGACCTAAAACACAATGAAAGTTTTCGGTTTTCACTCAAAAAATTGTGATTTAAATGGGGCCATCGTCTGTTTTCTGGACATTTTTCTTTACTTTTACTTTTTTTTCCAAGTAGAAGTTTTTTTCAACAAGTCGGTTAATCTTGAATACTTTTTTTTTTCTGTTTTATTGACAGACAAATTAGTCGGCTGACACATCTCTACAACCAACTGGGGGGAGAAAACATACATCGGTCTAAATTAACAAAGGAGACAGAAGTGTGCTGTTGATCAATCTGTAATTATACCACAGACAAATAGCCTCTTAGTGAAGACCAGGTACAGTGTTGTCCACACTGTTTGTACTGATACAAAGTAAAGCTGTGATAGGTTAGAGAAGATCTTGTACAGATTTGAGTAATTTTACATCGTTAGACTGACGTGTGTTTTCCCCTTTTTCTGCTTGTTGAATGTTGATTTGACTTTTTTTTGCTTATCTTCCCTGAAATGATGGGGCCCTGAGCCTGCTCTCGTCGGTAAACATACAGAGTCTGAAAAGGTCAAGAACAAATGGATCACAGCGGGGAAGCACAGAAAGGTTTACTTGTTTTTCTCAGGTCGGAGGAAGTCTTGAGGAATTGAAAGCACCGGCGGAGGGCAGACCTTGGATTTGGTGCTATTACTGTACAAATGCTATACACGGCCCCCGACGGCGAGGATATTGCGCCGGCTAACAAGGCTGACAAACCGAGGCACGAGAGGGGAGGGTGGATCTAATGAGATCTGGGAGAGGTAAGACGGGAGAATGCGGGAAGGTGAAAGTGAGCAGTGATGATTTAGCGTGTGTGATGGGCTGTGAAATTGCAGTTAGTCTCTCTAGTTGCCGCGTTACGATAATTAGTGCCAATCGGCCCGGCTGTGTACTGACCTCCTCCCAGCCTCTCCCGTTGGTGTAGGAGATGACGTCCAGCAGAGGTTTGGACAGGTAGCCATCATTGTTGAAGGAATAGTCCCGCCCACCGATGGATATGTTTGTGAAGTATCTGAAACCAAAATTAGAGGTTAGAGCTTCTTATTACAGCGCGAACACCCTCTTGTGTTTTCCAGCCAGTTAGTTCTCCTCGGCTTCTCTGGGTTGCGTCTTTGAATGAAGACATGCTGCCACACTTGCTCCATTATTGATGCATTTTTAAATGCGTATTGCTTTGACTAACAGCTTTAGCTTGATGAAATTGCAGAAACAAACGCTGTCACAATAAAAGGACAATAAAAGGCAATGAGACGAGCGCTGAGTGATATCGACTGCCGTACGGCTCCGATGTCCTCACAGTTGCAGGAAAGAAAAAAACAAACGAGACACCAAATACTAAAATAAAATGGACACAGAAAAACAAACAGAAAAAAACATTGCGTACTCTCTCTGCAAGACTCATCAGCCATAAAAACAGGACGTGAAAACCTTCTAAACTCTTCATCGTCCTCATCTTATCCATTGATCTGTTTACTACATGATACATGATATCAACTTCTACTTTCATTCTAAATATTATGGTGATTATTGGTTAAATGATTAATATATCAATCACAATATATCAATATTGTCAAATTTCACATGAGGGCCGCCTGCGTAAAAGCCAGTGTGTCCTCATGGATTCACTCATTGATTAATGTGTTTTGCTGTGACTTTAATTTAGAAGAAATAATTTCATTTTGGTGACTTTTGACATTGATATTGCTGCAACATTACACACTTTTGGAAACAAAAAAACAATACATTGAAAAAAAACACAAAAACTTTTTGGGTCAAACATGGGAGTTGAACTATTATTGGGAAGTGTTGAGGATCATGGTTAATACACATTATCACACACACACACACACATACACTTCATTTAGCATGTTTGATCTAACAGATATCAATCAACGTGTTTTTAACATACAGCCAACATTTTTCATGTACATCAGTTTCGTTTAAAAGAAAAAGAAAAAAAAAGAAGAAGACATCAAGAAAAAATCTGAACAATTGTATATATATGTAAAAAAAAATAAGAAAGGCAAAATGGGAAACTTGAAGGACAAAAAAAAAACTGAATCAAATAACCAAAGCTATACAGGCGGAGCAGAAACTTTCACTGCAGGGAACAAACATCAGGGACTCTGCACCGAAGACAAAACACATTTGTGCTGATATGAGAGGAAATCACATTGTTGAAGTGTGGAGACCAGAAGGAGGCGAGAAAACAAAGGCCAGAGGAGGGGAGGCAGAGAGAATTCACTAAAATGCTCTCCCCATCTTCAGGTGCAATCTTGTGACACGCAGCAGCGGGAGGCTCACAGAGGAGGAAAACTAAGAGGAGAGGAAGGCTGAAAGAGTAGGCAGTGGCAGAACAAGCACTCCAGCGCACCTTTAATATTGGGAAAGACAAAACCGTGGAGTGTTAGTCGGACGCAGAGAGACAGCCGCGGAGGAAGAGAGCTTTAGCTTTGATGTTTCCTAATGAAACATCTACCTTAAAAGCATCAAGAAAAAAAAAGCACATCAAAAGCATCCTAATGAAACCAAACTCCCAAACAGAGCCACGACTCGGCTGAAAGAAAACCTCGACAACAACTCAAATAACACTTAATCAAATGCATTCAGACCTGGAAACAGACCCGCAACTTCAAAAAGGAGAGTTACACTGTCGTACAGTCAGAGGCAGACTTTGCAAACCTGAGCGAAAATCTAAATCAGGATTTTTATGTTTGAAAGATACAAGAAATCTTGGTCTCCATCCATCCATCCATCCATCCATCCATCCATCTTCAAACCAAAGTATTCAGATGCACAGGAAGAATTTGCAAACTCCACCCAGAAAGCTACTCCAGACTCAAACCAGTGATATTCTGACTGTGAGGCAGGAGCATGAACCACTACACAATGGCTCCACTGTGTGGTTCTTCTTTATCCGACATACAACAGATGTTAAATGTCGTCACATCAGGGAAGTTTCTACATTTTTTTTGACAGAAAATCTGATTTATATTCTGGAATTATGAACCAGGGAACTATTTCCCGGCTTAGGTACTTTCTTCTGCTGAGTATGTATGTTCATTTTCATTAAAACCAAACTACCCAAGTTAGTAATTGCATAATTAAAAGAGATCTTATCGCCTTTGCAGAAGACCCAGAAAAGTGTACCAGCCACTCTTAATTAAAAGTTGATTTGGTAGAACACAACGAACTTCATCAGCTATCATGAAAGATCCACTTCAGGACTTCTCTCTTGATTCACAGAGATGACATTTGAGGAATATGGTAAATATTTGTGATGCGGCGAGAAACTCAACCTTTTGAGGCTTTTTTTTCATTTCTCAAAGTAAAAGACTCATAATGAACCAATTCTCAAAAGATGATTGGATAATGAAGTCTGACGGGCAAAAGGAGATCTGGTTGAAACCTCTTCAGCCTTGATGGAAGGTGAGGCTGAAAGGCCGTCGTACGGGAATAAAGCTGCACGCATCTGAACTGCATTGGTCACACATGTTGCCTGGGAGTTGAAGGTTTTTAGCGGCTGTTCACTCTGACAAGCAGCAAGGCTTTACAATTAAAACGATAAACATTGGACGTAAATACACACAGCAGCTATTGTACGCATCAGTTTAATTTGAAAAGTACAAATACTTTAAAACATCAATAAGGATGACAGGAATCAGGATATTATATGTGTATCACTGCTAGAGTACTTGACTTTTAAATGAAGTGAGCGAGAGCCTAATCCATCCCATTGTAAATGAAATACGGCTCACCATGTTGAATACATATATTTTTGAATCCATTTCCATTTTTGGTTTTAAGCAGGAGCTATTCTTCACAAGGGTTTACAGTCCAATGGAGAAACGAGATTGAGCTCCTATAGGTGCATCTGAAAGAAGAGCAGCAGGTCGAGCGCTGCACGGTTGCTCCCCGCCAAAGGAAAACGCTTTTTTAAAACTAAGACAAATGATCAACTATCCCATGCCACTAAATGACCCATTAAAAAAAGTTGATATTTATACAATCAAATATCTGAAAAGCACTGCAATCTATGGCTGTAACGAACAAGCCAATATTCTTTTTTTTTTTCTATCAGAGTACTAATATACATCATGACTCATGGTGCGCTAGTGAAGAGGATGGAGAGGGACAGCAGCTTCGAAAGAGTCACTATGACTGTTTTCCTAATTTATTTGACTTGATAATCAGTCATGAACAAATTGATGCAGGAATAATTAAAATGAGTGATTCAAATAACTACTTTATAACACTAACAGGTTATAACAACTTTTTAAATCTTTTTTGGATCAAGTCTAAAACTATTTGCATCAGAGAAACACACTATTGGCAGCACTGGTCAAGAAAGCACATGTGCTCTATTTCAGTAAAAACAACTGTTAGACAAGAAATTCAAGAGTCATTTTCTGGGATTTTTACAAAGATACTTAATAATATATGCAATTGCAAAAGCAAGTTGCTCTTAGATGCTGCACAGTTCAGAGTTAATTCCCTAAACTGTGATCGTCACCACAGACAGGTCCAGTCACTGTGACTTTCTGAGAGAAATTAAAAGATATCAGGCATTATTCGGATAGAAAGTTTCGTATTATCTGCTATTTCTTTGCAGAAGCTGCGTTAGGAACTCCCATTGAAATATTTAAAATACCCCAGAGAGTTGTTCAAGCATATTGCATATTGTAAGACTTTATGTCTCCACTTTTGATACTTAAAATATCATTTTTAAATCCATTTGTAAAGAGTAAAGTGACTTAAATCACATTTTTCCCTTTTACCTAAAGTCAATCTACTGCTCAGTAGATTTCTATGAAAGGTTGCTTACACAATACCAAGTCATACTATGTCATATTTAAGCTCTTTTGTTGTACAAAGCACATTATATTGTGCTATACTGAATGCTGAAATAAACAAATATTGTCTCATAAAGTCGCCCGACCTGCACTGCTTCCCACTGAACGTTCTGACGGGGGTCCGCGACTCATTTAAAAAAAACAAAAAAAAAACATCCCTGCCTCAATTTATTCCATGAATCACAGTTTGCCGGGCAGCGCACTCATCCCACTGCTCGTATGAGACAGATTTGGTAAAAAATGCATGAAGACAGATTTCAGGAGCAACAGGAACTCGTCATTACAAACAAACAATACCAGGAAGCTGAAATTCGGAGGCGGGAGACTCGGTGAAGTGGGCGCGAAACGCATGCAAATGGAGCCGCCGCGGGAAAGTTCAAGGGACGTGTTCAGCCGCTCCCCGATTCACTGGGAGGTTGTGCATTTCTACCTTCTAATCATAACATCCATCAAGTGATTGGTGGCTCGGCGGCGTAATGATAAACACCTCCGCTGCCATTACGCCGCAGTAATATTGGGAGTATTGCTGCGCGTGTAATCATGTCTATCTGCGGCGGCTGAAATAAAAAACTCCGGTTCCAGAACACATCAGCCTCAGACGTAACCTCACACACACACACACACACACACACACACACACACACACACACACACACACACACACACACACACACACACACACACACACACACACACACACACACACACACACACACACTTTGCAATCTCTGAGGGCACTTTGACAAAAAGCTACCTGAGCGCACGCTCCTGGATTCATGTCCACCCAGTTTTTGACTGCAGGGGAGCTGCTGGCAGGCGTTTTGTACGAGGAGGCTTCCGACCCGCCGGGCGCCTGCAAGCAGCTGATGTTGGCTGACATCTGGGAGGCCCATGAGGATTCCAGTATTTCTGTCTCACCTGGTTTCACCCCAGAGAAAAAGCCCGTCTCCAGGCTCAGAGTGGCCCGACTCAGCAGCATCTCCATCTTCTCCGCTGAGTGCTGCCTGTCGGCCGAGGAGTGTGCCAAGGCTACAATTCTCCCTCCGTCCTTCATTCTTCACTTCTGCTGAATGCCACCTGGCTCCTTGCTACCAACTCACATTTTCTTCTCTTTTCTTTCCTCCCCCGCAGAAGGTACAGTACGGAGCAGAGAGGCAGGGAATCAGGGGTGACAGCCAGAGCGATCCCGGAAAGAATGAAGGGTAGGGTGAAAGAAAAAGCAATAAGAGGAGACAGATGTTGACAGCAAAAGGAGCATTTGATACAAAAAAAAAAAACCTTCACCGACATCGGAAGCACACAAACAGCTGATCCACACAGCTGCAAAGCAAACATCCAACAAACAAAGGATTTAAAGTGTTATTTTAAATATGTTACCTGCAGATGTTTCTCCCACAAACCTTTTATCATCCTATTCGTTATTTTCTTTTTCAGAGCAGAAACCACACAAATCCTGAAAACCCAACAATTGAGTAGCTTTGATTCTTCTGATATTTTTATTACAAAAATACACGAAATAGTGAAACTGCTTCAAAAGGATTTACGAGGACTGAGGCGAGTCTCAAGGGCTCAGAAAATGTTGCGTTTGACTTTTATGAATGTGACTTTTTTCAGTTCCCAGTTCGGTTCACTCACTTTATGTACATTGGGTTTATTGTAGTGAATTATTGGTTAGGGGAGATATTTTCCTCCCTGAGTCCCACCCTGAGTATACGATATACGTGGCATCAATAAAACCTCTTTATCATTTCACAGTGTTTCTTGGTTGTGTTTTGTTCGGCTGCTGTCAAGCTCTTTACATGAATGGAACGAATATGAATCAATCAATTAGAGCCATTTTTAAAAAGCCCTTATAGACTGGCGGTTACTCCCTGTTGAAAGTCTGTGGTATTAAGATACAAACCGAAAGTTGCTGCAGGGATGCAGTCAATGGCCAATGGGACGAATAACATTATAATTACTCTCTGTAATTAATTTCTCTGAAATAGAATTTTGATTTGAACCGGTGACCCGTCTGGTAGAATCACATGAGGGGAGAGAAGAGGAGACGAGGGCGAACCGGAGTGTCTCAGCGGGAGACGACGCAGCTCTCCATCGGTACAATATTCACACCACAGCCGAACGACGCAGGAGACTGATTTAATCAATGAATTTATGACATGATAGCTGTGCATCAAGCAACGGGGAGAGAGACTCTCCCTGTGGAATAAGTGCCCGCTCTATTAGTTTATCAGTTATATTACAGACAGTGTGGACGAGAGAGGGAATAACGGGACACTGCTGCCCTGAGACGCCCTGAAGAGGAAGAAGACACAAACAAGAGGACCTGATAAATACATTTCAAAAAGAGACACAATAAAGAAGAATACCTGAAAAAGACAAAGAAAAAGAAGAATCTTGAAAATACTTAAAGGTGAAGACAAAAAAAATAAAAGAACACATCACAAAGCAAGAAGACCTTAAGAAGATTACATAAAGACACAAGGAAGAAGACTCGAAGAGACAAAAGCACTTGAGAAATGCACAAAGAGGAACATTTAAAGGAAAACAAAGTTAGAAAAGATGACCGCTTGAAGAAGAAACAGAGAAGAAGACGTATAACAAGACACAAAGAAGATAAAACAACTTGAAGAAAAGAACACAACTATTAAAGAAAAAGACTTGAAAAGACCAAAACCATGACACAAAAGGAAATTCCAGTAAAACCCTCAATAAACACTTGAAAAGGGAATTAAACAAACCAAAAAGAGAAAGACAAAGATTTGAAGAAGACACAAAAGACGAAAGATAAAGGAGGCAATAAGAAGACGACTTGAAAAACACAAATTAAAAAAACACAACATAAGAAGGATTGAGGAAGACAAAAAGAAGACGGAACAAAGGAGAGGAAGGAAAGCCAGAGAGAGATAAAAGAAGGGAGGCGAGAGAAGGTTAAAGGCACAATTCAGAGTCGCTTTGGAGAGTGAAACTTTCTTCCATCTTTTCATCAGCAGGGACGAAGTTCACCCCGACCTTTGCGTGCTCACACAGGTCTGCGGCAGCGAGCGCCGACTTCCTGAGGCGACTGATCAGGTGACGATTCAGTCCAGCGACACGTCCAGCTGGTAATAGCACACCTGGCCAAGCGCCGGCAAGCTCATGCCCAGAGAAGTGTTTGAATCCCCGAGGAAGCGAGAGAGGAAAACGCCAAACCAGAACAAACTCCAGCTTCACTGACAATATCCCAACTTAATGGGCGATTAAATCAAACGGAGCGACGCAGCGTTATCTGAGTTTTGACTAACTGCTTTGGCTTCACCTGAACTGAATGAGGGAATCGGCCATTAGACCGACCCACTCGGCGCTGACAGTTCAGCTAATGTGCCACAGCAACACTACAACAACCACGGTGTGCACATGAGTACAGGTGGTTTCACACCAGCCCCCTATTAGCGTGACCTGCTTGGGTTTTGGGAGTGAGTACGGAGCGTAGGGTCGGTGTGAACGCGCACATTGAAGCGTTGATATTACGGAAATAAGCAAATATAACTTGAACACCAGTAGAACGCTGGATTTGTCTTTGAATCTCCAAAAAACTACAAAATTCAGCTTTAACAGCTGGTGATGCTTCTTATCACTCTCCAATTAAACATTGCTAAATTACTGTCATACGATTCACAAAAAACAAGTTTGAGAAGCAAAAAACCTCCACAAAGTCCTATTCTGTTATGTACAATAACTCGTCCGTCCACTCAGGTGGGATATTTAGGAAAGCGAGGAGAGAAATCTTTCACTGGGAAAGACAGGTGTGTGTGTTCCCACCTGACAGGAGTGTGTGTTAATGGACACACTCCTGCCGTCATGAGCATAGGCGCTGGTATGTGAGTGTGAGTTTTCCATTCCAGATTCAGTCTCTTTGGAGGAAAGTGGTTTTGTAACAACTACTAGATCTTCAAATGGTAAAGAAGAGGGAGATAAGGAGAGAGAGAGAGAGAGAGAGAGAGAGAGAGAGAGAGAGAGAGAGAGAGAGAGAGAGAGAGATGAGTGAATGATCAAGCGTTGTTTCATGCTCCATATAATGAAAGTCTAGGATTTGTCAGCATTTACTCTCCAACCGGCTTCATCTTCCTCCCCTCGTATGTGGAGCTCACCATTTTATTCATTTATTTATTTATTTATTTTTTGAGTTTTGATGTTCCATATTATTGGATATATTTTTGGAATGGAAAGAAAAAATAGAATAAATAAATCACGGCGTGAAGGCAGCTTTGAGCAACCTCTTACAGAAGAAAAAAAAAGAGCACAGCTCATGTCTTTCCACACTGCGAATCAAAGACGCATCATTCCAGAGAAATAAAAGCTTGTAGGGGCGTTGAAGGACTAAAAAGTCTTCTTGTTTCAGAAATACTTTTTTATTTATTTTTTCATATTTCAAGCTTATTCAATGTTATTAAAAAGAGAAAGACCTTCGTGATCTTTACTGCAATTTCAAATGTGAATGACTGCAATATGCCCTGGAATAATGAAGTGGTGAAACGTGTCAGTTAGAACTTTCTTCTCGGTCATGGAAATATTCTTACATCACTTTGAATTTTAATTGCTTTTGCAACTGAACTGCGTCGTGGTTGTGGGGTGAATTACACTGTTGGATATCAACACAAAGCACAATCCGATTGTTATCTGGGAAATGTTCGCAGTAAAGTGATGAGATTTAGAAAGTGCTGGACTGTAACATTGTGCTGGATCAGGGTGTGATGGAGGGAACTGGGTACGGAGCTGACCCTTCACAGAGCATTCGTTATGTTTTAAATAACTTTTTAATGCCAGTCAATACAAAATGATGTATTTTGCAGTGGCACAGTGTACCAGCTAACCTCAAGAACCACCACTGTTCAGAGAGATAAAATAAAAATGGTTAATGCTTAATTATACCGCTGATCACAACTAGGGAGAAACAAAGAAATTTCAATTTCAATTGTGCACCACAGCCATAGTATATAGTTCTTCTGCACATGCTCAGTAAATGAGTCCATTAATCTGAGTCCAGATCCTCCTGGAGCTTAATGGTTTTATAGTTGACAGTCGCCTGTAATAATCCAACTTTATCAATTTTGCTCATGTGGAAACTGATATTTTATTTAAAGACATTGCTGTGTCAACACAACTGTTTCTGAAATGAAAATGCAAAAACTAGCATTTTCACTACATTGGAAAATCTCCAGTGTCTTTAGGCCTTAGAAAAGTCGTTGGTCTTTTTCTTGACTGAATCAAACCAAAGCTACAATCTCACAAATTCCAACCTTCTTTGTTTTCTACAAACTAACTAAAGCGCAGAGAGCGTGGTGGGATTAGTCGATTATCTTCAACGCAATTAGACTCCGGCATTGTGAGGTTACGACCACAAACAGCCTCGACAACGACGACCCTCCACATCTCATTCACTTCTTAATGAATTACCTTCGACTGGATGCTTTGTGATTGTCTAGGAACCAAGTAAAGATCAGCAGGACGATGCAATCAATGGTTTAGTGACCCGGCTT